>NC_088233.1:39006580-39671580 GCF_036934945.1 Oncorhynchus masou masou
CAACCAAAGCTCACGCTGATGTTGGCTTCGTTCTGTAGTTATTATCTGAACCATTCTGACATCGGACCGTCGTTCTCACGTCCTCGGAACAGGAGGTTATATTGTCGTCAAGGGCTTATATAGGAAGGGAGAGGAGGGTGTGTTTGAAAAGTTTTATAGCCCATGTCCCTTCACAGGGGCGGGCCACTGATTGAGCAGAGCACTATCTTATGAAAACCCAAATCTCACATTTTAGAAGCTAAAATCACATTTCATCACGAATAATTTCATATTCAAACATTTAAATTGAACAACAATTTCATGTGAATCCGATAATTCTGAGGTGTACACTTTCCACTGTAGAGTTTGTCATCTTATCATTGATGAGAATGTCTCAGATGACAACTGAACTGACATCATATTCATTAAGTACCACCGCATATGTTCAATTGGTCGGATTACCAGAATATAGTTCATTTCCCCCCCACCTTCTGATGTTCCCAGAATCTCTATGTTAACCAAGGGTTTTGCAAATGTAACATCAGTAGGGTAGAGAGAGGAAAAGGGGGGGGGGAGAGGTATTTATGACTGTCATAAACCTAACCCCAGGCCAACATCATGACACTCTCTATGGTTATTATAGATAGCATGGCACTTATTGTAAGGGTGTTAACCCTGGTGTCCTGGCTAAATGCCCAATCTGGCCCTCATGGCCACCTAATCACCCCTAGCTTCCAATTGGCTCATTAATCCCCCTACACTCTCCTGTAACTATTCCCCAGGTCATTGCTGTAAATGAGAATGTGTCCTCAGTGAACTTTAAAAAAAAGCAAAGTATACTTTTGTGCAGGGTTTCCCAAACTCTGGGGCCCCAGGACAGTGTTCCGGAAACCTATTGTACCCTAATAAACTGTACTCTTAAGTGTCTCTCTACTGTGTCGTATTCTGCCGAATAAAACTGTCCTGTGCAGCTTAAGGCTAAATTAATCGATAGATATCTGAGCTGTTTCCCAAAAGCATCGTTATTAACGATGCACTTATACACACTTATATTCTAACGCCTGCCTCAGACCACTCTTAGAACAGTTAAGTGCGTTGTTAGATGCCTTTTTTCCCTTCCGTGTCACTTGACACACAGAAGAGGTTTATCTGTCTCTGTGACTGCGGGTAACGTCACAACGAAGTTGACTACAAATACAATGTCTTTGAAATTGTTGCAAACAAGCAAAGGATGAAAAGATGCTTCAAATGAAAACTGAGATGACTGCATTAGATAAATAGCCTAACTTCTGTACAGTATAGGCTACATAGGCCTATATACGGTATTAAATGATATTGAAATAGATTTCATGTTCATTCAATTTAGTTTTATTTGGCTCCTGTAACATATTTCATGATGTGTAGCCTAACATGAGCACAATGTTCCAAATCTGTGGTTTAGTGCATTTTTATTGGAAAATAATTAGAATAAGCCACCTCAATATATGAGTGTTTATCTCTCTAGGAGCTGATTCGTCATCAGTATTGTCAAATAATTAAAATGTTAAGGTAAGATTTTTATGGAAAAGGGTGATCCGAGAGAAGCTCCACATTTCTTTCGACTCCATCAGTAGACACATGCTTCAACAAAACACTTACCGACCGTTCTATCTGTGTGGTGTTTTGGGAAACGCATGTTACATCTTCGTTAGTTGTAGGAAAGATGCTTTGTTAAAACACCACCATGGGGAAACCGGGGCCTGTACTGTACTCTGTGTTCTACTATACTAAACTGTGCCGTACTGTATGATTCCTTCAGATTTAGATCTGGCTCGCACCGACCAAATGTGTACTTGTTTGGGGGCGCAACTAATTAGACTAAGACCTATCATGCTTTGCAATACATTTTTTTTTTTTTTTTTTTACATTTAGGTCAGTCAGCAGACACTCTTATTCAGAGTGACTTAGTGCATTCAACTAATTTGTTTTTACATTTAGGTCTAGGTCAATCAGCAAACACTCTTATCCAGAGAGTGACAGAGTCAGTGCATTCAACTAAGATAGATAAACAACAACGTATCAGTCACAGCAAAAAAAAAAAAAAAAGGAACCGTTACTCTATAACGCTATTGTAGTTGAAATGGTCTGCAGTCTGCTCCTCTTTCCTATGAAGATATATCGCACATATTATTGCGATATAATGCTTACTTAATTAAAAGTGTATAGCAGTTGAATTTTGGCCATAGATTCAATGCCTGAAAAATAAGTATTTTCCACGTCCGTAAAATACCTATTTTTACCTTTCATTCAACACCTATAATGCACTGATTTCAATGTCCGGAGAAGACGTCTTTAAACATCCGGGAAAAAAATATGTGACGTCTGTATGAGACGTATTTTCATTTTCGTAAAATATGTATTTTTGACGTCAAGCACCTGAAATGCATGTGATGTCCACGTCTGAAAAATACATATTTTCAACGTAATTTTGCTTACTTGGTAGCCTAGATGGCTAGGCTATACTAGCTCTGGAAAACTAGATCGAATTATGCCTTCTCCCTACAGTTCTCCACCATTTGCTTCGCCCACAAATGCCACACGTGAACTACAATCCCGACGCTGTATTGTAACGTTTATAAATGTAAATAATCATCACTTGCTATATGGCTTTCGAAAAATATCGTATCTTTCATCAGTGAAAAATAATATTTCAAATAAAACATATACACATAATGTAGCAGTTTGCGCAGATCCACTCAGCTATGGGTGCCTCCATCTGACTAAACTACACTTCAGCTTCATATGCCACGTTCAAAACAACTGGGAGCTCGGAAGTCGGATGAAATCAAAACAATTGGGAACACGGCAAAAACTATATCCGACTGGGAAAAAATCGATTTGAAGGGTTATCCTACTCGGAATTCCAACTCAGGAACCCGGGCCTCTCAAGAGTTCCAACCTGACGTTCACCGACTTCATGATTTGCATTGAGTTCCCAGTTGTTGTGAACGCGGCATTACACACAGGTGTTCGGAACATGCTATAGATAGCCTCTTGTCTTCATGTAAACAAGTGCTGTAACATAGAGAAATGGCCACACTGACCTTAACAAGGTGTGTATCAATTTAACCTTTAGTTTAACAGAAAGACAAACAAAACATTTCTCGCTGATATGAAAGATAAGGTTCTTGTGTTTCCAAAACAGTAGCGCAAGAGATGCATGTTAATGTTCAGACCGAGCGTCGAGATCTGAACAAAACTCCCCCTACAGAAGACGCCTTCGTCCAATTACTCATGTGTAATGCAATGGAACGGAGTCATGATCAAGGGCTAAGGCTCTACTACTAGCCTACAGAATAAATGCAGTCGTGCATTTCGGTTATCTATCCACCAGAACAAGAATATATCATGCAGCTCATTAAGCTTTTAAACATTAACTACCGGTATGATCAAAATATCAGAACAAACTGACACATTACCAAGTTAACTGAATGCTCACTTTTAAAGTGTGTTCTTTCTTGATAGTGCGACACTGCACGAAATTAGACGTTGACAGGTGAGCGTACAAGCGTCGCGTTGGTCTCAAGGCGAAGGTCATATTCACAGTTCAGAATGTCGGCCCGTGAAATATTTTTTTAAATAATAAACTACTGTATACTAAATGCACTTAGCTGTCGCCTGCGATTTCATAATGGACAAAGTATTCTTCCGGATCAGAAGTTTACAGTAGTGACGTCGAGACTTCTTCTTCGTTTGGTTTTCCGGTAGACCAGATGCTGTGTTGTATTGCTGCCATTCGCAGGTCAGAGTACGGATTGCACATTTTATGACCAAAAAAAAGGGAAAAGGGGAATGGGAAAAACTTGAATTGCACCACCATCTAACCATGCACCTATACACTATCCCACCACCCCATCCCACAACTTTGGCCCTAAACGAGCCTACAACAGGCTGTCGGCCTGGGAGGATGGAACCCCTTCTCTCAAAACATCCTGTAGATCTTCTAAACTAAAAATATTTCACACCCAAATATTTATCTGCTGCTGCAACTACCACATCTATCTTCTGTGATTTCTGCTCCATCAGTGCAGTGCAGTTGATCACCATGGCTGTAAATGCAAGATATCCAACCTTACTAAAACTCATCCTCGCTGGCTCTCTCTTCAGGCCTACTCATGGGGGCATCCCAGTCGACTCACTCATCCTTGGGCTATCTTCTACTCTCTTCACTGCCTCATAGGGAACTTTCTGCCCCACTTGAACTCTGGCAATCTCAACCTGTCTCTCTCTCTCACAGGGCACTTCGGATCCCCAGCTGCATGGGCACCCCCACAGTTGACTACAGTGCTTTCTCTATCCCAACAGCACACTCCCTCTGACTATACCTTCCTGCACATTTCTCACATCGTGGGATCTCCCTTCTACACACTGCTGCAACATGTCTGAATCCTTGGCACCTAAAGCACCGAAGCGGGTTCAGAACATAGGCCCTCACAGAATAGCAAAGCTAAACATGACAGACAGGGTATTCTCAGTCTCGCCATTGCCACCGAGTCTACGTCTTACCAAACGGCAGGTGTCACAAACACTAGGAATATACCTTTTAATTTGATCCACCTCTACACTCAACGCTATCCCACTGATCACCCTTTTTAGTGGCTTCAGAGAGCAAAGCCCACCACAGGTTGAGTCCCGAGCCAAGTGACTCCAAGTGCCCACTTCCTCTAGAAGGCAGATACACAAATCTAAACAATTCCACTTCTCGAAAAACTTCCACAAATGTAACCAGTTTGTCCTTTACCCAGCTTGACTCAATGTATGGGTCAGCCAAAAAGAAGGAATCCACTCTTTCCAAAATTCGCACTCCTACCTGTCCAAAATCATCTCTGGTATGATTCTCAGGGCAAATGTTGGAAGACTCTACCACACCTGTCACCACAGGTAGGCCCAATACATCCTGGACTGGTTCAACTTCAGAGCGCTCACCACTGCTGACTGACTCCATTTCGCAGATCATCAAGGTTCTCAAGAGAGCTTGATGTCCTATAAGTAAGATTACTTGGTTTGTAATTAGGAGAAATAGGTATGTAGACCTTGAATGAAGGTGCATGCTCAGGAGACAAGTCTCTGATCTCAACAGCGAAGTCTTACGCTTTCGCGTCATCGCACATCTGACGTCGACCTCACGCCAGGTACCTGCCTACACATTAGTCTCAACTAGCCAGACCTTGGGCAACGGCCTTGGGCAACGGCCTTGGGCAACGGCCTTGGGCAACGGCTTGTAGGCAGTCAAACACATGATTTCCCTGTGTTTTATATATATATATATATATTTCCACACTGAGGTTGGAATAATATTATACAAAATTATGATGCTGCAATTTTGTTGTAAGAGCTGTTTGAAAAGACCTCCTGAAATTTCTGCCTGTTTTGGTGGGATAGATTTTGGCCAGGTACAAAAGTAGTTAATAGATCAATTCGAGAGTTCCAAAGCTAGTTTTCAGTTGTCCCCTCCCACTCAGACCATTCCCAGACAGTCCTAGCAAAATTCCTGCTTGAGAAATTGCTCTTTGCTAAGAAGCTATTTTTGTTTCTTTTTGACCATTTTAATTGAAAGCAATCACAGTAAGATACTCAGAAATGATTTTATATTGAGATAAAAACAGCTGTATTGGACCTTTTTTAACTGTAGCATTTAAAGATTGCGGATGTAATCCGTCTGGCTCGAGACGCCACCTACATATTGAGCAGCAATATCAAGCAAAATCAATCAGGTTACTAGTGTTTCAAATTTGAACATTAAACAGGTTTTTTTTGTCTTGAATAACATATTTGGAATAATTTGTATAATCTACTATCCATTCGACTGTAAACAAGTTTTCAATTTGTTACTGTGAGCCTTTTAATTAAGCCAAGCTTTTTGTTTTTATCAATTTGGCCAAAGTCACAAAGTGACATTGAATGGTGACGCATTTATAAAATGCAAATGTCATAGGAAAGAAGCCTCTAGTGATAGCATCGTTCCACTAGATGGGAGTATGGTACCACAAGTCTCCTCAAGGCTATTCATCATCCAGTAGGCTATAATCATACGCAAGGTACAGTACTATTATTGTTTTCATTTGTTTATGTAGCTCGCCATTCTATTTAGAAAGCTCTGTTTTTTTTCGCTCTAGTGACATGTCTGCAGGTCATATGAGACAGCAGACAATTGGAATGAGATATCTCCTTTTTTCCCAAGATGAAATCAATCAAAATATCTGGCTGCTCAGCTGTGCTGCTGGTAGGTTTTGTATTATAGCCCCAGTACAAAGTTTTGTCAATACAATTGATGATGGATTTTCCATTTCAGTGTGGGTCAGTGGCCTACAGTGAGATGGGCTCGGTTGGGGCCCCTTCAACCAGGATCAAGAGGGTTATTTGAGGCCGTATCTGATACCCTTCTTATTCCACTGGTTCCAGAATAGCTTTTAGCAGACAAGCTGTCAGTCTGTGTGGCACAGTGCCCAACACCCCAGGCCAGAACTCTCTGCTGCCTGGGCCAAATATGTTCAGAGACCTGATCAATGCCTCAGGGATGATTAAAATGCTCTCTCTTTCCACTTAGAACTCCAGGACTCTCCGCACTGTTTGCTTCTGCTCATCTGCTTTAGTTTGTTTACAGGACTTTCTGTCCTCCTCCTTGGGTATTTACAACAGCGTATGTTGTGTAATATGTACTTATTACAGATATTAACACGTTGATTGCATCTGTTACAGGTGTCTGAGGATAATCTTTTGTCATTTATAATAGGCTAAGGTAGCCATACTGACTAAAGAGAACGTGTTTTCATTATTTCTCTGCAAAGGCATTCTAAAGAATTACAATTTGTAAAAAGCCTTTGTAGTTATGAATCATTGCTAAAGGCTACAGTTGACCTAATGTGATGTGGTTGAAAGGCCTCCACTAATAGGCCACTATGTCTCAACCCATAGAAATATGTGAGTAATGGTATTATCCCCATTGTTTCTTGCTTTCCCCCACCTACCTAATTATAGACAGTGACACGCTGGCTGTTGCATTGCATAATAGTCTTCCTCTCTCTTGACTTCAGAACAGACGTTTTTTCCTGTATAGGCCCTCAGCCCTTCCTCTCGCGCACTGGGAGAGAACATCGTCCGCAGAGGACGCGAGTGAGCTGGAATGCTTTGACGTCAGTAGCAGGCCAGCGCTCAGAGCCGATCAGGCAGTGAATGAATGCACGAATACTGCAGAGAGGCGCACTCGCAGCATCGACCATCCATCCCTGTTGCCTCGTCCTTTCGGAGACATCGGGGCATACACACGCCACTGGCACAGTGAACACAACAGGACGTCGGGAAAATATTGGAAACCAATAGCTTTACGATTCTAACTCATCAAGTAATATTGGAATAGCAAGAAGTGCCAAGCTGTTTACAGAGGCTGGTCGCTCCACAAGCCTAAAGGATAACGCATTTTCCTCTCAATGGTAAGTTATTTTTGTAACCTTTTAAGGTAGCAATATTCTCACTCTTTTAGCAATTTTAGCATCATCATCTTTGGTTAGAATGTTATTGTCAGACCGCGGATGTTTACGACATGTCTATTTTTGTGCATTTCATCAGATGCGTAGTAGATGCGTATTTTGCGAACTCAGGACTGCAGTTGCGGAGTGGAAGTTTACCAGTCGAAAGCAAGTGTTTACGCCGGGCTGTTGTACTGCTTATATTAATCTCAAAGGGGACAATGGGACAATTGTTATTTGCATTTTGATATCTATCCATATGTGCTCGCAGCTTTCACAGAGAATTACACTGACTCACGGATGATCGATCCATCCTCTCTAATATCCAGATTCCTATTCAAGTTTAGCGGAAACTTTTAATGCTTTAATGTAAGTAAAGAACTGTTGATGTTCATGATCTCTGAGCACCAACCATAATGAAAGATGATGATGATTGTAGTACGGGGGATGATGAGTAAAATTATTGCTCCTGTGTTCTGTGTGTGTTGTCCTTTGTTAAGGGGGTGGCAAGTCCGGTGGCATCTCACAGTGCATTGTGTGAACACTGATAACGCTGTAGCCTATTGGCGGTTACTGTAACAAGAGAGCTGGATCCTAGCCTGCACAGTGCATTGTGTGAACACTGATAACGCTGTAGCCTATTGGTCGTTACTGTAACAAGAGAGCTGGATCCTGGCCTGCACCTCTTCTTTTTATTATCTTGGCTTCTCCAGGGTAACCATGGAGCATGGGTCAACTCTGAGTCATCACAGGAGCACCAACCAGAGAGGGAGAGAGAAGAAGAGGGTGGACAGGAATACAGATGGGGTGATTGAATAGCAGAGGAAAGTTAAAGTGATCCTACAGAGTTGATCGTTGAGGGAACAAGCATGTGATTGTGGGTATACAGTCAGAGTGCATGTGTGTGTGAGGGCTTGTTGGCATGTGTACAAGTTACTGCTTATGACCATCTTGTTCTCAGTTATTTTTTTTAAACATTTGCGGGAGGAGACAGATTGTCCTCTGCCTGCGCTGTGACCCATGGTTCATGGGGTGGGCCTAGGGGAGAGAGAGGGGACAGGAAAGAAGGGAGAGCAGCCAGGTCACACAGGCCCTGCAGCAGTCAGTCTCAGCACACAGCCTCTGTTAGTGCTTCGATCTGCTGCATAAGGGAACAGAGCGTGTGCTGCTCAACACATCAACTAACTATGTGTCTCGGTAGGCCTTGAGAGCCATGCTGTCCTCAACTCCGCTCTCTCATTACCACTGATAGGTAAAAGAACTGGATAGGTGTCCACCATATTGATTTGACTGTCCGTGACCAAACTTTGGGCCCTAGTCATGAGGGAAGGAAGACAAGGATAGACCGATATAAGGGTAAAGACACAACCCACTCAACACTGTACTTCCCCTCCCAATTGTATTTCTATTAATATTAAAATGCTGTTCCATACAAAGGGAGAGACAGAAGTAATGGAGGAGTTAAATATGTGATGAGTTTAAATGCTGGGAATGAGTGTAGAATTGAATCTACTTTGTTGTAATGAGTGAATTGAGAATTCAGAAGAGAGAGTGCTCTCACAAGTCTCTGCTCCCCTATTCCCACATGGACCTCACCATGTTGAATATTGCATGATGGGAAGAAGTGAGATGAGATCATACCTAAGGAAACCCCACTCTGTTCCTCCATCACCCCTCCCTCCATTTTCCCCTTCACTATCCTGACTCCATTTCCTCCTCCCTCCCTTTTCCCCTCTCCATCCCTATCCTCTCACTCTCTACTCTTCCCTCTGATACAAAACCGAATGAGTCATCCCCTTGCCCCTCTCTCGTTATGCTTCTCTCACACCATAATCCTACCCAGCTGTACCCTGTGTGTGTGTGTGTGTGTGTGTGTGTGTGTGTGTGTGTGTGTGTGTGTGTGTGTGTGTGTGTGTGTGTGTGTGTGTGTGTGTGTGTGTGTGTGTGTGTGTGTGTGGCAGTGCATGGGTCCATATTCACCCTTGTCCTTGTGTTAAAGATGCACTCTCAAACTTTTGTATAATTTCAGCCAGTAGTTTTGAAAGTGGTGCTCTTGAGCCAAAATGGGTCCCCTTTTTTTTGTGTACTGTGTCATCAAATTGTGTACTATGTCATCCGTTTTATTTTGCAATTCCTGTGATATGTTACGAACTCAATTTGCGCAATATGTTACACATTTCTTGCGCTTAAGATCCCTGCGTGCATCTTTAAGTGTGGTCCTTCTATTGTTGTTTGTCTGAAATGTTCACTTAGGTAGAATGTGTTCTCTGCCTTTTCTGCTCAGCTAGCACCAGCAAAAATAGATATTTTCAACAATTGGCTCAAGATGTGAGATCCTTTATGTTTGCAAAGAAATATGCTGAGTGTACTAAAATCATGATGCCTTGGCATTGTTTATTTGTGTATCTGTGTGTACGTGCACCTGCAGGCATGTGGGTGTGTGTGTGCGAGTGTATGTATGTGCTAGTTTGTTGGTATGTGTGTCTGTGTGTTTTTATAACTGTAAAAGGAATCTCCCCAGCGGAAGCCTTTTCCCTGTGTGAACACTATCAGAAGGAAACTGTTGTTCCCTCCCTGCTCCCTATAGGAAGCAGCGGTCTGTTTAAGACCTGTTCTGCTTTGGTAACTGACAAGAGAGGCAGTGAAAGCCACAGTGAATAGGAGGATGGCCTTATCCTTAAACTCTCTCATTCTCTGTTCTCTCCTGTTCTCTCTCTCACTCCCCCTCTCTTTTACAGTCTACCACAGCACAGCTTGTCCACTGAGTGTTGTTTAACATAACTTCTGCATCTCTCAGATGGTAACATAAAAGCTCTATCCCAAGGACAGATCCTGAGGCAAGTCACACACATTGTGTTTGTGTGGCTGTGTTCATTTGAATGCACAAGGGAGTTTGCCTTTCCGTGTAGAGTGATGTGTTTGAATACCCATACTAACTTACTTAATGAGTATATACTACATACTATATGCTATTAGTTCATTTTAGTATACTGTAAACAAACGGTATCCATTTAGTTGATAATACTAGCCCTTTGCCTGTCTACCAGAAGTTGATGCTGTTGCTGTGCAACCTCTTGCTAGCTTGTTAGCATAACAAATTACTAGCGTGACATCATACCACTTCGGGTGTGTTTATAAAAATCAATCTGGAGTGCCAGAGTGCACTCTGAGTGTTCGTAAATTCAGAGCGTTGTCAGATTGTCCGTTTGTAAATTCAGAGCGTTTTGCTTTCGGATCGTTTAGAGCCCACACCTAACGCTCTGGCCGAGGAGTAGGGTTGATCCGAGCATTCTGACCTCACAACGGCAGTCAAGCACCCAAGCTAACTGGCTAACGTTGTCTAGCTTGCTAGCTACTTCCAGCCACAACTGAGAGAACACCTCACTCTGACCATTTTACTCACCCTAGCAGAGCTGGTTAGGCTGTTTTCATGTTATCCAGAGAGTTGGTGACTAATTATGCTGCTGGCAACAATTTAATTACGCATTTTATGCCAACTTTTACTGCCACCGGTTATATTCAACGGGTGTTGCGTTCGTAAATTCATCATACTACTCGCCAATGTCCAGTCTCTTGACAAGAAGGTAGACAAAATCCGAGCAAGGGTTGCCTTCCAGAGAGACATCAGAGATTGTAACGTTCTTTGTTTCATGGAAACATGGCTCACTTGGGATAGGTCATCAGAGTCGGTACAGTCACCCGGTTTCTTCACTCATCGCACCGACAGAAACAAACATCTCTCTGGTAAGAAGAAGGGCGGGGGTGTATGCCTTATGATTAACGAGACGTGGTGTGATCATAACAACATGCAGGAACTCAATTCCTTTTGCTCCCCTGACCTAGAATCCCTTCCAATCAAATGCAGACCGCATTATCTACCAAGAGAATTCTCTTTGATCATAATCACAGTCGTGTAAATCCCCCCCAAGCAGACACATCGACGGCCCTGAAAGAACTAAATTTGACTCTATGTAAACTGGAAACCACATATCCTGACGTTGCATTTATTGTACCTGGGTTTTTTAGCAAGGCTAATCTGAAAACAAGGCTCTCTAAATTTTATCAGCATATTGAATGCGCGACCCAGCCTGACAAAACCCTGGATCATTGTTATTCTAACTTTTGCGATGCATACAAAGCCCTCCCCCAACCCTCCTTTCGTAACATCTGACCACAACTCCATTTTGTTGCTCTCAGCCTATAGACAGAAACTAAAACAGGAAGCGCCCGTGCTCAGGTCTGTTCAACGCTGGTCAGACCAATCGGATTCCATGCTTCAAGATTGCTTTGATCACGTGGACTAGGATATGTTCCACATAGCGTCGGAAAATAACATCGATGAATACGCTGATGCGGTGAGCGAGTTTATTAGCAAGTGCATCGGTGATGTACCAACAGCGTCTATTAAAACATTCCCCAACCAAAAACCATGGATTGATGGCAGCATTCGCACAAAACTGAAAGCGCGAACCACTGCTTTTAATCAGAGCAAGGTGACCGGAAACATGACCGAATACAAACAGTGTAGCTATTCCCTCCGCAAGGCAATCAAACAAGCTAATCGTCAGTATAGAGACAAAGTAGAGTCGCAATTCAACGGCTCAGACACGAGAGGTATGTGGCAGAGTCTACAGTCAATCACCTCAGGAGGCTGAAGAAATTTGGCTTGTCACCAAAAACACTCACAAATTTTACAGATGCACAACCGAGAGCATCCTGTCAGGCTGTATCACCGCCTGGTACGGCAACTGCTCCACCCACAACTGTAAGGCTCTCCAGGGGTAGTGAGGTCTGCACAACGCATCACCGGGGACAAACTACCTGCCCTCCAGGACACCTACACCACTCGATTTCACAGGAAGGCCAAAAAGATCATCAAGGACAACAACCACCCGAGCCATTGCCTGTTCACCCCACTATCATCCAGAAGGCAAGATCAGTACAGGTGCATCAAAGCGGGGACCGAGAGACTGAAAAACAGCTTCTATCTCAAGGCCATCAGACTGTTAAACAGCCATCTCTAGCCACTTTAATAATGGAAGACTCTATGTAATAAATGTATCACTAGCCACTTTAAACAATGGCACTTTATATAACATTTACATACCCTACATTACTCATCTCATATGTACAGTGGGGCAAAAAAGTATTTAGTCAGCCACCAATTGTGCAAGTTCTCCCACTTAAAAGATGAGAGAGGCCTGTAATTATCATCATAGGTACACTTCAACTATGACAGACAAAATGAGAAAAGAACTTCCAGAAAATCACATTGTAGGATTTTTTATGAATTTATTTACAAATTATGGTGGAAAATAAGTATTTGGTCAATAACAAAAATGTATCTCAATACTTTCATATACCCTTTGTTGGCAATGACAGCGGTCAAACGTTTTCTGTAAGTTTTCACAAGGTTTTCACACATTGTTGCTGGTATTTTGGCCCATTCCTCTAGAGCAGTGATGTTTTGGGGCTGTTGATGGGCAACACCGGATTTTCAACTCCCTCCAAAGATTTTCTATGGGGTTGAGATTTGGAGACTGGCTTGGCCACTTCAGGACCTTGAAATGCTTCTTACGAAGCCACTCCTTCGTTGCCCGGGCGGTGTGTTTGGGATCATTGTCATGCTGAAAGACCCAGCCACATTTCATCTTCAATCCCCTTGCTGATGGAAGGAGGTTTTCACTCAAAATCTCACGATACATGTCCCCATTCATTCTTTCCTTTACACAGATCAGTCGTCCTGGTCCCTTTGCAGAAAAACAGCCCCAAAGCATGATGTTTCCACCCCCATGCTTCACAGTAGGTATGGTGTTCTTTGGATGCAACACAGCATTCTTTGTCCTCCAAACACGACGAGTTGAGTTTTTACCAAAAAGTTATATTTTGGTTTCATCTGACCATATGACATTCTCCCAATCTTCTTCTGGATCATCCAAATGCTCTTTAGCAAACTTCAGACGGGCCTGGACATGTACTGGCTTCAGCAGGGGGACACATCTGGCACTGCAGGATTTGAGTCCCTGGCGGCGTAATGTGTTACTGATGGTAGGCTTTGTTACTTTGGTCCCAGCTCTCTGCAGGTCATTCACTAGGTCCCGCCGTGTGGTTCTGGGATTTTTGCTTACCACTGTTGTGATCATTTTGACCCCACGGGGTGAGATCTTGCGTGGAGCCCCAGATCGAGGGAGATTATCAGTGGTCTTGTATGTCTTCCATTTCCTAATAATTGCTCCCACAGTTGATTTCTTCAAACCAAGTTGCTTACCTATTGCAGATTCAGTCTTCCCAGCCTGGTGCAGGTCTACAATTTTGACAGCTCTTTGGTCTTGGCCATAGTGGAGTTTGGAGTGTGACTGTTTGAGGTTGTGGACAGGTGTCTTTTATACTGATAACAAGTTCAAACAGGTGCCATTAATACAGGTAATGAGTGGAGGACAGATGAGCCCCTTAAAGAAGAAGTTACAGGTCTACTTATTTTCCACCATAATTTGCAAATTAATTAATTAAAAATCTTACAATGCGATTTTCAGGATTTTTTTTCTTCTCATTTTGTCTGTCATATTTGAAGTGTGTGATGAAAATTACAGTCCTCTCTTCTTTTTAAGTGGGAGAACTTGCACAATTGGTCGCTGACTAAATACTTTTTTGCCCCACTGTATATACATTTACATTTACATTTAAGTCATTTGGCAGACGCTCTTATCCAGAGCGACTTACAAATTGGTGAATTCACCTTATGACATCCAGTATATACTGTATTCTATACCATCTACTCTATCTTGCCTATGCCGTTCGGCCATCGCTCATTCATATATTTTTATGTACATATTCTTATTCATTGCTTTACACTTGTGTGTATAAGGTAGTTGTTGTGGAATTGTTAGATTACTTGTTAGATATTACTGCATGGTCAGAACTAGAAGCACAAGCATTTCGCTACACTCGCATTAACATCTGCTAACCATGTGTATGTGACAAATAAAATTTGATTTGAATTATTCTGCTCTCTGGCACACTCACACGAGAGTGCTCTGAAATTAGAGTAGATAGCCAGAACGAATTAACCATGTCCATTGAGAACACACAACGGCTATGCCACTTAGCTAAGCGTGACATGAATAATCAAGTCAATTAACGTTGGGTAGTTAGCATATAGTTAATATACTGGAAGGTCTGATGTATTAGTAGCCAACTAACATTACTTTATGTAGCTAGCGAACACTGGTACATACTGCTGTAATGATATGCTATGCGGTTCGTAAGGATAGCGTAGCTAACAAATTGTCAGCCAACATAAAGTGTAACTTATTTTAAAAGGCATTACGTCGCTCAACATAGTCTTAACACATAATTTGTTAAAGCAATTAATTTTTATAAGCTCTCGTCGGACTTTGGCTGCATATTTTCCCCCATTTTCTTAAAATCTGAAAACGTTTTGAAGCTACGCTCATTTTCTGAATTATTACATTATGGGGCCTAAAAGCATGGAAATAGTGTCCACTGCTTGTATACTTCGTATTTTAGCGAATTTAGTACGACATCCGGGAACTTAGTTAGTATGAGTTAGTTTTCGAACACAGCTCTAGTGTATGTATACACTAGGCTTGGCTGATACCTCAGTATATGGTATAAACGGTATATTTTGAATTACCAATAGTATGGTTTTCAATAGCATAAAAAAAACATATTTTTTTTAAATTAAACAATTTGGGGGCACCCGGGGTGCATGCTACGCCACTCCTTCTATCTATGTTAAGTATATAACTATAAGAAATGCTACGCCACTCCTTCTATCTATGTTAAGTATATAACTATAAGAAATCTAAGATGTGTCAAATAAATTATATCCAGCTCAGGCCTCTAGCTATGCATTTAGTTTGCTAACTTGCTAAGTGGCTAGATGTTAAGATCAAGCTTCTTGGTTACAGCAGAGACATTAAATCCCCTCCTGGATCAAGGGGGGCGTGCTGTGCCACTGCTTATAAGTTAAGTATAACTATGAGAGAACTAATAATTTTTTTGGGTTTTAAAAATAGCGCCCTTCAGTTGAAGGCCGTTCAGTTGTCCAGCAGTGGCAACAAAAACACAGTGTAAACATGAAGATCCACTGTCACGTTTCTTAAGCATTATACACAAGTTATGTTATGAGACTGTTTCTTGTTGGCTGAAGGTCTGGGTGTCTCCTGTGCTGCAGAGAGAGAGAGAGAGAGAGAGAGAGAGAGAGAGAGAGAGAGTCCAGAGACTTGGCCATCAGACGCCCATCAGACTGTGGGTTGGTCAATAATTAGCAGCATTGATTTCTGCATACAGAGCTCTGTGTCTGTCTGCACATGCTCCTCCAAGGACTCTGCACTCAGACACATGTGAGAAGGCCTGCTCTCTCTCCAACCCTTCTGCTTCTCATTAAAGGGCGACTGCACTTCCTGATTTTTAGATATGGTTCATTAAGAAATGTGTCTTGGTCTCGGGGTCTGATTTGATGAGTGTGTTTGCAAGTGGGAAGAGTTTGCCAAATGATTTAGCTAATTAGCTTCAGCCAGCAGGTGTGCGACCGTGGCAAAGTTTGTTTGACTTTAGATAGCATTTCCCCAGGGCTAGTTAAAGACCGTCAATAAAATTACACAATGTAAAATTACACAATTTTCATGTTGTTCACCTTTTAGTTTTCATTAAATGCGTTCAATATTTGCATATGCATTTCTACAATTTATAGTTGGTTTGATGTTTTTAAGTCATCGAAATTTAACGCTATTGGAATTTTAACATATTGTCTCTTTGTATATTGTGTAATTGACCGATGGGCCCTAACTAGCCCCATAGGGATATCCAAAGTCAACCCAAATTTAAATTTACCACGGGCATCTGCCCTCCGAATTGATGATCACTTGAGTGCTGCCAGCTGTGGGTGTGGGTGGGATCGAACCAAACCCAACCTTAATTTACATTGTGAGGCAGTCACGATCACAAGTCTCACAAACTCTGTTTTGGATGAGACTGACTTTGACCAAAATTATCCTATTTACACTTTTGTAGTCTAATTAAAGCCACAGACTGTTTTATAAATGAGAAGTTTAGGGGCAGTTGCTCTTTAACCATTCAGTTACACAGACACGCACACTTGCACGAACGCGCACACACACACATGCATGCACACACCCCGATACACACACATCCACACTGCGATACACCCACACAAACAAATTATATCTCATTACAGATATTGATCCATACCATTTTTGCAGGATTGCTGTTATCTGACTCCCTGCCACTAATTCCCTAAACACACTCAACATCCATAGACTTTATCCCTTCCAACCTTGTCTGTATCTGACACCCCCCTCCGTCGAGCCCTTCCCCAACTAAACCTCTGTTTATTCTAGCTTTTGCTCTCTCCTGTCCTGGCTATTATCCTCACAGTTATGTGTATCTATGCCTAGAGCACTACAATAGTGACGCCTGTTCTGTTGTTCTTTCTGCCTTCTTTCCTGCTTCCTTCGAAAGTCCTCTGGGATTCTTGGAGGCACAGAAGGTTGCTTGGGTGTTTATGATGCCATTAAGGTGTCACAGAAAAAAGCTTTTTAGTTGTCGTAACATGGCCTCCTCAACTGTCTGTGTTTGTCAATGAGGCTACTTCCTGCTTGATGCTTCCACTCCCTTATGTTGATAGGAACGCTTCCCTAACCTGTCTGTCAGGCCTACTGTATAATACACATGCGCACGCATGTACACGTATAGGTTCAGTGGCAGAACAGTCTGTGTGAGAAACTGGAAATGAGAATGAAGTGCAGCCGGTATTTTTTGGCAACCGTTCTGAAGTTTAAATTCTCTTGCATAAATGTTGACAATGGCCACTATGACTGATAAAATTAGTTTCAAGATTGTAAAAGTAAATTCTGTTCATATTGTAATATAGTTTGCACAAATGTATATACCTCTACAATGAATAGCTTGTGGAAAGCAGTTGCATAATGTGTGTGTGTTATCGTAGCAGTACTGTAATGGCAGTCCACACAATGAGCACTCAGTCTGTACCACTGATCAGAGCACTCGAATAAGGACCCTAGCTGCAACAGACTGCAGAAATTACAATACATTGAGATATAAGGCCCAAAGTATATTGGTTTTAGTTTATTTCAAACACCCCTTTTCACATACCAATCTGCACTAAAACCCTCCTCCATCTTGTTTGATATCAAGCACAACTCTGTGTCACATCTCTCTGTTTGTCCAGGTAATGCATCAGTAGAGAGAGCTTCCATAGAGCTTCAAGACCCCTCCAAGGCCCCTCATCCAGACTGAGACTGTCTCCAGCACCAACACACCACTCCCCTCACCCCGTCTCTGCCCTAGCCCACCCAGACATGGCTGCCTCCAAGAGCAGCTACGAGGGAAAGATCGCTGGCCTCTATGACCTGGATCGCACGCTGGGTAAAGGCCACTTCGCTGTTGTCAAGCTGGCACGCCACGTCTTCACAGGCCAGCTGGTGGCGGTCAAGGTGATCGACAAGACCAAGCTGGACGCCATGGCGACGGGCCACCTGCTGCAGGAGGTGCGCTGTATGAAGCTGGTGCAGCATCCCAATGTGGTGCGGCTCTACGAGGTCATCGACACTGCCAACAAGCTCTACCTCATCTTGGAGCTGGGCGATGGAGGAGACATGTATGACTACATCTTGCGCCACGAGGGTGGCGTGGCTGAGGACACGGCTAAAGTTCACTTTGCCCAGATCGTCCGAGCAATCTCCTACTGCCACCGGCTCCACGTGGTGCACCGAGACCTCAAGCCAGAGAACGTGGTGTTCTTCAGGCAGCAGGGGACCGTCAAGCTGACCGACTTCGGCTTCAGCAACCTCTTCAAGCCCGGGACCATGCTGATGACCAGCTGTGGCTCGCTGGCTTACTCCGCCCCAGAGATCCTGCTGGGAGATGAGTATGATGCTCCGGCTGTAGGTAAGACAAATGGGGGACCGGGACGGGGGTGTCTGGTTGGGCAGGGGGTCTGTCTGTCCATCTGGTTGTCTGGCTGGCTGTTTGTTTTCTTCATAGGAAGGGTCAAGTGATGCAATGAGATGAGAGAAATGTGAAGATAAAATAAATAGAACATTGATTGCGTGTGACTCATTTTGCAGACAAGTACGTGATTCACTGAGTTTTTTTATTATATTTTGCCCGTAAGACCACATATATAGATTCAGGTCCCTCTAAGGCTAAGCCATTGAGCTACACAGAATTTCCATAAATCCCCTGAGACCAAGATAAAGCTGGAGAGATGAACATGGGCGTGTCTGTGGTACTGCTTGTGGATCTGTCAGTCAGGCAGGCATTCCTCTAGCTCACCCAACATACACACAGAAACGTGAACAGATGGACTACTCTCTGGGCTGCATAGAATCTGGAATGGAAATGTAATTTGCGTGTGGATGGGCGGTGTGGTTGAAGCAATCCACACAGGGCTTTAATCCAGGGCAGGGACAGTGAAGCTGTGTACATGCAGGGCTTAAAGCTGGAATCCTTAATGAGGGAAACAGCCATGTCTGTTTGCGATATTACAATACCAAAAGTTACTGTAAACAACGAACACAGTCCCCCCCCCCCGCTCCCTCGGACATCATTGCACGCGCGATAGAAGAGCAGAATATGTATCACACTGTATATTTTTTACCTCAACTTGGCAATAATAACAACGGTGGTGGGGCGGCCAGTGGCGCTGTTTCCCCCTACTGCGAATTCCATCTTTAAAGCCTAGAGCCAGGCGGATAGTTGTCTCTGTGTCAGGGTAGGAGGATTGTCTGCCCACTGATGTTTTTAGGTCTGGTTTGTTTTCCACAGACAGACAGAGTTCTATCTGGATTTTTCTTCAATGAATTTAAAATCAGTGGAGAGTAGTGCAGCGAGAGTAAATGTACAATGTCTCCAGTCCTGTAGTATTCCAGACCTAAGCATGCCCCAAATACACACTCCTGGCCTGCCCCAGATATGAACACCTGGCTGCACCTCATTCATCTGCTACAGGGAAATGGACTGTTATTGTGAAAATGCACCATGACATCTTAACATGTGGAAAGTGTAATGGTGAGGTGTCATTAACACCCTAGCAGAATACTGAGCAATAGTAGAAGAGCGAGTGCAGAGTTATTCCCTGGGTTTTTAGCGGTGAGTAATCCAGTAACCCTATGAGACCTGTTAGGTAATGGCCACTGGCCAGGGAACACCTGACAGGATCACAGTTTAGAGGGACTCAAATCGGATTCATACCTCATCTCGGCACAACACTCTTCTTGTGCGCAGATGCATGGTCATGTACATTCCTTAATCATAACTGGCCATGTGAAACAATGAAGAACAGCGCTACGCAAAGTAAAGAATATCCCCTATGGCTACATACTATAGAACGTATAGTTGAGACTGTTCTCAAGCAGTCATGTGACCCATGCAGGGCTGGTAACACAGACGACAGTCATACTGACTGGGCTGTATGCAGTGTGATGCTGGGAGTGTGCCAGCCCCTAACTGGGTCAGACTCCTCTGAGATACAGCTCCAGCTAAGCCTGCCAGGTGCCAAAAGCTAAGTGGGCTTCCCACTGCAGAGGGACCGCAGGGGTTTAGGCATGTGCACTGAAACTAAAGACACAACCACAACACAACCACCACATTCACCAGTACCTGGCTTTAACTTCCACACCTCAAATAGAGACTATTGTAGCCGGGATACTGGTGACAATCACTGGAGCTACAGTATATTCTCTGATCAGTGGAGCGACAGTATATTCTCTGATCACTGGAGCGACAGTATATTCTCTGATCACTGGAGCTACAGTATATTCTCTGATCAGTGGAGCGACAGTATATTCTCTGATCACTGGAGCGACAGTATATTCTCTGATCACTGGAGCTACAGTATATTCTCTGATCACTGGAGCTACAGTATATTCTCTGATCACTGGAGCGACAGTATATTCTCTGATCACTGGAGCTACAGTATATTCTCTGATCACTGGAGCCACAGTATATTCTCTGATCAGTCCTATGTGTGTCACTGGGCACGTGCAATAATGCTTGGACAGTGCTCACCTACATTTGTAGTGGAAGCTCAAGTAAATCAGAGCAGATTTTTTGGGTTTTATCCCTCTGGTTACTACGGGTTGATTAACCTCAAACACATCTGGCACACATTTTGATAATTAGATCAAAACAAGATTATTGGCTTGCAAGGCAGTGGAACTACTGTAAAATCCCAAATATTTTGACCTATTGCACGTGGGTGGCCTTGGTGTTGTGTGTGCGACTGACCAGTGGCAGTCTGCCCACTGGGTTGAGGCTCATAGTGGTATAATCAGATTGTGTGGCATGCTGTGCACTGCAGTGCCTGGCACAGAGAAAGGTCCCATTCCACACCCAACATACGGCACGGGACAGGTTTGGGGCATTAACCTGGTTTGAGCCCAGTCAATGAGCCTGGGAAACAACACACACCTACCCATGTGGCTGAAGAGACCTTGTTTCTAGTATCAACTTGTCCCTGATGTTATCTGACAGGCTGTTGAAGTCAAGCCGGGACAAGGCCTGCTGTGTGTGTGTGTGTGTGTGTGTGTGTGTGTGTGTGTGTGTGTGTGTGTGTGTGTGTGTGTGTGTGTGTGTGTGTGTGTGTGTGTGTGTGTGTGTGTGTGTGTGTGTGTGTGTGTGTGTGTGTGTGAGAGATATTATATTTAGTGCCTTCAGAAAGTATTCAGACCCTTTGAATTTTTCCACATTTTGTTACAGCTTTATTCTAAAATGGATTAAATACAATCTACACACAATGCCCCATAATGAAAAAGCATAAATAGGGTTTTAGAAATTTTAGCAAATGTAATAACAAAAAACATACCTTATTTACAGTGCCTTGCGAAAGTATTCGGCCCCCTTGATCTTTGCGACCTTTTGCCACATTTCAGGCTTCAAACATAAAGATATAAAACGGTATTTTTTTGTGAAGAATCAACAACAAGTGGGACACAATCATGAAGTGGAACAACATTTATTGGATATTTCAAACTTTTTTAACAAATCAAAAACTGAAAAATTGGGCGTGCAAAATTATTCAGCCCCTTTACTTTCAGTGCAGCAAACTCTCTCCAGAAGTTCAGTGAGGATCTCTGAATGATCCAATGTTGACCTAAATGACTAATGATGATAAATACAATCCACCTGTGTGTAATCAAGTCTCCGTATAAATGCACCTGCACTGTGATAGTCTCAGAGGTCCGTTAAAAGCGCAGAGAGCATCATGAAGAACAAGGAACACACCAGGCAGGTCCGAGATACTGTTGTGAAGAAGTTTAAAGCCGGATTTGGATACAAAAAGATTTCCCAAGCTTTAAACATCCCAAGGAGCACTGTGCAAGCGATAATATTGAAATGGAAGGAGTATCAGACCACTGCAAATCTACCAAGACCTGGCCGTCCCTCTAAACTTTCAGCTCATACAAGGAGAAGACTGATCAGAGATGCAGCCAAGAGGCCCATGATCACTCTGGATGAACTGCAGAGATCTACAGCTGAGGTGGGAGACTCTGTCCATAGGACAACAATCAGTCGTATATTGCACAAATCTGGCCTTTATGGAAGAGTGGCAAGAAGAAAGCCATTTCTTAAAGATATCCATAAAAAGTGTTGTTTAAAGTTTGCCACAAGCCACCTGGGAGACACACCAATCATGTGGAAGAAGGTGCTCTGGTCAGATGAAACCAAAATTGAACTTTTTGGCAACAATGCAAAACGTTATGTTTGGCGTAAAAGCAACACAGCTCATCACCCTGAACTCCACTGTCAAACATGGTGGTGGCAGCATCATGGTTTGGGACAGCTTTTCTTCAGCAGGGACAGGGAAGATGGTTAAAATTGATGGGAAGATGGATGGAGCCAAATACAGGACGATTCTGGAAGAAAACCCGATGGAGTCTGCAAAAGACCTGAGACTGGGACGGAGATTTGTCTTCCAACAAGACAATGATCCAAAACATAAAGCAAAATCTACAATGGAATGGTTCAAAAATAAACATATCCAGGTGTTAGAATGGCCAAGTCAAAGTCCAGACCTGAATCCAATCGAGAATCTGTGGAAAGAACTGAAAACTGCTGTTCACAAATGCTCTCCATCCAACCTCACTGAGCTCGAGTTGTTTTGCAAGGAGGAATGGGAAAAAATTTCAGTCTCTCGATGTGCAAAACTGATAGAGACATACCCCAAGTGACTTACAGCTGTAATCGCAGCAAAAGGTGTCGCTACAAAGTATTAACTTAAGGGGGCTGAATAATTTTGCACGCCCAATTTTTCAGTTTTTGATTTGTTAAAAAAGTTTGAAATATCCAATAAATTTCGTTCCACTTCATGATTGTGTCCCACTTGTTGCTGATTCTTCACAAAAAAATACAGTTTTATATCTTTATGTTTGAAGCCTGAAATGTGGCAAATTGTCACAAAGTTCAAGGGGGCCGAAGACTTTCGCAAGACACTGTACATAAGTATTCAGACACTTTGCTTTGAGAGTCTAAATTGAGCTCAGGTGCGTCCTGTTTACATTGATTATACTGAGATGTTTCTACTGTACAACTTGATTGGAGTCCACCTGTGGTAAATTCAATTGATTGAAGAACCCAATGGTCACGCTAACAGAGCTCTAGAGTTCCTCTATGGAGATGGGAGAACCTTCCAGAAGGACAACCATGTCTGCAGCACTCCACCTATCAGGCTTTTATGGTAGAGTGGCCAGACGGAAGTCACTCCAAAGTAAAAGGCACATGACAGCCTGCTTGGAGTTTGCCAACAGGCACCAAATGGCTCTCAGACCATGAGAAACAAGATTCTCTGGTCTGATAAATCCAAGATTCGTGTCTGGAGGAAACCTGGCACCATCCCTACGGTGAAGCATGATGGCGGCAGCATCATGCTGTGGGGATGTTTTTCAATGGCAGGGACTGGGAGACTAGTCAGGATCGAGGCAAAGATGAACGGAGCAATGTACATAGAGATCCTTGATGAACACCTGCTTCAGAATGCTCAGGACCGCAGACTGGAACGAAGGTTCACCTTCCAACAGGACAACGACCCTAAGCACACAGTCAAGACATTGCAGGAGTGGTCTCGGAATGTCCTTGAGTGGCCCAGTCAGAGCCCGGACTTGAATCCGATCAAAAATCTCTGAAGAGACGTGAAAATGGCTGTGCAGCAACGCTCCCCATCCAACCTGACAGAGCTTGAGAGGATCTGCAGAAAAGAACGGCAGAAACTCCCCAAATACAGGTGTGCCGAGCTTGTCACGTCCTACCCAAGAAGACAAGGCTGTAATCACTGCCAAACGTGCTTCAACTAAGCACTGAGTAAAGGGTCTGAATACTTATGTGTTTTAGTTTTATAAATTAGCAAACATTTCTAAAAACCTTTTTGATTTTACCATTATGGGGTATTGTGTGTAGATTGAGGGGGGAAAAACTATTTAATACATTTTAAAATAAGGCTGTAATCAAACAAAATGTGGAATAAGTCAAGGTGTCTGAATACTTTCCGAAGGCATTGTGTCTCTAGACCACAGATATCCTATTACTACTGGATTCTATGGTCTAGTCTCTGTGACTTAGTCGTCTTCTGGTGACGCCTGTGCCATGGATGGAGCCTGAGTCAGTGTGATGTAGTATTTCCACAGATTACCTGCGTGGTTGTGTACAGTTACAGTATCACTTAATGAATATTCATTAGTTCAGCATGCTCTTATCCTGTTCCACTAAGCAGGTGCTGGTGTAATCTACTTATTAGGTCTTAGTGACAGAGTGCCAGCTGAGCGAGGCAGCTTGCTCACTGAGGCCCACTGCCATTATACTGCCATGTAGCCCTGTTATGATAACACAGCACAACACAACACAGCAGGGTTGGGGTCAACCCCATTTACATTCAGGCAATTCAGAAAGTAAATTGAATTTCCAATGTAAGAATTTCAAACTGCTCTTCGAAGATAAATGACACCTGGAAGATTGGAGTGATTGGACAGAATGCAAATGAGGTTGACCCCAGCCTTGCAGCTCTGCAGAAACACTGCAAGGCGTGACATGTGCGTGTGAAAGAAGAGCTTAGAGATATGATACTCCATTATATCCCTCTTTCTGCACAGATGCAGGTTTGTGGATAATGCTGAGTAGCTCTGAGAAAGAGATGTCCCTTCTGTACTGAGAAAAGAGATTACCTTAGTCCATGGGGACGTGAGTCATAAACTCCTTTTTATAGCACACTGTGTATCACTCATACACCTATGTTGCAGTATACAAACAAATGTACAACCACGTATTAAATATTTGTACAGGGTGTACTGGTATTTTATAGGTGGGTACTGTATGAAGCTATGAATGGATCCCAAGGGCCATTAAACTGAGTGCAGCATGACTGTGGTCATATGATGAGGCAGAGAAAATCAGAGGCCTGTGTGTGCAGAGCCACGCAGCAGTACCAGACCCAGGGCGATGGGACAGTGGCCTGTTCTGTGTCTAACACATGGCTGCTATACTGCATAAGCCAAACAAAGCAGTGTGGAGAAGAACAGTCAGATACCATCTCAGGTCTTGTATTGTGTCCAGGGCTATTTAAGTAGAACTTGTCTGTCTCTACCTGGGTTGTGCCTAAACGGACAGTCATGGCATACTCAAAAGCAGAGGAAATCTACATGTAGAGTTGGGGAGAGTTAGTAGCAGGCCAGTTGGCACTCATTAATATACAACTTTGAGGTAGAGTTAAGGAGAGTTGTAGCAGGTAATGCTTGTGATTATGTGCTTTCAGATAAACTCTTTTCATTCATCAGTCTAAAGTGGGTGTAGTTTCCTTTCTATGATTCACCCTTACCCGATTCCATGAGGCGTCACTACATGGTGATTCAGTGGTTTAGTATGATCCTCTCATTCAGTCCGAGTGTAACAGATTTAGGGAGAGAGGAACAGATTGGGTGAGGTAGAGGGCTCTCATTATTTACTCTAGGACAGAGCATTTCCTCTGAGAGAGGGACTGAACACCATCTGGTAGGATATTTGACAGAACAGAGAGAGAGACCAGGAGAACTAGCTCTCCACACACACACACACACACACACACACACACACACACACACACACACACACACGCAGTTTTGCAAACTCCAGGCGTATACATTTTTTTGTTGAGGACATGAAAATACAGCTCTTTGGCCACGCACACCAGTGGTGGGTTTGGTGTCAAAATGAGAACACATGAGCAGAAAAAAAGCCATATCTACTTTAAAATATGGTGGATCTTTTATGTTATGAGGCTATTTTGCTTCCACTGGTCCTGGGGCCCTTATGGTTAACAGCATCATGAACTTTACTCAGTACCAGGACGTTTTTGCCAAAAACCTGGTTGCCTCTGTCAGGAGTTGATCTTCCAACAAGACCATAACCCCAAGCACACATCAAAATCCACAAAGAAATGGTTTATTGGCCACAAAATTATTTTGCAATGGCCAGCTTAGTCACTAGACATTGAAAAACTGTGGTTTGAATTGAAGAGGGTAGTCCATACACATATTTAGCAGATATTATTGCGGATGTAGCAAAATGCTTGTTTTTCCAGCTCCAACAGTGCAGTTGTATAAAACAACACACAAATCTAAAAGTAAAAGAATGGAATTAACAAATATGTAAATATTAGGACAAGCAATGTCGGAGTGGCATTGACTAAAATACAGAATATACACACGAGTAAAGCAGTATGGAAACATTATTAAAGTGACGAGTGTTCCGTTATTAAAGTGGCCAGTGATTCCATGTCTATGTATATAGGGCACCAACCTCTAAAGTGCAGGGTTGAGTAACCGGGTGGTAGCCGACTAGTGATGGCTATTTAACAGTCTAATGGCCTTGAGATAGAAGCTGTTTTTCAGTCTCTCGTCCCAGCTTTGATGAACCTGTACTGACCTCGCCTTCTGGATGATAGCGGGGTGAACAGGCCATGGCTCGGGTGGTTGATGTTCTTGATGATCTTTTTGGCCTTCCTGTAACATCAGGTGCTGTAGGTGTCCTGGAAGGCAGGCAATGTGACCCCGGTCATGCGTTGTCCAGACTGCACCACCCTCTGGAGAGCCCTGTGGTTGCAGGTGGTGCAGTTGCCGTACCAAGAGGTGATACAGCCCGACAGGATACTCTCAGTTGTGCATCTTCAAAGGTTTGTGACGGTCTTAGGGGCCAAGCCAAATTTCTTAAGCCTCCTGAGGTTGAAGAGGCTCTGTTGCACCCTCTTGACCACACCGTCTGTGTGGGGGGACTATTTCAGATTGTCAGTGATGTGTACGCCGAGGAACTTTCCACCTTCTCCACTGTGGTCCCGTTGATGTGGATAGGGGCATATTCCCTCTGCTGTTTCCTGAAGTCCAGCATCAGTTCCTTCGTTTTGTTGAGGGAGAGGTTATTTTCCTGGCACCACTCCGCACCACCTCTTCAACCTCAGGAGGCTTAAGCCACGTCAGACACCGACGTCTTGCTCCCAGACAAGCTAAACACCTACTTCGCCCTCTTTGAGGATAACACATTGCCACCGACGCGGCCCGCTCCCAAGGACTGGGTGTGCGAGTTCATTAGAACGTGCGTTGAAGATGTCGTTCCCATAGCAACGATTAAAACATTCCCTAACCAGAAACCGTGGATTGATGGCAGCATTCGCATGAAACTGAAAGCGCGAACCACTGCTTTTAATCAGGGCAAGGTGACTGGTAATATGACTGAATACAAACAGTGCAGCTATTCCCTCCGTAAGGCTATCAAACAAGCTAAGTGTCAGTATAGAGACAAAGTAGAATCTCAAGTCAACAGCTCAGACACAAGAGGTATGTGGCAGGGTCTACAGTCAATCACGGACTATAAGAATAAATCCAGCTCAGTCACGGACCAGGATGTCTTGCTCCCAGGCAGACTAAATAACTTTTTTTCCCGCTTTGAGGACAATACAGTGCCACTGACACGGCCTGCAATGGGAACATGCGGTCTCTCCTTCACTGCAGCCGAGGTGTGTAAAACATTTAAACGTGTTAACCCTCGCAAGGCTGCAGGCCCAGACGGCATCCCCAGCCGCACCCTCAGAGCATGCGCAGACCAGCTGGCTGGTGTGTTTACGGACATATTCAGTCAATATTCAATCAACCCTGTGCAACTGGGTACTGGACTTTCTGACGGGCCGCCCCCAGGTGGTGAGGGTAGGCAACAACCTCTCCACCCCGCTGATCCTCAACACTGGGGCCCCACAAGGGTGCGTTCTGAGCCTTCTCCTGTACTCCCTGTCCATCCACGACTGCGCGGCAACGCACGCCTCCAACTCAATCATCAAGTTTGCGGACGACACAACAGTGGTAAGCTTGATTACCAACAACGACGAGACGGCCTACAGGGAGGAGGTGAGGGCCCTCGGAGTGTGTTGTCAGGACAATAACCTCGCACTCAACGTCAACAAAACTAAGGAGATGATTGTGGACTTCAGGAAACAGCAGAGGGAACACCCCCCTATCCACATCAATGGAACAGTAGTGGAGAGGGTAGTAAGTTTTAAGTTCCTCGGCATACACATCACAGACAAACTGAATTGGTCCACTCACACAGACAGCATCGAGAAGAAGGCGCAGCTGCGTCTCTTCAACCTCAGGAGGCTGAAGAAATTCGACTTGTCACCAAAAGCACTCACAAACTTCTACAGATGCACAATCGAGAGCATCCTGGCGGGCTGTATCACCGCCTGGTACGGCAACTGCTCCGCCCACAACCGTAAGGCTCTCCAGAGGGTAGTGAGGTCTGCACAACTTATCACCGGGGGCAAACTACCTGCCCTCCAGGACACCTACACCACCCGACGTTACAGGAAGGCCACAAAGATCATCAAGGACAACACCCACCCGAGCCACTGCCTGTTCACCCCGCTATCATCCAGAAGGCGAGGGCAGTACAGGTGCATCATAGCTGGGACCGAGAGACTGAAAAACAGCTTCTATCTCAAGGCTATCAGACTGTTAAACAGCAACCACTAACATTGAGTGGCTGCTGCCAACACACTGACTCAACTCCAGCCACTTTAATAATGGGAATTGATGGGAAAGGATGTAAAATATATCACTAGCCACTTTAAAACAATGCTACCTAATATAATGTTTACATACCCTACATTATTCATCTCATATGTATACGTATATACTGTACTCTATCATCTACTGCATCCTTATGTAATACATGTATCACTAGCCACTTTAACTATGCCACTTTGTTTGTTTACATACTCATCTCATATGTATATACTGTACTCGATACCATCTACTGTATCTTGCCTATGCTGCTCTGCACCATCACTCATTCATATCTTTATGTACATATTCTTTATCCCCTTACACTGTGTATAAGAAATTAGTTTTGGAATTGTTAGTTAGATTACTTGTTGGTTATTACTGCATTGTCGGAACTGGAAGCACAATCATTTCGCTACACTCGCATTAACATCTGCTAACCATGTGTATGTGACAAATAAAATTTGATTTGATTTGGCTGGTTTTCCCTTTGTAATCCGTGATTGTCTGTAGACCCTGCCACAAACGTCTTGTGTCTAAGCCGTTGAATTGCGATTGGTTAAATTGCAATGGTTAAATGCAGTGGTTCACGCTTATAGTTTTGAGCGAATACTGTCATCTATTCACTGTTTCAGGTTTGGGTAGGTTTTAATAGTCACCGTGGGAACAACATTCCCTATGCACTTCCTGATGAACTCAGTCACCTTGTCCTCCGTGTATACGTCAATGTTATTCTCAGAGGCTATCCGGGAACATATCCCAGTCCGTGTGATCAAAACCATCTTGAAGCACGGATTCCGATTGAACAGACCAGCGTTGAATAGTCCTTAGCACGGGTATTTCCTGTTTTGAGTTTCTGCCATATAGGAAGGGAGGACCAAATGGACTTGTGATCTAATTTGCCGAAGGGAGGGCAGGGGAGGGTCTTGTAGGCATCTCGAAAAAGTGAGATGCCTACGTCTTGTTAAACTTCTTGATGCACCCATCCCGTTAGCGGGATCATTTTCGTCAACATCCGCTGAATTGTAGAGCGCCAAATTCAAATTAAATTACGAAAAATATTACATTTTCATGAAATCACAAGTGCAACATAGCAAAACATAGCTTAGCTTGTTGTAAATCCACCTGGCGTTTCAGATTTCAATAAAGCTTTTTGGCGAAAGCATACCAAGCGTTTATTTAAGGAGATCGCTCTCGGTAGACAAAATATTACAAACAGCTAGCAGCCAAGTAGATTGGTCACGAAAGTCAGAAAAGCAATAAATTAAATCGCTTACCTTTGATGATCTTTGGATGTTTGCACTCATGAGATTCCCAGTTACACAATAAATGTTCCTTTTGTTCCATAAAGTTTATTTTTATATCCAAAATACCTTCATTTGGTTGGCGCATTATGTTCAGTAATCAACAGGCTCGAGCGGTCACGACTCGCAGACGAAAATTCCAAATAGTATCCGTAATGTTCGTAGAAGCATGTCAAACGTTTTTTATAATCAATCCTCAGGTTGTTTTTACAATATATAATCAATAATATTTCAACCAGGACTGTACCTTCTTCAATGGGAGAGAGAGAGAAATGTCTGCTCCAAGCTGGTGCGCATGCAAAACACTGCTGGCACCCAGCCATACAATGACGCGATGTGATCTTTCTCGCTCATTTTTTCAAAATAAAAGCCTGAAACTATGTCTAAAGACTGTTCACACCATGGGGAAGCCATAGGAAAATGAATTTGGTTGATATCCCTTTAAATGGAGCGTAGGCAGGCTATGGAACAGAGAGCTTTCAGGAAAAACAACACTTCCGGGTCGGATTTTCCTCAGGTTTTTGCCTGCAATATCAGTTATGTTATACTCACAGATAAATATTTTGACAGTTTTGGAAACTTTAGAGTGTTTTCAATTATATGCATATTCTAGATTCTGGGCCTGAGAAATAGGCAGTTTCATTTGGGTACGTTTTTCATCCAAACATCAAAATACTGCCCCCTACACTTAAGAGGTTAAATCAAATCAAACTTTGTCACATGCGCCGAATATAAGAAGTGTAGACCTTCATGTGAAATGCTTACTTACAAGCCCTTAACCAACAGTACAGTTCAAAAAGAGTTAAGAAAATATTTACCAAATAAACTAAAGTAAAAAATAAAAAGTAACACAATAACATAACATGGCTATATACATGGGGTACCGGTACTGAGTCAATGTGTGTGGGTACAGGTTAAAGTAGTTTGTACATGTAGGTAGGGGTGAAGTGAATATGCGTAGATAATAAATAGCGAGTAGCAGCAGTGTACAAAATAAATGTTTGGGGGGTGGGTCATGTAATAGACTGGTGGACATTTGATTAATTGTTCAGTGGTTTTATGGCTTGGGGGTAGAAGGTGTTGAGGAGCCATTTAATCCTATACTTGTCGCTCTGGTACCTCTTGCCGTGCGGTAGCAGAGAAAACAGTCTATGACTTGGGTGACTGAAGTCTCTGACAATTTTTGGGCTTTCCTCTGACACGCCTAGTATTTTGGTCCTGGATGACAGGAAGCTTGGCCTCAGGGATGTACTGGGCCGTATGCATTACCCTCTGTAGCGCCTTACGGTCAGATGCCAAGCAGTTGCCATACCAGGCGGTAATACAACCGGTCTGGATGTGCTCGATGGTGTAGCTGTAGAACTTTGAGGATCTGGGGACCCATGCAAATTCTTTACAGTCTCCCGAGTGGGAATTGTTTTTGTCGTGCCCTCTTCACAACTGTCTTGGTCTGTTTGGACCATGATAGTTTGTTGGTGATGTGGACACTCGACCCGCTCCACCACAGCCACTTCGATGTTAATGGGGGCTGTTCGGCCCGCCTTTCCTGTAGTCCACGATCAGCTCCTTTGTCTTGCTCACATTGAGGGAGAGGTTGTTGTCCTAACACCACACTGCCAGTTCTCAGACCTCCTCCCTATAAGCTGTCTCATCGTTGTCGGTGATCAGGCCTACCACTGTTGTATTCAGCAAACAAAATGATGGTGTTGGAGTTGTGTTTGGCCACGCAGTCGTGGGTGAACAGGGAGTACAGGAGGGGACTAAGTACACACCCCTGATGTGCCCCAGTGTTGAGGAACAGCTTGGCAGATGTGTTGCTGCCTACCCTTACCACCTGGGGGTGGTCCATCAGGAAGTCCAGGATCCAGTTGCAGAGGGAGAGGTGTTTAGCCCCAGGGTCCTTAGCCTAGTGATGAACTTCGTTGGCACTATGGTGTTAAATGCTGAGCTATAGTCAATGAACATCATTCTCACATAGGTGTTGCTTTTGTCTAGGTGGGAAAGGGCAGTGTGGAGTGCGATTGAGATTGCGTCATCTGTGGATCTGTTGGGGCAGTATGCGAATTGGAGTGGGTCTAGGGTATCCGGGAGGATGCTGTTGAGGTTAGCCATGACCCACCTTTCAAAGCACTTCATCGTTACTGATGTGAGTGCTACGGGGCGGTAAGCATTTGGGCACGTTACCTTCACTTCCTTGGGCACAGGGACTATGGTGGTCTGCTTGAAACATGTAGCTATTACAGACTCAGTCAGGGAGAGGTTGAAAATGTCAGTGAAGATACTTGTCAGTTGGTCAGCGCATGCTTTGGGTACACGTCCTTGTAATCCATTTGGCCTGCCGGCTTTGTGAATGTTGACCTGTTTAAAAAGGTCTTGCTCGCTACCGAGAGCATTATCACAGCCATCCAGAACAGCTGGTGCTCTCTTCCATGTTTCAGTTTTGCTTGCCTAGAAGCAATCATAAAAGGCATTTAGCTCATCTGGTAGGGTTGCGTCACTGGGCAGCTCTCGTCTGGGTTTCCCTCTTTAGTCAGTAATAGTTTTCAAGCCCTGCCACATCCGACGAGCGTCAGAGCCGGTGTAGTAGGATACAATCTTGATCCTGTATTGACACTTTGCTTGTTTGATGGTTCGTCTGAGGGCATAGCAGAATTTCTTATTGGCATCCGGATTAGTGTCCCACTTCTTTAAAGCGGCAGCTCTAGCCTTTAGCTCAATGTGACTGTTGCCTGTTATCCATGGCTTCAAGTAGGGATATGTACGTATGGTCACTTTGGGGTCGATGCCGTCAATGCACTTATTGATGAAGCCGATGACTGAGGTGGTATAATCCTCAATGCCGGAACATATTCCAGTCTGTGCTAGCAAACAGTCCTGTAGCTTAGCATCCACGTCATCAGTATTGAGCGAGTCACTGGTAATTCCTGCTTTAGTTTGTGTTTGCAAGCAGGAATCAGGAGGATAGAATTATGGTCAGATTGGCCAAATAGAGGGCAGGGAAGAGCTTTGTATGCATCTTTGTGTGTGGAGTACAGGTGGTTTAGAGTTTTTTTCCCCCTCTGGTTGCACATGTGACATGGTGGTACAACTGATTTAAATTTGCCTGCATTAAAGTTCTCGGCCTCTAGGAGCGCCACTTCTGAGTGAGATTTTTCTTGTTTGCTTATTGGCTTATAGAGTTGGTTGAGTGCGGTCTTAGTGCCAGAATCGGTCTGTGGTGCTAAATAGATGGCTACGAATAATATAGATGAGAACTCTCTTGGTAGGTAATGTGGTCTACAGCTTATCATAAGGTACTCAACCTCAGGCGAGAAATACCTGTAGACTTCTTTAATATTAGACATCGCGCACCAGCTGTTATTGACAAAAAGACACACCCCACCCCTCATCTTACCAGACGAAGCTTCTCTGTTCTGCCGGTGCATTGAAAATCCCTCCAGCACTATATTATCTGTGTTGTCATTCAGCCACGACTCGGTGAAACATAAGATATTACAGTTCTTGGTAGGATTATCCTAGGTCATCAATTTTATGTTCAATGATTGCATGTGAGCAAGTAGAATTGATGGCAGTGGGAGTTTACTCGCTGGCCTACAGATTCTCAAAAGGCAGCCCATTCTGCGTCCTCTTCTCCTCCGTCTTTTCTTCACGCAAATGATGGGGATCTGGGCCTGTTCCCGGGAGAGCAGTATATCTTTCTCATCGGACTCGTTAACGGAAAAGCTTCTTCTAGTTCCTGGTGAGTAATCCCAGTTCTGTCCAGAAGTCCAGATGTTATTTTCGGTCATAAAGACGGTAGCAGCAACATTACGTACAAAATAAGTTTAAACAAAATAAGTTACAAACGACTCAAAAAAATAAGAAAATAGCACAATTGGTTACGGGCATGTAAAGCGTCAGCCATCCTCTTCGGTGCCATCTTACTTAAGTGTGTTCAGCTGTGTTGACTGCCCCCACTAATTGGCCACACCTAATTGGCCACACCTGATATTAATGAGTGCTTGTTTTGTTTGAAATAGGGCCTGTTTGAATAGACTAAAATGAACAGCTTTGTATGCGGAAAAACAAGCAAACAAGGCATTTAAGCTCCATCTTGGTGGCACAGTGGACTAATTCCATGGATAAAGAACAGAAGATTATAGTTTTAAATCTCATTGATGCCGTGTAATAATAAGAAAAGTGTTTGCATGGTTCATGCCTGAGGAAATACATTTTCATGTGTTCTATCTGTGCTTGGAATCCCAAAAAAGTTAACCCAAAATAAGCTAGCAGTGTCATCAAAAGTCTGTATAGGTAAACATAAATAAAAATAATCACTGAAAGTTGTAAGGAAGTTATTCAAAAACCTCCAAATAAATGATAATTTCCTCAGAGAGAAGCAACCAGAGGAAAAAAACGTTCTCAAATCCACCCTGCAACCTAAAAATAAACGTTTCCAGAACAGGTAACATTTTCACTTCTGTTCTCAGAAGGTTTTAAAAAAGGTTATGTTTTACCGGTCAGGAAACATAGGGCTTCTTTAATTTTTTTTGTGAAACCAACTTCCATGGAACCAAATGTCAGCAGTATTTGAATTATTTATTTTATACAGTCATTTTTGCTCATCTTTATCAACGGTGTCAATTTCTGACCCCACTGTTTATAGATAGAGATTGCAGGAAGAGAACAGATCAGGAGAATAATCACAGGGATTCCACATGGGTAACCTTTGCCCTCATACAGCAATCAGTGCCATGGGGCATTCTGGCTGTCGGATGTCATTAGCTGAACCTTAACTTAAAAAGGCCAGCTATTCATGTTCTACCCTTTGAACACACATTATTATATGCATGTATCTCAGTGTTCAGGAGTCATCAGCAGAGAAAAGGCTAATTCCAGTTAATATGTTACGTAGTGGGAACACATACATACGATTTATTGGACTGAGCTTGATTAAATATGGCAGCTCAGCCAAGGAAAGGTTATTTGCTTTACGATCGAATGCTCGGTGCTCATGGTTGATTTTCACTTTTCAACTTCTGTTTACTTTCCCTGGGCTCAGAGACGAGTGATGACGATAATTGTGCTTTTGACAGGGTAAAGGGTGAAGACAGTGTTTGTGCTTGTTTAGCAGCGAGTGATGTGTGTTTTGAGTGCAGCACTGCAGATCTGTCAGATCTAATGTGTGGTAAGAATATGTGGAAATCTCCAGTGGATTGAGAGAGGGAGCGTCGCATTTTGAATTTGCTGCCGTTGTATAACTGAAGTGGAGAGGGTTGTGTGTGTCTGTGTGTGTGCGCGCATTCATGAGAGTATTTCTGTGGGAATGTTTATATATGTGGGATAGATATGGTAACGAGGCAGAAAGAGAGTGAGGGTTATTGTTTTCATTGTCAAGAGCCCTCTGGGACAATTTTAACATGCACTCAGCAGGCATCATAATCTCCTCTGTCCCAGCATGCAGCTGTGATGACGCCCACTGTCCTGTCCCATGAGGCTGTTCTGTTCAGGCTGAGTCGTCTGACTGTCAGTCAGGGGAATGTCTCTGCTTAGACCAGCACGCACTCCTCTTCTCTGGAACAATGTACAATGAACTACATTGTTTTCTACATGTGCCCGACCGGCTCGATTCGGTCTTATGTAGCAAAATTTGAAATTGTGTTTTTTACATTGGATGAAAGCAAAGACTCAGAGCTAGAAAATTGTATATAATACACTGCAGTTGAAGAACAATGGGAAAGTAATTCAGCTTTAAAAGTATATAAACTTGTAATCCCACTTTTGAGAGAATGTCCTTGAATATTTTTGTATACCTACTCTTCTTTGTCTACACCCATTCAGCATCGTTCATACCCTCTTAAGCCTTAGCCCCACCCATCTTTTTAAGGATTCATGTGAGGCCATGTGCTAAACAGATTAAGATAGTGTAGTATACAACCTATGTTAGTGTTGAAAGTGGTATAAAAAAACCCACTATATCCTTAACTGACATTGTTGCAGGTCATGTTCTTCACATTTCCGTCTCTGGTAAACACTGTATCAATTAAAATCAAAGTTTATTTCTCATAGCTAACATTAGGCTAAAACTAGCAATGCAAATGGATTTCTGAGATACGAATAATAGTACTACACAGATCACGTAAGCTAGCTAGCTAACGGTACGCTTTAACTTGCAATGAAAACAACTTTCTGACAAAATTATTTTCTATAAAAGAAACACACATAATTTGAGTTTGATATTCACAAGAAGCAGTGCCTGATGTGAACCATACCTCGAACAAAAGAGATCCAAGAAGACCGAAGATTAAGAATTGTTGACTTGCATAAAGCTGGAAATGGTTACAAAAGTATCTCTAAAAGCCTTGATGTTCATCAGTCCACAGGAAGACAAATTGTCTATAAATGGAGAAAGTTCAGCACTGTTGCTACTCTCCCTAGGAGTGGCCATCCTCCAAAGATGTCTGCAAGAGCACAGCGCAGAATGCTCAATGTTAAGAAGAATCCTAGTGTGTCAGCTGAAGACTTACAGATATCTCTGGAACATGCTAACATCATCACTGTTGACGAGTCTACAATATGCTAAACATTAAACAAGAATGGTGTTCATGGGAGGACACCACAGACGATGGCACTGCTGTCCAAAAAAAAACTATGCTGCACGTCTGAAATTTGCAAAAGAGCACCTGGATGTTCCATAGCGCTTCTGGCAAAATATTCTGTAGACAGATGAAACTGCAGTTGAGTTGTTTGGAAGGAACACACAACACTATGTGAGGAGAAAAAAAGCACAGCACACTAACATCAAAACCTCACCCCAACTGTATAGTATGGTGTATGGAGCATCATGGTTTGGGGCTGCTTCGCTGCCTCAGGGCCTGGACAGTGTGCTATCATTGACGGAAAAATGAATTCCCAAGTTTATCCAGACATTTTGCAGGAGAACGTAAGGCTATCTGTCCGCCAATTGAAGCTCAACAGAAGTTGGGTGATGCAACAGGACAACCACCCAAAACACAGAACTAAATCAACAACAGAATGGCTTCAACAGAAGAAAATACACCTTCTGGAGTGGCCCAGTCAGAGTCTTGACCTCAAACAGATTTTGAGAGCGGTTCACACCAGACATCCCAAAAATATTGCTGAACTGAAACAGTTTTGTAAAGAGGAATGGTCTATAATTCCAGATATGGGGAAGGGTACAAAACATTTCTGCAGCATTGAAGGTCCCAAGAGTACAGTGACCTCCATCATTCTTGAATGCCAAGCGTCACATCTGGAGGAAACCTGGCACCATCCCTACGCTGAAGCATGGTGGTGGCAGCATCATGCTATGGGGATTTTTCTTCAGTGGTAGGGACTGAGAGACTAGTCGGGATTGAGGGAAAGATAAGCGGAGCAAAGTACAGAGAGCTCCTTGATGATAACCTGCTCCAGAGTGCTCCAGACCCCAGACTGTTGCGAAGGTTTACCTTCCAACAGGGCAACAACTCCAAGCAGACAGCCAAGACAACGCAGGAGTGGCCCAGCCAGAGCCCGGACTTGAACCTGATTGAACATTTCTGGAGAGACCTAAAAATAGCTCCCCATCCAACCTGACAGAGCTTGAGAGGATCTGCAGAGAAGAACGGCAGAAACTCCCCAGATACAGGTGTGCAAAGCTTGTAGCATCATACCCAAGAAGACTTGAGGCAGTAATCGCTGCCAAAGGTGCTTCAACAAAGTACTGAGTGAAAGGTATGAATACTTATGTAAATGTGATTTTTACATCTTAAAAAAAATATATACATTTGCTAAATGTTCTAAAAAACTGTTTTTGCTTTGTCAGTAAGGGGTATTGTGTGTAGATGGAAGAGAGGGGGACCTATTTAGGGATAGGGGGCAGCATTTTCACTTTTGGATAAATAGCGTGCCCAATTTCAACTTCCTGATACTCATCTCCAGAATATAAGATATGCTATTATTAGTAGATTTGGATAGAAAACACTCTGAAGTTTATAAAACTGTTTGAATCATGTCTGGGAGTATAACATAACTTAAGTAGCAGGCAAAGCCCAGAGGACAAAACATTCAGATGTTTTTTTTTAAGTCACTGTCTATTCAATGAGCTTTCACTGGGAGATTAGATTTCTAAGCAACTTGTTTGCAGTTCCTACCACTTCCACTGGATGTCAACAGTCTTTAGAAATTGGTTGAGGTTATTCCTTTGTGTAATGAAGAAGTACGGCCATCTTGAATCAGTGTCATTTGAAGTGTACATTTTGAGAGAGGACCATGACTTGAAAAGTAGCGTGAGTTTGTTGTCTTCCTGTATTGAACACAGATTGTCCCGTATTCAATTTGATCGATTAATAACGTTTAAAAATACCTAAAGTTGTATTAAAAAAGTAGTTTGAAATGTTTTGGCAAGTTTACAGGTAACTTTTGAGATATATTGTAGTGACGTTGCACAAAAGTTGGAAGCTGTGTTTTTCTGGATTAAACACGCCAAATAAATGGACATTTTGGATATATATCGACGGAATTAATCGAACAAAAGGACCAATTTTGATATTTATGGGACATATTGGAGTGCAAACAAAAGACGCTCGTCAAAGGCAAGGCATGATTTATATTTTATTTCTGTGTTTTGTGTAGCGCCTGCAGCGTTGAAATATGCTACTCTTTGTTTACTGTTGTGCTATCATCAGATAATAGCATCTTACGCTTTCGCCGAAAAGCCTTTTTGAAATCTGACATGTTGGCTGGATTCACAACGAGTGTAACTTTAATTTGGTATCTTACATGTGTGATTTAAAGACAGTTTGATTTTTATAGTATTTTATTTGAATTTGGCGCTCTACATTTTCCCTGGCTTTTGGCCAAGTGGGATGCAAGAGTCCCGCCTATCCCAGAGAGATGGATACTCTAATTGTATCTCTGGGTAAGAGGCCGTCATTTTAAATAAGATTTTTTTCTTACCTGACTTGCCCAGTTTTTTGTTGTTGTTGTTGTATTTTTTTGTTTGAATTTTACCCTTTTTTCTCCCCAATTTCGTGGGATCCAATTGTTTTAGTAGCTACTATCTTGTCTCATCGCTACAACTCCCGTACGGGCTCGGGAGAGACAAAAGTTGAAAGTCATGCATCCTCCGATACACAACCCAACCAAGTCGCACTGCTTCTTAACACAGCGCCATCCACCTCGGAAGCCAGCCGCACCAATGTGTCGGAGGAAACACCGTGCACCTGGCAACCTTGGTTAGCGCGCACTGCGCCCGGCCCGCCACAGGAGTCGCTGGTGCGCGATGAGACAAGGATTTCCTTACCGGCCAAACCCTCCCTAACCCGGACGACGCTAGGCCAATTGTGCGTTGACCCACAGACCTCCCGGTCGCGGCCGGTTACGACAGAGCCTGAGCGCAAACCCAGAGTCTCTGGTGGCACAGCTGGCGCTGCAGTACAGCGCCCTTAACCACTGCGCCACCCGGGAGGCCCCTGACTTGCCTGGTTAAATAAAGGTTAATAAACAACATGCAAATAATGATTGTCTGTATGTATGGTATTTCAATCAGCCCCTTTTCAGGGAATTGAGTTACATATTCGATTCGCCATCTCTCTCACATACTCTCTACAGTGCTCCTTTCTCTATGCACATGACTGAGAAGGAGGGATGTTTATTTTCCTGGAGAGATATCTTGGAATGGAACCATCCCGAAAAAGATTAGTTCTCTGTGGCCAGCCCCCATGTTCCACAGCTGCTCTCTACTTGTGACAGGTCACACACTGTTCTGAGTTGTTCTGGGTGCAGGATGTTCTGAAAGCGCTTCCAGAGACCTTGCGTTACTCCGGCCCTGAGGAAGGGGAGAGGGGAGGAGACAGGAAGGGCGTGCACCGTGCACGCTGAAGAATGTCACTCAATAAGAGCAGAGACAAATAGAAGGCTCTGAGCAGGGCCTGTGTCAGTGTGGGTGAGAGGTTGCCTGTCTGTCTTTTAGGTCAAGCAATCATAGGGCAACTTACAGTGTAGGTGATAGGTTGACAATGAGTGTCTCAAGGCCTGTCTGCTCGCTCCAGGTTTCAGACTCCAGACCCAGTCTGCCTGGAGGAGGGAGAGTTATGTACTCACACAGCTGTCTGGGACAAATGCCTGGCTATGTAAACAACATCATATACTTCAGCTACTGAAACCAGCCTATTGAGGAACAAGTTATACTGTAGATGGTTGTTTGTTTGAGTGCTTGTTTTCTGTTAGGAAAATTATGTTTTCATGATTTGTGACCTGACCATACAAATCTCTAGGCCCTAGTGATCATATAGTATGTGTGTGCGTACTTACTTTACTCAAGTTTGACAGGGTGTTTCTGTATTGTATCATATGATGACTGTATGCATGGTGTTTGTGTTACAGATATCTGGTCGTTGGGGGTGATCCTGTACATGCTGGTGTGTGGACAGCCCCCTTTCCAGGAGACCAATGACAGTGAGACGCTCACCATGATCATGGACTGTCACTACACCGTCCCAGCCCACATCTCCTCAGACTGCAAAGAGTGAGTACCACCCATCACCTACAGAGATAGGCCCCCAGCTCTCTCTCTCACACATCCACGCATGGACCTTAACACAGTAACAATATGTCATATGGTTTTATTATTCGGTCAGATATTGTGGTTATATGACAAAAATACACACAATAATCATGATTTCAGTCAGTTGTCAGCTCTCCGTGTTTATGAATACAATGCGCCAAATTGTCCTACCCCAACCTGTCCTACCCCAGTCTACACTGCCCCAGACTACACTGCCCCAGCCTACACTGCCTTAGCCTGCCCGGCCCCAGCCTACACTGCCTTAGCCTGCCCGGCCCTAGCCTACACTGCCTTAGCCTGCCCGGCCCCAGCCTACACTGCCCCAGCCTACACTGCTCTAGATCATGTCCAGAAATGATAAACCAGTGTCTCCTATCGACCAAACTCTAAACCTCACACCTATCTGACAACCTTGTACAAACAGACTACTAGACACAGTGTACCCTGTGATCATTGGCTGTTTTTGTCAATGGGGGCAAGCCAATCACTGAATAGGGAATACAATACTGAGTGTTGATTTGAGGGGGCAAGCCAACCAGTGGGTAGAATAAAGAGCTGACTAAAGGGAAAGTTCATGTCAGGCGTTATAGGAAATTGAGTGAGTTGGCTGCAACCCATGCTGTATTGGATTGGCATGGGTGAGATCAATCCCTGCATACCTAGTCCATTCCATATCGGACCCCAGATCTCACCCCAGCTCTGGTATATATTTAAGATCAATATTGACAAAGCTGTATTTGTTTTAAAAGTTGTGTTAGCTGAGCCCCTTGGTACCAGTGCTATTTGTGGTTGAGACTGAAGAACACCCCTGCAGCCCATGAACCTCAGACCAGAGACCTGGCAGATGTTGTGGTTCCGAAGCAGATGACTCTGCCTCAGACCTCTGGATGACTGGCTCAAGAACAGTTCCAAACATAGAACATGGGCCACATGACCAGGGCCCTGATGAAAGCTCCTTTAATGGGAAAATGATTTCTTGCTAAACAGTTTAGTCCTGCGGGCAACAATCAACTGAACGAAAGCAGAGACCTCCTCTCCCCACCCTTCATCTCTTTCATTTTCTCTCTCGTTGCCCAGCTATTTATTTCTCTCTCCTCTGTTTCTCTCTCTCTCTCTCTCTCTCTCTCTCTCTCTCTGTCTCAAGCAACTCTTAATTTGTATTTAGTGCTTTACTCTACAGTAGTGTTGTGAGATATGCATGGGTCAGTTAGGATGGTATGTAAATAATTAATTTCTATAAATATTTAAGTAGTTGTATGAATAGGATATACCAAACACCAACAGCATTATTGGAGGTTCAGAGAAGCATGGGTACTTGAACAGTATAGATGGATTTAAGGGCAAATAGAACATTTCTGATAAGTGCATAGGCTGATTTGATGATCCTGGTCTTACATGGTTAAGCCACGTAAAGACACACACGCGCACACACAGACAGACAAAACATTAGGAACACCTAATATAATAGAAGCACGGAACACCGTGCTTCTACACCAGCATTGCTTGCTGTTTGGGGTTTTAGGCTGGGTTTCTGTACAGCACTTTGAGATATCAGCTGATGTACAAAGGGCTATATAAATTGATTTGATTTGATTTTATATTGAGTTATACCCCCTTTGCCTTCAGAACAGCCTAAATATCGTCAGGACATGGACTACAAGATGTCGAAAGCGTTCCACAGGGATGCTGGCCCATGTTGACTCCAATGCTTCCCACAGTTATTTCAAGTTGGCTAGATGTCCTTTGGGTGGTGGACTATTCTTGATACAGACAGGAAACTGTTGAGTGTGAAAAACCCAGCAGCATTGCAGTTCTTTACACACTCAAACCGGTGTGCCTGGCACCTACTACCATGGCACTCATACACAATCCATGCCCCATTTGTCTCGTGGCTTTAAAATCCTTATTTAACCTGTCCCCTCCCCTTCATCTGCACTGATTGAAGTGGAATTAACAAGTGACATCAATAAGGGATCATAGCTTTCACCTGGATAGTCATGTCATGGAAAGAGCTTAGTGTATACACATACACTAAGCTCCCGAGTTGGCGCAGTGGTCTAAGGCATTGCATCTCAGTGCGAGAGGCGTCACTACAGACCCTGGTTCAATTCCAGGCTATACTACAACCGGACGTGATTGGGAGTCCCATAGGGTGTCGCTCAATTGGACCAGTGTCGTTGAGGTTTGGCCGGGGTAGGCCGTCATTGTAAATAAGAATTTTAACTTAACTTACCTAATTAAATAAATAAATACATGTGACACGGAGGGCGCAGTGGCACCCCCTGCTGGTAATTCAAATGAGCTTGTAGAGGCCGCTCAGCCTTTCACTGCAGTGCAATAAAACAGTCGCATGAACAAATAGATGTCTGATGCAGACTTTGCATACCTCTATGCACACACACATATAAGAGACAAAGTCCCCATCCTGTCTCAGAGCCTGCATGATGATGCCAAGAGTCAGACTATGCCATGCTTCTCACCAAATATCTGCCTGGCCCTGCATGGGTGCACCTAAAGACTGTCTGAGGTCTGCAGGCACTCATAAATATTGATTAACTATGAGATAGACAGTTTGATCTCATTCCCTCTCCTATCACAGATATATGGGGTAATGTGCTTTGCCTGTCAATTACTGAATCAGTGTACATGAGAACTTCACTCACTTGTACTGGTGTTCCAAAAGGAGATATTTATATATAGTATCTGGTCCATAGAAGATGAATTCTCTCTCTCTCTCTCTCTCTCAGTCTGATCTCCCATATGCTGCAGAGGGATCCATCTAGCCGTGCCTCCCTGCAGGAGATCGAGAACCACCCCTGGCTGCTAGGGGTCGACCCCTCGCCCGCGGGACACAGTGCCGCCCCCCTCACCTCCCACCGTAGCCTGTCCCCAGAGGAACACGAGGTCATCCTCCAGGCCATGACCAGTGGCAACATTGCAGACCGCGACGCCATCCAAGAGTGAGGGCATCTCTACATCTCCCTCTCCTTCCCATATTCTCTCTCTCTCAATCTCTATCCTCTTCCTTTGTACCCTGCCACAGATCTGTAAGTTTTTCAAGCAAGGGAGCTTGGTGATATGCGTTATGGATGTAGTTGATTTTGATAGTAAATTATTTTATTTTAAGTGTATACCAATCATTGTGTTGCACCCAGGGCTCTAGAGGCAGACCGATACAACCACATCACAGCCACGTATTACCTGCTGGGGGAGCGCATCCTGAGAGACAAGCAGGAGCAGCCCAGCGAGATGCCCAAAGTCGACAGCGCATGGGCTGAGCCACCACAACTCCAGTAAGACCTATTCACGTCCCTGACAGTCACATTACATACTAGGCCACTAACGGATCATGAACACTACTAATGTCCCTGTCTCTTCTACAGGAGGCCACTGTCTGAGCCTCTGGATCTGGAGCAGAGGGGGCTCCATGGACTGCTGCCTGGCTGTCCCCGCCGAGGGGTGTCAGAGTCTGGGGACTTCCTGGCCCACAGGCCCCTTTTGCTCCAGCCACAGCCAAGTCGCACAGAGAGCCCCTTCCCTGAGTACAGCACAGGGCCCTGCCCGGGGCTCACCCTGCACCCCCCACCCCCTGATGAACCCCTGCAGGTCAAAAGCCTGGGAGCTCTGCAGCTGATCTGTGAAGAGGATGAGGAAGAAGAAGAGGAGGAGGAAGATGCAATCAAACCACATGTTGGACTTCATAATATTCAAGCACTGCCTCACATAGTAGGCTTGGTATCAACCACTGGGTCTACAGAACAGTCAAGTCCCATGCTCTCAGCTCCAGAGGCTCCACAGAGGCACCCAGTCAGAGTAGTGCCAGGTCAGGGAGAGGAAACAGGCCTGTTGGGCACCTCAGTGAAGGAAGCATTGGACACAAAGAGGGGGGAGGGGGACAGGGAAGAGCAGGACAAGGTTTCCAGCCACAACAAAGATATGGAGTCTGACCAGCTGGCAGCCAGACAGGAACAGGGTACAGTGGAGTCAGAGGAGAAGCCCATGGAGGAAGAGGATATGTCATGTGACCCACTGAGGCTAGGTAGTCATGCGACTGCAGACCAGCCAATCAATGGTTTAGAAAACCTGATTCAGACAGTGGTAGATAGTCAACTCACTCCCAAAGCTCATCCTCCATGCCTGTCTCGCCTAGGGCGGGTGCAGTGTTGTCGGGGGCAACGAGAGCCTCCTACCCCATACATCATGGAAGGGGAGGAAGACACTATGTTTGAAAACAACAACAACACCACAGAGTCCAAGCCTAAGCTCCTGGTGCAGGGTGGGGGTTCCACTCCAAGCGCTTCACCCCGCTCTCTGCCACGTAACCACTGTGTGGACTTGGGTCCGGACGGAGTGGAGACGACACGCAAGGTGGGTGGGCCTGGAGGAGAGTCTGAGGGGGAAATGCCGGAGGAGCTCCAGTTGGAGAGATCCCATATTGCACCACAGGGCCCTCTTGGGCTCAGAGAGGCGGGGACCGACCCTGCAGTCAGACTGGATCCTGGGAAGGGGAAGAACGTGAACTTGCGAGACCGCCTACTGCAGTTCCCCCTCTGTGAGAAGGCCTTGTCCTTCAACATCCAGCCCACCTCCAAGGAGAAACTCCTGCCCTTCGCCCAGTACAACTGCTGCCACGTGTTGTAGGCGGGGCCACCTGTAGCTTTACCTCCCTATACCTCCCACATCACTCACTCACTTTATAGCCTGGCCACAGGGCACAAACTAGGGGTCCTCAGGCCCCTCAAGACAGCCTCACACCAGGCCAGAGCCTGTCACCGATCCATCTAGTTCAACACAAAACACCAGAGCAGTCTGGGTCCTGCCTGAACTAGAAGTCTGCATCCTACCTGAACTAGAAGTCTGCAGCCGACCTGAACTGAACTATCTTACTGTGACCTCAGACATTTTGTAGACAATTCTTGTTAGATCTGTGTAGCCCTTACCTCGTTATACTTAGCATCTACTGCTGCTTCCTTTGTGAGAAAATAACTCAACTTCTTGTGCTGCCATGTACTGAAGTTTATTAACTGCTTTTTGTGTAGTCTTCTTAGACTATCACTATATAGTATATAGCTTTGTATTGATTGCTATTATAAAATCCCTTATATCGTAGCTCTTCATTTTGCACTAGCTTATCTCGAACTGAGCCCATTTCAGCGTATGGTATGTTGTCACTCTGAGGCCTGCTAGTACAGTGCTATAATTGTAATGTCTAGCATGAAGATGATGCATGCTGTAGAGGGGACAGCTATACTCCCTGCCTCAGCCGCCCGTCTACATTAGCTCAGCTAGTGGACTGATGAAAGGGTTGATGCTATTGACAATGTAGCTGGAAGCATGGTATCATTTAATGCTGGGGGTTGGATACGTCAGTGGTAATCTGAGAGGTGTAAGGTTTGGGACCTAAACTGACTAATGCAGGGAGAGCAAAATCTGTGAACAATTGTTGGACAGGGTTTAATACAAGAGACTTTTGAAAATGGATATGATATCGACTACGGAAACGCAGGTCTTCCAGATTGTTTGTGTGTATATGTACTTTATTTAAAAATCTTTCATCGTTATTCTTACAAATGCTATTGAACCCTTTTATTTTGTCGGACAACAGTTTCTTTGTCGTAGGACATATCCACAGGTGCGTGATTATAACAATTCTTTTGTGGTATCTAAGTGTGACAGAATGAATCCGTCTCGAGAGTGATGACAGATACTGTACATTAAATCCCTGTATTTAGATCTGTATTATTTACCACATATGCCTCAGTGTACTCTGGGTCGTTAAACAAACAAACCGTGTCCCTGCATATTGTTGTTGGACTTGCCTGGGGATTTGTGTATATATGTATTCTGTCTGTCTATGGTTCTGAGAGTACACCTATACATACTATTAAGAGATACCACTTGATCAAATCAGAAATCCTAATCTAGATGCGAACTAGCTATTATGCAAAGAAGAAATGTTATAGAACGAGAGTCCTCAGAAAGCTGTGTTCTTTCTCATCAGTGGAATCCCCAGAGGACTGTATGAGAGCAGAATTAATGGCATACTTTTATCCCCCTCGTTGTGGAAGAGAAGAGTGTAGTGATGGACACAGAGCACTAACCTCAGCTGTCACACATTCATATGATATGGACACCTCAACCTCCCCTGTCTCCTTTCCTCTTCTGTCATTGGATGGGGGGGGGGGGTCTCCATTCCATTCCGCCAACCAGCTGTCTCCTCCACACCTAGCCTGGAGTCACCTTACCTGGGAAGTGTCTGTCTGTCTGTCGGCCCATTGAACCTGATTTAAACTATGACTATAGGGCTGGATTCAATTTGTAGCGCAGAAGATCAGTGTTGTAGCACGGTTTAAATTTGTAAGTAATTTTCGATTGAGCCGACATATGAAGTGTTTACCGCGGAAGCATTGCATTTAAAACGGCAATTTGTGATTGCTAGGTCCATTTTTGGACTTTTAAATTGGTGGTATACCCACTCATTCTTGAAGAATATAACGTATAAATGCTTAGTTCAACTGTTGTACCCCATCACAATACATATTTTAACCTTTTACACCTCTTCGTTTGTAAACAAACATTGTATTTTTATTTTATTTTTTTACCTTTATTTTACTAGGCAAGTCAGTTAAGAACAAATTCTTATTTTCAATGACGGCCTAGGAACAGTGGGTTAACTGCCTGTCCAAGGGCAGAATGACAGATTTTGTACCTTGTCAGCTCGGGGATTTGAACTTGCAACCTTTCGGTTACTAGTGCAATGCTCTAACCACTAGGCTACACTGCCGCCCCGCCCAGCCTCCAAACATGGTTAAAACTATAATTTTAATCTCAGAGCTGGTCAGTCCTTGCACCCATAGTTCAGTCTATGAATTTGAGAGCACTTACATTTCTCCCATCTCTCCTCTGTTTACCAAATCAGTGGTGGGGTGGCCTTTGTTGTTTGAATGGCAGATTTCACCTTTAAATTTCGATCAGCTATAACGCTGATTCTAGGCGCTACGGATTGAATCCAATTCTAGGTCTCAATGAGATTTCTTTATTTTTGTATTTATTTATTAAAATGGATTAAACCAGATATATGGTGTGTGATGTGGTTTAATGGGGGTATATGTACTATAGTAAGGATAAACCAATGTATAATTACTCCTCTGAAACGGCCATGGAACATTGTCTTTTTTTAGCAGGTCAGATGAAAGTCCAAGTGGATATCAGTACATTTTGACAAGAGCATACTGTACAAATAATGTTGATGGCAAAGTATACTATACTAAATCAAGTACAACCATCAGCCTTGCTATCTACATTCACCCAACACTGCATCAGTTCTGAAATCTTCATTTTTAAAAGATACTGATAATACATATGTAATAGGTAGGCCTACAAATATTCCAACAACAAGCTCATCAATCCAAATGTTTAAAATATAGTCAACTTCAAGTAGAAGTGCACAGATATACTGTATTATGTGATATCAAGTACTCTCGTTGTGTTTGTGATGTGCCTATTATAAGTTAAGCGTACAATGTAACACTGATAATCTGAAATTACATGGAGCACACTGTGGGAACATTTTACAAAATGATATGCAACATGAAAAAAAAGTATGCTAATGCTATATTTACACAATGAACTTAGCTCTTCTTCTTTGCGTTTCCCTTTAGTCCCTGGCCTTCTCTCTAGTATCTCCCATGACATGAGAGACCACTCTAGTTATGACTGAAGCAGTCCTCCAGAGGGAGATACTGACAGAGTTTCTTGGGGCAGAGAGCAGGCTCTCGTGGCTCAGCTCCCAGACTTGTCTGTGGATCATCACCATCTTCGTCGTGGTAGCTGGTTCTAATGAGCCCCCAGGTCCAGAGTCTCCAGACCAACACTGGATGGGAAACACGAAAACCCTCAGGGGTTCCAAAGCTTCTGCAGGAGTCAAAGGGAGATGTTTGTCATTGAGCTGATTGTTCCATAAGATTCAGGGCTTTTCTATATCATTAACGATTAAACTAAATCTGATCACTCTCGGCTGCTGCTCAAGACCTTGCAGAGAGTGGATCTCAATCTGTTCCCTCTTTATTCTCACCCAGTCTTGCTTGTCTTGGGTCATAAAGGCTAGAATCATCTTGACCAGGATCTGGACAATATCATATTGATCAATTTGGGACAAAAGCGTGAAAATTGGCACACTTGTATAATATTTCACGCTGAAGAAAACCTGATGAAATGTAATTTAATCAAAGCCCCAGTTCGACCTGTAGTGCCTCCTATAGGTCAATGATGAAAATGCATTTACCTGTATTGATGTTTTGGGTCATGGCTTCCACTGTGTTGGGTCTATATAGCCCCAGGGGGCACTACATGCTTACACGGGGCTTTGCTGAAATGGCACTATATCAGGTTTTGTACAGTGTGAAAAAATATACAAGTGTGTCAATTTTCACGCTTTTGTCCCAAATCGATCAATATGGCATTGTCCTGAAATACAAGTGTTCCAATTTTCCCTCTTCTATACCAAACTGAACACTTTTTTAAACTATCTACTGGATTTATGCTGACAAACACACAGTTGGGCAGACGATGAACAGTAACAACATACTGTACCTCCACCAGGAAGGCTCCCCAAACCTAACTCCCCTCCCTCATACTGTACCTCCACCAGGATGGCTCCCCAAACCTAACTCCCCTCCCTCATACTGTACCTCCACCAGGATGGCTCCCCAAACCTAACTCCCCTCCCTCATACTGTACCTCTACCAGGATGGCTCCCCAAACCTAACTCCCCTCCCTCATACTGTACCTCTACCAGGACGGCTCCCCAAACCTAACTCCCCTCCCTCATACTGTACCTCCACCAGGATGGCTCCCCAAACCTAACTCCCCTCCCTCATACTGTACCTCCACCAGGATGGCTCCCCAAACCTAACTCCCCTCCCTCATACTGTACCTCCACCAGGATGGCGACCAGTATGATGTTCTTGCCGCTGATCCCTCCCTCCAGACAGAACTCCTGGACGCGAGGGGACAGCAGTAGCAGCCAGCAGTTAGACATGACTGAGACAAAGCCCAGAACCTCAAACGCTGTCTGAAACATACGCACAGGCATACAGTAATATGGTTACAGGTACATACAAGGACAGCCGCAAATACAGACATGTGCATAGGGACGTAGATGGGCATTGATTAGGAAATAACATTGACCACTACATGTTGCTCACATCTATTTATTTACCAGATTTATCTACATAGATCATTTGCAGTAGAATTCCCTCTCTGTTCACATCTTCGCTTAATACCACCTGGCCTGCCACACTCCCATGTTGTACACGGGCTGAGAAGGGTTTCTGGAAGAGTTTACAAATGTTGTACGCATCTGATCTGATCTCTGTGATGTTGTTAAGGACATCACAAAATGACATCACAAAATAAAAACCAATATGACATTAGTTTTATATAGATCATCTCTGCCCATTCCCCACATTCTTATGTTAGAAATATTGTTCCAGTATTCGCTTTTGAACGTGTTAGAGTTTCGGCGGGAAAACTGTGTGTGAAACAAAGGTACATTCCTATGCACATTTAAAGAAGGAGGGAGTGAGTCTTCTTCTACCTTAATTTACGACAGGGCGTGAGGTGTCAAAACCCACCCACACCAGTTCCCTCCTCCACTCTGCGGGTGAGAGGGGGTCTGGTGGATGTTTATAAATTACAAACCTGATCTGCCCATTTGGATCACACAAGGACAATCGTGACAACAGCGTGTATTTAATGATGGTGTTAAATCAGGTTTTCTGGACATAACAAAGGATCGATTTTTGGTCTGGTTCTTTACACTGTTTACATTAACAATATTGGTTTATCTGTAAAAAACTTGTATGGAGATGACACTGTTGTGTTTGCTATTGCCCCCACAGCTGACCAGCCTCTGTCAGAGCTTCAATCTGCCTTTATTGCCCTGCAGAAAGCCTTTGTTGAACTGTAATATAGTGGTAAGAAAAAGCAAATTGGTCATCAAATTTTTATCTCAGTCACAACAATAGACAAACATAGTGTACTTAAACTAATAACATAAATTGTGTTTTTCTTGTCTATATTGAATACATAATTTAAACATTCACAGTGCAGGTTGGAAAAAGTATGTGAACCCCTAGGCTAATGACTTCTCTTAAAGCTAATCGGAGTCAGGAGTCAGCTAACCTGGAGTCCAATCAATGAGAAAAGATTGGAGATGTTGGTTAGAGCTGCCCTGCCCTATAAAAACACTCACAAAACTTGAGTTTACTATTCACAAGAAGCATTGCCTGATGTGAACCCTGCCTCAAACAAAAGAGATCTCAGAAGACCTAAGGTTAAGAATTGTTGACTTGCATAAAGCTGGAAAGGGTTACAGAAGTATATCTTAAAACCTTGATGTTCATCGGCCCACAGTGCAAGTGCACAGAGCAGAATGCTCAATGAGGTTAAGAAGAATCCTAGAGTGTCAGCTAAAGACTTACAGAAATCTCTGGAACATGCTAACATCTCTGTTGAAGAATCTACGATACGTAAAACACTGGGAGGATACCACAGACAATGCCACTGCTGTCCAAATAAAACTATGCTGCACATCTGAAATTCGCAATAGTGCACCTTGATTGTTCCACAGTGCTACTGGCAAAATATTCTGTAGACAGATGAAACTACAGTTGAGTTGTTTGGTAGAAACACACAACACTGTGTGTGGAGAAAAAAGGCACAGCACACAAACATCAAAACCTCACCCCAACTGTAAAGTATGGTGGAGGGAGCATCATGGTTTGGGGCTGCTTGGCTGCCTCAGGGCCTGGACAGCTTGCTATCATCGATAGAAAAATGAATTACCAAGTTTATCAAGACATTTTTGCAGGAGGCTATCTGTCCACCAATTGAAGCGCAACAGAAGTTGGGTGATGCAACAGGACTACCACCCAAAACACAGAACTAAATCAACATCAGAATGGCTTCAACAGAAGAAAATACACCTTCTGGAGTGGCCCAGTCAGAGTCCTGACCTCAACCCAATTGAGATGCTGTGGCATGACCTCAAGAGAGCAGTTCACACCAGACATCCCAAGAATATTGCTGAACTGAAACAGTTTTGTAAAGAGGAATAGTCCAAAAATCCTCCTGACCGTTGTGCATGTCTGATCCGTAACTACAGAAAACGCTTGGTTGAGGTTACTGCTGCCAAAGGAGGGTCAACCAGTTATTAAATCCAAGGGTTCACATACTTTCCCCACCCTGCACTGTGAATGTTTACACGGTGTGTTCAACAAAGACATGAAAATGTGTAATTGTTTGTGTGTTATTAGTTTAAGCAGTCTGTGTTTGTGTCACGACTTCCGCCGAAGTTGGCTCCCCTGCCTGTTCGGGCGGTGCTCGGCGGTCGTCGTCACCTTCCTACTAGCCGCTACCAATCCCTTTTTCGTTTGTCTGTTGGTTTTGTCTTATTAGTTTCACCTGTGTGTATTTTAGTTTAATTAGCTTCCCTATATGTCGTAGGTTGTCCCGCCCTTGTTTTGTGCGGGATTGTTTTTTGTTACTCTGTTGGATGTGGTTTTCATGTGTGTATTCTCCAGACTGTTTGGTCCTGTGTTTGGGCTGGTCTGTTCTATGCTCCCTGTATGTTGGTGTGACCGTTTGTATGCCAGAGAATAAATCACGATATACTGAACCCTGCTCTCTGCGCCTGATTCCAACCCACCACTCCTAGTATCCCGTGACAGGATCCCGCACCACTAAATACATGGAATCAGCAGGAGCAGCCACATCTCCTCTCCCATCGATGGAGGAGAGGGTCCTCCATCATACCAGCGTTCTTCATAGGATTGGTTCGGCCATGGACCAAATGATGGAGAGGATGGATCGATGGGAGAGGAGTGGCCTTCCCACCTCATTTCCAGCACCCCCTCCTTCAGCACCTCCTGTTCCTGCTACCACATCTGGCTCCGGGGCTCTTCGGCTGACGCTCCCACGGGAGTATGATGGAACGGCGGCTGGGTGCCAGGGTTTCCTTCTACAACTGGAACTGTACCTGGCTACCGTGCGTCCTGCTCCCTCCGGAGAGGAGAGCGTGAGCGCCCTCATCTCCTGTTTGACTGGGTGGGCCAACGCATTCTCGACAACCTGCTGGCTGCCCGCAGGCGTTCGGATCAGGTCCTGTCGTTTCCAATTCCCAGCCCTCCTGCCCCTATCCCTATGGAGTTAGGAGGGGCGGCTTCGAGGGGGACCGGAGAAGGAGTGTCCGCCTGCACCAGTTGTGGTCGGCGAGGGCACACGGCCGACCGGTGCTGGAGGAACTCGTCTGGGAGTCGGGAGGGCAGGCGGAGCACTACTCGATCACCCCAGGTGAGTAAGCACCAGACTCACCCAGAGCTTCCTGTCGGTCATATGTATGTGTTAACTTCTTTCCCTGGGTTTTTTCCCTCTCTACAGCATAAGGCGCTAGTCGATTCAGGCGCAGCTGGGAATTTCATGGATCGTGGGCTCGCGTTAAGGCTAGGGGTTCCCCTGGTGTCGTTAGACCTACCTTTCCCCGTGCACTCCTTAGATAGCCGACCATTAGGGTCTGGAGTAGTTAGGGAGGCTATGGTGCCGCTGGACATGGTAACGCAGGGGGATCATAAGGAGCAGATTAGTCTGTTCCTTATAGATTCACCTGCGTTTCCAGTGGTTTTGGGAATTCCCTGGCTAGCTCAAAACAACCCGGTGATTTCCTGGCGACAAGGGGCTCTTAAGGGGTGGTCAGAGGAGTGTTCAGGCAGGTGTATAGGAGTTGCCGTTGGTGCGATTACGGTGGAGAGTCCAGACCAGATTTCCACCGTGCGCATTCCCTCTGAATATGCCGATTTGGCTATCGCCTTCAGTAAAAAGAGGGCGACCCAATTACCATCCCATCGTCGAGAGGACTGCGTGATAAACCTTCTGGAGAACGCTGCACTTCCTAGGAGTCACGTGTATCCATTGTCCCAGGAGGAGACAGTAGCGATGGAAACATATGTTACTGAATCGCTGGGACAGGGGTACATTCGGCCCTCCGCATCACCCGTCTCCTCAAGCTTCTTTTTTGTGAAGAAGAAGGATGGAGGTCTGTGTCCGTGCATTGATTATAGAGGTCTAAATTCCATCACAGTGGGGTTTAGTTACCCACTACCTCTCATCGCTATGGCGGTGGAATCATTTCACGGGGCGCGCTTCTTCACAAAACTGGACCTGAGGAGTGCGTATAATCTGGTACATATCCGGGGAGGAGATGAGTGGAAAACCGCATTTAGTACTACATCTGGTCATTATGAGTACCGCGTCATGCCATATCAGTTGAAGAATGCTCCAGCCGTCTTCCAATCCTTCGTAGATGAGATTCTCCGAGACCTGCTTTGGCAGGGAGTGGTAGTGTACATCGATGACATCTTGATCTATTCTGCCACACACGCGGCGCATGTGTCTTTGGTGCGTAAGGTACTTGGGCGACTGCTGGAGCATGACCTGTATTGCAAGGCGGAGAAAGGTGAGTTTTTCAAACAGTCCGTTTCCTTCCTGGGGTATCGTATTTCCACCCCCGGGGTGGTGATGGAGGATGACCGCGTTACAGCCGTGCGTAATTGGCCGACTCCGACCACGGTGAAAGAAGTGCAGCGGTTTTTAGTGTTTGCCAATTACTACCGAAGGTTTATCCGGGGTTTTGGTCAGGTGGCTGCTCCCATCACCTCACTGCTGAAGGGAGGACCGGTGCGCTTGTATTGGTCAGCAGAGGCGGGCAGAGTTTTCAGTCGTTTGAAGGAGCTGTTCACCAATGCGCCCGTGTTGGCGCATCCGGACCCCTCTTTAGCGTTCATAGAGGAGGTGGACGCGTCCGAGGCGGGGGTCGGGGCCGTGCTGTCCCAGCGCTCGGGCGTGCCACCCAAGCTCTGCCCTTGTGCCTTCTTTTCGAGAAAGCTCGGTCCAGCGGAGCGAAACTATGACGTGGGGGACCGGGAGTTGTTAGCTGTAGTCAAGGCTCTGAAGGTGTGGAGACATTGGCTTGAGGGGGCGACACGCCCTTTTCTCATCTGGACTGACCATCGTAATCTCGAGTATATCCAGGCAGCGAGGAGACTAAATCCATGTCAGGCTACATGGGCCATGTTTTTCACCAGGTTTTGGTTTTCCATCTCATACCGGCCAGGCTCCCAAAACACCAAAGCCGACGCGCTGTCCCGCCTCTATGATACCGAGGAGCGGTCCGTTGAGCCAACTCCCATCATTCCACCTTCATGTCTTGTGGCACCGGTGGTATGGGAGGTGGACGCGGAGATAGAGAGGGCCTCACGGTTAGAGCCGGCCCCCCCTAACTGTCCAGCGGGGACTCAGTACGTGCCGAGGGGGGTCCGGGATAAGCTGATCCGGTGGGCTCATACTCTCCCCTCCTCGGGTCATCCTGGCATCGAGAGGACAGTGCGGAGTCTTAGAGGGAGATACTGGTGGCCCACGCTGGCTAAGGGCGTGAGATTTTATGTCTCCTCCTGCTCAGTGTGCGCTCAGAGCAAGACTCATCGGCACCTGCCGAGAGGGAAGTTACAAAACCTCCCCGTTCCACTACGGCTGTGGACACACTTATCGGTGGACTTTCTTACCGACCTTCCCCCGTCCCAGGGAAGTACTACGATCCTGGTCGTTGTGGATCGGTTTTCTAAGTCCTGACGTCTCATCCGGTTGCCCGGTCTCCCTACGGCCCTGCACACTACGGCCCTGCAGACTGTTTACCCATGTCTTCCGGCACTATGGGGTGCCTGAGGACATCGTTTCTGATCGGGGTCCCCAATTCACGTCCAGAGTGTGGAGGGCGTTTATGAAGAGACTGGGGGTCTCGGTCAGCTTAACCTCAGGTTTTCACCCCGAGAGTAATGGGCAGGTGGAGCGCGTAAACCAGGATGTGGGCAGGTTTCTGCGGTCCTATTGCCGGGACCGGCCTGGTGAGTGGGCACGGTATGATCCTTGGGCTGAACTCGCTCAGAACTCCCTACGCCACTCCTCAATTAACTTGTCCCCTTTTTTTATCCTGCGGCTACCGTTTCTCAGTACAGTATTATGTTTATCCTTAACTATTGATTCCTCGTCTGATCTCTTCTCTGCACCTGGGTCCAACCTTACCACGTCACAGCAAGCTTCTGTCTCAACATGGACCCAGCAGAGATCACCCAGATCCAGAATGCTATAACCTACCAAGGAGCACTGCTGGGGCGGCAGCAAGAACAATTCTCCGGGCACTTACCAATTCCCTCCAACCATGACCCAACTCCAACCCAGGAGGAGCCAATGCCCAAGTCTCATCACCCCAGTGCTACAGGCATTAGCGTAGTTCCTCCAGGGAACCTGCACCAGGAACCCAAGTTCCTAGCCCCTGAGCGGTATGACGGCCACTCGGGAGGATGCAATGGGTTACTCTGTCCAAGCTACAGTCCTCCTCGTTCCACACCGATCGGGCCATGATCGCCTACATCAGGTATTCCCAAACTGGGGTACGCTTACCCCCAGGGTTAGGTTAAATGTGATTCACAATTTTAAAAAGTTTTACAAAAATACAAAAATAATAATTCACATTTTCAAACAGTCCTTTAGTAAGGCCCGCGTCCATAGAGACACATACCAACTCTACTTTTAGTACTGCTACTACCAACAGTACTATACCTGTACCTGTCAACGGCACAAGTTGTTCTGCTTTCACGAGCACATCCAATGCTAGCATCAGTAACTCTACATTTGTGGTTAGCCCAGACAGTTGTGAATCTGATGCAGCCAAAGAGCTACTGCCCCCTACAACAGACAGGGACGTTGGACCATCGAAGAGGCACAAACATGATGAGAACTACATTGAGAGCCATGCGTCCTCCGAAACACGACCCAACCAAGCCGCACTGCTTCTTGACACAATGCCTGTTTAACGCGGAAGCCAGCCACACCAATGTGTCGGAGGAAACACCATACACCTGGTGACCGTGTCAGCGTGCATGCGCCAAAGGAGTCGCTAGAGTGCGATGGGACAAGGACATCCCTGCCTGCCAAACCTTCCCCTAACCAGGACGATGCTGGACCAATTGTGCGCCACCCCATGAGTTTCCCCGTCGCAGCCGTCTGGCAATTTTTACAGGCGTTTTATACGCAACTTTGGTGCTGTGGCAGCACCTCTCACGGCCCTAACCCGCATGTCCCAGAACTGTTTTTGCTGGACCTCTGAGCCTGACAGAGCATTTGGGGAGCTCAAGGGACGTTTCACCTCCAGGACTCATCCTCTTCCATTCTGATTCTACCCGTCCCTTGGTGGACGCCTCGGACACCGGAGCAGGGGTGGTCCTTTCACAGCGGAACGAGGGTGCGACAAGAAACTCTCTCCAAGCGGTTCTCGCCAGTGGAATGCAACTACGATGTAGGCAACCGGGAGCTCTTGGCAGTTACGTGGGCCCTTGAGGGATGGAGACTGGTTGGAGGGGGCACCTCATCCTTTCGTGATCTGGACAGACCATAAGAACTTGGTTGCCATTCGTCACCCCGCTCCTCCGCTCTCTCCACTGGCTTCCAGTTGAAGCTCGCATCCGCTACAAGACCATGGTGCTTGCCTACGGAGCTGTGAGGGGAACGGCACCGCAGTACCTCCAGGCTCTGATCAGGCCCTACACCCAAGCAAGGGCACTGCGTTCATCCACCTCTGGCCTGCTCGCCTCCCTACCACTGAGGAAGTACAGTTCCCGCTCAGCCCAGTCAAAACTGTTCGCTGCTCTGGCCCCCCAATGGTGGAACAAACTCCCTCACGACGCCAGGACAGCGGAGTCAATCACCACCTTCCGGAGACACCTGAAACCCCACCTCTTCAAGGAATACCTAGGATAGGTTAAGTAATCCTTCTCACCCCCCCCCTTAATGATTTAGATGCACTATTGTAAAGTGGCTGTTCCACTGGATGTCAGAAGGTGAATTCACCAATTTGTAAGTCGCTCTGGATAAGAGCGTCTGCTAAATGACTTAAATGTAAATGTAAATGTAAGAAGCCAAGAGGTTGAACACTCACCAGGCTAGGTGGGCTCTGTTCTTTAACAGGTTCAACTTCACACTAGCCTATTGCCCGGGATCCAAGAATCCCTGTTCCTGTTCCGCCAATACAGTGTCTCTAACGAGGAGGGGGACTCTGAGCCCATCATCCCCAGCTTCCACATTGTGGCCCCCTTGATATGGAGTATTGAGACCTAGGCCCAACAAGCCCAGATCTGAGAACCTGACACCGGTGGGGGTCCCACTAACAGACTTCATGTCCCGCGATCAGCCCGTTCCTGAGTACTACAATGGGGACACTCCAAATTAACTGGGCATCCAGGGGTTAATTGGACACTGGAGTTCCTGAGGCGGAAATTCTGGTGGCCAACATGATTGAGGATGTGAGATCCTTCGTTACAGCCTGCTTCCCCTGTGCCCAAAGTAAGTCCTCACAACAGAGACCGGCTGGGTTGCTCCAACCTCTGCCTATCCCCAGATGGCACTGGTCCCACCTGTCCATAGACTTTATCACAGGGTAACCCCCATTCCAAGGGCTTACCACTATCCTGGTGGTCGTCGATCGGTTTTCCAAGGCAGCCCATTTCATCACCTTACCCAAGTTTCCCTCAGCGAAACAGACCGCTGATCTCATGATTACCCTTGTCTTTCGACTACATGGACTTCGCCAGGACATTGTTTCTGTCGCACGGTATTGAAAAGCCTTCTGCTCCCTGTTGGGAGCGTCAGTGGGTCTCTCCTCAGTGCTCCACCCACAGTCGAATGGGCAAACGTAACTGGCTAACCAGGAGCTGGAGAAGTTCCTCCGCTGTTTCGGCTCCACTCAGGCCAGCAACTGGAGCAATTTCCTCATCTGGGAAGAGTATGCTCACAACACACTGCCGACCTCGTCCACTGGACTGTCGCCGTTTGAGTGTCAGTTCGGGTTCGCCCTCCCCTATTTCCTGAATAAGAGGCTGAAGCGGGGGTGCCAGCAGCCGAGAGGTTATTTCAACTAGTCATTTAGGTCAACATTGGATCATTCAGAGATCCTCACTGACCTTCTGGAGAGAATTTGCTGCACTGAAAGTAAAGGGGCTGAATAATTTTGCACGCCCAATTTTTCAGTTTTTGATTTGTTAAAAAAGTTTGAAATATCCAATAAATGTCGTTCCACTTCATGATTGTGTCCCACTTGTTGTTGATTCTTCACAAAAAAATACAGTTTTATATCTTTGTTTGAAGCCTGAAATGTGGCAAAAGGTCGCAAAGTTCAAGGGGGCCGAATACTTTCGCAAGGCACTGTAAGTGAATATTTATAACGCTATTTCTGACTTTTACTGACTCCACAACATGGCAGGTATCTGTATGGCTTGTTTTTGTGTTTGAGCGCCGTACTCAGATTATTGTATGTTTTGCTTTTTCCGTAAAGTTCTTTTGAAATCTGACACAGCAGTTGCATTAAGGAGAAGTATATCTATAATTCTGTGCATAATACTTGTATCTTTTATCAAAGTTTATGATGAGTATTTCTGTAAATTGATGTGGCTCTCTGCAAATTCGCCGGATATTTTTGAGGCACAACATTACTGAACATAACGAGCCATTGAAAACTGAGATTTTTGAATATAAATATGAATTTTATCGAACAAAACATACATGTATTGTGTAACATGAAGTCCTATGAGTGACATCTGATAAAGATCAAAGGTTAGTGATTAATTTTCTCTATTTCTGCTTTTTGTGACTCAGCTTTCGCTGTAAAGCCTTTTTGAAATCGGACAAGATGGGTAGATTAACAAGAAGTTAAGCTTTAATTTGGTGTATTGCACTTGTGAATGTATGAAAGTTAAATATTTCTGAACACAGACCTAAACATACAAGCACTTAATGTGTCAGCATGCTTCAGTTTGGCTGGCGCTTAGTTGAACTCGGCTAGCTGAACTGAACAAGTGTTCTCGCATACTCCTTTAAAGACCTTTGCTTGAAAAATGAGAAAAAGCGGCAATAGTACTGGTTGTCCATTTTGAGACGCCGTAGCCAGTACACACTTCCTCAAAATATTCCAAAATGATCTAAGACAACTCACAAAATCTATAATTAATTTTAATGTTTTGTCATAGAGATTTTAGTTACGCAGTTTTGTATCTAACTAAGATGTTTGGTGCAGTGTTTAAAAAATAAATAAATGTGCATGAAAACGAGCCGTCTCTCGTTGAATGACAACAAAGACTTTATTGAAGAATCCCTACTGTTGACCAATCACCTATGAAGGGGCGTAGACTTCGGCTCTGAACTTCGGGTTACCTCCAGAAAAACTGTTGTGTGCCTGAAAAACCCTTGCGGAAGTCCAAAACGAACAGAAACGTCACAATGTTATCATAACAATATATATGCACGAACTCTACCAAACTGTTTTGGCTTGGAAGCATGCGGATGCCTTTACCCACTACGGAGCTGTCCTTGCAGATGGTTGAATCGGAGTTGCAGGACAGCAATGCAGTGAAACTTCTCCCTACCTTTAGGGTGTGGAGCTCTGTTCACTGTCTCACAGAGCTCTGACTCACAAACCACAACCGCCACTCTACTGAATACATACAGCACACATTTATACATATTTAATGACTAAAGAGATACATATTTTATATTACATTGGTTGTAAATTAAGCTATTAAAAGAATAGTTCTCAACAAGGTTTGTGAAAATGATCAAAAATAGATGCAACAATTTAGTTAGTGATAGTGACAAGCACCATCTGTACGTGGTCTCATGATGGATTATCTTCAATTATTTCCACTACTAGCTTGCTAACTTGCTTATGATGGGGCAATATGCCAGACGACATGCCATAGCGCTCTGTTGTTTATGACAGCTGGAAGGTCCTCTGTTCGGCAGATCCTAGAGCATATGTATGCTGTTTGACATCAATCCTTGATTAGCGCAATTACTAAGGCAAAGAATAACAGAATGATCTACAGTTCAGTATAGTACATCAACATGACTATAAAAAATTATAGTAGGTTTGGAAGACAAAAATGGGCTGGCTCAAAAACATGACAAGTGATCAGAAATATACAGGCATTTATTTTCGGATACATAGAGTACCAGTCAAAAGTTTGGACACACTTATTCATTCAAGGGTTTATCTTTATTTTTACTATTTTCTACATTGTAATAGTAAAGACAAACTATGAAATAACACATGTGGAATCATGTAGTAACCAAAAAAAGTGTGAAACAAATCAAAATATATTTTATATTTGAGATTCTGCAATGTAGCCATCCTTTGCCTTGATGACAGCTTTTCACACTCTTGGCATTCTCTCAACCAACTTCACCTGGAATGCTTTAGTAGTGGTTTCTTTGCAGCATTTCGACCATGAAGGCCTGATTCACGCAGTCTCCTCTGAACAGTTGATGTTGAGATGTGTCTGTTACTTGAACTCTATGAAGCATTCATTTTTGATGGAATGGAAGCTGGTAACACTAATGAACTTATCCTCTGCAGCAGAGGTAACTCTGGGTCTTCCTTTCCTGTGGCGGTCCTCATGAGAGCCAGTTTCATCATAGTGCTTGATGGTTTTTGCGACTGCACTTGAAGAAACTTGAAAAGTTCTTGAAATTTTCCAGATTGACTAATCTTCAAGTCTTGAAGTAATGACGGACTGTTTCTCTTTGCTTGTTTTTACGCTGTTCTTGCCCTAATATGAACTTGGTCTTTTATCAAATAAAGCTATCTTCTGTATACCACCCCTACCAAATTCCATCACGAACACCATCATTGTGCGCAGCTCGATGATGACAGATTTTGGCCTGCCTAAGATCTCTGGATCTCTGTTACCCAGTAGCCCGTGTCCCTGTCATCAACCCCCTCCTGCCCACGGTTCTGGCCAACTACTCCAATATTGACACCATCATCAAACACACAGGTTTTAACAACCTTCCTTTTTTGCGATCTGACAAACTGAGGGAGGACTACAAACCTTTTTTAGACACACTTGCTAGCACAAGGAATATGATAATTATCTCTAGACCCCTCCCGTGCTGACAAAGGGGTTCAGAATGTTTGACCTGAACGAGTACCTGAAGAAACTTTGCAATGACAGAAATGTATTTTTTTGTGACACTGATTTGATGTAGGAGCAACCAGCACTTTTTAAAAGAGACGGGATTCACCCTAACCACAGTGGTTCCAGGATTATTTCCAGCAACATCGCAAACTGTTTTAGAGACTGACAGACAGGGTCTGGTAGTACTCCAGTTCTCCCTGTCAGAATAAGCAACAGAGGACTTGGAAAACATATCAACTCCTATAGAAATGGCACTATGGTTATTGTGAGTAACCTAATTTATGTTCCATTATCTCCGCCTACTGTAACATTCTCTTTTCACAGAAACATGGCTCTCTCGGGATATGTTGTCGGAATTGGTCCAGCCACTGGGCTTCTCCATGCATCACGCCGACAGAGATAAACACCTCTCTGGGAAGAGGAAGGGCGGGGGGCTGTATGCTTTATGATTAACAACACATGGTGCGATAACAACAACACACAGCAACTAAAGTCCTTCTGCTCCACCGACCTAGAATTCCTTACAATCAAATGCCGACCATTCTACCTACCAAGAGAATTCTCTTCAGTTATAGTCACAGCTGTGTACAACCCCCCACAAGCGAACACAAAGACGGCGCTCAAAGAACACTCGATTCTATGTCAACTGGAAACTATATACCCGGAGGCTACATTTATTGTAGCCAGGGATTTTAACAAAGCAAATTTGAGATCAATTTTACCTACATTTTATCAGCATATTGATTGCACGACACGTAGGGCTAATACTCTTGACCACTGCTACTCTAACTTCTGCGATGCATACAAAGCCCTCCCTGCCCTCCCTTCGGCAAATCCAACCGTGACGCCATCTTGCTCGTCCCGGCTTATAGGCAGAAACTCAAACAGGATGTACCAGTGACGAGAACCATTCAACGCTGGACTGACCAATCAGAAGCCACACTCCAAGATTGTTTTGATCACGTGGACTGGAATATGTTCCAGTCAGCCCCAGAGAACGACATTGATCTATACGCTGACTCGGTGAGTGCATTTATAAATAAGTGTATTGGAGATGTCGTAACCACTGTGACTATTAAAACCTACCCTAACCAGAAACCGTGGATGGATGGCAGCATTCGCCCCAAAACTGAAAGCGTGATCCACCACATTTCACCATGGAAAGAGGTCTGGTGATATGGCTGAATATAAACACTGTAGTTATTCCCTCCGCAAGGCAATTAAACATGCGAAATGCCAGTACAGGGACAAGGTGGAGTCGAAATTCAACGGCTCAGACACGAAACGTATGCGGCAGGGTCTACAGGAAATCACAAAAACAGCCACATCACAGATGCCAACATCACACTTCCAGACAAACTAAACACCTTCTTTGCCCGCTTTGAGAATAATACAGTGCCACCGTCGCGTCTCGCTAACAATGTCTGCGGTCCCCCACTCTCCTTCTCAGTGGCCGACATGAGTATAACATTTAAAAATATTAACCCTCACAAGGCTGCTGGCCCAGACGGCATCCCTAGCTACGTCCTCAGAGCATGCGCAGACCAGCTGGCTGGTGTGTTTACTGACATATTTAATTGCTCCCTATCCCAGTCTGTTGTCCCCAGATGCTTCAAGATGGATACCATTGTTCATGTACCCAAGAAGGCAACGATAACAACTAAATGACTACCGCCCCATAGCAATCAATTCTGTCATCATGAAGTGCTTTGAGAGGCTAGTCAAGGATCATATCTCTGCCACCTTACCGGCCACCCTAGACCCACTTCAGTTTGCATACCGCCCCAACAGGTCCGCAGGTGACGCAATCGCCATCACACTGCCCTATTTTTTTAAATATATATTTTTTACCTTTATTTAACTAGGCAAGTCAGTTAAGAACAAATTCTTATTTTCAGTGACGGCCTAGGAACAGTGGACTGCCTGTTCAGGGGCAGAACGAACCATCTGGGCAAAAATAATAGCTATGTAAGAATGCTGTTCATTGACTACAGCTCAGCATTCAACACCATAGTACCCTTCAGGCTCATCAAACTGGAGGCCCTGGGTCTCAACACCTCCCTGTGCAACTGGGTCCTGGACTTTCTGATGGGCCGCCCCCAGGTGGTGACGGTAGGAAACAACAACTCCACTTCACTGACCTTCAACACTGGGGCCCCACAAAGGTGTGTGCTCAGCCCTCTCCTGTACTCACTGTTCACCCACAACTGCGTAGCCATGCACACCTCCAACTCAATCATCAAGTTTGCAGACGACACAACAGTAGTGGGCTTGATCACCAACAACAACGAGACAGCCTACAGGGAGGAGGTGAGGGCACTTGGAGTGTGGGGTCAGGAAAACATCCTCTCACTCAACGTCAACAAAACAAAGGAGATGATCGTGGACTTCAGGAAACAGCAGAGGGAGCACCCCCTATCCACATCAAAGGGTCAGCAGTGGAGAAGGTGGAAAGTTAAGTTCCTGGGCGTACACATCACAGACAAACTGAAATGGTCGACCCACACAATCACAAGGAAAACACTTCTCTTGATTGACCTCATTACTGAGCGCAAAATTGATTGCATGTATCTCACTGAAACATGGCTGTCATCAGACTGTAGTGCTGCTCTTATTGAAGCCCCCCCCCCCCCCCCGCCCCGGACTACATCTTTTAATACTCTATCAGAAAAGGAGAAAAGGGTGGGGGGACATCCTGTATTTTTACTCATGCTCTCAGCTGTAAGGACATTTTGTTTTGGCGTCTGGATATTTTGAGCATCATGCTATACTGTTTAAATGTGAGACACCAGTGCTGGCCATAACCCTGTATAGGCCAACAAAGCACTGCCCCACTTTCTTTACTGATTTATCTGAACTACTGTTTCTTGAGAACTATGATAAAATCATTATGTTGGACGATTTTAATATTCATGTTGACAAATAGACTGACTCCAAAGCCATTGAATTTACAGTATGCATTTTTTGAGCTCCATGGACTTTATCCAACATGCTACTGGGCCCACCCGGCCTTTCTCTGGACCAGGATATTACTAAGGGTCTTTCTACTGACATATCCTCTATTGTTGATGTTGCTTTATCTGATCACCACTGTGTATTTTTTACTAGCTTGTTGCCCATAGCACAGTGTAATACTGAATGCATTATTAAGAAACACTATCTTACCTCTGAAGTGAACTTTCCTCCACATCTAAATGTGATGAGTTTGTGGCATACTTCAGTTTACTTCCGGCGCCGACAGAGATGGCCGCCTCGCTTCGCGTTCCTAGGAAACTATGCAGTTTTTTGTTTTTTTACGTGTTATTTCTTACATTAGTACCCCAGGTCATCTTAGGTTTCATTACATACAGCCGAGAAGAACTACTGTATATAAGATCAGCGTCAACTCACCATCAGTACGACCAAGAATATGTTGGATCCTGTGTTCTGCCTTACAAACAGGACAACGGAATGGATCGCATGCAGCGACCCAAAAAACGACTCCGAAAAAGAGGGAAACGAGGCGGTCTTCTGGTCAGACTACGGAGACGGGCACATCGTGCCCCACTTCCTAGCATTCTTCTTGCCAATGTCCAGTCTCTTGACAACAAGGTTGATGAAATCCGAGCAAGGGTAGCATTCCAGAGGGACATCAGAGACTGTAACGTTCTGTGCTTCACGGAAACATGGCTCACTGGAGAGACGCTATCCGAAGCGGTGCAGCCAACGGGTTTCTCCACGCATCGCGCCGACAGAAACAAACACCTTTCTGGTAAGAAGAGGGGTGGGGGCGTATGCCTTATGGCTAACGAGGCAAGGTGCGATGAAAGAAACATACAGGAACTCAAATCCTTCTGTTCACCTGATTTAGAATTCCTCACAATCAAATATAGACCGCATTACCTACCAAGAGAATTCTCTTCAATTATAATCACAGCCGTATATATCCCCCCCCAAGCAGACACATCGATGGCTCTGAACGAACTTTATTTAACTCTTTGCAAACTGGAAACCATTTATCCGGAGGCTTGATTCATTGTTGCTGGGGATTTTAACAAGGCTAATCTGAAAACAAGACTCCCTAAATTTTATCAGCATATCGATTGCGCAACCAGGGGTGGAAAAACCTTGGATCACTGTTACTCTAACTTCCGCGAAGCATATAAGGCCCTGCCTCGCCCCCCTTTCGGAAATGCTGACCACGACTCCATTTTGCTGATACCTTCCTACAGACAAAAACTAAAACAAGAAGCTCCCACGCTGAGGTCTGTCCAACGCTGGTCCGACCAAGCTGACTCCACACTCCAAGACTGCTTCCATCACTTGGACTGGGACATGTTTCGTATTGCGTCAGATAACAACATTGACGAATACGCTGATTCGGTGTGCGAGTTCATTAGAACGTGCGTTGAAGATGTTGTTCCCATAGCAACGATTAAAACATTCCCTAACCAGAAACCGTGGATTTATGGCAGCATTCGCGTGAAACTGAAAGTGCGAACCACTGCTTTTAATCAGGGCAAGGTGTCTGGTAACATGACTGAATACAAACAGTGCAGCTATTCCCTCCGTAAGGCTATCAAACAAGCTAAGCGTCTGTACAGAGACAAAGTAGAATCTCAATTCAACGGCTTAGACACAAGAGGCATGTGGCAGGGTCTACAGTCAATCACGGACTACAGGAAGAAATCCAGCCCAGTCACGGCCCAGGATGTCTTGCTCTCAGGCAGACTAAATAACTTTTTTTCCCGCTTTGAGGACAATACAGTGCCACTGACACGGCCTGCAACGGAAACATGCGGTCTCTCCTTCACTGCAGCCGAGGTGAGTAAAACATTTAAACATGTTAACCCTCGCAAGGCTGCAGGCCCAGACGGCATCGCCAGCCGCGCCCTCAGAGCATGCGCAGACCAGCTGGCTCGTGTGTTTACGGACATATCCAATCAATCCCTATACCAGTCTGCTGTTCCCACATGCTTCAAGAGGGCCACCATTGTTCCTGTTCCCAAGAAAGCTAAGGTAACTGAGCTAAACGACTGCCGCCCCGTAGCACTCACGTCCGTCATCATGAAGTGCTTTGAGAGACTAGTCAAGGACCATATCACCTCCACCCTACCTGACACCCTAGACCCACTCCAATTTGCTTACCGCCCAAATAGGTCCACAGACGATGCAATCTCAACCACACTGCACACTGCCCAAACCAATCTGGACAAGAGGAATACCTATGTGAGAATATGCTGTTCATCGACTACAGCTCGGCATTCAACACCATAGTACCCTCCAAGCTCGTCATCAAGCTCGAGACCCTGGGTCTCGACCCCGCCCTGTGCAACTGGGTACTGGACTGCCTGACGGGCCGCCCCCAGGTGGTGAGGGTAGGTAACAACATCTCCTCCCCGCTGATCCTCAACCCTGGGGCCCCACAAGTGTGCGGTCTGAGCCCTCTCCTGTACTCCCTGTTCACCCACGACTGCGTGACCACGCACGCCTCCAACTCAATCATCAAGTTTGCGGACGACACAACAGTGGTAGGCTTGATTACCAACAACGACGAGACGGCCTACAGGGAGGAGGTGAGGGCCCTCGGAGTGTGGTGTCAGGAAAATAACCTCACACTCAACGTCAACAAAACTAAGGAGATGATTGTGGACTTCAGGAAACAGCAGAGGGAACACCCCCCTATCCACATCGATGGAACAGTAGTGGAGAGAGTAGCAAGTTTTAAGTTCCTCGGCATACACATCACAGACAAACTGAATTGGTCCACTCACACAGACAGCATCGTGAAGAAGGCGCAGCAGCGCCTCTTCAACCTCAGGAGGCTGAAGAAATTCGGCTTGTCACCAAAAGCACTCACAAACTTCTACAGATGCACAATCGAGAGCATCCTGGCGGGCTAAATCACCGCCTGGTACGGCAACTGCTCCGCCCTCAACCGTAAGGCTCTCCAGAGGGTAGTGAGGTCTGCACAACGCATCACCGGGGGCAAACTACCTGCCCTCCAGGACACCTACACCACCCAATGTTACAGGAAGGCCATAAAGATCATCAAGGACATCAACCACACGAGCCACTGCCTGTTCACCCCGCTATCATCCAGAAGGCGAGGTCAGTACAGGTGCATCAAAGCTGGGACCGAGAGACTGAAAAACAGCTTCTATCTCAAGGCCATCAGACTGTTAAACAGCCACCACTAACATTGAGTGGCTGCTGCCAACACACTGACACTGACTCAACTCCAGCCACTTTAATAATGGGAATTGATGGGAAATGATGTAAATATATCACTAGCCACTTTAAACAATGCTACCTTATATAATGTTACTTACCCTACATTATTCATCTCATATGCATACGTATATACTGTACTCTATATCATCGACTGCATCCTTATGTAATACATGTATCACTAGCCACTTTAACTATGCCACTTTGTTTACATACTCATCTCATATGTATATACTGTACTCGATACCATCTACTGTATCTTGCCTATGCTGCTCTGTACCATCACTCATTCATATATCCTTATGTACATATTCTTTATCCCCTTACACTGTGTATAAGACAGTAGTTTAGGAATTGTTAGTTAGATTACTTGTTGGTTATTACTGCATTGTCGGAACTAGAAGCACAAGCATTTCGCTACACTCACATTAACATCTGCTAACCATGTGTATGTGACAAATAAAAATGTGATTTGATTCGAGATAAGGTTGGGTATCAGTCAAACAAGACCCGATGAGAAGTTTGATATGTGCCCTAGCCTACCACGCAAAGGCACTATGGATTTATTTCCCCTGGTTGACACAAAAAATGTTCAGGAAAGTGATATCACAACAAGCTTTGAGAGAAAATGAGAGAAATAAGCTTTTTGTGCATGTGACACATTTCTGGGATGTTTTATTTCAGCTCGTGAAACATGGGACCAACACTTTACATGTTGCGTTTATATTTTTGTTCAGTATAGATATTGGTGACTGAGTTATTTTATTGTTGGCGGAAGGTGTTATGGAATAAGTTAGCTAGGTTAAGTTTTAGGAGCATAATTAGACACTACCATGACTCACTTCCACATCTCATCGCTCGGTGCAGCAGCAACAGAGTCCAGGTGCTGCGGATCAATTGACAGGTGGAAGCAATCAGGTGGATTGTGTGAGAGAGGTGGCAGGAAGCCCCTCAACCTGCCTTTGTTTGTTTTGTATTACCTTTACTTTTTGGCATGCCTTTGTGTATATATTTCTGTTTCGTCATCATCTGAACAAATAATAATGACCTTGGACTGGCTGACCATGGGAGTCATGACTCAGCTGGACCTAAGGTAAGGTTGCTGTCTCCCAGGTACATGCATTCAACACCTGGTCACATAGGTTTACTTCTCACATTTATGCATATATCAAATCAGGCCACAGACCATGTAGCTATGTCTAAGACCCCTAGACATAATGAGAGCAGCAAAAATCAGTAGGCTAGTTATTGGTTTTGTAACAACAGTAATATTATTAAGAGCTGCACTTCACCCCCCTGAGTGCCACCCCAGTTATAGCTCTCCACCGGCTACATTGTTCCAACCAGGGCAGGATGTCGATGTGTTTGCCATCCCTCCATCCTGCTTAGTTCCAAGAGGAACAGGACGACAGAACACCAGTTGCCATCAAGCTCCATTCCTGTTGCATCCAGGCACCTGGCCAAGAGCACTGAGCAAAAAAAAAGGAGATTCCTCGTTGCGCCACTAGAGGTCACCGGTCCCTCAGGTGAGCGAGATTCTTCGTCACCGAGGACATCCTTACAGGCTGGGGAAGATTTTCATGCATGTGCAGTCTCCCCACCGGTGATGGACTGTGGTAGCTTGGGAACATTAGGCATCAGTCTGGTATCCTATTATGTGTTTGTGCATTTTTGGCAACTTGGCTCCATTACTAGAGGATTGTGCTGCATCCTTTATTAGAGGCAGGGAACATGAAGTATGTGTTCATGCTACTTCTCAGTTCCTGAAGAAGGTGAAGGGGGCAGGTCCTGTCGGACTGGGGGCAGGTCCTGTCGGACTAGGCCCTGGACAGCTATCTTTTGTCTTAAGCCAACAATGCTATTGTATCTCTCGCCTAATCCTTCTACCCTGAATTGGTTTCCTTCGCCACACTTCTGAGTGGATGTTTTTCCCTCTCTCGGCTGTCACCCTGCATGAGCATAGCGTCATGGGAATAGCCTTCTAGGATCAGCTTGGCTCGTACAATCTCCTAGCTAACTAGTTCTCCATCCACTTTGTTAACTGCCCTGCAATGTCATTTCCATTCTATCCTACAAGAGGAATTTGGCTGCACTGATGACCCACAACCGATAGGGCGCGTTCGCACCCTTCATCTAATGGGCTGGTTCCAGACTGTTGGAGACAGCAGGCACTCTTCACTTTGCTGCTAGTAATGTGTGTACTTCCTAAGTTAATGTCTCTGTAACAGATCACCCTGCTCTGTTCCTTTGTTGGACTCATGCTAGACAGAGTGGCTTATATGGTACAGAGGTTACAGCCGCAGACCCCTGCTTGGGTTCTATTCCGGTCCACTGTCTTTTGTATGGATGTCTAGCAGTGGAGGCTGCTGAGAGGAAGGTTCATAATAATGGCTGGAATGGATTAGAATGGTATCAAACACATGAAAAACATTCCATTTACTCCATTCCAGCCATTATGAGCCGTTCACCACTCAGCAGCCTCCCCTAATGTCTAGCCTCCCCACAGTGTGGGCATGACTGTATACATGGGTGTCGGAGCAATGCGACGAGGGAAGCCTCCCTCTCGTAGGTTGCTGTAAGGAGGGAGTGTGTTATATAGTCACATTGCGCGCCCTGTCTGTTTTAGCGGTATCCAGTATAGTGACCCAGCAGACAGTCCCATACTGGAACTGTGCTTAAGACTATTTCACAGCCGCTGTTCGAACCACTGGAAAGCGTGAAAGAGTTTGTCATTTTAATTCCGCTTTACTAATAGCTATTACATCCACGACCTGGGTGATGAGCTGCAAGCACTGTCACATGCTGACTAGACCGGGCGCGCTCATGTTGATTTTTGTCCATCCACACCAGACACAATCAGGACACACAGGTTGAAATATCAAAACGATCTCTGAACCAACTATATTAATTTGGGTACATGTCGAAATGCATGAAACATCCAAGGCAATTTAGCTAGCTCAGTTAATGTTGCTCGTTATACATTTGGGAGTTATACATTGGCTTGTTATTTTACCTGAAATGCACAAGGTCCTCTACTCCAACAATGAATCCACCGATACTAGAAACAAACTCGGTTTACCCTTTTAATCTCTCCTCCTTCAGTCCTTTAAGGTGCATTACCACCACCGACTGGAGTGTGGACCTAATTTCATCTTTCAATCACCCACGTGGGTACATGCTCCTGGAAAAACAATAAGGAGATGGAAGAGGCGGGACTTGCAGCGCATCAAAAACAGTTCTATTTTAGTGCCTGGCAATGCAGACGCTCTTTGACTCACATGAGCTGTTTGGATTAAATGATTGAATAACATGTATTTTACAACACTTGCGCACGTAATGTGAGCGGTGTGGTCAGCATGTCAGTTTCACCCACTTGTGCCTATACCTTGACCCGGGTTACCCCTAGACCGTCAAACTCAATCAGCCCACAGGCCATATTGAAAAAACACAATTAATTTGTGGGCCAGACACAGTTTGTTTGACCACAAGATGTCACCAAATTATTTTCCCAACACTTTCCCTGGCTGCCACTGCTCTTACTCAACAACTAAAAATGTCCTCTGTGTCATCACAACTTTTGGAGATATTTAAACAAATATCTTTGGTAAGTTGATTCAAATGTTTTGAAATGTTGAAAAATTTGGAGATATATTCCAATGAAGTTAGATCTATATACTGTTCAAAAGTTTGGGGTCACTTAGAAATTGCCTTGCTTTTGAAAGAAAAGCACATTTGTTGTCCATTAAAATAACATCAAATTGATCATAAATACGGTGTAGACATTGTTACTGTTGTAAATGACTATTGTAGCTGAAAACGGCTGATTTATGGAATATCTACATAGGCGTACAGAGGCCCATAATCTGCAACCATCACTCCTGTGTTCCAATGGCACGGTTGTGTTAGCTTATCTAAGTTTATCATTTGAAAAGGCTAATTGATCACTAGAAAACACTATTGCAATTATGTTAGCACAGCTGAAAACGGTTTTGATTAAAGAAGAAATGGCCTTCTTTAGACTAGTTGAGTATCTGGCGAATCAGCATTTGTGGGTTCGATTACAAGCTCAAAATGGGAAGAAACAAAGACCTTGTCAGTCTATTCTTGTTCTGAGAAATGAAGGCTATTCCATGCGAGAAATTGCCAAGAGATTGAAGATCTGGAACAACGCTGTGTACTACTCCCTTCACAGAATGGCGCAAACTGGCCTAACCAGAAGGGGGTGGGAGGCCCCGGTGCACAACTGAGTTACCCTTTAACGTTATGAATGTGTTTCTACCTGTCATTTAGGCAGGTAGCCTAGAGGTTAGTGTTGGGCCAGTAACTGAAAGGTTGCTGGATCAAATCCCTGAGCTGACAAGGTAAAAATCTGTCATTCTGCCCCTGAACAAGGCAGTTAATCCACTGTTCCCCAGTAGGCCATCATTGTCAATAAGAATTTGTTCTTAACTGACTTGCCTAGTTAAAAAGGTCAAATTATTTTAAAACATTGTTTTGACAATGACTAGCCCAGTTAATGCTAGTTTATGCTAACTTGCAACTTCACTACCAGTAAATGATAACCAGCTAGCTAGTTAGCATAAACTGCTAGGAGTGCTAACTAGCAACCTTACTACCAGATCGCCTGAGGTAAAATACACAAAAAAAAGAAAATGGAACTCATTGCAGTTGTAAATGTTTGCACTAGTGACAGCTTTACAGTTAATGCTACTTTATAGCCTTTTATCTATTTTACACAGCATTTTATGTCATATAGTTAGATGGCTAGCTATGTTTTTAGAGTTTTTCCATTGGCTTCTCTCCCCCTGTTTTCAGTCACAGGTGGGGACTGGATTAGGTGTGAGGAGTGCAGGAGGTGGGCTCATGAGTTGTGCTACAATTTTACTGAGGATAGCTTTATTTGTGACCCATTTACAAATTGGAATCGTGGAATAGCAGAGCACAAGAGTTGCCACGATGTTACACTGAATTAATTAGTTAAATTATGAGTTATTGTTCTTAAAATCAAACCGATCAAATTATATTTGCCATGCGCCGAATAGAACAGGTGTAGACCATGCAGGAAAATGCTTACTTACAAGCCCTTAAACAACAATGCAGTTTTAAGAGAAATTTGTTGAAACCTCTTGAGGATCCGCCCCTTTTTCCAATTTTGTCCAACTTTTGCTGCTATGCCTGCAGATGTGCATAATATGCTGTAACCATAATCAAAGTATTTAATAACTCCAAATAACTTTAACAAAAAAAAAACCTAGCTAGGTTGTTGTAATAATCTTAAAACGTGCTTGGATCATGGATCACCGATGCGATTGAGTGCAGCATTGCTGTGTGACGCAATCAATGTCTTGTCGTTGAGTAGCCAGCCTAGTCTACTGCTCAAATGTTGCTGTATTAGGCTTACATGTTTCTCCTTCGCATGGTGTTTTTTTTTTTTTTTTTTTTTTTTTTTTTTTTTTTTTTGGGGGGGGGGGGGGGGGGGGGGGGTTAATTGTTAAGCTTTAAAAACCGAAGCCAGACTGCAACATTTTAGCAGCCTAGCTAGGACTGTGGCATGTTGGTACACTTTCCCTCCGCTGTGCAGGCTGTAAACGGGAGTCATGAAAGCAGCGCATTTGATGTTGAATTCACCGACGGGAGCGCATCAGGCTATGATGTCATGAAGTAAATGACTCATCTGTTGACTCATTACTCACGTGCAGTGGTGGAAAAAATACCCAATTGTCATTAAAAGTAAAGATACCTTCATAGAAATTACTCAAGTAAAAGTGAGTCACCCAGTAAAACCCTTCGAGTAAAAGTCTGAAAGTATTTGGTATTAAATATACTTACGTATCAAAAGTAAAAGTATAAATAATTTCAAATTTCCCATTAAGCAAACCAGACAGCACAATCTTTTTTTTTTTACATTTATTTACGGAAAACCAGGGGCACAGTCCAACACTGACTTCTTTAGGAACGAAGCATGTGTTTGGCGAGTCTGCTAGATCAGAGGCAGTAGGGATGACCAGGGATATTCTCTTGAGAAGTGCGTGAATTAGACCATTTTCTGTCCTGCTAACCATTCGAGTACTTTTGGGTGTCAGGGAAAATGTATGGAGTAAAAAGTACATACGTTTTACTTAACTACTTTACACCACTGCTCGCGTGTGTCTTATTGTCCTTTAGTAGTAATTTATACCCGCGTGTGAATGCTTTATTTTATAACTTTTTGACAACCAAGATTACATTTTCTGTAGGATACAGCAATGACCCGTTGGAACCGAAACTTGGCATGGACATTTCGCCTACAACATGTTCACACTTTTGGTCCCGTAGAAGATTCATCCAGTGTCATTAATGATGATATGATACAGCACACTGGCTGGCTCGTGTGTGGGACTACTTGCTGTGACTTGTAGAGCAGGGCGTTATGGAAGCGGCCCAAAATCAATTAACAACGCAAATCATTGCACAGCTAATAGAAATGTCATTCGCCGGATTGACAGTGTGATGCCCAAAATAGTACACATCATCTGGATATGTATGCAACAAGTGTATCATTAAACTTCTGCTACCATTTCTGTCAATCCGTCTACGCAAACAGTTTGACGAATACGTTTGATAAATCCAAGGTATGCACCACACCCTACACACTGCAACTGCCTCTGCAACGCAATGCTGCAAGGCAAAAGCAGCGTTTCATTGGAAATTCATGTCATTCTGGTGTATCAAAATGCCAAGACGCTGTCGGTGTTTTCGAAGCGTCAACATAGGCCAATGTTATCCTTTGGACGAGTGGAGGTCAATATAATCGTGATGGTTTCGGAGCTCTTCCACCAGAAGTATGGCTGCATCATGGGAATGGTTTAACCTGTTTTGGAGACACAACCGTTTTTTTGTTCGGAATTTCGGATGACTGACATGCCCAAAGTAAACTGCCTGTTACTCGGGCCCAGAAGCTAGGATATGCATTGGATAGAAAACACTGAAGTTTCTAAAACGGTTAAAATAATGTCACATGTTTGAGTATAACAGAACTGATATGGCAGGCGAAAATCCATCCAGAACGTGTGGGTTTTTTTTTTAGGTCACATGCCATTTCAGTGCTAGCCTATGGGAAATACAAATAGACGAACCCAGATTGCAGTTTCCTATGGCTTCCACTAGAAAAGGAAGTGATTATTGCACAAGGGATTCCATAGGTTAACTCTTGAAACTCCCCATCCCGGATCCGGGATTGTGACTAAGCCTCAGGCTCATTAGCATAACGCAACGTTAACGATTTCTGAAAATCGCAAATAAAATTAAAATAATGCGTTTGCTCTCAAGCTTAGCCTTTTCTTAACAACACTGTCATCTCAGATTTTCAAAATATGCTTTTGAACCATAGAAATTGACTAATTTGTGTAAGAGTATGCAAAGCTAGCATAGCATTTTGTGTAGCATGTAGCACGCAACATTTTCACAAAAGCCAGATAACCAAATAAATAAAATCATTTACCTTTGAAGAGCTTCTGATGTTTTCAATGAGGAGACTCCCAGCCACATACCAAATGCGCAGTGTTTCCTGAAAGCGTCTGTGTGTAGGAGAAATCGTTCCGTTTTCTACATTGCGCCTGGCTACCGAAAAACGAACCGAAAATGCAGTCACCTACAACGTGAAACTTTTTCCGGATTAACTACATAATATCGACCGAAACATGGCAAACGTTGTTTGGAATCAATCCTCAAGGTGTTTTTTCACATATCTCTTCATTGACATGCAGTTCGTGGAAGCTTGCTTCTCTCTCTGTGCCCCATGGAAAAATACTGGCAGGTGACTTTTGCGCACCAATTTCGGCGCAGGACACCGGGCGGACACGTGGTAAATGTGGTCTCTTATGGTCAATCTTCCAACGATCTGCCTACAAATACGTCACAATGCTGCAGACACCTTGGGGAAACGACAGAAAGGGCAGACTCATTCCTCTTGCGTTCACAGCCATATAAGGAGATCATGAAAGACAGAGCCTCAAAAATCCTTGTCATTTCCTGGATGCCAAGTCATCTTGGTTTTGCCTGAAGCTCACGTTAAAGGGCACGCACAGAGAAGATATTTGTATTTCTGGACACGTCAGAGTGTTTTCTTTCGAACAGTAGCAATTATATGCATAGTCGAGCATCTTTTTGTGACAAAATATCTTGTTTAAAACGGGAACGTTTTTCTTCCAAAAATGAAATAGCGCCACCATAAGTGTAAGAGGTTTCAGCAAGGATGGTGGAATTGGAATTTTGACCACACCCATAAAGTAGGTGTTACCCCAGAAATGAGTGACCTCACTCATATTAACATAGAACCAGGGTTACGTAACCTTGCGTTTTTTTCTCTTTTAGAAGGTCAAATGATAGAAATGCACAAATGAAACTTAGTCTTTTTCCAACTAGAGCAAGAAAGAGAAATAGCCTACAGTGAAGTGTGATGATTTGGGATGTTTATTTTATTTGGCTGAACATAACGATCTCCACTCAATCCAACATCATCTCTTCCACATATTCCATTTTAAAAGATACATATGAATATAGTATGTATCCCAAAATCAAGTTAATCATTACTCCTTATGTTTTAACATTTGTAAAATCTTCAAATAATTTATAATTAGATTTTAGGTTTAATGTGCGTGAAAGTAAGTAAAACACTGGGAAAAATAATATATTTATAGCAAATTAAAAACGTGCATAGTATGTGCCAGACACAAAGTCCAAAGCTACCCAGTATTTCAAGAAATCTGACACAAACTGAAGCTGCAAAGCTACACCGCTTCAGTCCATGGCCCCTGCCTCTAGTATCTAACATGCCTTATAAAGCAAAGCAGGTTCAGAAGGAAAACCTGAGTTTCTGCATCAGCTGAGACTGCACCAACCAGATGCTAACAACACTTCCTACCTTAATATGGCGGTCTATTTAAGCTGACCTGGTTCTGCTCACACATCCTCTGCCGCTTGCTGCTACTGCTAGTACGCATTTGTTTTTCTTGCTACACACCACCACCAAAACCTCCACCACCCCAAACTCCACCTGTTTGGTTCTGTTTTCCTTCCTGCAGGTGGATTGGTATACCCGTAGTTATTATATGTTGATGCTTTGCTCTGACAGTGAGCTACTCTGAAGGAGCAGAACCTATTGCCAAGACCTATTATACTGTTCATATTCTCTAATAAATGGTTCAACGAATACCTGGTGTTTCATTTCTGGAATGTATTTATGCCTGGAGAGGGAGTCCTTCAGAGGGAGATACTGAGAGATCTTCTCAGACTGGCTGGCTCCAGGGTTTAGGTTCACAGGCCAAACAGACGTGTCTTTATATCCTCCTGTCCGCCCTCGTTATGGCAGCTAATTCTAATGAGCCTCCTAGTCCAGAGCACCACTTGAAGAGCAACAGGACACTCACTCTCCCACAGGGGCTTCATAGCTCCTGTAGGAGTCAAAAGGAGATGTTGGATTGTCAGATGCCAGGTTGTTCCAGTAACTGACATTGATTTTCTATATTATTAGTGATTATTCTTGATTAGATCATTCTTACCTGCTTCCCTAGAGCTTGCATAGAGTTAAACTCGATCTGTTCCCTCTTGATTCTGACCCAGTCAGGCTCATCTGGGATCATAAAGGCTAGAACCATCTTGACCAGGATCAGGACATGCTAACAAACACATTTTAGTCATTAAGCAGATGCTCTTATCCAGAGCAACTTACAGGAGCAATTAGGGTTACGTGCCTTGCTCAAGGGCACATCGGCAGATTTTTCACCCAGTCCGCTCGGGGATCCAGCCCAGCAACCTGTCGGTTACTGGCCCAATGCTCTTAACCACTAGGCTACCCTCACCTATGTTGGTTGGGCAGATGATGACACTGTAACATTCTGTAAATAAGACAATTGTTATGAACAAGATACTGTACCTCCACCAGGATGGCTCCCCAAACCTAACTCCCCTCCCTCATACTGTACCTCCACCAGGAAGGCTCCCCAAACCCAACTCCCCTCCCTCATACTGTACCTCCACCAGGAAGGCTCCCCAAACCCAACTCCCCTCCCTCATACTGTACCTCTACCAGGATGGCTCCCCAAACCCAACTCCCCTCCCTCATACTGTACCTCTACCAGGATGGCTCCCCAAACCTAACCCCCCTCCCTCATACTGTACCTCTACCAGGATGGCTCCCCAAACCCAACTCCCCTCCCTCATACTGTACCTCCACCAGGATGGCTCCCCAAACCTAACTCCCCTCCCTCATACTGTACCTCTACCAGGATGGCTCCCCAAACCTAACTCCCCTCCCTCATACTGTACCTCCACCAGGATGGCTCCCCAAACCTAACTCCCCTCCCTCATACTGTACCTCCACCAGGATGGCGACCAGTATGATGTTCTTGCCGCTGATCCCTCCCTCCAGACAGAACTCCTGGACGCGAGGGGACAGCAGTAGCAGCCAGCAGTTAGACATGACTGAGACAAAGCCCAGAACCTCAAATGCTGTCTGAAACATACACACAGGCATACAGTAATATGATTACAGGTACATACAAGGACAGCCGCAAATACAGACATGTGCATAGGGACATAGATGGGCACTGATTAGGAAATAACATTGACCACTACATGTTGCTCACATCTATTTATTTACCAGATTTATCTACATAACACATTTCTGTCTGCATTAAAAATTCCCTCTCTGTTCAAATTCTCACATCGCCCCAAAACCCTCCTGACCTGCCACACCCCCATATTGGACACTGGGGCAGAGAATGGCTTCCGGAACAGTTTGCAGATCTTGTAGGCATCCCCTCGGATCTCTGTGATGTTGTTGAGAAGCAGGAGGACGGCGGTGAGCGGGTACACACAGGAGAACAGACTCAAATACCCAAACTGCAGCAGCAATTCAATGTACTCCGCAAACAGGCCCTGAAACGTAGCAACAGACGCAATAACACCAAAACAAATATACACCAAACATACAGTACATATGCAAATGCACCCAACCCTGATTCTACCCCTTAAGGCACAGATGCAAAGAAACCAAGGCAGGTGAGCACAATGAAGAGAAATAGAAAAGAAAAGAAATAGAAAAGAGGAAAAAATACACATTTTACATGGACTTACTGGATAAGGGGGAAGGCTTCTCTGGGCTCTGAGTTTGTCCATCTCTAGGTCGTCCTCCTGCTCTTTCTTATGGGGAGCACTAAGGAAGCGGTCGACTATAAACGGCACTACCACCTCTGTACACTGGTTCACCAGCTGGTTCCCAATTAGCATAGAGGCAAGCCTCTGGGCAAAAATCGATAGTAAACAAACATAAATAGTTACATACTGCATAAACACTCTCTCTGGGATCAATTACTACAGACAGTGCACAGAGATAATGTGATCTGCTCTGTTGTAGAGCTCAAGAAAATCTATTTGAGATCCATCTACCCTTTAAAATGAGGTATTTCCACATTGTATAACTTTTCCTCTGGCCATAGACAAACAGTGCTGCCCAGCTGAAATCTCTTACCTTGCGTAGCAGTGGTAGGTCCTGTTTGTAAAAGGCAATGTGGAAGAGCACAGCAAAGTTGTTGAAGAAAGTAAACTGAAAATTAGAAATGGAGATGTTGGCTTCAATTAATATCTCTGGAGGCATGACTACAGATCCTGTATCTGATTTGCCTCCCACATCTGTTTATAAAAAACAGCTGATACTATCTGCACAGTACTCTTATCTGTATCACAATACATTTAGCTCTGCACCATTTTTTATATTTGTCATTTACCAGAAGCGCCTATCCAGAGCAACTTACAGGCTAAATCCTTTGCTCAAGGCCTCAACAACAGATGTAGCACTTAGTCGGCTCTGGGATTCGATCCAGCTACCTTTCGTTTACTGGCTTTTAACAGCTATGCTACCTTTCTACTGGGAGGAGGAGGATGATAGACTGACAGATGGGGAAGGAAAACTGACCAAGAGGACTTTGGTGGTATGATGGTTCTGGAAGGAGGACTCTTCTCTGTGGTTTTCTATGTGGGTAAATCAGACAGATTTTCAGTGGACTTATCACTTATCACACACAAACTGTGATACTTTGCATCCAATTGCATTCTCTGTTATTATATGACTCTCTGCTCTTTGGTGAACTTAGCTCTGTGTTCCCAAACATTCTACCCCCTACTGCAATTATTCATAAACCTCACATTTATTTTCTCTCCCCCCTCTTTTATAACCCTTCTCTATCATCTCTAACCCATCTCCCTCCCCAGCGCTCTATCTCACCCCACTCGGTGAGTTGCATGGCCACAGCGTGGTACACATTCCCCAGCATGTTGGTGTAGACAATGTGGGCCATGGAGGGCATGTAGAGCAGAACTCCAGAAAACAGGGAGCCGCTGTCCTGATGGAAGCCCTGTACCAGGGCCTCTCCGTGGTAGAAGCAAGTCATTCCCAGCACCACCAGTCCCAGGAACAGCCCCACTAGGGGCAACGACACCAGGCCCACACGCAGCTGCCTCTGCCACTCCGGGAACAGGGGCTCCAGACGGCCTGTTTCAGGGTTGAGCCCCAGGGTGCCATGGAAGCCAGGGCGGGGCCCGGCGAAGCGCTCGGCCAGGTTCAGTGTGCCCCAGCGGTGGGAGAGGGAGGAGCTCCGGCGCTTCCACAATTCGATGAACAGCGTGGACCACAGCATGCTGAATACAGCCTGTACCATGTGACCGCTGACCGAGGGGCCTTCGTCGTCCTCCTCCATCACCCCCTCCCCGGCCTGCTCCTTCACCACCCCACCACCTCCAGGCAGCAGAAAGGTCAGGACAAGGCCCAGGAAGGCAGGGGGAACCAGGGCCCAGGTGTAGAAGTCTAGAAAACTGAAGTAAAACGCCACGGTGCTTCCAAAATATGACTGGATTGCATCTGCACAGGAAGAGAGCGATCATTAGCAAGACAAAGGAGCAAATGTTTATTAGAGATGGGCGATATGGATAGAAAATCCATATCACAATAAATTCACACATTTTTTGCGATAATGATAAATCAGCAATAAATTACAACAAAAAACATCCGGGAAGGGCTAGGCGATATGGGCAAAAAGTAATATTGCGAATGTAACTTTTTTTGCCCAATAACAACAATATACAACAATAATAAAAAAATGTCAATGGACAGTTACTTTACATTAGTGGTCAGTGCCAAGTAAAACAACAGAGATGGTAGCCTATGATTAAAACAGTAAGCTATTTCATCGAACTTATCCAGGAAATACATGATTTGAGATTTTGATGTGCAACCTCAGAGAATTTGACAACATCTTTGCATATTGGCCTCATGGCTGTATTATTCACCACCTGAGGAAGTGGGAACTCAAAACATTTAGCTAGATTGCTAACGCTAAATATTATATTGTTGCTATATAGCCATGAAGGCTCAGTAAATGTAGGCTCAGTAAATGTAGTCCAATGTCCTACAAAAACCTTTCACCGCTATGCCTAAGCTACAGTTCCACTTGTAAAGTAGTACCATGAACTCAATATTAAGAGGTGAGAAACACATGATCTACTCACAAAAAGCTGTGACTCTCCTTTCTGTAACTAGAACAACATGAGTTGCTTTGAAAACTGTATTTATCTCACAATATCATTTTGAGCAAAGGTCATATGCATCTCTACCTCCTCACAGTGGGGATTTGATTTGGATCTTTTAGTCCCCATTTGGACTAATCTTCCAAGAGTCCGTAAACATTAAAATACAATTTATAATACGGACACATTTTCACATATAACACACTATTACAAACATACATAATATACCAACAATGACCCAATAAATACTCAATCTAAAAAATATTGATTCTTCATCTACTATAGTCCCACAACATTTCTATGTATTTAAATGGTTTGAATTTATATTGAAAGGTTTTTGGTTTGCTCAGTTAATTAATTCAATTTCTTTATTGCTCTAAATCAAAATTTTCTTTTGCCTATTTCTCTTTTCTGTCTGGATAATGCATAGATGGTGGACAATCTATTTCTAGTATTTACAGAATGCCTGTCTCTTACCAACTGAATACCGTTATGAATAGAACTTGGCCGTTTTAAATTATGTATATTATGAAATAAAATAAGTATGTTTTTTCCAATTATCTTGTCGATTGATGACCTCACAGTGGGGAGATGGGCATGAGAGTCAGCAGCCAACAGCAAAACAGGGACAGGCACATACTTTCATAGCAAGAATAAACATAATGCATAGACTATTGCTGTTGACCAAATTATGGTTTTAGCACCATCTACAGGAACGTTGTGTAACAAAATCACCAACATAGGAGGAAGGCAGTGTCTGTGTCTATAATTTTTGGTTTATCATCCCAGCTCTAGTGTGTGGGTGAATACTGTATGTAACTATTTTGTGTTTGCTTTACTGCATGATGTTGTTTACCGAGAGGCTGTCCCCATATCTGCTTCTTAGAGTACCACCTTCTGCTGAGGTCATTCAGTCTCTGCTGGTCATGTAGAGGGAAGATGTCCTTTATCACTCCTGCCCTCACCAGCTTCTGACCTACAGCACAGAGACAGGACGGATGGGCAACATCAGGGAACTGTACAATACCTCTACCATTATTACACACACAGACGGGTAACCGGGGGTAACATAGCCAGAAGCTTGGCAGCATACGTAAAGGGCAGTGCAGATCACAGAGCAGTGAGAGAGGCCCGGAGAGAGCACTGAAATGATGAGCCAGAGGTGGTGCTCTGCTGCAGAACAGCTTAGCTAAACAAGATCATGACCAGAGGACAGAACATGCTGAGGTAAACCAGATAGCACTCATGCGCACAAACAATACTACTCATATTACAGAGCAAGTGATAAAGCTTCAAATGATACCAACTTTTGCTTCGTAGCACCGACTTTGCAGCACATTGTGGAGTCACAAATATTTCAATTAATAATTTCTCAATTATGCATTAAAATACAAATGTCAAGTACATGTCAACAATCATTCCTATTGAAGGACCTTTCTATGCATAATATTTAGTGAAAATACCCTAAATCAGTCCTTTTTTGATCTAGTTTCGTGAGGAATCACCCAACATCCCCCATTTATAGTATATCACTCTATTCACATACCTAAACACACACACACACACATGTAAAGACTCACAGATGTTTTCCCAGGCCTCTAGGACCCCCGGGGCCTCTGGGACTCCAGGGATTCTCTGCTTCTTCTGGGCCTGTAGAGAGTCCAGCTCATTCTTGACTATGTACTGACGCTCTGCTAGCGTCAGGAACTCCTGCATGTCATCTGGTAACATAGAGGACAGGCGTCAATCAAGACTGTCGTGTGTGTGTGTGGATATATAATATATACACACACACACAATTCTGGAAAAAAATAAGAGACCATTGCAAAATTCTTATTTTACTATTTAAAGGTATGTGTTTGGGTAAAATGAACATTTTTGTTTTATTCCATAAACTACTGACAACAATTCCAAATAAAAATGCTGTCATTTAGAGCATTTATTTTCATAAAATGTCAACTGGTCAAAATAACAAAAAATATGCAGTGTTGTCAGACCTCAAATAATGCAAAGAAAATAAGTTCCTATTCATTTTTAAACAACACAATACTAATTTTTTAACTTGAGTTCAGAAATCAATATTTGGTGAAAAAAACTCTGATTTTCAATCACAGCTTTCATGCATCTTGGCATGCTCTCCGCCAGTCTTTCACATTGATGTTGGGTGACTTTATGCCACTCCCGGCACAAAAATTCAAGCAGCTCGACTTTGTTTGATGGCTTGTGACCATCCATCTTCCTATTGATCACATTCCAGAGGTTTTCAATGTGGTTCACGTCTGGAGATTGGGCTGGCCATGACAGGGTCTTGATCTGGTGGTCCTTCATCCACACCTTGATTGACCTGGCTGTGTGGCATGGACCATTGTCCTGCTGGAAAAATCAACCCTCAGAGTTGGAACTTTGTCAGAGCAGAAGGAAGCAAGTTTTCTTCCAGGAAAACCTTGCACGTGGCTTGATTCATGCATGGGTGCGAAACCTGGAGAGGCCTACAAGCTACAGTGTCTCACACACACTGCAAAGAAAAAGCCATATCTCAGACTGGCCAATAAAAAGAAAAGATTAAGATGGCAAAAGAACACACACTGGACCGAGGCACTCTGCCTAGAAGGCCAGCATCCCGGAGTCGCCTCTTCACTGTTGACGTTGAGACTGGGGTTTGCGGATACTCTTTAATGAAGCTGCCAGTTGAGGTCTTGTGAGGCGTCTGTTTCTCAAACTAGACACTCTAATGTACTTTTCTTCTCGCTCAGTTGTGCACCGGGCCTCCCACTCCTCTTTCTATTCTGGTTAGAGCTAGTTTGCGCTGTTCTGTGAAGGGAGTAGTACACAGCGTTGTATGAGATCTTCAGTTTCTTGGCAATTCCTCGCATGGAATAGCCGTAATTTCTCAGAACAAGAAGAGACTGACAAGTTTCAGAAGAAAGGTCTTTGTTTCTGGCCTTTTTGAGCCTGGAATTGAACCCACAAATGCTGATGTTCCAGATACTCAACTAGTCTAAAGAAGGCCAGTTTTATTGCTTCTTTAATCAGAACAACCATTTTCAGCTGTGCTAACATAATTGCAAAAGGGTTTTCTAATGATCAATTAGACTTTTAAAATTATGAACTTGGATTAGCTAACACAACGTGCCATTGGAACACAGGAGTGATGGTTGCTGATAATGGGCCTCTTATGGAATATCTGCATATGCGTACAAAAATCAGCTGTCTCAGCTACAATAGTCATTTACATTAACAATATCTACACTGTATTTCTGATGAATTTGATGTTATATTAATGGACAATAAATAAGAGCATTTCTAAGTGACCCCAAAAAATTTAACTGGTGTGTGTGTATATATATGAATATATATATACAGTTGAAGTCGGATGTTTACATACACCTAAGCCAAATACATTTAAACTAAGTTTCACAATTCCTGACATTTAATCCTAGTAAAAATTCCCTGTCTTAGGTCAGTTAGGATCACCACCTTATTTTAAGAATGTGAAATGTTAGAACAATGCTAGTTATTTATTTCAGCTTTTATTTCTTTCATTACATTCCCAGTGGGTCAGAAGTTTACATTCACTCAGTTAGTATTTGGTAGCATTGCCTTTAAATTATTTAACTTGGGTCAAACGTTTCAGGCAGCCTCCCACAAGCCTCCCACAATAAGTTGGGTGAATTTTGGCCCATTCCTCCTGACACAGCTGGTGTAACTGAGTCAGGTTTGTAGGCCTCCTTGCTCGCACAACCTTTTCAGTTCTGCCCACAAATTTTCTATAGGATTGAGAAAAGGGCTTTGTGATGGCCACTCCAATACCTTGACTTTGTAGTCTTTAAGCCATTTTGCCACAACTTTGGAAGTATGCTTGGGGTCATTGTCCTTTTGGAAGACCCATTTGCGACCAAGCTTTAACTTTAACTGATGTCTTGAGATGATGCTTCAATATATCTACATTATTTCCCCCCCTCATGATGCCATCTATTTTGTGAAGTGCACCAGTCCCTCCTGCAGCAAAGCACCCCCACAACATGATGCTGCCACCCCCGTGCTTCACGGTTGGGATGGTGTTCTTCGGCTTGCAATCCTCCCCTTTATTTCTCCAAACATAACGATAGTCATTATGGCAAAAACAGTTATATATTTTTGTTTCATCAGACCGGAGGACATTTCTCCAAAAAGTATGATCCTTGTCCCCATGTGCAGTTGCAAACCATAGTCTGTCTTTTTTATGGCAGTTTTGGAGCAGTGGCATCTTCCTTGCTGAGTGGCCTTTCAGGTTATGTTGGTATAGGACTCGTTTTACTGTGGATATATATACCTTTGCACCTGTTTCCTCCAGCATCTCCACAAGGTCCTTTGCTGTTGTTCTGGGATTGATTTTCACTTTTTGCACCAAAGTATGTTCATCTCTAGGAGACAGAACGCTCCTCCTTCCTGAGCTGCATGACGGCTGCGTGGTCCCCCGGTGTTTATACTTGTGTACTATTGTTTGTACAGATGAACGTGGTACCTTCAGGCGTTTGGAAATTGCTCCCAAAGATGAACCAATCTTGTGGAGGTCTACAATTTTTTTCTGAGTTCTTGGTTGATTTCTTTTGATTTTCCCATGATGTCAAGCAAAAAGGCACTGAGTTTGAAGGTATTCCTTGAAATATATCCACAGGTACACCTCCAATTGACTCAAATTATGTCAATTAGCCTATCAGAAGCTTCTAAAGCCATGACATCATTTTCTGGAAGTTTCCAAGCTGTTTAAAGGCACAGTCAACTTAGTGGATGTAAACTTCTGACCCACTGGAATTGTGATACAGTGGATTAGAAGTGAAATAATCTGTCTGTAAACAATTGTTGGAAATATTACATTGTGTCATGCACAAAGTAGATGTCCTAACCGACTTGGCAAAACTATAGTTAAGGACATGTTGTAGAACAATAGTGAAAACATCAAAATTATGAAATAACACATATGGAATCATGTAGTAAACAAAAAAGTTAAACAAATCCAAATAAATTTGAGATTTGAGATTCTTCAAAGTAACCACCCTTTGCCTTCATGACAGCTTTAAACACCCTTGGCATTCTCTCAACCAGCTTCAAGAGGTTGTCACCTGGAAGGTTCTACAGCTGCACTATCGAGAGCATCCTGACTGGTTGCATCACTGCCTGGTACCGCAACTGCTCGGCCTATGACCGCAAAGGCACTACAGAAGGTAGTGTGTACTGCCCAGCCACCCCAGTCCTAGATTGTTCTCTCTGCTACCGCAAGGCAAGCGGTACCGGAGCGCCAAGTCTAGGACCAAAGGCCTCTCAACAGCTTTTACCCCCAAGCCATAAGACTCCTGAACAGGGATTCAAATGGCTACCCGGACAATTTGCATTGCCCCCCCCCCCCCAACCCCTCTCTTACGGTGCTGCTACTCTGTTCATCATCTATGCATAGTCACTAACTATACATTCATGTACATAATACCTCAATTAGCCCAACTAACTGGTGCTACCCGGACTATCTGCATTGTGTCCCACCAACCCCTCTTTTACGCTGCTGCTACTCTGTTTATCATATATGCATAGTCACTTTAACTATACCTACATGTACATATTGCCTCAATTAGCCTGACTAACTGGTGCCTGTCTATAGCCTCGCTACTGTTATTTTCAGTCTTTTAACTGTGGTTTTAATTTCTTTACTTATCTATTGTTCACCTAATACCTATTTTTTACTTAAAAATTGCACTGTTGGTTAGGGCCTGTAAGTAAGCATTTCACTGTAAGATCTACACCTGTTGTATTCTGCGCACGTGACAAACAAACTTTGATTTGAATGCATTTCAATTAACAGGTGTGCTTTGTTAAGTTAATTTGTGGAATTCCTTTCCTTCTGAATGCGTTTGAGCCAATCAGCTGTGTTGTGACAAGGTAGGGGTGGTAAACAGAAGATCAACCTATTTGGTAAAGGACCAAGTCCATATTATGGCAAGAACAGCTCAAATAAGCAAAGAGAAAAGACAGCCCATTACTTTAAGACATGAAGGTCAGTTAATACGGAAAATTAAGAACTTTGAAAGTTTCTTCAAGTGCAGTCGGAAAAACCATCAAGCGCTATGATGAAACTGGCTCTCATGAGGAACGCCACAGGAAAGGAAGACCCAGAGTTACCTCTGCTGTTCATTAGAGTTACGAGCCTCAGAAATGTCAGCCTAAATAAATGCTTCACAGATTTCAAGTAACACACACGTCTCAACATCAACAGTTCAGAGGAGACTGTGTGAATCAGGCCTTCATGGTCGAATTGCTGCAAAGAAACCACTATGTACTAAAGGTCACCAATAATAAGAAGAGACTTGGTTGGGCCAAGAAACACAAGCAATGGACATTAGACCGGTGGAAATCTGTCCTTTGTTCTGATGAGTCCAGATTTGAGATTTTTAGTTCCAACCGCCATGTCTTTGTGAGACGCAGAGTAAGTGAACGGATGATCTCTACATGTGTGGTTTCTACCATGAAGCATGGAAGAGGTGTGATGGTGTGGGGGTGCTTTGCTGGTGACACTGTCTGTGATTTATTTAGGATTCAAGGCACACTTAACCAGCATGGCTACCACAGAATTCTGCAGTGATACACCATATGGTTTGCGCTTAGTGGGACTATAATTGTTTTTTTTTAAGGGAAAATGTCCAGACTGTGTAAAGGCTATTTAACAAAGAAGGAGAGTGATGGAGTGCTACATCAGATGACCTGGTCTCCACAATCACCCGATCTCAACCAAATTGAGATGGTTTGGGAAAGAAAAACCCTGAATGAGTAGGAGTGAATGTGAATGTGTGTGTGTGTGTGTATCTATTCCCACAGAAGGTGTATTGGGTACTGAAAATCTACACAACAAGTTCAATTACTTGTTTTTAACTGTTGATACTGTTAATCTCCCTCTACTTTTCCCCCACCATTACCAACATTCTTACCAACATTGCTGAAGTTGTCTCTGTCGTGGTAGGAGAAAGCAACCATGTCTTCATTGTGGTATTTCTTACACAGACCCAGGTCCTCCGTGGCTTTGAGGAATGTGCAGCGAGGAGCAGACACCACGACCACATCCCCACACTCATCCTCTCCAGGGTGGGCCAGCAAAGCTGCTCCTAGTACAGTGAGGAGGAAAGGGTCAACTTCAATACTTCTGCCTCTACTGCAGTGATGTTAGAGGGTGTATATGCTTTTGTTTCAGTCCAGTACTTAATGACACAGCTAATTTAGCTAATAAACTAAGATACCCGTGCACTGATATATTCCCCCGCAGTTGTATTGTGCAACACTTTGTGTCAAAAGTCTTTGTCAGGCTTAACCCACATGCATAAAGCATTCACTGGATGAGGGTACACTACTTTTAAACTCTTGATTCAATAAGCTAATCATCAAGCCCAGGGGAATCAATTGAATCAGATGTGTTAATAGCACTCAGCAGGACCAAAACAAGCGACACAGACTGAAGAACAGTCAGACCTCTGCTGATAACCCAACATGACCTCTCACCTCCGTGTCTCTTTGAAGTTTCAATCAGGGAGATGAGCCACCTCTTGGTGACAGGCTGGACGTTGTCTGACAGCTGGATGAGGACCAGGGGCTCCACCTGCTTAGACACACAGCAGGGACAGCTGACCTGCGTCCATGAGTCCTGGGACAGGACCTTAGTCTGTGTCTGGACAGAGCCTTTATCACCCAGCGACGTCATCACGTCCCTGTGGAGAGGCAGTGTGAGGAGGACAAGGAGTTTTACTGTATCTGTTATACACTCTGTAATCCACACATTTACAAGGGTCGTTCCATCTCAAAAAGGCACAAGAAAGGAAAGGATTTTGACACCCACCATCTCAGATTGTTCTGAAATGGTTTCTGTAGTTTAGAAACAGATAAGATAAGCATTCCTGCAACATTATTTGGATGAAATATAATTTAATCTGAGAAATTAAACTAATTGATTACACCTAAATTGGCCATTTTAATTTATAGTATTTATATAATATTCAATAAATATAGTACTCAACATCCAATTTGGACAAAACTTCTTCCTACCAATGAGTATTTAGATGGGTTTGCCAGTGGATATCTGTAATGGTAGACTCAGTAATTCCTGTTTAGTCTATTGTTTTTCTGATATGATCAATTATTCCTACAGATTTAATCATACTTAATTATCCATTGTCTCCTGGCCACAGAACAATTAGCAAAAAATATTTGATATCGCTACTAATGTCACACATTACATTCATCCTTGGTGCTCTACTATCAACTGGCATGCTAAATTAGGCAGCTGTAGATGTGAGGGGGAAACAAAAATATTTGTATTATCTATAAAGATGATAAAAAGGCCATTCGGTAGCTAGCCATCTTAAACACAATAGGATTATGATCAGGATGTCTGGTCTGGTCTCTGTTTCACTGCATCTTAACTAAGCCTGTTGGATGAGCTAGCTTGCTAGGTTGAAACTGCTGGGGGAGAGCTAACTCTCACCATCAGCCTAGTTCATCAATGTAGCTAGCTAATGATTTTAGATAGGAAAAACTATATTTGATAGTTATATTTTTTTTAAAGACTTGCTACTGACTATTGAACACTTTTTTATCTAGTTCCCCTGAATGTTTATTGATGGTAACTGAAAAAAGTTGTTTTGGTATACTTTAGCTGATAAAGAATAGGCTTGTACATGTACACATGAGTGTTTCATTAATTAACTACATTGGACTGAATAGGCACATTTGTATTCAGGTTATAGTTATTGCAATTCAGGTGAAGCGAGTAAGATGACTAGAAAGGAGCATGCTGACAGACCAGGAAGAAAGCTGTTGTGGCACAGCAAAGGTATTACAGTCAATGTTTATGAACTTAATATGGTGTGTGAATTACTAATTTATATCATTGGCACTTACGAAAAGTGTGGATTATTCAGCAACATGAGCAGTAAATGCTAACATGGCTTTGGTGATGAAAGGTGATGTCACAGAGGTGACTGTATCTATTAGAAGCTGACCCCAAACATTGCATTATATGCCCAGAACCTAATTCACCTGGTATCGGTTTCACCCAGACAAATACAGTGGGGCAAAAAGGTATTTAGTCAGCCACCAATTGTGCAAGTTCTCCCACTTAAAAAGATGACAGAGGCCTGTAATTTTCACCATAGGTACACTTCAACTGTGACAGACAAAATGAGAAAAAAAATCCAGAAAATCACATTGTAGAATTTTTAATGAATTTATTTGCAAAATATGGTGGAAAATAAGTATTTGGTCACCTACAAACAAGCAAGATTTCTGGCTCTCACAGACCTGTAACTTCAAGAGGCTCCTCTGTCCTCCACTCGTTACCTATTAATGGCACCTGTTTGAACTTATTATTATTATAAAAGACACCTGTCCACAACCAGTCAAACAGTCACACTCCAAACTCCACTATGGCCAAGACCAAAGAGCTGTCAAAGGACACCAGAAACAAAATTGTAGACCTGCAACAGGCTGGGAAGACTGAATCTGCAATAGGTAAGCAGCTTGGTTTGAAGAAATCAACTGTGGGAGCAATTATTAAGAAATGGAAGACATACATGACAATGTATGCATGACAATGATCCCAAACACACCGCCCTGGCAAAAAAAGGAGTGGCTTCGTAAGAAGCATTTCAAGATCCTGGAGTGGCCTAGCCAGTCTCCAGATCTCAACCCCATAGAAAATCTTTGGAGGGAGTTGAAAGTCTGTGTTGCCCAGCAACAGCCCCAAAACATCATTGCTCTAGAGGAGATCTGCATGGAGGAATGGGCCAAAATACCAGCAACAGTGTGTGAAAACCTTGTGAAGACTTACAGAAAACGTTTGACCTCTGTCATTGCCAACAAAGGGTATCCTATCGGACCTTGTAGTCATAGCAGATAATATTCTAATCTTTGGTGACTTTAATATTCACATGGAAAAGTCCACAGACCCACTCCAAAAGGCTTTCGGAGCCATCATCGACTCAGTGGGTTTTGTCCAACATGTCTCTGGACCCACTCACTGTCACAGTCATACGCTGGACCTAGTTTTGTCCCATGGAATAAATGTTGTGGATCTTAATGTTTTTCCTCATAATCCAGGACTATCGGACCACCATTTTATTACGTTTGCAATTGCAACAAATAATCTGCTCAGACCCCAACCAAGGAACATCAAAAGTCGTGCTATAAATTCACAGACAACACAAAGATTCCTTGATGTCCTTCCAGATTCCCTCTGTCTACCCAATGACACCAGAGGACAAAAATCAGTTAACCACCTAACTGAGGAACTCAATTTAACCTTGCGCAATACCCTAGATGCAGTTGCACCCCTAAAAACTAAAAACATTTCTCATAAGAAACTAGCTCCCTGGTACACAGAAAATACCCGAGCTCTGAAGCAAGCTTCCAGAAAATTGGAACGGAAATGGCGCCACACCAAACTGGAAGTCTTCCGTCTAGCTTGGAAAGACAGTACCGTGCAGTACCGAAGAGCCCTTACTGCTGCTCGATCATCCTATTTTTCTAACTTAATTGAGGACAATAAGAACAATCCAAAATTCCTTTTTGATACGGTCGCAAAGCTAACTAAAAAGCAGCATTCCCCAAGAGAGGATGACTTTCACTTTAGCAGTGATAAATTCATGAACTTCTTTGAGGAAAAAATTATGATTATTAGAAAGCAAATTACAGACTCCTCTTTAAATCTGCGTATTCCTTCAAAGCTCAGTTGTCCTGAGTCTGCACAACTCTGCATGGACCTAGGATCAAGAGAGACGCTCAAGTGTTTTAGTACTATATCTCTTGACACAATGATGAAAATAATCATGGCCTCTAAACCTTCAAGCTGCTTACTGGACCCTATTCCAACTAAACTACTGAAAGAGCTGCTTCCTGTGCTTGGCCCTCCTATGTTGAACATAATAAACGGCTCTCTATCCACCGGATGTGTACCAAACTCACTAAAAGTGGCAGTAATAAAGCCTCTCTTGAAAAAGCCAAACCTTGACCCAGAAAATATAAAAAAACTATCGGCCTATATCGAATCTTCCATTCCTCTCAAAAATCTTAGAAAAGGCTGTTGCTCAGCAACTCACTGCCTTCCTGAAGACAAACAATGTATATGAAATGCTTCAGTCTGGTTTTAGACCCCATCATAGCACTGAGACGGCACTTGTGAAGGTGGTAAATGACATTTTAATGGCATCGGACCGAGGCTCTGCATCTGTCCTCGTGCTCCTAGACCTTAGTGCTGCTTTTGATACCATCGATCACCACATTCTTTTGGAGAGATTGGAAACCCAAATTGGTCTACACGGACAAGTTCTGGCCTGGTTTAGATCTTATCTGTCGGAAAGATATCAGTTTGTCTCTGTGGATGGTTTGTCCTCTGACAAATCAACTGTAAATTTCGGTGTTCCTCAAGGTTCCGTTTTAGGACCGCTGTTGTTTTCACTATATATTTTACCTCTTGGGGATGTTATTCGAAAACATAATGTTAACTTTCACTGCTATGCGGATGATACACAGCTGTACATTTCAATGAAACATGGTGAAGCCCCAAAATTGCCCTCGCTAGAAGCATGTGTTTCAGACATAAGGAAGTGGATGGCAGCAAACTTTCTACTTTTAAACTCGGATAAAACAGAGATGCTTGTTCTAGGTCCCAAGAAACAAAGAGATCTTCTGTTGAATCTGACAATTAATCTTAATGGTTGTACAGTCATCTCAAATAAAACTGTGAAGGACCTCGGCGTTACTCTGGACCCTGATCTCTCTTTTGAAGAACATATCAAGACCATTTCAAGGACAGCTTTTTTCCATCTACGTAACATTGCAAAAATCAGAAACTTTCTGTCCAAAAATGATGCAGAAAAATTAATCCATGCTTTTGTCACTTCTAGGTTAGACTACTGCAATGCTCTACTTTCCGGCTACCCGGATAAAGCACTAAATAAACTTCAGTTAGTGCTAAATACGGCTGCTAGAATCCTGACTAGAACCAAAAATTTGATCATATTACTCCAGTGCTAGCCTCCCTACACTGGCTTCCTGTCAAAGCAAGGGCTGATTTCAAGGTTTTACTGCTAACCTATAAAGCATTGCATGGGCTTGCTCCTACCTATCTCTCTGATTTGGTCCTGCCGTACATACCTACACGTACGCTACGGTCACAAGACGCAGGCCTCCTAATTGTCCCTAGAATTTCTAAGCAAACAGCTGGAGGCAGGGCTTTCTCCTATAGAGCTCCATTTTTATGGAACGGTCTGCCTACCCATGTCAGAGACGCAAACTCGGTCTCAACCTTTAAGTCTTTACTGAAGACTCATCTCTTCAGTGGGTCATATGATTGAGTGTAGTCTGGCCCAGGAGTGGGAAGGTGAACGGAAAGGCTCTGGAGCAACGAACCACCCTTGCTGTCTCTGCCTGGCCGGTTCCCCTCTTTCCACTGGGATTCTCTGCCTCTAACCCTATTACAGGGGCTGAGTCACTGGCTTGCTGGGGCTCTCTCATGCCGTCCCTGGAGGGGGTGCGTCACCTGAGTGGGTTGATTCACTGATGTGGTCATCCTGTCTGGGTTGGCGCCCCCCCCCTTGGGTTGTGCCGTGGCGGAGATCTTTGCGGGCTATACTCAGCTTTGTCTCAGGATGGTAAGTTGGTGGTTGAAGATATCCCTCCAGTGGTGTGGGGGCTGTGCTTTGGCAAAGTGGGTGGGGTTATATCCTTCCTGTTTGGCCCTGTCCGGGGGTGTCCTCGGGTGGGGCCACAGTGTCTCCTGACCCCTCCTGTCTCAGCCTCCAGTATTTATGCTGCAGTAGTTTATGTGTCGGGGGGCTGGGGTCAGTTTGTTATATCTGGAGTACTTCTCCTGTCCAATTCGGTGTCCTGTGTGAATCTAAGTGTGCGTTCTCTAATTCTCTCCTTCTCTCTCTCGGAGGACCTGAGCCCTAGGACCATGCCCCAGGACTACCTGACATGATGACTCCTTGCTGTCCCCAGTCCACCTGGCCGTGCTGCTGCTCCAGTTTCAACTGACCTGAGCCCTAGGACCATGCCCCAGGACTACTTGACATGATGACTCCTTGCTGTCCCCAGTCCACCTGGCCGTGCTGCTGCTCCAGTTTCAACTGTTCTGCCTTATTATTATTCGACCATGCTGGTCATTTATGAACATTTGAACATCTTGGCCATGTTCTGTTATAATCTCTACCCGGCACAGCCAGAAGAGGACTGGCCACCCCACATAGCCTGGTTCCTCTCTAGGTTTCTTCCTAGGTTTTGGCTTTTCTAGGGAGTTTTTCCTAGCCACCGTGCTTCTACACCTGCATTGCTTGCTGTTTGGGGTTTTAGGCTGGGTTTCTGTACAGCACTTTGAGATATCAGCTGATGTACGAAGGGCTATATAAATAAATTTGATTTGATTTGGTATATAACAAAGTATTGAGATAAACTTTTGTTATTGACCAAATACTTAGTTTCCACCATAATTTGCAAATAAATTCATTAAAAATCCTACAATGTGATTTTCTGGATTTTTTTGTTGTTCTCATTTTGTCTGTCATAGTTGAAGTGTACCTATGATGAAAATTACAGGCCTCGCTCATCTTTTTAAGTGGGAGAACTTGCACAATTGGTGGCTGACTAAATACTTTTTTGCCCCATTGTATAAGGTGCATATCTCTTTGGCCCATTTTTCATCGAGGTTAATTGGCAGACAACACTCATAAGGTGTATTGCCGCCACCTACTGTACAGGATAGTACAAAATCCCCTCAAAACAAAATATGTTGTCGATTAATTCTTGATGCTATGGGGGCGCTATTTCATTTTTGGATAAAAAGACGTGCCCGTTTTAAGCGCAATATTTTGTCACAAAAAGATGCTCGACTATGCATATAATTGATAGCTTTGGAAAGAAAACACTCTGATGTTTCCAGAACTGCAAAGATATTCTCTGTGGGTGCCCTAGAACGGGAGCTACATGCAAAACCAAGATGAAATGGCATCCAGGAAACCAGCAGGATTTTTGAGGCTCCGTTTTCCATTGTCTCCTTATATGGCTGTGAATGCGAGAGGAATGAGCCTGCCCTTTCTGTCATTTCCCCAAGGTGTCTGCAGCATTGTGACGTATTGGCAGACAACACTCATAAGGCGTATTGCCGCCACCTACTGTACAGGATAGTACAAAATCCCCTCAAAACAAAATATGTTGTCGATTAATTATTGATGCTATGGGGGCGCTATTTCATTTTTGGATAAAAAGACGTGCCCGTTTTTAGAGCAATATTTTGTCACAAAAAGATGCTCGACTATGCATATAATTGATAGCTTTGGAAAGAAAACACTCTGACGTTTCCAGAACTGCAAAGATATTCTCTGTGGGTGCCCTAGAACGGGAGCTACAGGCAAAACCAAGATGAAATGGCATCCAGGAAACCAGCAGGATTTTTGAGGCTCCGTTTTCCATTGTCTCCTTATATGGCTGTGAATGTGAGAGGAATGAGCCTGCCCTTTCTGTCGTTTCCCCAAGGTGTCTGCAGCATTGTGACGTATTTGTAGGCATATCATTGGAAGATTGACCATAAGAGACTACATTTTCCAGGTGTCCGCCCGGTGTCCTCCGTCGAAATTGGTGTGTCTTTTTCAGCTGCTGGTATTTTTCCATGCGATTCTGAGGGGAAAGCAGGCTTCCACGAACTGCATATCAATGAAGAGATATGTGAAAAAACACCTTGAGGATTGATTCCGAACAACGTTTGCCATGTTTCGGTCGATATTATGGAGTTAATTCGGAAAAAGTTTGACGTTTTGGTGACTGAATTTTTGGTTCGTTTCGGTAGCCAAATGTGATGTACAAAACGGAGCGATTTCTCCTACACAAAGATTCTTTCAGGAAAAACTGAACATTTGCTATGTAACTGAGAGTCTCCTCATTGAAAACATCCGAAGATCTTCAAAGGTAAATGATTTTATTTATTTGGTTATCTGGTTTTTGTGAAAATGTTGCGTGCTAAATGCTACTCAAAATGCTAAGCTAGCTTAGCATACTCTTACACAAATTAGTGATTTGCTATGGTTCAAAAGCATATTTTGAAAATCTGAGATGACAGTGTTGTTAAGAAAAGGCTAAGCTTGAGAGCAGGCACATTATTTTCATTTATTTGCGATTTTCAGAAATCGTTAACGTTGCGTTATGCTAATGAGCCTGAGGCTTTATTCACGATCCCGGATCCGGGATGGGGAGTATCAAGAGGTTCAAAAACAGTAACCAAATTCACAATACTTCTGTGTGGGGGGGAACCTCTTTGTTCAGTACTTCCTGTAACAGTTCGCCTGTAAAGTCCTGGAGATCCAGAAATCTATTTGCCGCCTTCACGATGATGTCTAGCTTCTTGGATTTTTTTTAATGAGTTTTTCTATTTACCACTTGCGCCATAAACGCAACAAAGTGCACCTTCGCTGTTAGTATGTCGGGATCCTTCTCCTGCATGGCAGACTGTGGGACATCCACTATATTCTCTACTCACTCCTTTAGCTATTTTCACTGGCTCACATAGGAGACCTGCTGGAAAGCTTTGATCCTAGCTACTGCGACCTCCTTCCCCCTGTTTATCACGGGAGTAATTAATTGATGCGTCACTGAACCTGGGAGTTGCTTGCGCTTGTTCTTTATTTAAGGCGAACACCAGAAGTAGCACACTGAGAACGCGTGCTGTTGCTGGAGCAGACCAACCAGTTTCCATTTATGGGAATTGGGAGGGTGAACGCGTGACCCTTCCCAAAGCTAAGTACCTCTCTATAGTTAATTTCCAACAATTTCACCTGATAGCACTGCCTGCCGACATTCTCTTGTTTTGTGTGCTACGCACTCGTTGATGCCAGTGTACCTATTGTGAATCGGGTCGAACCAGAAAGGAGGCCTTTTGTGATTATGGGAGGGTGAAACACGTTTACCCTTCCCCTAAGTATGACTGTCAACGTCTCCCGAGTGGCGCAGCGGTCTAAAGGCACTGCATCTCAGTGCAAGAGGTGTCACTACAGTCCTTGGTTCGAATCCAGGCTGTATCACATCCGGACATGATTGGGAGTCCCATAGGGCGGCACACAATTGGCCCAGCGTTGGCCGGTGTAGGCCATCATTATAAATAATAATTTGTTCTTAACTGACTTGCCTAGTTAAATATAAATGTTAAGTACCCTACCCCTCTCATTCAATCAGCAACAGTATATACTCCTGTTAAGGGAATTTTTTATCAATGATGACTAATTATGTATACATTTCAATCAGGACTGACTAGTCCAAATGCTATTATGTACTGTACATTTATGAATTTTCTCTCTTGCTCCCATTCCCAATTGTATATAATATAGTCAGGAGTTTAGAACAATGCCTTGATACAAATGAATGAACTATCTCCAGACTGTCTAGAATGCTTATCTACACTGACTGACCTTGGCTTTAGGCGAGGAGGGAAGGCTCGAGAACTATAGGACCTCTCTACCAGTGTCAAGAAGAGAGAACATTTAGAAAACGCTGACGTCATTTTCAGTTATAACCTGTGGTAAAATGTGTATGTACCCAGTACTCTCTTGAATTAAACGCTGTTACCTGACTTTTAAGACTGGGGCTCTGTCCATTCTTATAAATTAAGGGTCTTACAAACCCTTAAATGCATTGACAGAGTGTTTAATTTTGATTGGGAAATAAAACAGAGGAATTTAGAATTCCATCAACAACTCCCAACCGGAGCCTGTTTTCGCTTTGTCGTTATGGGCTATTGTATGTAGATTGAGGGAAAACAATGATTTAATCAATTTTAGAATAAGGCTGTAATGTAACAAAATGTGGGAAAAGTGACAAGGTCTGAATACGAATGCATTGTATGATGTGGCTGTCCATGGTTCTGTTTTGGCTCTGTGTGTGTGCAAGTAGAAAAAACATGTTGACTCACCCTACTTGTAGAGAAACGCCAATGTCATTCTCCTTTCTTTCATGTTCACGAAACAGTCCATGGCTGTCATACGGTACATGCTTTTAGTGTTTGTTGTCCTAGGCTACCTGGCTAAAAATCTTGCTCACGAGCCTAACTTCCTTTCATTGGTAACGATGAGCCAGCTTGTTAACGTTAGCCTACTACAGTCGTGGCCAAAAGTTTTGAGAATGACACAAATATTAATTTTCACAAAGTCTGCTGCCTCAGTTTGTAGGATGGCAATTTGCATATACTCCAGAATGTTATGAAGAGTGATCAGCTGAAATGCAATTCATTGAAAAGTCCCTCTTTGCCATGCAAATGAACTGAATCCCCCAAAAACTTTTCCACTGCATTTCAAGCCCTGCCACAAAAGGACCAGCTGACATCATGTCAGTGATTCTCTCGTTAACACAGGTGTGAGTGTTGATGAGGACAAGGCTGGAGATCATTCTGTCATGCTGATTGAGTTCAACTAACAGACTGGAAGCTTCAAAAGGGGGGTGGTGCTTGGAATCATTGTTCTTCCTCTGTCAACCATGGTTACCTGCAAGGAAACATGTGCCGTCATCATTGCTTTGCACAAAAAGGGCTTCACAGGCAAGGATATTGCTGCCAGTAAGATTGCACCTAAATCGACCATTTATCGGATCATCAAGAACGTCAAGGAGAGCGGTTCAATTGTTGTGAAGAAGGCTTCAGGGCGCCCAAGAAAGTCCAGCAAGCGCCAGGACCGTCTCCTAAAGTTGATTCAGCTGTGGGATTGGGGCAGGTGTGAGTGCATCTGCATGCACAGTGAGGCAAAGACTTTTTGAGGATGACCTGGTGTCAAGAAGGGCAGCAAAGAAGCCACTTCTCTCCAGGAAAAACATCAGGGACAGACTGATATTCTGCAAAAGGTACAGGGATTGGACTGCTGAGGACTCGGGTAAAGTCATTTTCTCTGAATCCCCTTTCTGATTGTTTGGGGCATTTGGAAAGAAGCTTGTCCAGAGAAGACAAGGTGAGCTCTACCATCAGTCCTGTGTCATGCCAACAGTAAAGCATCCTGAGACCATTCATGTGTGGTGTTGCTTCTCAGCCAAGGGAGTGGGCTCACTCACAATTTTGCCTAAGATCACAGCCATGAATAAAGAATGGTACCAACACATCCCCCGAGAGCAACTTCTCCCAACCATCCAGGAATAGTTTGGTGATGAACAATGCCTTTTCCAGCATGATGGAGCACCTTGCCATAAGGCAAAAGTGATAACTAAGTGGCTCGGGGAACAAAACATCGATATTTTGGGTCCATGGCCAGGAAACTCCCCAGATCTTTGAGAACTTGTGGTCAATCCTCAAGAGGCAGGTGGACAAACAAAAACCCACAAACTCCAAGCATTGATAATGCAAGAATGGGCTGCCATCAGTCAGGATGTGACCTAGAAGTTAATTGACAGCATGCCAGGGCGGATTGCAGAGGTCTTGAAAAATAAGTGTCAACACTGCAAATATTGACTCTTTGCATCAACTTCATGTAATTGTCAATAAAAGCCTTTGACACTTATGAAATGGTTGTATTTATACTTCAGTATTCCATAGTAACATCTGACAAAAATATCTAAAGACACTGAAGTGGAAATTCATATTTGTGTCATTCTCAAAACCTTTGGCCACGACTGTACATCTAGCTACATATTGAACTTCCATCCTCTCAGGCCAGGGGCACAATGTATACATTTATGGTTGGCTCAGAATCGCCATTATAATCACTGGCCGGTACGACGAATTAAGTAAAATCACAAGTCCAAATCCCTATCTCCATCAATGGCTAATTTTAGCCACCGGAGTACAACGGCACAAGATGCAATAATTCCCCCCCAAAATTCTGTCAAATATGTTTTGATGTGGTGATTGTGAAGTCAAATCCAAACTGGCCTCCCTTCACATTTTTTTGGTACACAAGGACCATTTCAAGTTGAGCTTACTCAGTTGAGCTCAACCCTGATTGGCTATTATTTTATACTTATCAAGGGAGGCCAAATGCTCGCTGGCTTTCCTTGCATAGGGGCAACAATGCCATACTCTTTTTGAGAGTATCAAAAAGATGGGCTTCAGAGACAGAGGGATGTCGTTTCGCTCGCGCTGATGCTTTCTCCGGGTGAGATACTTTTGTGTATATAGTGTATGTAGACACCCCTTCAAAATAGTGGATTAGGTTATTTCTGCTACATCCGTTGCTGACAGGTAAATAAATTGAGCATCAAGCCATGCAATCTCCATAGACAAAATTACTTTTTTTCGTGGTTTGGGCTAGGCCCCTTAGTTCCAGTGAAGGGAAATCTTAACACGAGAGTATACAATGACATTCTAGACGATTCTGTGTTCCCAACTTTGTTACAACAGTTTGGGGAAGGCCCTTTGCTGTTTCAGCATGACAATGCCCCCATGCACAAACTGAGGTTCATACAGAAATGGTTTGCCGAGATTGGTGTGCAAGAACTTGACAGGCCTGCACAGAGTCATGACATCAACCCCATCGAACACCTTTGGGATGAATTGGAACGCCCACTGTGAACCAGGTTTAATCGCCCAACATCAGTGCCCAACCTCCAATAATGCTCTTGTTGCTGAATGGAAGCAAGTCCTGCAGCAATGTTCCAACATCTAGTGGAAAGCCTTCCCAGAAGAGTGGAGGCTGTTATAGCAACAAAGGGGGAACTATCTCCATATTAATGCCCATGATTTTGGAATGAGATGTTTGATTAGCTAGTCTCCACATACACCACATTACCTTTCATTTCGACATACTTTTGGTAAACTTACAAATTTGTGCATAACATGGTGCTTTATGTAGGCTACACTTCCAATGGTGTAGCCTCATAGGCCTATGCTTATGATCTTGTCAATGTAGGTCACGGATTGTGTGGAGAAGGATTGCGAGTCCTTTCGGGATCAAGGGCTGCCCCCAAAACCATGTCATGGACCTTGCCAGAGGGGCAAAGCCCCGTCTGAGACAGGTTATAATAATGTCACGGAAAATTAGCTAACAGGTCTAGCCACTAGCCTCTGTCTAAGGTGAACTAGTGGTAGCCTAAGTTAGCTTAATAACTTAAACAAATAGCCTATAACGGAGACGATGCCCCTGTTTTGGGATAACCTATACATCCTTCATTCCTCCCATCCTTGAAGACTGATAGATGGATAGTTTATTTCACTTTTGTATATTATCTACTTCACTTGCTTTGGCAATGTTAATGTAACAGTATAACTTTAGACCGTCCCCTCGCCCATACCCGGGCGCCTCTGCACACATCAACAACAGTCACCCACGAAGCATCGTTACCCATCGCTCCACAACAGCCGCGGCCCTTGCAGAGCAAGGGGAACTACTACTTCAAGGTCTCAGAGCAAGTAACGTCACCGATTGAAACGCTATTTAGCGCGCACCGCTAACTATAAACTAGCCGTTTCACATCCGTAACACGTTTCCCATGCCAATATAGCCCCTTGAATTGAAATTGAATAGTGAAATGAGATATTATACTAGGCCACCAACCAAGTTATCATAATTGATCTAATAGGCTGATATTTAGATCAATGATTATTTCAAGAAAGGGAGAATGCATCCATGAATATTGTAATGACCTGACTAGATCATAAAGGAACAATTGTCCAGACAGAGGCTTGAGTTTGCGAATTGACGGTTTATTAAACCAACTTTACACAGGCTACTGTTAGGGCCGTAGCACACGCCAAAAAGATAACAGATAACCCATAAGCCAATCGTGACCTTCTCTTGGGCAGCCCAGACGTAAGAGAGAGAATAAAGGTTGAACCTGGTCTTAACTTCCAATGCTCACCCCCCTGCCCAACCCCCCTCCACGCCACTCCGCCAACCACCAGGATGCCCGGCATCAGAACATTCCAGGCATTCCCGTGATTGGCAGATAGCAGGTTGACTGACATGTCGGACCCCGCGAACACCGGGTACTGGTCAGTACAACACAACCACATCCTAGCCTAAGACATAACACACAGCTGTCTGTGCGGGTCGCTACACAGCCCCCCCACCACCAAGTCCCTCGTCCCCGAGGGAACAAACAAAGTCTCTGAAGCGACCCGGAGGTCTCCTTTGCCTGCGTGTCCGTGATGGTCGCAGAGTGCCCCCATGGGAACCAGGGGATGAAGGCAGGGATATGGGGGACAAGGAAGCGGGAACGGGTAATACAGTCCGTGGCTCTGGGGAACCACGCGGTGACACAGGGGGGGGAAACAGGGGGAGTGGGCTGTCTGGAGCCTTGTCTGCGGCACCTGAGGGTGGGTGCCTGGAGAATGTCATTGCCAGAGAGGGGAATTGTGGGGGTTCCTGGGGTTTGGGGAAAAGAGGCCCCTCTGTATGGGGCTAACCTGTCCCGGTGCAGTGCCACCTTTCTCCCCCTGGGAGGAAGCTGCACCCGGTACACAACCTCCCCTACCCTCTCCAGGACACTGCAGGGTCCCACCCAGTGACTGTCCAACTTGGGGCATCTGCCTTTTTTTCTTAGGGGGCTGTAGACCCAGACCAGCTCCCCAGCCACAAAGTGCCTTCCCCGGGTGTGCACGTCATAGTTCCTTTTCTGCCTCACACCTGCATTCACCAGCTGCTCTCTGGCGAAGGTGTGGGCTGTCTCCAGGCGGTCCTGGAGTCTCCGGGCATACTCCGGCCCCGGAGGAACATGAGGGCTATCCAGGGGCCGACCAAACGCCATCTCCGCAGGGGTGCGGATCTCTCCCCAGCATGAGGAGGGCAGGCGTGCAGGAGGTGGAGTCTTGGACAGCGGAGCGGCATGCCATGAGGACCATAGGCAGGTGCTTGTCCCAGTCACGCTGGTGTTTGGAAGAGACGATGGCCAGCTGCTGTCCAAGCGTTTTGTTGAAGCGCTCCACAAGGCCATCACTTTGAGGATGGAGAGGAGTAGTGCGGGTCTTGTGCATACCCAGCCTCTCACACATGGTGGCGAACACACGGGACTCAAAGTTTCTGCCTTGGTCGCTGTGGATGGACTCTGCAGCTCCAAACCTGCTGAACATCCCCGCTGTCAGGGCGTCGACGATGGTCTCTGCCTCCTGGTCAGGCAGAGCATAGGCCTCGGGCCATTTTGTGAAATAGTCCATGGCCGTGAGCACCCAGCGGTTTCCACTGTCTGTGGTGGGGAACGGCCCAACTACATCCACTCCCACCCTCTCCATGGGAGCCCCCACTGGGAACTGTTGGAGCTGAGCATGAGAGCGGCCTGGGGGCCCTTTCTCGCTGTGCAGTTGTCACAGCGGCGACAAAAGTCCTCCACATCCCTCTTGTGCTGCCCCCAGTAGAAGCCCTGACGGAGACGGCGCAGTGTTTTTGTGACCCCAAAGTGTCCAGTCCCCACCCCCCATGAGTACTCTGGAGCACAGCCTCCCGCAATGCTTTTGGGACCACCACCTGCCACCTCTCCTCTCCCGTAGCTGACTCCTTCCATGCCCGCTGTAGCACGCCATCAGCCAGCCGCAGTCTCTCAAACTTCGACCACAACCCTTTGGTCGCGAGTGAGAGCGCTGTCACCTCTTCCCATGGTGGCCTCACCTGCGCCTCTACCCACTGTAGCACTGGCTGTAGGTCTGTGTCCCGTCCCTGCTGCTGCCGCCATTCAGCCACGTCGACAGTCTGCAGCTCGCAGCAGACAGGCCCGCTCGCCCGACACACTGTGGCACAGACACCCTCCTCTGCCCGCAGCTCTCTCTCCCGTCCCTCTCTCCGTTCACAGTGGCGGCAGCCGTCTGCAGTACAGGGCCGACGGGACATGGCGTCGGCATTGGAGTGGCGTGCCCCTGCCCTGTGCACCACCGTGAAGTCATACGGCTGAAGCTCCTCCAACCAGCGTGCCACCTGCCCCTCTGGCTCTCTGAAAGACATGAGCCACTGGAGAGCAGAGTGGTCAGTCCTTACAGTAAAGGGCAGACCACCCAGGTAGTACTTGAAGTGTTTGACGGAAGCCACAACAGCCAAGAGCTCCCGCCGGGTGACACAGTAGCGGCGCTCATGTTTGTCAAATGTTTTGCTGAAGTACGCCACCACTCTCTCCCCCTCTGGCCCCACCTGGGCCAGCACCCCACCCATGCCCACATTGCTCGCATCTGTGTCCAGGATAAAGGGCAAGGTGAGGTCAGGGGGGGCGAGCACGGGGGCCTCGATCAGTGCACGTTTGAGGGTGTTGAACGCCTCCTCACACTCCACTGTCCAAGTGAAAGCCTTGTCCTTCGGCAGCAGGCGGTTCAGTGGAGCAGCAACGCTTGAGAAGCCCCGTACAAACCTCCTGTAGTACGAGGCCAGGCCCAGGAAGCTCTTCAGCTGACGCTGGTCGGTGGGGGTGGGCCAGTCTCTGACAGCCCCTACCTTGTCCTCCATGGTGCTGATCCCCTCCTTCCCCACTCGGTGGCCCAAGAAGGACACCTCTCTCCTCATGAAGTGGCACTTCTCGGGGTGGAGCTTCAGACCTGCGGCAGCCACCCTCTCCAGCACACGCCGTAGCGCCTCCAGGGCTGACTGGAAGGAGCTGCCATGGGCCAGGATGTCATCGAGGTATACCAGACACTGCTGTCGGGGATGCCATCCAGCACCCTGTCCATCAAACGCTCAAAAGTAGCTGGAGCGTTGCACAGGCCAAAGCACAGGACCTTGAACTGCCAGTGTCCTCTGTTAGTGGAGAACGCAGTTTTGGCTCTGGCCTCTGGGGAGAGGGGCACCTGCCAGTAGCCACTTCGGAGGTCTAGTGAGGAGAACCAGGAGGACCCCTAACCAGGTCCAGCGACTCATCGATACGTGGTATGGGGTATGAGTCCTTCCTGGTTACCTCATTCAGCCGCCTGTAGTCCGCACAGAACCTCAGCTTGCCCCCTTCTTCGGAACCATGACGACTGGCGCCGCCCAGGGGCTGTCTGAGGGCTCAATGAAGTCTGCCCGCTGCATCTCCAACACAGCCTTGTCTGCCGCCTCCTGGCGTGCCAGCGGGATACGGCGGGGACGCATCTTGATGGGTCGAGCATCACCTGTGTCGATCTCATGCTGCACCAGATGAGTCTGACCCACCTCTCCCTCACTCAACGCAAAACTGTCTCTGAATTCAAACAGCAACTGCCACAACCGTTCCTGCTGCTCGGGGTCAAGACCAACACAGTTCCTCCCCCATATCTCCCTCACTGCAGACAGTGTCCTCTCCTCTCCCATCTGGGGTAGCTGGGCTGGGGGTTGCGGCCCGGGCTCACAGAGGGCTGTGTCATGGAGGTAGCTGGGGAATGTAACACACCGCCGTAGGTGACAGGGGGACTGGGGAAAAGTCACACACAGCTGTGGGGGAGGGGGCGCAGCCATGAGTCTCTGCTGCTTTAACTGTTGGAGTAAAGGGTTTGTTGGGTTGAGTGAATGTGACATTAGGGGGGCCATGGTGACTTCCGTCCCTCCCTGGAAGCTCAGTGTGCCCCTATTTAGGTCTAACTGGCAGCCTGTGCTCCTAAGAAAGTCCAACCCCAGGATACAAGGGTCCTGCACAGCCGCCACCCACACAGGATGACGCACAGTCCTGCCCCCTACTGTCAGAGTCATTATTCCCTTCCCTTTCATGGGTGCCAGCTCACCTGTGACTGTGCGGAGCTGCACAGTTGTAGGCTCACACTGAGTCCAACCTGGCACAATATCTGGCCTCACCAGGGTTACTGTGGACCCAGTGTCCACCAGGGCGGAGCAGGGCACCCCCTCCACAGTGACAGGGACATGACAAAAGTCCCCAACACAGGTCCGGCCCACCACAACAACAGGCTCCATCCGCTTGCCCTCGTCTGCTTCTGGGGGAAGTGGAGCCTTGCTTCCCCGTCTGTGCAGGTGGGCTCCTCCTGAAGATGATGGTGGTTGGGATAGAAAGCCAGGGGTCCGCACTACCCGGTCTATGCGGACCCCGAGCCGTTTCCCTGAGCTCTGGGGGACATGGGGCAATCTCGGCGCAGATGGCCTGGCTGGCCACAACCCCAGCAGACCCTGGGACCAGGGCTTGTGTTTCGTGCCGCCTGTAGCGACACAGCCCGAATGAGTTTTGTCATTTCGGCCACCCAAGCAGGCTTTTCCGGCTCCGGGCTGCTCTGCCCCCCAGCTCGCACAGAGGGTGTGTCTCCCTGCACCCCCACCAAAGCCCCAGCCCACACCAGCTCCCTCTCCAAAGCCATCTCCAAGGCTGTCTGCAATGACTCAGGATGAGCCAGCTGGGTCTGTATGCGCAGCTCCGTAGGAGAGAGCGCCCGTATGAACTGGTCCCGTGCTAGCTCGCTCTGCACGGAGGGGGGCATGTGAGCATATGCCCGCCGAGAGAGGCTCTCAATGTCATTAGCTAGCACCCGTAGAGGCTCTCCAGGCTGCCTGCGTCTATTACTCAGTTCGGAGCGCAGTAGCCCGGGCTGTACACACTGTCCATAGCGCCTCCTCAGTGCTCCCACTAAAGCACCATAATCATGCCTGTCCTCGGGGCTAATCAATATCAAACAGGCCAGAGCTTCATCCGTGAGGCATAAAGCCAACTGCAGTGCCCTTTCTTCATCCGACCACCCCTGAAATGAGCTAACAGTTCAAACTGAGCATGAAAAGCTTCCCAATCCGCCTTACCGGAATACTTCGGGTCTTAACAGATACGGACGCAGCCGGGAACTGGGCGCCGCCATGTTTGTTTACATCCTGAGCCCCAGATTCCTCGTCACGCCGCGTCGACGTCGCCACTTCGGTCCGCCCACCAGAATCCGCGCGAAATACAGTCGACGAAGCACTCATGCCTGCTTCAGCCGCCATCGCTCTAACGTCCTCCCTCAAGCGGCCTCTGCGCTCCGACGCCCTGGCGATCTCCTCAGACAGAACCCCCGACGTCCATTCACACGCACCTCCTTGGCCATAATCGTCCCCTACCTCCACCTTCACTTTCGGATTCCCTCGACGCATTTTCAACCCCCGTTCTCACCTACGGTAGCTAGCCACATAAGTCAGCTAGCTAGCTGGCTAACTTGTATCAACGTTTTTACTTCTGACACCAATGTAATGACCTGACTAGATCATAAAGGAACAATTGTCCAGACAGAGGCTTGAGTTTGCGAATTGACGGTTTATTAAACCAACTTTACACAGGCTACTGTTAGGGCCGTAGCACACGCCAAAAAGATAACAGATAACCCATAAGCCAATCGTGACCTTCTCTTGGGCAGCCCAGACGTAAGAGAGAGAATAAAGGTTGAACCTGGTCTTAACTTCCAATGCTCACCCCCCTGCCCAACCCCCCTCCACGCCACTCCGCCAACCACCAGGATGCCCGGCATCAGAACATTCCAGGCATTCCCGTGATTGGCAGATAGCAGGTTGACTGACATGTCGGACCCCGCGAACACCGGGTACTGGTCAGTACAACACAACCACATCCTAGCCTAAGACATAACACACAGCTGTCTGTGCGGGTCGCTACAATATATTCAAACAGTGCCTCGGATTAGCTGGTTGGTGCATGCAAGAGTCGTCCTTGAGTTACACCTCCCACAGACACTTGCGTAAAACCCGTGCTTCGTTGTTCATTCCCCCCGAAGCCGTTGGATAGCTCTATCTTTTACATCCACTGTAACGTACGACTAGCCTACAGGTTGGGCCACTCAATTTGTAATGAGTGAAAAATAGCGGCGTTGTAGCGAATTTGGAGAGCAGTTTGACGTGGGACATACACACGCATAGCCCCCGATCTCCAGGATGCCAAGATAATTTGTTTTATTGGGTATGCTAACGTTACCTACTCGCCTATAGTCGTTAGAAGATTGGTTGCCAAAATAATCATTTGTTTTATTGGGTATGCTAACGTTACCTACTCGCCTATAGTCGTTAGAAGATTGGTTGCCAAAATAATAATTTGTTTTATTGGGTATGCTAACGTTACCTACTCGCCTATAGTCGTTAGAAGATTAGTTGCCAAAATAATCATTTGTTTTATTGGGTATGCTAACGTTACCTACTCGCCTATAGTCGTTAGAAGATTGGTTGCCAAAATAATAATTTGTTTTATTGGGTATGCTAACGTTACCTACTCGCCTATAGTCGTTAGAAGATTGGTTGCCAAAATAATCATTTGTTTTATTGGGTATGCGTTAGAAGATTGGTTGCCAAAATAATCATTTGTTTTATTGGGTATGCTAACGTTACCTACTCGCCTATAGTCGTTAGAAGATTGGTTGCCAAAATAATAATTTGTTTTATTGGGTATGCTAACGTTACCTACTCGCCTATAGTCGTTAGAAGATTGGTTGCCAAAATAATCATTTGTTTTATTGGGTATGCTAACGTTACCTACTCGCCTATAGTCGTTAGAAGATTGGTTGCCAAAATAATAATTTGTTTTATTGGGTATGCTAACGTTACCTACTCGCCTATAGTCGTTAGAAGATTGGTTGCCAAAATAATAATTTGTTTTATTGGGTATGCTAACGTTACCTACTCGCCTATAGTCGTTAGAAGATTGGTTGCCAAAATAATAATTTGTTTTATTGGGTATGCTAACGTTACCTACTCGCCTATAGTCGTTAGAAGATTGGTTGCCAAAATAATAATTTGTTTTATTGGGTATGCTAACGTTACCTACTCGCCTATAGTCGTTAGAAGATTGGTTGCCAAAATAATAATTTGTTTTATTGGGTATGCTAACGTTACCTACTCGCCTATAGTCGTTAGAAGATTGGTTGCCAAAATAATAATTTGTTTTATTGGGTATGCTAACGTTACCTACTCGCCTATAGTCGTTAGAAGATTGGTTGCCAAAATAATAATTTGTTTTATTGGGTATGCTAACGTTACCTACTCGCCTATAGTCGTTAGAAGATTGGTTGCCAAAATAATAATTTGTTTTATTGGGTATGCTAACGTTACCTACTCGCCTATAGTCGTTAGAAGATTGGTTGCCAAAATAATAATTTGTTTTATTGGGTATGCTAACGTTACCTACTCGCCTATAGTCGTTAGAAGATTGGTTGCCAAAATAATAATTTGTTTTATTGGGTATGCTAACGTTACCTACTCGCCTTTGTAGTCGTTAGAAGATTAGAAGATTGCCAAAATAATCATTTGTTTTATTGGGTATGCTAACGTTACCTACTCGCCTATAGTCGTTAGAAGATTAGTTGCCAAAATAATCATTTGTTTTATTGGGTATGCTAACGTTACCTACTCGCCTATAGTCGTTAGAAGATTAGTTGCCAAAATAATCATTTGTTTTATTGGGTATGCTAACGTTACCTACTCGCCTATAGTCGTTAGAAGATTAGTTGCCAAAATAATCATTTGTTTTATTGGGTATGCTAACGTTACCTACTCGCCTATAGTAGTTAGAAGATTGGTTGCCAAAATAATAATTTGTTTTATTGGGTATGCTAACGTTACCTACTCGCCTATAGTCGTTAGAAGATTGGTTGCCAAAATAATAATTTGTTTTATTGGGTATGCTAACGTTACCTACTCGCCTATAGTCGTTAGAAGATTGGTTGCCAAAATAATAATTTGTTTTATTGGGTATGCTAACGTTACCTACTCGCCTATAGTCGTTAGAAGATTGGTTGCCAAAATAATAATTTGTTTTATTGGGTATGCTAACGTTACCTACTCGCCTATAGTCGTTAGAAGATTGGTTGCCAAAATAATAATTTGTTTTATTGGGTATGCTAACGTTACCTACTCGCCTATAGTCGTTAGAAGATTGGTTGCCAAAATAATAATTTGTTTTATTGGGTATGCTAACGTTACCTACTCGCCTATAGTCGTTAGAAGATTGGTTGCCAAAATAATAATTTGTTTTATTGGGTATGCTAACGTTACCTACTCGCCTATAGTCGTTAGAAGATTGGTTGCCAAAATAATAATTTGTTTTATTGGGTATGCTAACGTTACCTACTCGCCTATAGTCGTTAGAAGATTGGTTGCCAAAATAATAATTTGTTTTATTGGGTATGCTAACGTTACCTACTCGCCTATAGTCGTTAGAAGATTGGTTGCCAAAATAATAATTTGTTTTATTGGGTATGCTAACGTTACCTACTCGCCTATAGTCGTTAGAAGATTGGTTGCCAAAATAATAATTTGTTTTATTGGGTATGCTAACGTTACCTACTCGCCTATAGTCGTTAGAAGATTGGTTGCCAAAATAATAATTTGTTTTATTGGGTATGCTAACGTTACCTACTCGCCTATAGTCGTTAGAAGATTGGTTGCCAAAATAATAATTTGTTTTATTGGGTATGCTAATAATTTGTTTTATTGGGTATGCGTTACCTACTCGCCTATAGTCGTTAGAAGATTGGTTGCCAAAATAATAATTTGTTTTATTGGGTATGCTAACGTTACCTACTCGCCTATAGTCGTTAGAAGATTGGTTGCCAAAATAATAATTTGTTTTATTGGGTATGCTAACGTTACCTACTCGCCTATAGTCGTTAGAAGATTGGTTGCCAAAATAATAATTTGTTTTATTGGGTATGCTAACGTTACCTACTCGCCTATAGTCGTTAGAAGATTGGTTGCCAAAATAATAATTTGTTTTATTGGGTATGCTAACGTTACCTACTCGCCTATAGTCGTTAGAAGATTGGTTGCCAAAATAATAATTTGTTTTATTGGGTATGCTAACGTTACCTACTCGCCTATAGTCGTTAGAAGATTGGTTGCCAAAATAATAATTTGTTTTATTGGGTATGCTAACGTTACCTACTCGCCTATAGTCGTTAGAAGATTGGTTGCCAAAATAATAATTTGTTTTATTGGGTATGCTAACGTTACCTACTCGCCTATAGTCGTTAGAAGATTGGTTGCCAAAATAATAATTTGTTTTATTGGGTATGCTAACGTTACCTACTCGCCTATAGTCGTTAGAAGATTGGTTGCCAAAATAATAATTTGTTTTATTGGGTATGCTAACGTTACCTACTCGCCTATAGTCGTTAGAAGATTGGTTGCCAAAATAATAATTTGTTTTATTGGGTATGCTAACGTTACCTACTCGCCTATAGTCGTTAGAAGATTGGTTGCCAAAATAATAATTTGTTTTATTGGGTATGCTAACGTTACCTACTCGCCTATAGTCGTTAGAAGATTGGTTGCCAAAATAATAATTTGTTTTATTGGGTATGCTAACGTTACCTACTCGCCTATAGTCGTTAGAAGATTGGTTGCCAAAATAATAATTTGTTTTATTGGGTATGCTAACGTTACCTACTCGCCTATAGTCGTTAGAAGATTGGTTGCCAAAATAATAATTTGTTTTATTGGGTATGCTAACGTTACCTACTCGCCTATAGTCGTTAGAAGATTGGTTGCCAAAATAATAATTTGTTTTATTGGGTATGCTAACGTTACCTACTCGCCTATAGTCGTTAGAAGATTGGTTGCCAAAATAATAATTTGTTTTATTGGGTATGCTAACGTTACCTACTCGCCTATAGTCGTTAGAAGATTGGTTGCCAAAATAATAATTTGTTTTATTGGGTATGCTAACGTTACCTACTCGCCTATAGTCGTTAGAAGATTGGTTGCCAAAATAATAATTTGTTTTATTGGGTATGCTAACGTTACCTACTCGCCTATAGTCGTTAGAAGATTGGTTGCCAAAATAATAATTTGTTTTATTGGGTATGCTAACGTTACCTACTCGCCTATAGTCGTTAGAAGATTGGTTGCCAAAATAATAATTTGTTTTATTGGGTATGCTAACGTTACCTACTCGCCTATAGTCGTTAGAAGATTGGTTGCCAAAATAATAATTTGTTTTATTGGGTATGCTAACGTTACCTACTCGCCTATAGTCGTTAGAAGATTGGTTGCCAAAATAATAATTTGTTTTATTGGGTATGCTAACGTTACCTACTCGCCTTGGTTGCCATAGTCGTTAGAAGATTGGAAGATTGCCAAAATAATAATTTGTTTTATTGGGTATGCTAACGTTACCTACTCGCCTATAGTCGTTAGAAGATTGGTTGCCAAAATAATAATTTGTTTTATTGGGTATGCTAACGTTACCTACTCGCCTATAGTCGTTAGAAGATTGGTTGCCAAAATAATAATTTGTTTTATTGGGTATGCTAACGTTACCTACTCGCCTATAGTCGTTAGAAGATTGGTTGCCAAAATAATAATTTGTTTTATTGGGTATGCTAACGTTACCTACTCGCCTATAGTCGTTAGAAGATTGGTTGCCAAAATAATAATTTGTTTTATTGGGTATGCTAACGTTACCTACTCGCCTATAGTCGTTAGAAGATTGGTTGCCAAAATAATAATTTGTTTTATTGGGTATGCTAACGTTACCTACTCGCCTATAGTCGTTAGAAGATTGGTTGCCAAAATAATAATTTGTTTTATTGGGTATGCTAACGTTACCTACTCGCCTATAGTCGTTAGAAGATTGGTTGCCAAAATAATAATTTGTTTTATTGGGTATGCTAACGTTACCTACTCGCCTATAGTCGTTAGAAGATTGGTTGCCAAAATAATAATTTGTTTTATTGGGTATGCTAACGTTACCTACTCGCCTATAGTCGTTAGAAGATTGGTTGCCAAAATAATAATTTGTTTTATTGGGTATGCTAACGTTACCTACTCGCCTATAGTCGTTAGAAGATTGGTTGCCAAAATAATAATTTGTTTTATTGGGTATGCTAACGTTACCTACTCGCCTATAGTCGTTAGAAGATTGGTTGCCAAAATAATAATTTGTTTTATTGGGTATGCTAACGTTACCTACTCGCCTATAGTCGTTAGAAGATTGGTTGCCAAAATAATAATTTGTTTTATTGGGTATGCTAACGTTACCTACTCGCCTATAGTCGTTAGAAGATTGGTTGCCAAAATAATAATTTGTTTTATTGGGTATGCTAACGTTACCTACTCGCCTATAGTCGTTAGAAGATTGGTTGCCAAAATAATAATTTGTTTTATTGGGTATGCTAACGTTACCTACTCGCCTATAGTCGTTAGAAGATTGGTTGCCAAAATAATAATTTGTTTTATTGGGTATGCTAACGTTACCTACTCGCCTATAGTCGTTAGAAGATTGGTTGCCAAAATAATAATTTGTTTTATTGGGTATGCTAACGTTACCTACTCGCCTATAGTCGTTAGAAGATTGGTTGCCAAAATAATAATTTGTTTTATTGGGTATGCTAACGTTACCTACTCGCCTATAGTCGTTAGAAGATTGGTTGCCAAAATAATAATTTGTTTTATTGGGTATGCTAACGTTACCTACTCGCCTATAGTCGTTAGAAGATTGGTTGCCAAAATAATAATTTGTTTTATTGGGTATGCTAACGTTACCTACTCGCCTATAGTCGTTAGAAGATTGGTTGCCAAAATAATAATTTGTTTTATTGGGTATGCTAACGTTACCTACTCGCCTATAGTCGTTAGAAGATTGGTTGCCAAAATAATAATTTGTTTTATTGGGTATGCTAACGTTACCTACTCGCCTATAGTCGTTAGAAGATTGGTTGCCAAAATAATAATTTGTTTTATTGGGTATGCTAACGTTACCTACTCGCCTATAGTCGTTAGAAGATTGGTTGCCAAAATAATAATTTGTTTTATTGGGTATGCTAACGTTACCTACTCGCCTATAGTCGTTAGAAGATTGGTTGCCAAAATAATAATTTGTTTTATTGGGTATGCTAACGTTACCTACTCGCCTATAGTCGTTAGAAGATTGGTTGCCAAAATAATAATTTGTTTTATTGGGTATGCTAACGTTACCTACTCGCCTATAGTCGTTAGAAGATTGGTTGCCAAAATAATAATTTGTTTTATTGGGTATGCTAACGTTACCTACTCGCCTATAGTCGTTAGAAGATTGGTTGCCAAAATAATAATTTGTTTTATTGGGTATGCTAACGTTACCTACTCGCCTATAGTCGTTAGAAGATTGGTTGCCAAAATAATAATTTGTTTTATTGGGTATGCTAACGTTACCTACTCGCCTATAGTCGTTAGAAGATTGGTTGCCAAAATAATAATTTGTTTTATTGGGTATGCTAACGTTACCTACTCGCCTATAGTCGTTAGAAGATTGGTTGCCAAAATAATAATTTGTTTTATTGGGTATGCTAACGTTACCTACTCGCCTATAGTCGTTAGAAGATTGGTTGCCAAAATAATAATTTGTTTTATTGGGTATGCTAACGTTACCTACTCGCCTATAGTCGTTAGAAGATTGGTTGCCAAAATAATAATTTGTTTTATTGGGTATGCTAACGTTACCTACTCGCCTATAGTCGTTAGAAGATTGGTTGCCAAAATAATAATTTGTTTTATTGGGTATGCTAACGTTACCTACTCGCCTATAGTCGTTAGAAGATTGGTTGCCAAAATAATAATTTGTTTTATTGGGTATGCTAACGTTACCTACTCGCCTATAGTCGTTAGAAGATTGGTTGCCAAAATAATAATTTGTTTTATTGGGTATGCTAACGTTACCTACTCGCCTATAGTCGTTAGAAGATTGGTTGCCAAAATAATAATTTGTTTTATTGGGTATGCTAACGTTACCTACTCGCCTATAGTCGTTAGAAGATTGGTTGCCAAAATAATAATTTGTTTTATTGGGTATGCTAACGTTACCTACTCGCCTATAGTCGTTAGAAGATTGGTTGCCAAAATAATAATTTGTTTTATTGGGTATGCTAACGTTACCTACTCGCCTATAGTCGTTAGAAGATTGGTTGCCAAAATAATAATTTGTTTTATTGGGTATGCTAACGTTACCTACTCGCCTATAGTCGTTAGAAGATTGGTTGCCAAAATAATAATTTGTTTTATTGGGTATGCTAACGTTACCTACTCGCCTATAGTCGTTAGAAGATTGGTTGCCAAAATAATAATTTGTTTTATTGGGTATGCTAACGTTACCTACTCGCCTATAGTCGTTAGAAGATTGGTTGCCAAAATAATAATTTGTTTTATTGGGTATGCTAACGTTACCTACTCGCCTATAGTCGTTAGAAGATTGGTTGCCAAAATAATAATTTGTTTTATTGGGTATGCTAACGTTACCTACTCGCCTATAGTCGTTAGAAGATTGGTTGCCAAAATAATAATTTGTTTTATTGGGTATGCTAACGTTACCTACTCGCCTATAGTCGTTAGAAGATTGGTTGCCAAAATAATAATTTGTTTTATTGGGTATGCTAACGTTACCTACTCGCCTATAGTCGTTAGAAGATTGGTTGCCAAAATAATAATTTGTTTTATTGGGTATGCTAACGTTACCTACTCGCCTATAGTCGTTAGAAGATTGGTTGCCAAAATAATAATTTGTTTTATTGGGTATGCTAACGTTACCTACTCGCCTATAGTCGTTAGAAGAATAGTTGCCAAAAGGGGGAAATACTACTGCCAATAAAGCAGCATGGATAAGGTCGTTAATAGTTTCCATTATGCACAGATTTTTGCAAGGTGTTCGCTTCCGCTACGCAGCACAACTTTATAGAGAATTCGGAGGGCAGACTGACAGGGACTCAACCCCAAATTCAGTTAATAAAGTGCAAATAAAGTTTTTGTTTGTTTGTGCTCACAACGCACCATGGCCTTTAGAGTGTATACCTATAATCTGAAATTGACAGTTATTAAATTGATGCGCATTAAATATATATATATATATAATGATGCGCGTGAATGCGCAGTGACACATGTTTGAACGAGTGTATTAGTTCACGAGATGGATAGCCGTTTGTTTTGCCCGTTTTTTTTTTTACCGCCCACACACCTGCATACACATACAACCTGCCGTCTCTACCTATGTATGTAACCACGGTTCCTCATTTAGAAAATAATCTGTGGCACAACCTTTTCCAGGTCCTAATACTTATAATAATATGGTTATTATATGATAAAATAGCAAGGATTTCCTTCTTACTAAAGCCAATTCTAAAGTATACAGTAGTTTCATCAGGTCATCAAACACACAGCAACACGGAGTCAGGGAGACACTTATCCAAATCTCTACATTAATCTTTAAACATAACTGAGGCTTTTTTTTCATAATGTCGAGTTTATACTTGAAGTATTGTCACTTTATTCTCGAAATATTGCCATTTTTTGAAGTACTATTATGCAAAAAATAATAATCCAATAATCTTCACTTGGCCCTAAAATTCTTCTGTAGCATAGACATTTAAAATTGCAAAACAAAAGTAAAAACTATATTGTAGTAAATAGATTTGGGAAAGTATTTGTAACCATAATTTAGCAGATATAGTTTCACTTGACAGAATCAAAGTTGGTTATAAATATACAGTGCCTATAGAATGTCTACACCCCCCTTGGATTTCATCACATTTTATTGTGTTACAAAGTGGGATTCTAATGGATTGAATGGTCTTTTTCTGTCAATGATTTATACCAAATATTGTCAGTGTTGGTACACATGCATGTTTTGAAATATTTTTATTGTATATTTTTTTGTTATTTTCTCTCTGTCATTTAGTTCATTATTGTGGAGTAACTACAATGTTGTTTTGGCCATCCTCGGTTTTCTCCCATCACAGCCATTGAACTCTGTAGCTGTTTTAAATCACCAATGGCTTGGTGACATCGCTCAGCAGCTTCCTTCCTGTCCTGCAGGTCAGTTCAGAAGGATGACTGCACCTTTGATATGTGTGAGTGCTTTAATACATCAGCCACAGTATACTTGTTTAACTTGACCATACTTGAAGATGCATTCAATGTATGATTTATTATTTTTACCTATATACCAATCACTGCCCAGGCTTTCAAAAATCTCCCTGGTCTTTATTTGAATCTGTGCTTGAAATTTAACACTCGACTGAGTGACTTTAAAGATGTTTGTATGCATGGGGGAGAGAGGAAGGGGTAGTCCTTCAAAAAACATGTCAACCTTTATTTCCAAATAACGAATTATGTGATTTTTTAAGTCCCATTTTACTTCTGAAATAATTTAGGTGTACCTAAACAAAGGAGGTGAATACTTATGCAAGTCCAGACTTTCTATGGCACTGTAAGTCTATTCACACAGTCATTGTTTGAATTTTGATATCACAAACAGTTTGTTATAAGCTGTTTTAGGCAGTGCCCATTAGTTGCCCCACTGGTGATTGTATTTTTGTGAAGGGTTTAAACATGTATCCCATGCATGTTCAATGAACCATAAACAATTCATGAACATGCACCTAATTAATGAACATGCACCTAAGAAACTAACAGCTTAGACGATAGGCAATTAAGGTCACAGTTATGAAAACTTAGGACACTAAAAAGGCATTTCTACTGATTGGAAAAGCACCGAAAGAAAGATGCCCAGGGTCCCTGCTCATCTGCGTGACCGTGCCTTAGGCATGCTGCAAGGAGGCATGAGGACTGCAATGTGGCCCGGGCAATAAATTGCTATGTCCATACATTGAGACGCCTAAGACAGCCCTACAGGGAGACAGGACGTACAGCTGATCGTCCTCGCAGTGGCAGACCACGTGTAACAACACCTGCACAGGATCGATACATCCGACCATTACCCCTGGTGAGACAAAACCGCGACTCGTCAGTGAAGAGCACTTTTTGCAAGTCCTGTCACGTTTATTGTCAAAGGAATGAACTTTAGATCGAGGCCTGTACTCTGGAGCGGGAACTATTTGGAAGTGTAGGGTCCGTCATGGTCTGGGGCGGTGTGTCACAGCATCATTGGAGTGAGCTTGTTGTCATTGCAGGCAATTTCAACGCTGTGCTTTACAGGGAAGACATCCTCCTCCCACATGTGGTACCCATTCTGCAGGTTCATCCTGACATGACCCCGCAGCATGACAATACCCCCCCCTTTGTTCAGGGACACATTTTTCCATTTGTTAGTCACATGTCTGTGGACCTTGTTCAGTTTATGTCTCAGTTGTTGAATCTTATGTTCATACAAATATTTACATGTTAAATTTGCTGAAAATAAACACAGTTGTCAGTGAGAGGACATTTCTTTTTTTGCTGAGTTTATGCAGTTATTTCAGAATGAAAGTTAATTGGCTAGGGCATCATGCTTTGACATTGTTTGATCATGTATTTTCAGTTATTGCATAAGCATGCTTGTTGCGTTCTCCCTAGTGCACTTATTCATTCATGAGCTGCCTGCTCGTTGTAAACGGTATAATCTAATCTGTTCAAAACAGTGGCAGCATGTGCAGGAGTGGTCATGTTTTTTTAAATGTTTTTTTTATATATCTTCTCAGAGAAACTACTGGTAGTTCGAAAACTTGGCATCATATTTCTGTCATGCTGCTTTGTTGACAACTCCAACCACCACCATGACCCTCCCCCTCGCCGCCTGGGTATTCAGCAGCTGCAGCCACTGGTTTTACGAGGAGGTTATTTTTTTCCGTCTGCCTTTCCTTCACCAGTTGGCTGCCATCTGACAATGGCCCATAGAAACAACATCAAAACTATATAAACTAATTTCCTACAAAGGCATATAATAACAGATGTAGCCTAAAGACAAGATTAAATTGACAGTAGTCTGATGGGTGACAATATTATCAATTGCCTTGTAGCCTCTGCCAAGTCCCCAACAACTGGAAAGAGTTTACGCCTTTGGATGTTAAGGCGACACTCCATCTTAACTCCTCCTCTACATTTACTGGATTGGTTAAACAGTGCACAAAAGAACCTCTTGTTGTTGTCAAGACCAGTATGTAGAGGATCTAGTTTCAGCCATTTCCTTTAAGCCTGCTACGCTAGGTTAATTGCCTAGTGAAAGAAGAGACTGCAGCGCAGCGTGGGTAATTGACAAAGAAGGGAGCGAGTTTACCAAAAATAAACTTTTAGAAATCATCCTTCATGCAGGTAAGGCGTTTTTATGTCATAACATATCGGAAAGAGCGTGTTCAACGGTTTCTAAAACACATACATTTGCCAAACAACTTAAAATTAAGGCATGGGGCCTCCCGGGTGGCGCAGTGTCTAGGGCTCTGCTGTGCCACCAGAGACCCTGGGTTCAAGCCCAGGCACTGTCACAGCCAGCCGTGACCAGGAGGTCCATGGGGCGACACACAATTGGCCTAGCGTCGTCCAAGCCCTCGCTTGGCAGGTAGGGATGTCCTTGTCTCATCTCAAGCGACTCCTGTATTGCAGGTCGAGGCGCAGTGCATGCTAACCAGGTCGCCAGGTGCACGGTGTTTCCCTCAACACATTGGTGCGGCTGGCTTCCATGTTGGATGCGCGCTGTGTTAAGAAGCAGTGCGGCTTGGTTGGGTTGTGTTTCAGAGGACACATGGCCCTCGACCTTCGTCTCTCCCGAGCTCGCATGGGAGTTGTAGTGATGAGACAAGATAGTAACTACTAACAATTGGATACCACGAAAAGGGGGTAAAACAAAACAAAAATTAAGGCATGGCCTCTATTTTAAAATATCACTTTTTTGGTAGAATATTACAGCCGCTACTCAATGCATTCTACATTTGAGCACTTGCGGCAGCATAGCCATAGGCTACTAAGCACAGATTACTAACATAATACAACTTAAAGTATGATATTCTGTTCTTTTGAAATAAAATGTACATATTTTTGAAACGTTTATAAAGACCTGTCTTATCAAAATAATGTTGACTTTCTTTGTGAAGGTGTATAACACTTGAATTGTGGTGTGTTTTGTTTTTACGTAGTGAGTATACCAAACATCAGGAACACTTTCCTAATATCGCGTTGCACCCCACCCCCCTCACCCACCCCTACTTTTGCCTTCAGAACAGCCTCAATTCGTACAAGACATGGACTCCTGTGTTGACTCCAATGCTTCCCACAGTTGTGTCAAGTTGGCTGGATGTCCTTTGGGTGGTGGATCCTTCTTGATACACACAGGAAACTGTTGAGTGTGAAAAACCCAGCGGGGTTGCAATTCTTGACACAAACCGGTGCACCTGGTACCTACTACCATACACCGGTCAAAGGCACTTCAATATTCTGTCTTTCCCATTCACCCTCTGAATGGCACACATACTCCATTGTGAACATGCACAATCCATGTCTCAATTGTCTGAAGGCTTAAAAAATCCTTCTTTAATCTGTCTCCTCCCCTTCATCTACACTGATTTGAAGTGGATTTAACAAGTGATATCAATAAGGGATCATAGACTGACCAGGTGAATCCAGGTGAAAGCTGTCATGGAAAGAGCAGGTTCTTAATGTTTTGTATCCTCAGTGTACAATATAAAACCAACTTTACCTCAGTGCCTACCTGCTCTAAAAAGTTGGGTAAACAATACTTACAAATTGCACAGACAACCGGTAGAGTAAGTTTAAATGTAAACATTTTTTTCAACATTCTGGCTTGTAAGGCATTAGTTTCAGGCTGAAGATACCAATTTTGTATGACAGCCTGATTAATCAGACTAGCAGTATTTGAACAGACCAGCAACTTCCTCTTAGCTCTGCCTCTGTATACAGAGATACAACATGTAACATCAAGGCCAAGAAAATGAACGAGAAGGGAGTGGGTTAAGGAAAGAACGAGTGAATGAGGGGCTGTACAGTACCTGACAATGTGCTGAGGTTTAGGTCAATAGGCGTATGCGGATGTCTGGCCCACACCCCCTCCGATGGGACGTTTTAACACAAATATACACACAATGTGTTCCTTAAATCAAGGTGGAGGTCTGTTCAGGGGTCCTGAACAGAGCCACAAACACACAAACACTATGGATATGTCCTTGTAGATGGGTGAGTCGGAGTTCCAGGACAGGAATGCAGTGAAACTTCTACCTCCCTTCAGGGTGTGGAGCTCCCTGACTGGCACCTCCCTGCTCTGCCTCGGTCTGTCTGCAGCTCTGGGTCCTACTGTCCGACAGAGTAGAGGACTCTATTCCCACAGGAATCTCACAGTAGTCAGACACACAGCATTGGGATTACTTTTTCTTTTTTACTTATTTTTTTTGTCCTGCAGATTATTCGGAAACACAATAACAAACCAATGTAGATATTTATACATGCAACTTAGAAGTTTTATATCACAAAATTCCTCAGAGCAATCTTATTTGATTTAGAACAGGATATTCAAGTGATCAGTAAGCTATACAAAACCTTGCGGAGCCGATCCAACTGACAATCTCTTGGGAAAAAAATATAAGCTATTGGAACCAAGACTCAAAAAGAACTGATGGCACAAGATTGAGGGAATGTTGGAACATAACTAATGAAATAACAGTCAACGAAAATATCCGCTTAATCCAGTATAAACTAATGTATAGAAAGAGACACAATTCACAAATTCTACAGCACAACGGCAGAGTCATGTCTTAAGTGTAAAACTAACAATGACTCAATCCTTGCCTTCTGGGAATGTTATGAAGTCTAAAAGTTTTACGTGCGACGTTAGAAAGTTGTCTGTCAGAATTATTACAATGTAAATGCACTTTTAATCCGTCTGTCCGCATGTTTCAAGACATGGCATATGAGGGTGCAGTGAGATACCCGATGGGTTGGACCATACTTTTCTCGTCAATCATCCTGGAACATTTTCCAATTAAGAGCATTCAAAACAAAAGTGAACAAAATATTAGACAACAATAGAACAATGTAACAGACGAGCGTAAATTTTTTTTAAAAATATTAGTATATATACAAACGTGCAATAAATAAGTCATAATAAAGAGTAAAATAATAATAATGAAACATTGGATCATATGGTCACCTGCTGTAAGCTACATATTATACATTAGGTGTGAAATATTATATAAGGATTAAATCAATGTGATGTGGGGGGAGATTCTCCATGTAGTCAATAAAAGGTTGCCAAGTTCTGTAAAATGTCTTATTCCTCAAGCAGTAAGTGATTTTCTCCAGTGGATACAACTATTAACTTCCGATAACCACATTGCGACTTGCAGGGAGGAATCCGATTTCCATTTCAAGGCAATATATTTCTTGGCAATCGCTAGCAATATTTCTGTTAGCTTTATAGTATGGCTTTGCCTAAGATTGGTGTTAGTAAAGTTATCCAGTAGACAGACTCCCGGGTCTAAAGGGAATGCAACCCCGTGAATTGAGGATATGGTATCGCATACCCCCTGCCAGAAACTCGAGGAGGATGGAGGATTAGGAACAGCCACAGGTGCAGCAGCCTTTGCTCCCATCTGTCCTGTCTGCAGAGCGAACATAAGTTATTAAATCATCCGATGATGCCTGCAGTCGCACCTCATGGTGGCCAATCACAGTTCATTGGTGGATGAGTTCAGCATGTTCCTCCTCTGCTGGGTCCATTGTTGGCTGCTGGGTCCATTGTTGGCTGCTGGGTCCATTGTTGGCTGCTGGGTCCATTGTTGGCTGCTGGGTCCATTGTTGGCTGCTGGGTCCATTGTTGGCTGCTGGGTCCATTGTTGGCTGCTGGGTCCATTGTTGGCTGCTGGGTCCATTGTTGGCTGCTGGGTCCATTGTAGGTCTAATGTTACAGTGATGCTTGTATGAACTCGAACTTAGTCGCAGAGAAACACCGCAAGCAGAGGTAAAGGTAAATTCAGCTCTTTACTTAAAATCTTGACAAAAACTAGGCAACAGCACAAGAGTGCACGAAAGAAAACACAAGACCTAAGCACAGATACAAGCAACAGAGGAACCTAAATAGCAAGGCAACCAGGTGAACAGAAGGTAATCAAAACCAGGTGAAACCAATAAGTAATAATTAGGGTAACATGTAAACTAGAACACAAGGCAAGGGTGCCCTCCAGCAGTAACCCAAGGGAACAACAATCCAATAAACGGAACCTGTGACACTCATGACCATGGCTGCCCATCTGCTGGAGGTTTCAAGAAGCAGAGTTTATTGAGATGATCTAGCTACTGTTGTAGCCTATAATTATTTTAAAATTACTTGCTATTTATTTAGCGAAACAAGCACTTAGAGATTTTGTCTGTAAGGAAAAGCACTATAAAAGTGTAATTTATTAATATTATGAAATTCTACCTGAGACACCTTTTTGTTATTTGTCTCTGTACCCAATAAAAAACATGAACGTTATGCATGCCCACCATAGTATTGGGCAGCTGCTATTTGAGAACTCATCTGGTTTACACATTATTGCAGAGCACAATGTACAACTGTTTTTAATTTTTTTTTATTGCAAGGTATGCTATATGTGTAGGTTATTCCATGAAAAAAATCAAAAGATATGTCACATGCACCAAATACAACTGGTGTAGACATTACTATAAAATAGTGGGGCGGCAGGATAGCCTAGTGGTTAGCGTTGGACTAGTAACCGGAAGGTTGCAAGTTCAAACCCCCGAGCTGACAAGGTACAAATCTGTTGTTCTGCCCCTGAACAGGCTGTTAACCCACTGTTCCTAGGCCGTCTTGAAAATAAGAATTTGTTCTTAACTGACTTGCCTAGTTAAATAAAGGTAAAATAAAAAACTGTAAAATAGTATCAAAAGAGGAATAAAATAAAATACACAAGAATGGAGCACTGTGTGCACAATTATTAGGCAAATTGTATTCCTCAGAATTCATTTTATTGTTGAACAAACACAATGTCAGTAAAGCCAAAATGTTATTGAACCTCCAACCTGAATGTTTAACAAAGGAAAAGTGAGTTTTGTCTTTCTCAGAGGAATATATGTGTGCACAATTATTATGCAACTATTAGTGTCCAGAATTGTTAGGCAACAAAATTACTAAAATAATTTCTCCCAACTCACTTGTTTATTCTCAATTTTTAGCGTAAGTGTAACAAATAAGTAACACAAAATGACTAACAGTTTTGACCTTTTAAAAATATTCAGTGACCAATTCAGCCACCTTTCTTGCCATAACTACCATGAACCTTCCATCCATGGAGAGAGACTGTCAGTTTGTTGATCTGTTCACAATCAACTTTTGCTGAAGCAGCAACCACAGCCTCCCAAATGCTGTTCAAAGAGGTGTATTGTATTCCCTCACTGTAAATCTCACCTTTGTGAAGGGCCCACAAGTTCTCAATAGGATTTAAGTCAGGTGAGGAAGGGAGCCAAGTCATTATTCGGGCATCTTTCAGGCCTTTGCTGGCTAGCTAAGCAGGGGAGTACTTGGATGCATGTGATGGAGCATTGTCCTGCATAAAGATCATGGCCTTCTTGAATGCTGATGACTTCTTCCTGTACCACTACTTAAAGAAAGACTCTTCCAGAAACTGGCAGTAGGTTTGGGAGTTGAGTTTCAGTCCATCTTCAACCTGAAAAGGTCCAACTACCTCATCCTTAATGATAGCAGGCCATACCAGTACCCCTCCTCCACCTTGCTGGCGCCTGACTCGAAGTGGTGCCCTCTGTGTCCATTACTGATCCAGCCATGAGCCCAGCCATCTGATCCATCAAGAGTCACTCTCATTTCATCTGCCCATAAAACCTTTGAAAAATCTGTCTTCAGGTATTTCTTTGCCCAATCTTGACGCTTCAACTTGTGAATCTAAATCAGCGGTGGTCGTTTTTCAGCCTTCTTGAGCTTGGCCATGCCTCTGAGAACTTGACACCTTGTACTTCTGGACATTCCAGGTTGGTTGCAGTTCTGGAATATGGTGGCACTGGAGGATAATGGGTTCCTGGTAGCTTGATGTTTAATTCTTCTCAAGTCTTTTGCAGTTCATTTGTGCCTTTTCTACTCCATGCATTTTTTTCGCCCCAGTTGACTATTTGCAACAAAACTGTCCGGTGGTCACGCCTCCATAGTTCAGCTATTTCAACAAAACTGTCCGGTGGTCACGCCTCCATAGTTCAGCTATTTCAACAAAACTGTCCGATGGTCACGCCTCCATAGTTCAGCTATTTCAACAAAACTGTCCGGTGGTCACGCCTCCATAGTTCAGCTATTTCAACAAAACTGTCCGGTGGTCACGCCTCCATAGTTCAGCTATTTCAACAAAACTGTCCGGTGGTCACGCCTCCATAGTTTAGCTATTTCAACAAAACTGTCCGGTGGTCACGCCTCCATAGTTCAGCTATTTCAACAAAACTGTCCGGTGGTCACGCCTCCATAGTTCAGCTATTTCAACAAAACTGTCCGGTGGTCACGCCTCCATAGTTCAGCTATTTCAACAAAACTGTCCGGTGGTCACGCCTCCATAGTTCAGCTATTTCAACAAAACTGTCCGGTGGTCACGCCTCCATAGTTCAGCTATTTCAACAAAACTGTCCGGTGGTCACGCCTCCATAGTTCAGCTATTTCAAGAGTGTTGCATCTGTCTGAAAGGCATTTTACCATTTGTCTTTTCAGTCTCAGTTAAATCTTTTTTGGCCCATTTTACCTTTGGTAATGAAGCTGCCTAATAGTTATGCACACCTTGATATAAGTGTTATTCACTTTCGCCACACCCTCCCTCATTACACAAATACATATCACCTGAAAATGATTACATCCAATAAGCATTCAAGTTTATATGGTTTGGAATTGGAAAATGTGCATAGAAATAATGATATATTCAGAATTCTCACTTGCCTAATAATTGTGCACGCAGTGTATACAGGGAGTACCACTACCAGATTAATAGGTACGAGGTATTTTAGGAAGATATACATGAAGGCAGGGTAAAGTGACTAGGCATCAGGATGGATAATAAAAGTCAAATAGAGAAAAGTAGCAGAAGCAAATGATACGTGTAAAAATGTGTGTGTGCTTGTGTAATGTGTATTAGCAGCATGCCATCCTGCATCCCACTGCTAGCTTGTCTCTGAAGCCAAGCAGGGTTGTCCTGGATGGGAGACCAGATGCTGCTGGAAGTGGTGTAGAAGGCACTTTCCCTCTGGTCTAAAATAAATAAATATCCCAATGACCCAGGGCAGTTATTGGGAACATTGCCCTGTGTAGGGTGGCATCAAATGGGACATTAAATGGTTGTCCTGACTCTCTGTGGTTACAAAAGATCCCATGGCTCTGATTGTAAGAGTAGGGGTGTTGACTGTGGTGTCCTGGCTAAATTCCCAATCTGGCCCTCATACCTTGATGTCCACCTAATCATCCCCAGCTTCCAATTGGCTCATTCATATCCTCTCCCCAGTAACTATTCCCCAGGTTATTACTGTGAATAAAAACATGTTTTTAAATGTGTGAATGTGTACCAATAATTGACTGTTTAGCAGTCCTATGGCTTGGGGGTAGAAGCTGTCTCAGAGCCTGTTGGTCCGTGAGCCAATGCTCCAGGACCGTTTTCTGAACGGTAGTAGAGTGAACAGTCTATAGCTTCGGTGGCTGGAGTCTTTGGCAATTCTTCGAGCCTTCCTCTGACACCGCCTGATATAGAGGACCTGGATGGCAGGGGGCTCTGCCCCAGTGAAGTACTGGGCTGTCCGCATCCCCCTCTGTGGCGCTTTGCGGTCAAGGGCGGTGCATTTGCCATACCAAGTGGTGAGATGCTCTTGATGCTCACTCAAGATGCTCTCGATGGTCCAGCTGTCGAAAGTTTTGAGGATCTGAAGGCCCATGCCAAATCTTTTTAGCATCCTGAGGGGGAAGAGGCGCGGCCATGCCCTCTTCATGTGCTGGGTTGTGTGGACCATATTAAGTCCTTAGTGATGTGGATGCCAAGGAACTTGAAGCTCTCGACCCGCTCCACAACAGCCCTGTCAATGTGGATGGGGTCGTGCTCTCCCCTATTTTTCCTATAGTCCACGATCAGCTCCTTGGTCTTACTGATGCTGATGGGGAGGTTGTTGTCCTGGTACCACACTGCTAGGTCTTTGACCTCCATCCTGTAGGCTGACTCATCGTCGTCGAAGATTAGGCCTACCACTGTCATGTCGTCAGCAAGATTTGATGATGGCGTTGGAGTCGTGGGTGAACAAGGAGTAGAGGAGGGTAATAAGCACAGCCAAAGCACTTCATAATTACAGATGTGAGTGCTACAGGGTGATAGTCATTTAGGCAGGTTACCTTGAAGTTGTTGGTAATAGGGACAACGGTTGTCATCTTGAAACATGTTGGGACTACAGACTGGGACAAGTAGATTGAAAATGTGAAGACACTTGCCTGCTAGTCAGTGCTTGCTTTGCGAACGTGTCCATTTACATAAGTATTCAGAACCTTTACTCAATACTTTGTGAATCGCCTTTGGCAACGATTACAGCCTCGAGTCTTCTTAGGTATGACGCAACAAGCTTGGCACACCATTCTTCTCTGCAGATCCTCTCAAGCTCTGTCAGGTTGGATGGGGAGCGTCATTGCACAGCTATTTCCAGGTCTCTCCAGAGATGTTAGATCGGGTTCAAGACCGGGCTCTGGTTGGGCCACTCAAGGACATTCAGAGACTTATCCCAAAGCCACTCCTGTGTTGTCTTTTAATGGTCAAAAAAATGTGCTTTTCTTTCAAAGTGACCCCAAAGTTTTGAACGGCAGTGTACATATTGTGGTAGACGGCAGGGAGATGTGAGGGGAGTGGTTATTGAGGGGAGATATCTTACAGTTGGCTCCACCCCTGAGCCTTATATGGACTGCCTGCCCCAACAAGGCAAGGTTGTGGTTCATTAAGCCAGGGAGTCTGGCACACAGGGGAGAGGGGAGAAGAAAGAGCACAGGGAGAAGAAAGAGCACTAGCTGTGTGATTACCTGTTGTGACCTGGACTTTCTGATTACCACCCTTGTGTACTGAACTGGATTGGCTGAGGACCTGAGTTTTAGGATTACCCCTGGATAATGGAACGGACAACGAGACCAATTTGTGAACTGTGAAATAGTTTGTGAACCCCCTCCCCCTTTCCCCAGTGTACAAAAATCCCTAATAAACTCCCCATTTGCATTCTAGTTGTGCTACTGGTTTGTGTTTTGCTATTGAACTGGTTGACGTGGAAACCCCACAATCTTGAGCCTGCTACAATATGAATATAATATATATTCCAACATCAAGATCATCATTAATCATTGTTTTAACATTGTAAAATATTCCAGTAAAATGTATCATGTGATCTTAGGTTTATGTGTCTGAAGCGTACAATGTAACACTCATGAGGTGAAAGTACATAAACCACTGTGGCAAATATATTTTTTAATGATACAGCACTTGTGTGATTAGAGCAAATTAGATACTTGCATAGTATGTGCCACACAAAGTCCAAAGCTACCCAGTATTTTAGAAATCTCAGACACCTTAAGCTGAAGATGCAATACTGCATTAACACAATTAACAACGCTCCTCGCTCTTCATTTGGTTTGCCTTCAGTCCCAGACCCCCGCCTCTTGTATCTTCCATGACATGAGAGACTTATAAAGCAAAGCAGGTTCAGAAGGAAAACCTGAGTTTCTGCATCAGCTGAGACTGCACCAACCAGATGCTAACAACACTTCCTACCTTAATATGGCGGTCTATTTAAGCTGACCAGGTTCTGCTCACACATCCTCTCTGCTGCCGTTTGCTGCTACTGCTAGTATGCATTAGTTTTTCTTGCTGCCCACCACCACCCCAACCCCCAACTGTTAGGTTCTGTTTTCCTTCCTGAAGGTGGATTGGTATAGTAAACCTTGCTCACTGCCTGTAGTCATTTTGTTATGTATTGATGCTTTGCTCTGACAGTGAGCTACTCTGACGGAGCAGAGCATATTGCCAAGACCTATTGTACTGTTCATATTCTCTAATAAATGGTTCAACGAATACCTGGTGTTTCCTTTCTGGAATGTATTTATGCCTGGAGAGGGAGTCCTTCAGAGGGAGATACTGAGAGAGCTTCTCAGACTGGCTGGCTCCAGGGTTTAGGTTCACAGGCCAAACAGACGTGTCTTTATATCCTCCTGTCTGCCCTCGTTATGGCAGCTAATTCTAATGAGCCTCCTAGTCCAGAGCACCACTTGAAGAGCAACAGGACACTCACTCTCCCACAGGGGCTTCATAGCTTCTGTAGGAGTCAAAAGGAGATGTTGGATTGTCAGATGCCAGGTTGTTCCAGTAACTGGCATGGATTTTCTATATTATTAGTGATTATTCTTGATTAGATCATTCTTACCTGCTTCCCTAGAGCTTGCATAGAGTTAAACTCGATCTGTTCCCTCTTGATTCTGACCCAGTCAGGCTCATCTGGGATCATAAAGGCTAGAATCATCTTGACCAGGATCAGGACATGCTAACAAACACATTTTAGTCATTTAGCCGATCCTCTTATCCAGAGCAACTTACAGGAGCAATTAGGGTTACGTGCCATGCTCAAGGGCACATCGGCAGATTTTTCACCTAGTCCGCTCGGGGATTCAGCCCAGCAACCTGTCGGTTACTGGCCCAATGCTCTTAACCACTAGGCTACCCTCACCTATGTTGGTTGGGCAGATGATGACACTGTAACATTCTGTAAATAAGACAATTGTTATGAACAAGATACTGTACCTCCACCAGGATGGCTCCCCAAACCTAACTCCCCTCCCTCATACTGTACCTCCACCAGGATGGCTCCCCAAACCTAACTCCCCTCCCTCATACTGTACCTCCACCAGGATGGCTCCCCAAACCTAACTCCCCTCCCTCATACTGTACCTCCACCAGGATGGCTCCCCAAACCTAACTCCCCTCCCTCATACTGTACCTCCACCAGGATGGCTCCCCAAACCTAACTCCCCTCCCTCATACTGTACCTCCACCAGGATGGCTCCCCAAACCTAACTCCCCTCCCTCATACTGTACCTCCACCAGGATGGCTCCCCAAACCTAACTCCCCTCCCTCATACTATACCTCCACCAGGATGGCTCCCAGTATGATGTTCTTGCCGCTGATCCCTCCCACCAGACAGAACTCCTGGACGCGAGGGGACAGCAGTAGCAGCCAGCAGTTAGATATGATTGAGACAAAGCCCAGAACCTCAAATGCTGTCTGAAACATACACACACAGGCATACAGTAATATGGTTACAGGTACATACAAGGACAGCCGCAAATACAGACATGTGCATAGGGACGTAGATGGGCACTGATTAGAAAATAACATTGACCACTGCACGTTGCTCACATCTATTTATTTACCAGATTTAGCGTCATACCACATTTCTGTCTGCATTAAAAATGCCCTCTCTGTTTTTTAAATTCTCACATCGCCCCAAAACCCTCCTGACCTGCCACACCCCCATATTGGACACTGGGGCAGAGAATGGCTTCCGAAACAGTTTGCAGATCTTGTAGGCATCCCCTGGGATCTCTGTGATGTTGTTGAGAAGCAGGAGGACGGCGGTGAGCGGGTACACACAGGAGAACAGACTCAAATACCCAAACTTCACCAGCAACTCAATGTACTCCGCAAACAGGCCCTGAAACATAGCCACAGACGCAATAAGTTAATCACCAAAACAAAGAGACCCCTAACATACGACATGCAAATATTATAGGGTTGAAATAGACATTCGTGGTTGTATGAGTTTTGCCATAATTAAGCAGCTAGGTTATGTATATATATGTGTTGTTGTGGAGCCACTGGCTGTGTTATTTGTGGAACTGCATGTCTGTGTATGCATGTGCCTATGATCACCCAGGATCCAACCAAAGAGTTCCTCATCTTTGATGGAGGTATGTATCGGGATCCATGATATCTACTGTCTGTTCGGCTGAAAACGGTACTGTTTTATAATCCCTATGTTATGTGATAGTGTTACAGTTGTGTCCTGTATTTACAATATTATTGTCATTCTACACAGTTAGCACGTTGCTGTACGCTAAAGGTTAGCGAGCGTCTGTCCTGTACATTCCTTGCTAATGAGGTTAGTCACCCTGTGAAGAGTAAATGTATTTTTATTTCATGTCTCTCAGATTTCATGATGGATTGGCAGTTGCTCTAGAGTGTGTGTGTGTCTGCAGGTACAGGCTCTCAAACTGTTATGGAACATTGTTATGTTACTGTACACGTGTATGGCCATCAGATGGAGTTTATAAGATGAGTGCTCTGTAGTCATGTTGTTAAAAATCCAAACAGCATTGCGTCCTTTGTTGGCCAAGCATATGAGAACCGTTACACATATACACCCAACCTTGATTCCACCCCCTAAGGCACAGATGCAAAGAAACCAAGGCAGACGAGCACAATGAAGAGAAAAACAAAACAAACAAACACATTTTACATGGACTTACTGGAAAAGGGGGTAGTCTTCTCTGGGCTCTGAGTTTGTCCATCTCTAGGTCGTCCTCCTGCTCTTTCTTATGGGGAACACTGAGGAAGTGGTCGACTATAAACGGCACCACCACCTCTGTACACTGGTTCACGAGCTGGTTCAGAATTAGCAGAGAGGCAAGCTTCTGTGTGCACAAATCGACAAAACAAACATAAATAGTTGCATACTGTATACACACACACTGTCTGGGATCAATTACGACGCACAGTGCACAGAGAGAACATGATCTGTTCTGTTGCAGAGTGCAAGAAAACATATATTTTAGATCTACCATTTAAAATGAGGTATTTCCACATTGTATAACTTTTCCTCTGGCCATAGACAAACAGTGCTGCCCAGCTGAAATCTCTTACCTTGCGTAGCAGTGGTAGGTCCTGTTTGTAAAAGGCAATGTGGAAGAGCACAGCGAAGTTGTTGAAGAAAGTAAACTGAGAATTAGAAAGGGAGATTTTGTCATATTATTTGACAGTATTATTTGGCATTAATAGACTAGTTTTATGCACAACAACTTTCTATCCAAACTGGGAGAGTGCACAAGGACAGCTCATGTTATGTATGTGTAAGCTCATGTTATGCAGGTTCAGTAAGGCTGTACAGCACAGTAGTATTTCTTATTTTTTATCAATTGGTTGTTGATTAGTATCCTGTTGTACAATCTGCAATGTTTGAATTTCCAACTTTAATAACTAAACAAGTAATTACATTATTGCCACCAGCCAACAGTTTAAATCATGGCAGCCTTGCAACACAGACCTTGAAGGGTTCCACAGAAACTGTGTTATGCGAGTGTACACCTACCTGTATCAGAATACATTTAGCACCAGGGACTATTGCAACACATGTACAGTGCCTTTCGGAAAGTATTCAGATCCCTTGACTTTTTCCACATTTTGTTACTTTACAGCCTTATTCTAAAATGGATTAAATAAAAAATATCCTCATCAATCTACACACAATACCTCATAATGACAAAGCAAAAACATATATTTTTTTACATTTTTGCAAATGTATTAAAAATAAAAAAACAATTAATTTTGCTATGACCCTTTGCTATGAGACTCAAAATTGTGATCAGGTTTATCCTGTTTCCATTGATCCTCCTTGAGATGTTTCTACAAGTTGATTGGAGTCCACCTGTCGTAAATTCAATTGATTGGACATGATGTGGAAACACATCTGTCTATAAAAGGTCCCACAGATGACAGCAAAAACCAAGCCACAAGGTCGAAGGAATTGTCCGTAAAACTCCAAGACAGGATTGGGTCGAGGCACAGATCTGGGAAAGGGTACTGAAGGTCACAAAGAACACAGTGGCCTCCATCATTCTTAAATGGAAGAAATTTGGAACCACTAAGACCTTTGGCCTCCCGGCCATTCTGAGCATTCTGGGGAAAAGGGCCTTGGTCAGGGAGGTGATCAAGAACCCGATGGTCACTTTAATAGAGCTCTAGAGTTCCTCTGTGGAGATGGGAGAACCTTCCAGAAGGACAACCCTCTCTGCAGCACCACACCAATCAGACCATTATGGTAGAGTGGCCAGACGGAAGCCACTCCCCAGTAAAATGCACATGACAGCCCGCTTGGAGTTTGCCAAAAGGCACCTAAAGACTCTCAGACCATGAGAAGCAAGATTCTCTGGTCTGATGAAACCAAGATTGAACTCTTTTGCCTGAATGCCAGCCATCATCTCTGGAGTAACCTGAAAATAGCTGAGCAGCAACGCTCCCCATCCAACCTGACAGAGTTTGAGAGGATCTGCAGAAAAGAATGGGAGAAGCTCCCCAAATATAGGTTTGCCAAGCTTGTAGCGTTGTACCCAAGAAGACTCCAGGCTGTAATCGCTGCCAACGGTGCTTCAACAAAGTACTGAGTAAAGGGTCTGAATACGTATGTAAATGTGATTTTTCAGTTTTTTTTTATTCTAAAAACCTGTTTTTGCTTTGTCATTATAGGGTATTGGATGTAGATTGATGGGGGAAAAAAATATTTCATACGTTTTAGAATACGGCCGTAGAGTAACAAAATGTGGAAAAAGTGAAGGAATCTGAATACTTTCCGTATGCACTGTATATATACAGTAGAGAAAGGGATGACCAAAGGAGAGGGAGGAAGAGGAGAATAGACTGACAGATGGGAGAGGACAACTGGTACTGACCAGGAGGACTTTGGTGATATGATGGTTCTGGAAGGAGGACTCTTCTCTGTGGTTTTCTATGAGGGGAAATCAGACTGATTTTCAGTGGACTTATCACTTATCACACACAAACTGTGACACCTTGCATCCAATTGCATTCTCTATTATTCGATGACTCTCTGCTTTTTGGTGAACTTAGCTCTGTGTTCCCAAACATTCTACCCCCTACTGCCATTATTCATCAACCTCACAATTATTTTCTCTCTCCCTCTTCTCTAACCCCTTCTATCATCTCTTCCCTATCTAACTCATCTCCCTCCCCATTGCCTAGTGCACTCTCTCACCCCACTTGGTAAGTTGCATGGCCACAGCGTGGTACACATTCTTTAATATGGTGGTGTAGACTGTGTGGGCTATGGAGGGCATGTAGAGCAGAACTCCAGAGAACAGGGAGCCGCTGTCCTGATGGAAGTCCTGTACCAGGGCCTCTCCGTGGTAGAAGCCTGTCATTCCCAGCACCACCAGTCCCAGGAACAGCCCCACTAGGGGCAACGACACCAGGCCCACACGCAGCTGCCTCTGCCACTCCGGGAACAGGGGCTCCAGACGGCCTGTCACAGGGTTGATCCCCAGGGTGCCATGGAAGCCAGGGCGGGGCTCAGCGAAACGCTCTGTCAGGTGCCGTGTGCCCCAGCGGTGGGAGAGGGAGGAGCTCCGGCGCTTCCAGAACTCGATGAACACCGTGGACCACAGCATGCTGAATACAGCCTGTACCATGTGACCGCTGACTGAGAGGCCATAATCTTCCTCCTCCATCACCACCTCTCCGGCCTGCTCCTTCACCACCCCACCTCCTCCAGGCAGCAGAAAGGTCAGGACAAGGCCCAGGAAGGCAGGGGGAACCAGGGCCCAGGTGTAGAATTGCAGAAAGCTGAAGTAAAACGCCATGGTGCCTCCAAAGTATGACTGGATTGCATCTGCACAGGAAGAGAGCGATCAAAATTGGTAAATGTTTGTGGTGGTGCCAGAGCTTGGCGATATAGACAAAAAGTCCTATCGCGATAAATGTAACTATTTCGCTCGAAAACAACAAATACAATGATAAACCCCCCAAAATAAATGGACAGTTACTTTACATTAGCAGCAGGGCTCTGGATTTTTTTTGTCAGTACCAAGTAAGACATCTGAGATGTTAGCCGATGATTATAACAGTAAGCTATTTCATCGAACATATCCAGGAAATGCATGATTTCCACAAACCGATGCTGGCACTAAGACCATACTCAATGAGCTGTATATGGCCATAAGCAAACAGGAACAGTGGCGGGGACTTTTAATCCGTTTTCCCTCATCTTTACCAGCATGTTAAATGTGCATCCATAGGAAAACTATAGACCACCTATAGTCCACACACAGACGTTTACAAAGCTCTCCCTCTCCCTCCATTTGGCAAATTTGACTATAACTCTATCCTCCTGATTCCTGCTTACAAGCAAAAACTAAAGTAGGAAGCACCAGTGACTCAGTCAATAAAGATGTGGTCAGATGACAAAGATGCTAAGCTACAGGACTGTTTTGTTAGCACAGACTGGTATATGTTCCGGGATTCTTCCGATGGCATTGAGGAGTACACCACATCAATAAGTACATTGATGACGTCGTCCCTACAGTGACTGTATGTACAGTGGGGAGAACAAGTATTTGATACACTGCCAATTTTGAAGGTTTTCCTACTTACAAAGCATGTCGAGGTCTGTAATTTTTTATCATAGGTACACTTCAACCGTTGAGTGACGGAATCTAAAACTAAAATCCGTAAAATCACATTGTATGATTTTTAAGTAATTAATTTGCATTTTATTGCATGACATAAGTATTTGATCACCTACCAACCAGAAAGAATTCCGGCTCTCACAGACCTGTTAGTTTTTCTTTAAGAAGCCCTCCTGTTCTCCACTCATTACCTGTATTAACTGCACCTGTTTGAACTCGTTACCTGTATAAAAGACACCTGTCCACACACACAATCAAACAGACTCCAACCTCTCCACAATGGCTAAGACCAGACAGCTGTGTAAGGACATCATGGATAAAATTGTAGACCTGCACATGGCTGGGATGCGCTACAGGACAATAAGCAAGCAGCTTGGTGAGAAAGCAACAACTGTTGGCGCAATTATTAGAAAATGGAAGAAGTTCAAGATGATGGTCAATAACACTCGGTCTGGGACTCCATGCAAGACCTCACCTTGTGGGCATCAATGATCATGAGGAAGGTGAGGGATCAGCCCAGAACTACATGGCAGGACCTGGTCAATGACCTGAAGAGAGCTGGGACCACAGTCTCAAAGAAAACCATTAGTAACACTCTACGCCATCATGGATTAAAATCCTGCAGTGCACGCAAGGTCCCCCTGCTCAAGCCAGCGCATGTCCAGCCCCTTCTGAAGTTTGCCAATGACCATCTGGATGATCCAGAGGAGGAATGGGAGAAGGTCATGTGATCTGATGAGACAAAAATAGAGCTTTTTGGTCTAAACTCCACTCGCCGTGTTTGGAGGAAGAAGAACGATGAGTACAACCCCCAAGAACATCATCCCAACCGTGAAGCATGGAGGTGGAAACATCATTATTTGGGGATGCTTTTCTGCAAAGGGGACAGGACGACTGCACCGTATTGAGGGGAGGATGGATAGGGCCATTTCTTGCGAGATTTTGGCCAACAACCTCCTTCCCTCAGTAAGAGCATTGAAGATGGGTCGTGGCTGGGTCTTCCAGCATGACAACGACCCGAAACACACAGCCAGGGCAACTAAGGAGTGGCTCTGTAAGAAGCATCTCAAGGTCCTGGAGTGGCCTAGCCAGTCTCCAGACCTGAACCCAATAGAAAATCTTTGGAAAGTCCTTATTGCCCAGCGACAGCCCCGAAACCTGAAGGATCTGGAGAAGGTCTGTATGGAGGAGTGGGCCAAAATCCCTGTTGCAGTGTGTGCAAACCTGGTCAAGAACTACAGGAAACATATGATCTCTGTAATTGCAAACAAAGGTTTCTGTACCAAATATTAAGTTCTGCTTTTCTGACGTATCAAATACTTATGTCATTCATTAAATGCAAATTAATTACTTAAAAATCATACAATGTGATTTTCTGGATTTTTGTTGATAAATTATAAAAATTACAGACCTCTACATGCTTTGTAAGTAGGAAAACCTGCAAAATCGGCAGTGTATCAAATACTTTCTCTCCCCACTGTACATACCCCAACCAGACGCCATGGATTAAAAGCAACATCCGCACTGAGCTAAAGGGTAGAGCTGCCGCTTCCACAGAGCAGGACTCTAACCCGGACGCTTATAAGAACCCCATTACGCCCTCCGACGAACAATCAAACAGGCAAGGCATCAATACAGAACTAGGATTGAATCGTACTACACCGGCTCCGAAGCTCGTCGTGGCAGGGCTGGCAAACTATTACAGACTACAAAGGGAAGCACAGCCGAGAGATGCCCAGTGACACGAGCCTACCAGATGAGCTAAATAACTTCTATGTTCGCTTCGAGGCAAGTAACACTGACACATGCATGAGAGCATCAGCTGTCCGGATGACTGTGTAACCACGCTCTCCATAGCCGATGTGTGTAAGACCATGAAACAGGTCAACATTCACAAGGCCAAACGGATTACCAGAACGTGTACTCCGAGCATGCACTGACCAACCCGCAAGTGTCTTCACCAACATGTTTCAAGCAAACCACCATAGTCACTGTGTCCAGGAACACTAATGTAACCTGCCTAAATGACTACCAACCCGTAGCACTCACGTCTGTAGCCATGAAGTGCTTTGAAAGGCTGGTCATGGCTCACATCAATACCACTATCCCTGAAACCTTAGACCCTCTCCAATTTGCATACCGCACCAACAGATCCACAGTTGATGCAATCTCTATTGCACTCCACACTGCCCTTTCCCACCTGGACAAAAGGAACACCTATGTGAGAATACTATTCATTGACTACAGCTCAGCGGTCAACACGATAGTGCCCTCAAAGCTCATCACTAAGCTAAGGACCCTGGGACTAAACACTTCCCTCTGCAACTGGATCCTGGAATTCCTGATGGGCCGCCCCCAGGTGGTAAGGGTAGGTAACAAACCATCTGCCACACTGATCCTCAACATGGGAGCCCCTCAGGGGTGGTTGCATGCTCAGTCCCCTCCTGTACTCCCTGTTCACTCATGACTGCATGGGCAGGCACGACTCCAACACCATCATTCAGTGTGCCGACGACACAACAGTGCTTGATCAACAACAAAGATGAGACAGCTTATAGGGAGGAAGTGCCAGGATAACAACCTCTCCCTCAACGTGATCAAGACAAAGGAGATGATTGTGGACTATAGGATAGGAGGACCAAGCACGCCCACATTCTCATTTACCTGACTATAGTGGAGCAGGTTGAGAGCTTCAAGTTCCTTGGTGTCCACATCACCAACAAATCATCTTCCAAACACACAAAGACAGTCGTGAAGAGGACACGACAATGTCTATTACCCCTCAGGAGAATGAAAAGATTTTGCATGGGTCCTCAGATCCTCAAAAAGTTCTACAGCTGCACCATCGAGAGCATACTGACTGGTTGCATCACTGCCTGGTATGGCGACTGCTCGGTCTCCGACCGCAAAGGCACTACTGAAGGTAGTACATACGGCCCAGTACATCACTGGGGCCAAGATTCCAGCAATTCAGGACGTCTATACCAGGTGGTGTCAGAGGAAGGCCCTAAAAATTGTCAAAGACTCCAGCCACCCTAGTCATAGACTGTTCTCTCTGCTACCACACGGAGTGCCAAGTCTAGGTCCAAAAGGTTCAAAGATGGCATAGCAGTCAGACGTCCTTTGTCCTCGTCTTGTCGTGTCCAGTGTGTATATATATATATATATATATATATATATATATATATATATATATATATATATATATATATATATATATATATATATATATATACATATATACATATACATATATACATATATATATATATATATATATATATATATATATATATATATATATATATATATATATATATATATATATATATATATATATATATATATATATATATATATATATATATATATACATCTTTTCTTCTCATATCTATTTATATATTTAGTTTTTCTTCTAAAAACTCAACTTCAAAACACTCTCCTGCAACCCGCCTCACCAATTTAAAAAAATAAAGTATTATTCGCCTCAAATCTGAAATCCACAACAGAATCTAGCCAGAAGCTAGCCAGAAGCTAGTCAGAAAGTTAGTATTCACCTAACCACGGGTGGCGGTCATCAGCTATCCTTTAGCTCAAAAAGCTATCGGCAATTTTGTACAACGTGACTCAGACCAGAGCATACCGGACCTATTTTCTCTCCATATCGCAAGCTCTGGACATTTACACCTGGATCTTGCAGCTAGCTAGCTGCTATCCGAATGACTATTGGCTTACGTCGGTCCCGGAGCAAACATCAATTATTCCGGAGCTAGCCAGTTGAAGAGTTCCATCAGCCACTCCTGGGCTACAATTACCTATCCGGACCCGTTTTATTACTGCCGATGCGAAGCCACACCGGGCCTTCACGACTGGACTACCGACATTATCTGCCCGAGGCAGTTATCCAACTGGCCCCTCCGTCGCGACGTAACCTGAACGCCCATCTGCGGCCCGCTAATCGTTAGCTGTCTTATCGGCTGCTATCTGAATAGGTCTATTTGATCATTTTCTTGGGTCACTATAACTATATCTATTTTGCCAATTGGATTGGTCCCCTCTACCACACGGAACCCCACTAATCTACCAACGGAAACACACAAGGTGGCTAAAAACAAACCTACATCCTCTGCCAGCTTGCTACCCATGGCCTGGCTAGCTGTCTGAATCGCCGTGACCCCAACCAACCTCACTACTCACTGGACCCTTATGATCACTTGGCTAAGAATGCCTCTCCTTAATGTCAATATGCCTTGTCCATTGCTGTTCTGGTTAGTGTTTATAGGCTTATTTCACTGTAGAGCCTCTAGCCCTGCTCATTGTACCTTATCCAACCTTTCAGTTCCACCACCCACACATGCGATGACATCACCTAGTTTCAATGATGTTTCTAGAGACAATATCTCTCTCATCATCACTCAATGCCTAGGTTTACCTCCACTGTATTCACATCCTACCATACCTTTGTCTGTACATTATACCTTGAAGCTATTTTATCGCCCCCAGAAACGTGCTCCTTTTACTCTCTGTTCCGGACATCCTAGACGACTAATTCTCATAGCTTTTTGCCGTATCCTTATCCTGCTCCTCCTCTGTTCCTCTGGTGATGTAGAGGTGAATTCAGGTCCTGCGGTGCCTAGCTCCACTCCTTTTCCCCAGGTGCTCTCTTTTGGTGACTTCTGTAACCGTAATAGCCTTGGTTTCATGCATGTTAACATTAGAAGCCTCCTTCCTAAGTTTGTTTTATTCACTGCTTTAGCACACTCTGCCAACCCGGATTTCCTAGCCGTGTCTGAATCCTGGCTTAGGAAGACCACCAAAAACTCTGTAATCTCCATCCCTAACCACAACATTTTCAGACAAGATATAGCGGCCAAAGGGGGCGGTATTGCAATCTACTGCAGAGATAGCCTGCAGAGATATCCAGGTCTGTACCCAAATAATTTGAACTTCTACTTTTTAAAATCCACCTCTCTAAATACAAGTCTCTCATCGTTGCCACCTGCTATAGACCACCCTCTGCCCCCAGCTGTGCTCTGGACACGATATGTGAACTGATTGCCCCCCATCTATCTTTAGAGCTTGTGCTGCTAGGTGACCTAAACTGGAACATGCTTAACACCCCAGCCATCCTACAATCTAAGCTTGATGCCCTCAATCTCACACAAATTATCAATGAACCTACCAGGTACCACCCCAAAGCCATAAACACGGGCACCCTCATAGATATCATCCTAACCAACTTGCCCTCTAAATACACCTCTGCTGTTTTCAACCAAGATCACTGCCTCATTGCCTGCATATATAATGGGTAAGCGGTCAAACGGGCTCCACTCATCACTGTCAAACACTCCCTGAAACACTTCAGTGAGCAGGCCTTTCTAATCGACCTGGCCCTGGTATCCTGGAAGGATATTGACCTCATCCCGTCAGTAGAGAATGCCTGGTTATTTTTTTTAAATGCCTTCCTCACCATCTTAAATAAACATGCCCCATTCAAGAAATTTAGAACCAGGAACAGATATAGCCCTTGGTTCGCTCCAGACCTGACTGCCCTTTATGGTGTTCTGCATTAGCATCGAACAGCCCCCGTGACATGCAACTATTCAGGGAAGTTAGAAACCAATATACACAGGCAGTTAGAAAAGCCAAGGCTAGCTTTTTCAAGCAGAAATTTGCTTCCTGAAACAACAAACTCAAAAAAGTTCTGGGACACTAAAGTCCATGGAGAACAAGAACACCTCCTCCCAGATGCCCACTGAACTGAGGATAGGAAACTCTGTCACCACCGATAAATCCACTATAATTGAAAATTTCAATAACCATTTTTCTACGGCCGGCCATGCTTTCAACCTGGCTAACCCTACCCCGGTCAACAGCACTGGACCCCCCACAACAACTCGCCCAAGCCTTCCCCATTTCATTTGTGCCGTCCGTTTTGTCACCAAAGCCCCATACTACCCACCACTGCGACCTGTACGCTCTCATTGGCTGGCCCTCGCTTCATACTCGTCGCCAAACCCACTGGCTCCGGGTCATCTACAAGACCCTGCTAGTAAAGTCCCCCCTTATCTCAGCTCGCTGGTCACCATAGCAGCACCCACCTGTAGCACGCGCTCCAGCATGTATATCTCTCTGGTCACCCCCAATGCCAATTCCTCCTTTGGCCGCCTCTCCTTCCAGTTCTCTGCTGCCAATGACTGGAAACGAACTACAAAAATCTCTGGAACTGGAAACACTTATCTCCCTCACTAGCTTTAAGAACCAGCTGTCAGAGCAGCTCACAGATTACTGCACCTGTACATATCCCATCTATAATTTACCCCAAACAACTACATCTTCCCCTACTGTATTTATTTATTTATTTTGCTCCTTTGCACCCCATTATTTCTATTTCGACTTTGCACATTCTCCCACTGCAAATCTAACATTCCAGTGTTTTACTTGCTATATTGTATTTACTTCGCCACCATGGCCTTTTTTTGCCTTTACCTCCCTTATCTCACCTCATTTGCTCACATTGTATATATACTTATTTTTATACTGTATTATTGACTGTATGTTTGTTTTACTCCATGTGTAACTCTGTGTTGTTGTATGTGTCAAACTGCTTTGCTTTATCTTGGCCAGGTCGCAATTGTAAATGAGAACTTGTTCTCAACTTGCCTACCTGGTTGGTTAAGGGCTTGTAAGTAAGCATTTCACTGTAAGGTGACAACTGTTGTATTTGGCGCATGTGACAAATAACATTTGATTTGATATGATTGATATTTTGATGTGCAACCTGTCAAAATAGGATCCAGAATTATGAGTTTTATTTTGTTGACATCTTTGTGCATATTGGCCTAGAGCCTATACACGCTTCGAAAAAAAGGTTTTATCTAGAACCTAAAGCGGTTCTTTTCCTGTCCTGATAGGAGAACCCTTTTTGGTTCCTGGAAGAACCCTATTGTGTTCCATGTAGAACCCTTTTCCCAGAGTGTTCTACATGGATCCCAATGTGGTCAGACAAATAACCCTTTTGGAACCCTTTTTTCTAAGTGTGTATTATTCAGCACCTGAGGAAGTGGGAAATCAAAACACAGCTAGATTTTTTGTGTGTGTGTTTACTGTATGTTGTTGTTTACCGAGAGGCTGTCTCCATATCTGCTTCTTAGAGTACCACCTTCTGCCGAGGTCATTCAGTCTCTGCTGGTCATGTAGAGGGAAGATGTCCTTTATCACTCCTGCCCTCACCAGCTTCTGACCTACAGCACAGAGACAGGAAGGATGGGCAACATCAGGGAACTGTACAATACCTCTACCATTATTACACACACAGACGGGTAACCGGGGGTAACATAGCCAGAAGCTTGGCAGCATACGTAAGGGGCAGTGCAGATCACAGAGCAGTGAGAGAGGGCTGGAGAGAGCACTGAAATGATGAGCCAAAGGTGGTGCTCTGCTCTGCTGCAGAACAGCTTAGATCATGACATAGAAGACAGAACATGCAGAGGTTAGCAAATGGCACACATGTGCACAAGCAATATATTGACAGATGTGCCAAATTGTATTCTTTCATTTTTCATGTTGATATTATTCAATGTTCATTAATGTATGTAAGCAATGTGTTATTGAAATCAAAATACTACTCATATTACAGAGCAAGCGGTAAAGCTTTATATGACACCAACTTTTGATTTGTAGCACCTTGTAGCACACCATTACAGTCTTAAAGGAGGCTTGGGTAAGTCTACAAATATTCTAACTTCAATTAATTATTTCTCAAGTATGTTTAAAGATACAAATGTCAAATATATGTAAACAATACTTTCTCCAAAGGAAAATCACCCAAATCTTGTTCCTTATTTGTTCTAGTTTTGAAGGAATCACCCAACATCCCCCTTTACATCACTCTATTCACATACCCGCACACACACACACACACACACACACACACACACACACACACACACACACACACACACACACACACACACACACACACACACACACACACACACACACACACACGTAAAGACTTACAGATGTTTTCCCAGGCCTCTAGGACCCCCGGAGCCTCTGGGACTCCAGGGATTCTCTGCTTCTTCTGGGCCTGTAGAGAGTCCAGCTCATTCTTGACTATGTACTGACGCTCTGCTAGCGTCAGGAACTCCTGCATGTCATCTGGTAACATAGAGGACAGGCGTCAATCAAGACTGTCATATACAGGAACAGTCAAAAGTTTGGACACATATATTGTAGAATAATAGTGAAGACATCAAAACTATTAAATAACACATATGGAATCATGTAGTAACCAAAAAAGTCTTAAACAAATGTAAATACATTTTATATTTGAGATTCTTCAAAGTAGCCACCCTTTGCCTTGATGACAGCTTTGCACACTCTTGGTATTCTCTCAACCAGCTTCATGAGGTAGTCACCTGGAATGCATTTCAATTAACAGATGTGCCTTGTTAAAGGTTAATTTGTGGAATTTCTTTCCTTATTAATGTGTTTGAGCCAATCATTGTGTTGTGACAAGGTAGGGGTGGTATATAGAAGATAGCCCTATTTGGTAAAAGACCAAATCCATATTATGGCAAGATCAGCTCAAATAAGCAAAGAGAAACGACAATCTATCATTACTTTAAAACATGAAGGTCAGTCAATCCGGAAAATTTTATGAACTGTCTGTGATTTATTTAGAATTCTAGGCACACTTATCCAGCATGACTACGCCAATCTGTCACGCCCTGGTCAAAATATATTATGTTTATCTTCATTTATTGGGTCAGGCCAGGGTGTGACATGGGTTTATTGTGGTGTGTTTCGTCTTGGGGTTTTGTGGTGTGTATAGCGTAGTCTATGGCTGCCTGAGGCGGTTCTCAATCAGAGTCAGGTGATTTTCGTTGTCTCTGATTGGCAGCCATATTCTTTGAGTGTTTCGTGGGTGATTGTTCCTGTCTCTGTGTTTATATTCACCAGATAGGCTGTCTAGTTTTTTCACGTTTTCGTCTGTTGTTTTTTGTACGTTTCAGTTATTTCATGTCTAGTCATTTTTCATCAATAAACATGAGTAACCACCACGCTGCATTTTGGTCCGCTCCTCCTTCAACAGAAGAACGCCGTTACACAATCTGGTTTGCACTTAGTGGGACTATCATTTGTTTTCAACAGGACAATGACCCAAAACACACCTCCAGGCTGTGTAAGGGCTATTTGACCAAGGGGAGTGATAGAGTGCTGCATCAGATGACCAGGCCTCCACAATCTCCCGACATCAACCAAATTGAGATGGTTTAGCATGAGTCTGATAGCAGAGTGAAGGAAAAGCAGCCAACAAGTGCTCAGCATATGTGGGAACTCCTTCAAGGCTATTGGAAAAGCATTCCTCGTGAAGCTGGTTTAGAGAGAGTGATGCTGTCAAAGGCAAAGGGTGGCTACTTTGAAGAATCTAAAATCAAAAATATATTTTGATTAGTTTAACACTTTTGTCTTGCTTACTACATGATTCCATGTGTGTTATCTCATAGTTTTGATGTCTTCACTATTATTCTACAATGTAGAACATTTTACAAATAAATAAAAAACCTTGAATGAGTAGGTGTATCCAAACTTTTGACTGGTACTGTATATTACATTGAATATGTCATTTTTTCTATATTACCACACTATTACAACAGTGAATGTGTATTTTGTTGATTCTATTCCTACAGAAGGTGTATTGGGTGCTGAAGATCTGTTACAACTTGTAACTGCTATTACCTTTAATATCCCTACTCTTCCCCCACTATTACCAACATTCTTACCAACATTGGTGAAGTTGTCTCTGTCGTGGTAGGAGAAAGAAGCCATCTCTTCATTGCGGTATTTCTTACACAGACCCAGATCCTCCATGGCTCTGAGAAGGGTGCAGCGAGGAGCAGACACCACGATCACATTTCCACACTCATCCTCTCCAGGGTGGGCCAGCAATGCTGCTCCTAGTCCAGGGAGGAGGAGAGGGTCAACTACAGTACTCCTGCCTCTACTGCAGTGAGTGAATTATTGACACTTAATTCAGCTAATAAACTAAGATACACGGATTGCCCCTGCAGTTGTATTGTGCAACATTTCATCAGGATTAACCTGATGTTAGCTGACTACTTTGAAACTAGAGACTCAACTAATAAACAAATCAAGCCCAGGTGAATCAGTTGAATCAGATGTTTTAATAGCACTCGGCTGGAACGAAACAAGCGACACAGACTGAAGAACAGTCAGGCCTCTGATCTGCTGCTGACTCTATCTGACCTGACCTCTCACCTCCATGTCTCTTTGAAGCTTCAATCAGGGAGATGAGCCACCTCTTGGTGACAGGCTGGACGTTGTCTGACAGCTGGATGAGGACCAGGGGCTCCACCTGCTTAGACACACAGCAGGGACAGCTGACCTGCGTCCAGCAGCCCTGGGACAGGACCTTAGTCTGTGTCTGGACAGAGCCTTTATCCCCCAGCGACGTCATCACGTCCCTGTGGAGAGGCAGTGTGAGGAGGACAAGGAGTTTTACTGTATCTGTTACAAACTCTGAAATACACACATTACATGGGTCGTTCCAACAACAACAACAAAAAGGCACAACAAAGAGGATCCGACACCCACCATCTGAGTGTTCTAAAATGGTTTCTGTAGTTAGACATTATTATTTGGTTGAAATATAATTTGATCTGACAAAATAAAGCTAATAGATTGCACCTAAATTGGCCATTTTAAATTATAGGATTTATATAATATTCAGTAAATATAGTACCCAACATCCAATTTGGACTAAACTTCTTCCTACCAATGCTGAAATGACATGGGGGTCATACAGGGTTTAGATTGCTTTGGGTTTAGTTCACCTGCATCTGGTTGTCTTGACTTACAGAGATGCAGGACTGAGATGAAAGGTCTACTTGTTTGGCTTGATAGCTAGCTGGCTATTTGAACAACAAATGCATGCGGTGGTCGGGGATGACAGAGAAGGCTAAGGGACTAGTTCCTAACCACTGTCGATGTGGAGTGGCTTTTGAGAGCTATTTCAGCAGCCGTGACACAATATCGGCAAGGGAGGACCAGTATTGCAGATTTTGTAATATTCCTGTCAAGTTTTTATATGAATGTCCCCTGTGTTTTTTAAAAACTCAATCAATCCATCAACGACTCACATGGAGATCTCAAATGGCCATAGAAGGCTGTGGCTACAGGTTAGAGAGCAGTCCCATTTGCATGTGATGCGGAGAGGAGATGGTAACAGCCCACTAAGCACAGACCGGCCTTGATCTAAATGTCCACGGACGTTGGTCCGGCCTATATTTGGCCCAAACATCGACATCTAAAATTCGTTCCGATTTGGTCTGGACCAGGCTTGATTTTTTTCCCCAAACATAGACATCTATGTTTCACAGGTTTGGACAGCACCATACAACACAGTACAGTACAATAGAGCACAGCAGAGCTGTGCACAGCAGTACATTACAGTACAATATAGAACAATAAAGAAAAGTAGAGTACAGTACAGTAAAGAAAAGAAAAGTAAAGTATAGATAGCTAGGTACAGTAGAGTTTTGTACAGTATAATGTACCCTACTTTACTCTAATGTAGTCTACTCTACTGAACTAAACTGTACTGTACTTTACTTTATTTTTACTGAAATAAACTGTACTGTACTACACGCTACTGTACTTGAATCTACTGAATATAATGCTACTGTACCGTACTCTACTGAATAAAACTATTACTGTCCTGTATCATACTGTACTCTACTGTACTCTGCTGTACTGAACTGTGCCGTACTGTACTGTGCTGTTCAAACTTGTGAAACATAGCCTAGACGTCTATGACTCACAAAGATTTGGTCTGGTCCCAACTACCTAATTTTGTACTTGTTTGGGGGCGGAGTTCAGTAGAATAATACCCAGTATCCTTTACAAGTGTTTGTTTTTACATTTACATTTACATTGTGGTCATTCAGTAGACACTCTTATCCAGAGCAACCAGAGCAAGTATTGATGTCAACTGCACAAGTTCAGTGAAATGCATTTATTGCAAGCTCTAAACCCAGCAATGTAGTAATCAATATCAATATAGTACTAAAAATAACATAAGGTAGAACAAAAACACAAATAACAAATAAGAAGAACACATGAAAGTAAGAAGCAAAAAAAAAGAAACGTCCTCTCACTGTCAACTGTGTTTATTTTCAGCAAACTTAACATGTGTAAATATTTGTATGAACATAACAAGATTCAACAACTGAAATATAAACTGAACAAGTTCCACAGACATGTGACAAACAGAAATTGAATAATGTGTCCCTGAACAAAGGGGTGGTCAAAATCAAAAGTAACAGTCAGTATCTGGTGTGGCCACCAGCTAGCTGCATTAAGTACTGCAGTGAATCTTCTCCTCGTGGACTGCACCTGTCATGTCTTGTTATGTCTGTTCCTGTCCTTTCTCTTCATTCTCTCTCTCTGCTGGTCTTTTTAGGTTACCTTCTCTGTCTCTCATCCCTCAGCTGTTCTACATTTCCCCTAACTAGCTCATTCTCTCTTTCCCCACCTGTTCTCTCTTCCCCCTCTGATTAGGTCTCTATTTCTTTCTCTGTTCCTGCTACTTTCAGTGTCTGATTCTTGTTTGTGTTTTTTGATGCCAGAAGCAAGCTGTCGTCTCGTTTGCTTCCACCTTGTCCTGTCCTGTCGGAGTCTGCATGGCAGGTGCATCCTGCATTATACTACGTTCTTTTGTTCCATTGACTACGTTGGAAGAGGATTTATGCCATTCCTGTTTTTTATTAAAGAACTCTGTTTTCTGTTAAAACCGCGTTTGGGTCTTCACTCAAGTTCTTAACAGAAGAATCAGACCCAGAATGGACCCAGCGGCTCCGGACCCTTTTCACTCCGCCGTCGAGATCCAGGGAGCGATGCTAGGCAGACACGAGGAGGAATTGTCTGCTGCTCAACATGCCGTTGAGACCCTGGCCGTCCAAGTCTCCGACCTCACAAGACAGGTTCACCAACTCCACCTCGATCCACCGCCCACTTCCAGGGTTTCCGAGTCTCCGGAGCCCAGGATCAACAACCCGCCGTGTTACTCTGGGGAGCCCACTGAGTGCCGCTCATTCCTCACTCAGTGTGATGTGGTGTTCTCTCTCCAGCCCAACACCTACTCCAGGAGCGCAGCCCGCATCGCCTACGTCATTTCTCTCCTTACCGGACGGGCGCGTGAGTGGGGCACGGCAGTCTGGGAGGCGAGGGCTGAGTGTATTAACCAGTATCAGGACTTTAAGGAGGAGATGATACGGGTTTTTGACCGTTCTGTTTTTGGCGAGGAGGCTTCCAGGGCCCTGTCTTCCCTATGTCAGGGGAATAGATCCATAACGGATTATTCTATTGAGTTTCGCACTCTCGCTGCCTCTAGTGACTGGAACGAGCCGGCTTTGCTCGCTCGTTTTCTGGAGGGTCTCCACGTCGAGGTTAAGGATGAGATCCTCTCCCGGGAGGTTCCTTCCAGTCTGGACTCCTTAATAGCTCTCGCTATTCGCATAGAGCGACGGATTGATCTTCGTCGCCGAGCTCGTGGAAGGGAGCTCACGTTCTCCGTTGCTCCCCTCTCCACATCACTGCCACCTGCCGCATCACTGCCACCCTCCTCCGCCGGCTCGGATGCTGAGCCTATGCAGCTGGGGGGTATTCGCATCTCGGCCAAGGAGAGGGAACGGAGAATCACCAATCGCCTCTGTCTCTACTGCGGCTCCGCTGGTCATTTTGTCACCTCATGTCCAGTAAAAGCCAGAGCTCATCAGTAAGAGGAGGGCTACTGGTGAGACGCTGCCTTTAACCCTCACTGTCTCTGGTAATCATAGCGAAACCATTTCTTTTTTAATTTTTCGTTCACCTTTTACACCTGTTGTTTTGGGTCATCCCTGGCTAGTGCGCCATAACCCTTCTATTAATTGGTCTAGTAATACTATCCTATCCTGGAATGTTTCTTGTCATGTAACCTGTTTAATGTCTGCTATCCCTCCTGTTTCCTCTGTCTCTTCTTCACAGGAGGAGCCTGGCGATTTGACAGGGGTGCCGGAGGAGTATCACGATCTGCGCACGGTGTTCAGTCGTTCCAAGGCCACTTCTCTCCCTCCACACCGGTCGTATGACTGTAGTATTGATCTCCTTCCGGGAACTACTCCCCCGGGGTAGATTATACTCTCTGTCGGCTCCCGAACGTAAGGCTCTCGAGGATAATTTGTCGGTTTCGCTCGACGCCGGTACCATAGTCTCCTCCTCCTCCCCCGCCGGAGCGGGGTTTTTTTTTGTTCAGAAGAAGGACGGGTCCCTGCGCCCATGCGTGGATTATCGAGGGCTGAATGACATAACAGTTAAGAATCGTTATCCGCTTCCTCTTATGTCTTCAGCCTTCGAGATCCTGCAGGGAGCCAGGTTTTCCACCAAATTGGACCTTCGTAACGCATACCATCTCGTGCGCATCAGGGAGGGGGACGAGTGGAAGACGGCGTTTAACACTCCGTTAGGGCACTTTGAATACCGGGTTCTTCCTTTCGGCCTCGTTAACGCTCCAGCTGTCTTTCAGGCACTAGTTAACGACGTCCTGAGAGACATGCTGAACATTTTTGTTTTCGTTTACATGGACGATATCCTGATTTTTTCACCGTCTCTCTCGATTCATGTTCAGCACGTGCGACGCGTCCTCCAGCGCCTTTTGGAGAACTGTCTTTATGTGAAGGCTGAGAAGTGCACTTTTCATGCCGCCTCTGTCCCTTTTCTCGGTTCCGTTATTTCCGCTGAGGGCATTAAGATGGATCCCGCTAAGGTCCAGGCTGTCATTGATTGGCCCGTTCCTAAGTCACGCGTCGAGCTGCAGCGCTTTCTGGGCTTCGCTAATTTCTACCGTCGTTTCATCCGTAATTTCGGTCAGGTGGCAGCTCCTCTCACAGCCCTTACTTCTGTTAAGACGTGCTTTAAGTGGTCAGTTTCCGCCCAGGGAGCTTTTGATCTTCTTAAGAATCGTTTTACATCCGCACCTATTCTTGTTACACCTGACATCTCTAGACAGTTTGTTGTTGAGGTTGACGCGTCAGAGGTGGGCGTTGGAGCCATTCTTTCTCAGCGCTCTCTGACGGCAAGGTCCATCCTTGCGCGTTTTTCTCTCATCGCTTATCGCCGTCAGAACGTAACTATTATGTTGGTAATCGCGAACTGCTCGCCATCCGCTTAGCCCTAGGCGAATGGCGACAGTGGTTGGAGGGGGCGACCGTTCCTTTTGTCGTTTGGACTGACCATAGGAACCTTGAGTACATCCATTCAGCCAAACGACTTAATGCGCGTCAGGCTCGTTGGGCTCTGTTTTTCGCTCGTTTCGAGTTTGTTATTTCTTATCGTCCGGGCTCAAAAAACACCAAACCTGATGCTTTATCTCGTCTCTTCAGTTCTTCTGAGGTCTCCACCGACCCCGATGGGATTCTCCCTGAGGGGCGTGTTGTCGGGTTGACTGTCTGGGGAATTGAGAGGCAGGTAAAGCAAGCACTCGCTCACACTCCGTCGCCGCGAGCTTGTCCTAGGAACCTTCTGTTCGTTCCCGTTCCTACTCGTCCGGCCGTTCTTCAGTGGGCCCACTCTGCCAAGTTAGCCGGCCACCCCGGCGTTCGGGGTACGCTTCGCTTCCATTCGCCAGCGTTTCTGGTGGCCCACTCGGGAACGTGACGCGCGTCGATTTGTCGCCGCTTGTTCGGTCTGCGCGCAGACTAAATCTGGGAACTCTCCTCCTGCCGGCCGTCTCAGACCGCTTCCCATTCCCTCTCGACCGTGGTCTCACATCGCTTTAGATTTTATCACCGGACTGCCTTCATCAGCAGGGAAGACAGTTATTCTTACGGTTGTCGATAGATTCTCTAAGGCGGCTCATTTCATTCCTCTCGATAAGCTCCCTTCTGCTAAGGAGACGGCTCAGATCATTATCGAGAATGTTTTCCGAATTCATGGCCTTCCGTCTGACGTCGTTTCCGACAGAGGTCCGCAGTTCACGTCTCAATTTTGGAGGGAGTTTTGCCGTTTGATTGGGGCTTCCGTCAGTCTCTCGTCCGGCTTTCATCCCCAGTCTAACGGTCAAGCCGAACGGGCCAATCAGACTGTTGGTCGCATTTTACGCAGTCTTTCTTTTCGTAACCCTGCGTCTTGGTCAGAATAGCTCCCTGGGCAGAGTACGCCCACAACTCGCTTCCCTCGTCTGCTACCGGTCTATCCCCTTTTCAGTGTAGCCTCGGGTACCAGCCTCCGCTGTTCTCATCTCAGCTCGCCGAGTCCTGCGTCCCCTCCGCTCAGGTTTTTGTCCAGCGTTGCGAGCGCACCTGGAAGGGGGTCAGGTCGGCACTTTGCCGTAATAGGGCGCAGACTGTGAGGGCCGCTAATAAGCGTAGGACCAAGAGTCCTAGATATTGTTGCGGTCAGAGAGTATGGCTCTCCACTCAGAACCTTCCCCTTAAGACAGCTTCTCGCAAGTTGGCCCCGCGGTTCATTGGTCCGTTCCGTATTTCCCAGGTCATTAATCCTGTCGCAGTGCGACTTCTTCTCCCGCGCTATCTTCGTCGCGTTCACCCGGTCTTCCATGTCTCCTGTGTTAAGCCCGTTCTTCGCGCCCCCGCTCGTCCCTCCCCCCCCCCATCCTTGTCGAGGGCGCACCCATCTACAGGGTTCGTAAGATTTTGGACATGCGCCCTCGGGGCCGTGGTCATCAGTACCTAGTGGATTGGGAGGGGTACGGTCCTGAGGAGAGGAGTTGGGTTCCCTCTCAGGACGTGCTGGACCGTTCGCTGATCGATGATTTCCTCCGTTGCCGCCAGGTTTCCTCCTCGAGTGCGCCAGGAGGCGCTCGGTGAGTGGGGGGGGTACTGTCATGTCTTGTTATGTCTGTTCCTGTCCTTTCTCTTCATTCTCTCTCTCTGCTGGTCTTTTTAGGTTACCTTCTCTGTCTCTCATCCCTCAGCTGTTCTACATTTCCCCTAACTAGCTCATTCTCTCTTTCCCCACCTGTTCTCTCTTCCCCCTCTGATTAGGTCTCTATTTCTTTCTCTGTTCCTGCTACTTTCAGTGTCTGATTCTTGTTTGTGTTTTTTGATGCCAGAAGCAAGCTGTCGTCTCGTTTGCTTCCACCTTGTCCTGTCCTGTCGGAGTCTGCATGGCAGGTGCATCCTGCATTATACTACGTTCTTTTGTTCCATTGACTACGTTGGAAGAGGATTTATGCCATTCCTGTTTTTTATTAAAGAACTCTGTTTTCTGTTAAAACCGCGTTTGGGTCTTCACTCAAGTTCTTAACAGCACCAGATTTGCCAGTTCTCGCTGTGAGATGTTACCCCACTCTTCCACCAAGGTACCTGCAAGTTCCCGGACATTTCTGGGGGGAATGGCCCTAGCCCTCACCCTCCGATCCAACAGGTCCCAGATGTGCTCAATGGGATTGAGATTCAGGCTCTTCGTTATTCATGGCAGAACACTGACATTGCTGTCTTGCAGGAAATCATGCACAGAACGAGCAGTATGGCTGGTGGCATTGTCATGTTGCAGGGTCATGTCAGGATGAGCCTGCAGGAAGGGTACCACATGAAGGAGGAGGATGTCTTCCCTGTAACGCACAGCGTTGAGATTGCCTGCAATGACAACAAGCTCAATCCGATGATGCTGACACACCGCCCCAGACCATGATGGACCCTCCGCCTTCAAATTGATCCCGCTCCAGAGTACAGGCCTCTGTGTAATGCTCATTCCTTCTACGATAAACGCAAATCCGACCATCACCCCTGGTGAGACAAAACCGCGACTCGTCAGTGAAGAACACTTTTTGCCAGTCCTGTCTGGTCCAGCAACGGTGGGTTTGTGCCCATAGACGATGTTGTTGCTGGTGATGTCTGGTGAGGACCTGCCTTACAACAGGCCTACAAGCCCTCAGTCCAGCCTCTCTCAGCCTATTGCGGAACGTCTGAGCAATGATGAAGGGATTGTGCATTCCTGATGTAACTCGGACAGTTGTTGTTGCCATCCTTTACCTGTCCCACAGGTGTGATGTTCGGATGTACCGATCCTGTGCATGTGTTGTTACCCGTGGTCTGCCACTGAGAAGACAATCAGCTATCTGTTCTGTCTCCCTGTAGCGCTTTCTTAGGCGTCTCACGGTATGGACATTGCAATTTCTTGCCCTGGCCACATCTGTAGTCCTCATGCCTCCTTGTAGCATGCCTAAGGCACGTTCACACAGATGAGCAGGGACCCTGGTTATCTTTAAAAAAAAATGTTTTTAGAGTCAGTAGAAAGACCTCTTCAGTGTCTTAAGTTTTCATAACTGTGACCTTAATAGCCTACCGTCTGTAAGCTGTTAGTGAATGTTCATTAATTGTTTATGGTTCATTGAACAAGCATGGGAAACAGTGTTTAAACCCTTTACAATGAAGATCTGTGAAGTTACTTTGAAATACAAGGTCCTGAAAAAGGGGCGTTTCTTTTTTTGCTGAGTTTATTTACAGGATCAATTCCAATACCATATTTATAATGTGTCGGGATACTGGAGTGACAAAGGTAGATGTGTATAGGGGTAAGGTGTCTAGGCATCAGGATCAACAAACTAGCAGCAGCGCAAATGAAGAATGTATGTGTGTGTGTTGTGGTAGACCAGGGGGTTTGGTCAAGACGTTTAAACAGATCACACGGACAGAGTAAGATTAGCTCGGTTTCAAGGGTGTTCATTTAAATAATACATCAAAAAGGATAGGTCTCCCCCAGGAGACCCTCTCCAAGACACCGTCTTCTGGGCTCCGGGTCTTGCTGTACGGCACAGAACTGCACTCACGCCTGTTACCTCTGTAACAGTCCCTAACTTTACAGGAGTCCTTTCTTCCCCCAACTCTCTCCCTATGTGCTGTCCTTCTGGCAGCTTTATGGGCCTTGTACAGCTGGTGAGCAATCAGCCCTTGATTACTCCCCAACTCCCAATCACCCCCAATTAGTCCTGGCCGGAGCACCCGTCGAGACCTGGCACGTCCAGCAGATGGAGCCATCGCCTTGAGATGTATACACCGTCTGTCACCAGGCCTCGACGAGTCTCCCCCTGGTGGCTGACCTGCTGTACGCCACAGTGTGTGGAGTCAATATACACTGTGTACAAAACATTAGGAACACCTTCCTAATATTGAGTTGCACACCATTTTGCCCTCAGAACAGCCTTAATTTGTTGGGCCATGGACTCTACAAGGTGTCAAAAGCGTTCCACAGGGATTTTGGCCCATGTTGACTCCAATGCTTCATACAGTTGTGTCAAGTTGGCTGGTAGTGGATCTCTACTCTGAATAGCTCGTTCCATCTCATCCCTTAAAAAGTCTAATAAATCCATGTAATACATCTTGCACCGGCACAATAAATCCATCCTTTATTTTAGACAGGTCTAAAGAAGCATGATATGAAGAACATGTAGTCTACTTCAGAAGAACAGAATAACTCTGAGTTGTCCTTATGTTAGGTCCTGATCTGGCTATGCCAAATATATGTGGGCCACCCTAGTTCATTTAGCAGATAAGATTGTCTTAGAATTCCGTGGCATTATTTTATAATATTTTATAGTACATAGTTTAAAGAATATAATTGATAAAAGCTGAATAAAACGTAAGTATTTTATCCAAAAGATTTGAGGGAGTGCGCACATATGGCTATTCTGTGTTGAGCGGTTAACAAAGAAATAGGTACTACTATATGCTTAACTTAGAGTCATTCATGTAACTTTAGTTGTTCTACAAACTTCGGGCTACATTACCGGTCAAAAGTTTCAGAACACATACTCAATCAAGGGATTTTCATATTTTTTTATATATTCTACATTGTAGAATAGTAGTGAAGACATCAAAACTATGAAATAGCACATATGGAATCATGAAGTAACCAAAAAAGTGTGAAACAAAATAGATTTTATACTTTAGATTCTTCAAATAGCCACCCTTTGCCTTCATGACAGCTTTGCACACTTGGCATTCTCTCAAACAGCTTCATGGGGTTGTCACCTGGAATACATTTCAAATAACCGGTGTGCTTTCTTAAAAGTTCATTTGTGCTCTGATATATATGACACTGGATTCGTCTCCCCTTACAGCCCTTTTTGGAGTACTGCCCATGGGTACCCTCCTATCAAGAATCCAGTCGGACACTGTTGCTTATACAACTCTTTTAGCTAGACGGCTAATACTACAGAACTGGAAGATGGCAGCTTCCCCATCTTATAAATATTGGGTTAGAGATGTGTTGTGCTCTCTGAAACTAGAAGAAATTCAATTCAATTCACGTGGGAACTCCAAACTGTTTAATGAGGCTTGGGCTCCATTCCGGTCTTACTTTAAACAGTCCATCCTCTGATGGCATTCCAATTAAAACTAAGTCTGTATTTGACCCCCCTGTGACTTAAGGGTTGGAGGAGCTTCTCTCTGTTTTTGCTGGGGGGGTTATTAAGGTCCATGTGCTTATTGATTGTGACCCGCGGATGCCTTGTTCATCTTGCCCGGGCAGACTGAAGTGTGAGCTTGTTTTTCCCAGTTATTTTTACATTTTGTTCACGCCTACATGAATAATCATTCTATTTTTATTTTATTTTAAAGCATTGTAAACTTTATTTTTGGTCCAGAGGATGGTCGGTCTGTGGCCATGACTGTCTGTGAGTGGTTGCATTTCTCCACCCTTATCCCTTGACTGTTTACAGGAACAATGGTGAGGTGTTTGCTCTGTCCCTGTACTATAGATTGCATTTTAACCTTTGTAGCCTTCTGCCTGGTGTGTTTAACTTGTCTAAAGTATGGTATCTTTAAAGCTATTTTTTTATTTGTATTTGTATTTTTATTTTTTTTCTTCTAGTTGAGTATATTATTTATATTACTTTGTGTTGTCTTGTGTGTGTGTAAAACTTAATAAACAGAGTTAAAAAAATAAATACAATAAAATAAAAGTTCATTTGTGGATTTTCTTTCCACCTTAATGCGTTTGAGCCAATCAGTTGTGTTGTGACAAGGTAGGGGGGTTTACAGAAGATAGCCCTATTTGGTAAAAGACCAAGTCCACATTATGGAAAGAATCGCTCAAATAAACAAAGAGAAATGATAGCATCATTACTTTAAGACATGAAGGTCAGTCAATACAGAAAATGTCAAGAACTTTGAACATTTCTTCAAGTGCAGTCACAAAAACCATCAAGCGCTATGATGAAACTGGCTGACATGAGGACCGCCACAGGAAAGGAAGACCCAGAGTTACCTCCACTTAGAGTTACCAGCCTCAGAAATGTTTGCCCAAATAAATGCTTCACGGAGTTCAAGGAGCAGACACATCTCAACACCAACTGTTCAGAGGAGTCTGTGTGAATCAGCCCTTCATGGTCGAATTGCTGCAAAGAAACCACTACTAAAGGACACCAATAAAAAGGAGACTTGCTTGGGCCAAGAAACTCGAGCAATGAACATTAGACCAGTGGAAATCTGTTCTTAGGTCTGATGAGTCCAAATCTGTGATTTTTGGTTCTAACCGCTGTGTCTTTGTGAGCCGCGGTGTGGGTGACCAGATGATCTCCGCATGTGTATTTCCCACCGTAAAGCATGGAGGACGAGGTGTGGTGGTGTGCGGGTGCTTGCTGGTGACACTGTCAGTGATTCATTTAGAATTCAAGGCACACTTAACCAGCATGGCTACCACAGCGTTCTGCAGCGATACGCCATCGCATCTGGTTTGGGCTTAGTGGGACTATCATTTGTTTTTCAACAGGAAATGACCCAACACACCTCCAGGCTGTGTGAGGGCTATTTGACCAAGAAGGGGAGTGATGGAGGGCTGCATCAAATGACCTGGCCTCCACATTCCCCTGACCTCAACCAAATTGAGATGGTTTGGGATAAGTCGGACCACAGAGTGAAGGAAAAGCAGCCAACAAATGCTCAGCATATGTGGGAACTCAAGACTGTTGGAAAAGCATTCTAGGTGAAGCTGGTTAAGAGTGTGAAAAGCTGTCATCAAGGCAAAGGGTAGCTATTGAAGAATCTCAAATGTAAAATATATATAAAAATCAGTGACATCTCTTTTTGGCAATAATGCACCCTAAACAAATCCATGCATTTTGCGGTCAGTGGCAGGGAGTGCTGCGTTGTGCCGTTCTCCCTGAGTGCTGGGTGCTCCTAAGCACCTCTCATTCACATGGCTCTCCATCACGTGATTGGGTCTTTCTCACAGGCTACAAGTGAAGACCTGCATCGCTTGCTGTTCTGTACTGATGTAAGCTTTATAAATAACTTTGATTGATTCATTTATTGACAGACACATTGGTGATGCAACTGCTCGCGTCCTTATCCAATTCCGAGGTGCATGTTGAAGATATTGGAAGAACTGTCCACATTTACTTTTCGCCAGTAAAACAAAATGAGTAGGCCTAACGAACAGCAATCTGTCAATCTACTATCCCCCGTAGTACAAAAGTCGACCTATTCTATTCTGTGAGAGAAATAAATATTCCAAACATAGTCTGGGACAGTTGTGGGATGCAATAGATCCCAAATCAATACAACCACTTGCATCAAAAAAAAAATGTTTTAGTGCAATGTGGCTGACGCAACAGATCAGAATGTTTAGCCTAAAATGTTGATAAACTATTAGGCTATTTCTTCACATTATACGTGTAGCAACGCGCACATGGCAGTAGGCTATAAGCGCAAATGTTCCATTAGTGGGAAAACACCATTATCAAAAGTGACCGCAAATGTGATTATGCTTGTAATGCTTTTATTATAAAGCTGCATTTTTATGGTGAAAATTATCTTCCCCAAACTTGAAACTCACGCGCTGTTAATGTATGCCGGTTAGTCTTTAAACCCCTTGGAAAGCTGATTAATATGCTTAATTTTAAGAAGTTGTTTAGCCACTTTAGTTGTGATACAAACCTTATAAAAACATATAGGCCTATGGGCTAGTCTGCATGAGATGTGTGACAATGAATAGAAAAAGTCGCAAAAAACAATATGTTTCTAATGCTTTGCATCATTTACAAGTGATAGTATATAATTCACAAGTGATAGGCTAATATTGTCACCCATCAGACTATTCTTGATTTAATCTTGTCTTTACATATACTAAATAATATATGTGTGAAATTTGTTTGGATTTAGAATGGACCATTATCATGCACCTGTCTTGAATCTGGGGCAGCGGGAAAAAATACATATCATCTATGCACGTAAATAGAGAATGGAGATTGCTTTTCCCGTGGTTCATTTTCATGGCAGCCAAGTAGGCTATACTCCTGTTGTAAATATAAACCATGTGCTTAATATTAGGAAAGTAGATAAATAAGTATAGTAGGCCTAGCCTATAGAAAGCTGATGGAATCCTCATATTTTTAGTAGAGGCCATCAATCTGTTTTCTCGTGCAATTGCATAGCCTATAGAAATGTTGAGCAACATGAGCTCATGGGCTCTCATGAAGTGTTTGATTAGATTTTCGAACAGATCTGCATTGATGTCAGAGTGATTGGAGGGACAATAGAGTGCTAGGCAGTTAGTAAGTTTGGTAGGCTACTAATGACCATCAGCAGCATCAGAGCTTGGAGAAGCTTAATTACCGTGACTAAACGGTCACGTGGAATTTGACTGCCTTCATGACTCGTGACCACCGATGTGGCGGTATTACGGTCACCGCAACAGCCCTATCCAATTCTCCAGTGTACATTGTTTTTGTCCTTTAGTTCACTGCAATAGCAGTTTCTTGTTTTTTTTTGCTGAAAGAAGCGGAACTCTGTAAGGTCATTGTCTGCCATACCCCATTCGTCTCAAGGTACGATGAGTTATGCATTATTTTATGGGTCTTTGAGCACCAATGTTGCACTGGACTGTCAGTTGACTAACTGTCTTTTGCTCTGCACAATTCGTGTCAGCCTCCTTTGTCCTTTTTCATCAATGGCTAGTGTTTGACCACTGGCCTGATGTTGGCTGGATGTTCTTTGGGAGGTGGGCCAATCTTCATACACGGGAGAAACTGTTGAGAGTGAAAAACCCAGCAGCGTCGCAGTTCTTGACACAAACTGGTGCGCCTGGCACCTACAACCATACCCAGTTCAAATATTCAATATTTTGTATTGCCCATTCACCCTCTGAATGGCACTCATACACAATCCATGTCTCAATTGTCTTAAAGCGTATTTCTTTAACCTGTCTCCTCCCTTTCATCTACACTGTTTGAAGTGGATTTAACAAGTGACATCAATAAGGAATCATAGCTTTCTCCTGGATTTACCTGGGCAGTCTATGTCATGGAAAGAGTAGGTGTTTCTAATGTGTTGTACATTCAGTGTAAATATGTTATGTGTGTCAGAGTGTTGGAGTGTGTAGATGCCTGAGAGTGTGCATAAAGACAATGCAAAAATCTAAATAAAATACAAGGGTCAACACAGATCGGCTGTGCAGCCATATTGTTAGCTATTTAGCAGTCTTTTTGGAGGGATAGACGCTTTCAGGAGCCTGCTGGTGTCAGACCTGATGCACGGGTGCCACGTGCCTTGCGGAAGAAGAGAGAACAGTCTATGGCTTTTGGGTGGCTGGAGTCTTTAACGTTTTTCAGGCCTTCCTTTCACACCACCTGATATAGATTCCCTGGGCACTGAAGACATGGATGTCGATAAAGGCAACCCCCCCACACCTCTCTAATTCAGAGGGGTTGGGTTAAATGTGGAAGACATATTTCAGTTGAAGGCATTCACTTGTAGAACTGACTAGGTATCACCCTTTCCACAATACATGTTAGAATCACCTTTGGCAGCAATTACAGCGGTTTGTCTATCTGGTTAAGTCTCTAAGAGACTGGATTGTAAAAATTCTTCAAGCTCGGTCAAGTTGGTTGTTGATCATTGCTAGACTGCAAGGTCTTGCCATAGATTTTCAAGCCGATTTATGTCAAAACTGTAACTAGGCCACTCCGGAACATTCAATGTCATCTTGGTAAGCAACTCCACTGTATTTGACATTTGTTTTAGCTTAATGTGCTGCTGATAGTAAAATTTGTCTACCAGTGTTGGAAAGCAGACTGAACCAGGTTTTCCTCTAGGAATTAGCCTGTGCTATTCCGTTTCTTTTCATCCTAAAAAAACTCCCTACTCCTTGCCAATGACAAGCATACCCATAATATGATGCACTGACCACCATGCAGAGTGGTACTCAGTGATGTGTTTTGTTGGATTTTCCCCAAACATAACACTTTGTATTCAGGACATGAAGTACATTTCCTTGCCAATGTTTTTGCTGTTTTACTTTAGTGCCTTATTACAAACAGGATGCATGTGTCACGTTCGTCGTAGTGAGAAGACCAAGGCACAGCGTAATGTGTATACATGATACTTTACATTTACATTTAAGTCATTTAGCAGACGCTCTTATCCAGAGCGACTTAATAAAGATAGACACTAAACAAACTATTGTGCCGCTATGATACAAAAGTGCAAACACAGGGACATAGACAATAACCCACAAAATACCCAAAGAAGATGGTTGCCTAAATATGGTTCCCAATAAGAGACAACGATAAACAGCTGCCTCTAATTGAGAACCAATCCAGGCAACCATCGACATACATAAACACCTAGATAGTAAACGACCCCATAAACCTACAAAAAACCCTAGACAGTAAAAAACACATACATCACCCATGTCACACCCTGACCGAACCAAAACAATAAAGAAAACAAAGAATACTAAGGTCAGGGCGTGACAGCATGTTTTGAAATATTTTTCTTCGGCAAAGGCTTCTTTTCATTCTGGCATTTAGGTTAGTATTGTGGAGTAACTACAATGTTGTTGATCCATCATCAGTTTTTAACTTATCACAACCATTAAACTATTTTAAAGTCACCATTGCCCTCATGGTGAAATTCCTGAGCAGTTTCCTTCATCTCCAGCAACTGAGTTAGGGAGGATGCGGGTGTTATGATACACCATCCAAGTGTAATTAATAATTTCACTATGCTCAAAGGGATATTCAATGTAATTTTTATTTATTTACCCATCTACCATTAGGTCCCCTTCTTTGCAAGGCATTGGAAACCCTTCCTAGTCTGTGTGGTTGAATCTGTGTTCGAAATTCATTGCTCGACTGAGGGACCTTATTGCACACAGAATGTGTCCATGCAATTGATTATGTGACTTGATATGCAAATTATGCAAAAACTTTCCATAACAAAGGGGTTGAATACTTATTGACTGAAGATATTCCAGCTTTTAATTTTTAATACATTTGTTTAAACATTTTTTTTTTAAATCCACTTTGGCATTATGGGGTATAGGCCAATGACACAAAATCTAAATTTAATAAATGTTCAATTCAGGCTGTAAATCAACATAATGTGGAATAAGTCAAGGGGCGTGACTACTTGTTGAAGGCACTGTATGCAGTCAAATACACACACTCCTCAATGACTGATGAACTGTCAAAGCGGTGGACACAACAGTACAAGATATACTGAATGAAAATATAAATGCAACGTATTTTCAATGATTTTACTGAGTTACAGTTCATATAGAAAAATCAGTCAATTGAAATAAATTCATTAGACCCTAATCTAGACCCTAACCCATTAGACCCTAATCTATGGATTTCACATGACTGGGCAGGGGGACAGTCATGGGTGGCAGGGGCACAATGTTGGAAGCGACATATGGTAGAGAAATTAACATTCAATTCTATGGCAACAGCTCTGATAGACATTCCTGCAGTCAGCATGTCAATTCCTCAAAACTTGAGCCATCTGTGGCATTGTGTTGCCACAATCTGCTCATTTTAGGTGCACAAGATACACCTGTGTAATGATAATGCTGTTTAATTAGCTTCTTGATATGCCACACATGTCAGGTGGATGGATTATCTTGGCAAAGGATAAATGCCCACTAACAGGGATGTGAACCCCAAAAAAGATTAATCTAGGTGGGTGAGGGTAGAGTGGCGTGCAATTGAGATTGTGTCGTCTATGGATCTATTGGGCGGTATGCATATTGAAGTGGGTCTAGGGTGTCTGGAATGATGGAGTTGAGGTGTAAATGTTGCCTGCTGCCAGCAGAGCTAGCATAGTATTATGCCATGATAAACTTACACAAATGCTTGTCTAGCGTTGGCTGTAACGCATATTTTGAAAATCTGAGATGACAGTGTTGTTAACAAACGGCTAAGCTTGTGTTTGAATATATTTATTTCATTTCATTTGTGATTTTCATGAATAGGAACAGTTTCTAGGGGTATTTATGTCCGCTGCGTTATGCTAATGCATTTGAGGCTATGATTACACTCCCGGATACGGGATTGCTCGTCGCAAGAGGTTAACCAGCCTTTCAAAGCACTTCATGATTACAGATGTGAGTTCTACCAGAACTAACATTCCAGACACCCTAGACCCACTCCAATTTGCATACCACCCAATAGATCCATAGACGACACAATCTCAAATGCGCTCCAACCTGCCCTCACCCACCTAGATCAATATAGATTTTATTTTACATCCCTTTACCTCGCATCCCAACCAGAAGCCATGGATAACAGGCAACATCCGCACCGAGCTAAAGGCTAGAGATGCCGCTTTTAAGGAGTGGGACGCTAATCCGGACTCTTATAAGAAACCCTGCTATGCCCTTAGATGAACCATCAAATAGGCAAAGCGTCAATACAGGACTAAGATTGAATCCTACAACACCGGCTCCCAGGCTTGTCGGATGTGGCAGGTCTCGAAAACTATTACGGACTATAAAGGTAAACCCAACCGTGAGCTGCCCAGCTATGCGAGCCGACAGTACCAGACGAGCTAAATGCCTTTTAATGCTTGCTTCGAGGAAAGCAACACTGAAACATGTATGAGAGCACCAGCTGTTCCCGGACAACTGTGTGATCACACTCCATAGCCGATGTGAGCAAGACCTTTAAACAGGTCAACATTCACAAAGCCACGGGGCCTGATGGATTACCAGGACATGTACTCAAAGCATGCGCGACCAACTGGCAAGTGTCTTCACTGACATTTTCAACCTCTGGACTTCCTGACGGGCCACCCCCAGGTGGTAAGGGTATATAACAACACATCTGCCACGCTGATCCTTAACACTGGAGCTCCCCAGGGGTGCGTGCTCAGTCCCCTCCTATACTCTCTGTTCACCCACGACTGCATGGCCAGGCATTACTCCAACACCATCATTAAGTTTGCAGACAACACAACAGTGGTAGGCCTGATCACAGACAACGACGAGACAGCCTATAGGGAGGAGGTCAGAGACCTGGCTGGGTGGTGCCAGAATAACAACCTATCCCTCAACGTAACCAAGACTAGGGAGATTATTGTGGACTACGGGAAAAGGAGGACCGAGCACGCCCCCACTCTCATCGACGGGGCTGTAGTGGAGCAGGTTGAGAGCTTCAAGTTCCTTGGTGTCCACATCAACAACAAACTAGAATGGTCCAAACACACCAAGACAGTCATGAAGAGGGCACGACAAAGCCTATTCCCCCTCAGAAAACTAAAAAGATTTGGCATGGGTCCTGAGATCCTCAAAAGGTTTTACAGCTGCAACATCGAGAGCTCTCGACCTGGTACGGCAACTGCTCGGCCTCTGACCGCAAGGCACTACAGTGGGTAGTGTGTACGGCCCAGTACATCACTAGGGCTAAGCTGCCTGCCATCCAGGACCTCTACACCAGGCAGTGTCAGAGGAAGGCCCTAAAAATTGTCAAAGACCCCAGCCACCCCAGTCATAGACTGTTCTCTCTACTACCGCATGGCAAGCAGTATCGGAGTGCCAAGTCTAGGACAAAAAGGCTTCTCAGCAGTTTTTACCCCTAAGCCATAAGACCCCTGAACAGGTAATCAAATGGCTACCCAGACTATTTGCATTGTGTGCCCCCCTAACCCCTTGTTTTATGCTGCTGCCACTCTCTGTTAATCATATATGCATAGTCACTTTAACTATACGACCAACCAGGGCCTCTGCACATCGGCTAACCGGGCTATCTGCATTGTGTCCCACCCACCACCCGCCAACCCCTCTTTTACGCTACTGCTACTCTCTGTTCATCATATATGCATAGTCACTTTAACCATCTACATGTACATACTACCTCAATCAGCCTGACTAACCGGTGTCTGTATGTAGCCTCGCTACTGTATATAACCTGTCTTTTTACTGTTGTTTTATTTCTTTACCTACCTATTGTTCACCTAATACCTTTTTTGCACTATTGGTTTGAGCCTGTAAGTAAGCATTTCACTGTAAGGTCTACACCTGTTGTATTCAGTGACAAATAAACTTTGATTTGATTTGATTATGTTTTTAATTTTCTTAACTCTATTCTTTGAACTGCATTGTTGGTTAAGGGCTTGTAAGTAAGCATTTGATTTACAAGGTGGTCCAATTCTTGGGAACAAGAATGATCAGTAGTGTAAAAAGTACCAGAAAGTCATACTTGAGTAAAAGTAAAGATACTGTGGAAGGACCACCAGGAGGCAGGCTGTGTCCACTGAGTATCCCAGCCCAGCACGTGAGTACAGAGGATCAGAGGCAATTAAGCGCACCTGGCGACACTAACCACCTATTCTCTTCCTCCTACATAAGATACAGGAGTGCCAAAGGAAACCATTGGAAAAAGGAGACTTACCTGACAGACGACAGAAGAAAGGAATGGACTACCTCACGGGAATGGCAAACACTGATTCTCACCACCACCAGAAATGAGCTCTCCACAAACATATAGTTAAGATGGTGACACACCTGTAATTTATGCTATAGTTAAAGGTTACTCACCTTGTTTTCCTAATTCCTGTAAAGAAGAAGATTTGAATTATCCTTGTGAGATCTTGCTTGGTTGTGTGGGCATGTGGGAGAAGAAAAGATACCTCAATAGAGAACTTGACAAATGCCAAAACTTGCTCCCAACTTGTTTATTCCACCTTTCCGCTTTAGAGCAACAGACAAAATACTTGGTCCACTCACAATACATTCAAGATAAGTAAAAGTGAAAGTCACCCTGTAAACTTAAAACTATTTGGTTTTAAATATACTTAAGTATCAAAAGTTAATGTAATTGCAAAAATAATTTCAAATTGCTTATATTAAGCAAACCAGATGGCACAATTCTATTACTTTTGGGTGTAAGGGGAAATGTATGGAGTAAAAAGTAAGTTATTCTCTTTAGGAATATAGTGAAGTAAAAGTAGTCAAAAATATAAATAGTAAAGTGAAGTACAGATACCCCCAAAAACTACTTTGGTAGTACTTAAAAATAGTTTTACTTACACCAGTGGGAATGATGATAGTCATCTTAAAAGGTGGGACAAGGAGAGGTTGAAAATGACCATGTACAGTATATACCTGCCAGTTGAAATGTGCATGCTTTGAGAGCGCCCTAGAATACCATCTGGCCCCGCGACCTTGTGAGTGTTGACCAGATTAAAGACCTTACTCATTTCGGCCTCGGAGAGCGAGATCACCCAGTCCTCTGTTTCGGTGGGTTACCTCACCGAGTGTTGTTACTGTTGAAGCATAAAATATGTTGAGTTCGTCGGGGTAGAGAGGCATCGTTGGGCAGATCATGGCTGGGTCTAATCCGTAATGGACTGTAGCACCTGCCACATGCGACCGGCGTCGTACCCTGTGTAATATGAATCTACTTTATTCGTATATTGTCCTTTTGCTCATTTGATGGCTCTGCGGAGGTCGTAAGGAGAATTATTGTACTTCTTCCTGTCCTGAGCCTCAAGGTTGCCTGTGATGGCCCTGTGTGCAGTAGCCCTTTACTTTAGCTTAGCTTCAACCTCTGTGTTAATCAGGGTTAATTGGGGAGGCAGCGAATCTTCACTATGGGGATAACATCTGCTTGTAAACAAGTGTTTACTTGTAACCAGGAAGCAGGAGTATGGAGTCATGATCTGATTTGACCAATGGCGGACGAGGGAGGGTATTGTATGCTTACTTATGGGTAGAGTAACAGTAGTCTAGGACTCTATCCCCCTAGTGGCGATGGGACGTGTTGATGGAAGATGTGTCTTAATGATGCAGAATCAAAATCGGCAGCGACAAGGAAGACAGCTTCAGGTGTAGGTTTTCCTGCTTGTTTATGGCTTCCTACAGTTCGTTAAGTGCCAGCTTGTTAAATTCCTTACCTGGGGTGGAATGTATACAACAGTCACAATAACAGCTGAACGCTTCCTTGGGAGGTAGAATGGTCGGCATTGGACCACTAGGTATTCCAAGACGAGCAAACAATGGGTCGAGGCTATGACTGAGATCGAGTCAGACCATCGTTTGTTGTTGATGAAGAGGCACACCCCTCCCCCTCTCAATTTCCCTGACTCTACTGTCCTGTCCTCTGTGAATGGAGAATGCCTCGAGTTGGATAGCCATAGGGGGTATTTTGTCCTAAAGCTATGTTTCACCAAAAGTGGTGTTCCATTCACCTTCATTTGCTAGGATTCCCCCGCTCTTTCCTCTATAACAGCGGGGTTTTCTCTTGGGTACTCCAAAAATTGGGTCGGAATTAGGGTAAGTAACTGTTGATCTGATGTTCAGAAGTTGTTGGTTATAATAAATGATAGCAGATACATTTTGTGAAATGAAAGTAAAAATAAAAGCCAAAATAATCACAAAATAGCAAAGCTGGGTCAGAACTCACAAAACAGCTTTGGGTCAGAGCTTGCAGTACCACGCCATCTTAGTCTGAGGAAAATGAAAGATGGATAAAGAAGGAGGAAGGGATTATATGCTGAGGTTTAGGTCAATAGGCGTACGTGGGTGTCTGGCCCACACCCCCTCCGATGGGACGTTTTAACACACACACTAACATACATACACTGTGGTCCTGAGATCAAGGTGGGGCCTGGTCAGGTGTCCTGAACACAGACCTAAACACACACAACAAATATGTCCTTGCAAAAGGGTGAGAATTATTTGCAGGACAGGAATGCAGTGAAACTTCTACCTCCCTGCAGGGTGTGGAGCTCTGTCTGTTTTATTTTTCCTCCCTGACAAGCGCCTCCCAGCTCCGCCTGCTGTTCAGTAACTTACTACTTTGCTCATCATTGACTCTGCTAGTAGCAGAAGCGCCGCAGGCGAATAGGCGGTGCTTGGATTGTATTGCCAGCTATTTGCTATGAGGGAGAACTGCCACAGCATACATTTTAAGAGCACAAAGTAAATAAGCTGTCCTCGGGCGCTTAAATGTGCGCTCAGTCAGAACTTACGCCAGATGGTCTACTTCCGCACATGAGACTAGATCTGCTCTATCAAGTAAAGATGGTGCTAAAGCAAAAATCACATTGTAATTAACTAAATACATATCATAACAGTCATGGAAGCTTGGTACCTGATAAACCAGACATCTACATCCAACAAGAGTTGAAGGACAGAGGGATATACTAGCTAGAGGGATAAACTAGCTAGAACCTTCTTATCGTGGATCTGGTAGGACAAAAAAGCATGACTATGGCTGGGCAATCGTATTGTTTCCTGCGGTGTTCATAATGTTGTACTGTAGGTGACAGGGCAACATGCTATGGGGACTAATACAGTATAACACCTGGTGTATCACAAAGCATGATCAAATGAATTTGCCAAGTACAGTAATTTTGAGAAACATTGAGAAATTGTTAGGTCATTTTGTTTGTCAAATGAATGTCTTAATCGAAATTACGGATTGCTCTTATCCGCATGTCGTCCCCTTATGCTATAATTTGTACATCTCATTTGTCAGTAGAAACCACATTGTTTAAACAAGTCAGCCATATCAGAAATGTTTTTTTAAAGGCAGATAATTCAGCAATGAGGTTGAATGAACTGTTCCGCGGCCAGACAAGTCTCCACTGATAGCCAGGTGTAGTGGTGGTAAGGAGTCACTCCATGGTGCTGAAAATAAAGCTCTGCTGTTGAGACAGATGTATGTAGGCCCTAACAGTTTGTGGGCACCGTTTGTCACCTTTATAGTGCAATTAATGTATTGTTTAGTGTTGTGCTGTGTTGTGTAGTAGTGGCTTTGCTGGCATGCATCTAAAGAATATATGTTGAGTTTTCCCCACCAAGATTGACATGCTAAAATCACCACTGTTTGGCTGTGTTTATGAAGGTTTTAGGTAGGCCTACAATTAGAATACGAAATAAAATGTTATTTTGTTTATGTTATTGTAGGCTATATGTAAAAACTAAAAAACACAAAACACCACAATTCAAGTGTTATATACCTTCACAAATAAATACATTATTATTTTGAAAAGGCAGGTCTTTAGAAACATTTAAAACATATGTACATTTTATTTAAAAGAAACAGAATATCATACTTTAACTTTATTATGTTAGACTACTAGTCTGAGTTTAAACCTCTTGGAACTCCCCATCCCGGATCCGGGATCGTGACTAAAGCCTCAGGCTCATTAGCATAACGCAACGTTAACGATTTCTGAAAATCGCAAATAAAATGAAAATAATGCATCTGCTCTCAAGCTTAGCCTTTTCTTAACAACACTGTCATCTCAGATTTTCAAAATATGCTTTTGAACCATAGAAATTGACTAATTTGTGTAAGAGTATGCAAAGCTAGCATAGCATTTTGAGTAGCATTTAGCACGCAACATTTTCACAAAAACCAGATAACCAAATAAATAAAATCATTTACCTTTGAAGAGCTTCGGATGTTTTCAATGAGGAGACTCTCAGTTACATACCAAATGCGCAGTTTTTCCTGAAAGCGTCTGTGTGTAGGAGAAATCGTTCCGTTTTCTACATTGCATCTGGCTACCGAAACGAACCGAAAATTCAGTCACCTACAACGTCAAACTTTTTCCGAATTAACTACATAATATCGACTGAAACATGGCAAACGTTGTTTGGAATCAATCCTCAAGGTGTTTTTTCACATATCTCTTCATTGATATATCGTTCGTGGAAGCTTGCTTTCCTCTCTGAATCCCATGGAAAAATACTGGCAGCTGACTTTTGCGCACCAATTTCGGCGCAGGACACCGGGCGGACACCTGGTAAATGTGGTCTCTTATGGTCAATCTTCCAATGATCTGCCTACAAATACGTCACAATGCTGCAGACACCTTGGGGAAACGACAGAAAGGGTTGACTCACTCCTCTCGCATTCACAGCCATATAAGGAGACAATGGAAAACAGAGCCTCAAAAATCCTGCTCATTTCCTGGATGCCGTCTCATCTTGGTTTTGCCTGAAGCTCACGTTCTAGGGCACGCACAGAAAATATCTTGGTAGTTCTGGACACGTCAGAGTGTTTTCTTTCGAAAGCTTTCAATTATATGCATAGTCGAGCATCTTTTTGTGACAAAATATCTTGTTTAAAACGGGAACGTTTTTCATCCAAAAATGAAATAGCGCCCCCATAGCATCAAGAGGTTAACGGTCTATGTCTATGCTGCCGCAAGTGTATAACATGTAGAACGCATTGAATAGAGGCTGTAATATTCCTAGGGTGGTAGTGGTTGGAGTTGTCAACAAAGCAGCATGACAGAAATATGATTCCAAGTTTTCGAAATACCAGTAGTTACTTGGAGAAGATACAGTGCCTTGCGAAAGTATTCGGCCCCCTTGAACTTTGCAACCTTTTGCCACATTTCAGGCTTCAAACATAAAGATATAAAACTGTATTTTTTTGTGAAGAATCAACAACAAGTGGGACACAATCATGAAGTGGAACGACATTTATTGGATATTTCAAACTTTTTTAACAAATCAAAAACTGAAAAATTGGGCGTGCTAAATTATTCAGCCCCCTTAAGTTAATACTTTGTAGCGCCACCTTTTGCTGCGATTACAGCTGTAAGTCGCTTGGGGTATGTCTCTATCAGTTTTGCACATCGAGAGACTGAATTTTTTTCCCATTCCTCCTTGCAAAACAGCTCGAGCTCAGTGAGGTTGGATGGAGAGCATTTGTGAACAGCAGTTTTCAGTTCTTTCCACAGATTCTCGATTGGATTCAGGTCTGGACTTTGACTTGGCCATTCTAACACCTGGATATGTTTATTTTTGAACCATTCCATTGTAGATTTTGCTTTATGTTTTGGATCATTGTCTTGTTGGAAGACAAATCTCCGTCCCAGTATCAGGTCTTTTGCAGACTCCATCAGGTTTTCTTCCAGAATGGTCCTGTATTTGGCTCCATCCATCTTCCCATCAATTTTAACCATCTTCCCTGTCCCTGCTGAAGAAAAGCAGGCCCAAACCATGATGCTGCCACCACCATGTTTGAAGGTGGGGATGGTGTGTTCAGGGTTATGAGCTGTGTTGCTTTTATGCCAAACATAACGTTTTGCATTGTTGCCAAAAAGTTCAATTTTGGTTTCATCTGACCAGAGCACCTTCTTCCACATGTTTGGTGTGTCTCCCAGGTGGCTTGTGGCAAACTTTAAACAACACTTTTTATGGATATCTTTAAGAAATGTCTTTCTTCTTGCCACTCTTCCATAAAGGCCAGATTTGTGCAATATACGACTGATTGTTGTCCTATGGACAGAGTCTCCCACCTCAGCTGTAGAACTCTGCAGTTCATCCAGAGTGATCATGGGCCTCTTGGCTGCATCTCTGATCAGTCTTCTCCTTCTTTGAGCTGAAAGTTTAGAGGGACGGCCAGGTCTTGGTAGATTTGCAGTGGTCTGATACTCCTTCCATTTCAATATTATCGCTTGCACAGTGCTCCTTGGAATGTTTAAAGCTTGGGAAATCTTTTTGTATCAAAATCTGGCTTTAGATCTTCTTCACAACAGTATCTCGGACCTGCCTGGTGTGTTCCTTGTTCTTCATGATGCTCTCTGCGCTTTTAACGGACCTCTGAGACTATCACAGTGCAGGTGCATTTATACGGAGATTTGATTACACACAGGTGGATTGTATTTATCATCATTAGTCATTTAGGTCAACATTGGATCATTCAGAGATCCTCACTGAACTTCTGGAGAGAGTTTGCTGCACTGAAAGTAAAAGGGGCTGAATAATTTTGCACGCCCAATTTTTCAATTTTTGATTTGTTAAAAAAGTTTGAAATATCCAGTAAATGTCGTTCCACTTCATGATTGTGTCCCACTTGTTGTTGATTCTTCACAAAAAATACAGTTTCATATTTTTATGTTTGAAGCCTGAAATGTGGCAAAAGGTCGCAAAGTTCAAGGGGGCCGAATACTTTCGCAAGGCACTGTATATAAAGTGATCTGTGCATTTGAACAAGAGCATAAATACACCTATTTCACTTTTGCATTTAAACCCAGAATGATCACTGCTGCACATTCTGCCACTGTTTTGAACAGATTAGATGATACTATTTAGAAGGAGCAGACAGCTCACAGACGAGTGCACCAAGGGGAACGCAACAACCATGCAGAGGCAATGAGTAAAAATACATTCTCTAAGTAGGGATAGCTAACACATAATGTCACAAAGCATGATGCGCTAGCCAGTTAAACAAATATTCCAGTTAATGTTCAACTGGTTAATGAGCGAGCTAAGACGGACATAGTCAATATAACTATTTGTTATCGACAGAATTCAGAACATGGGTCGTTCTTACAGTATTCTCCCTGTACAGCAAGTCAGAACCGTATGATAAATAAAGGTGGCATATAAGCAGACAATGAAAGCTCTTACAATATTCGATGATGACATTTCTCTAAAACAGGCTATAGGCTACATGTGCACCACTAAATCAGAACAGTAGGCTAAATTATGAGGGGGAAAGGGACCAACTTATTAGGGTGAGGCACAGCTTACTATACAACTTACACTTAGTATTACTTTCTTAGCTACAATATACACATCTCCCCGGCATAATACATAATTTATGGACTCACCTTGTTGTGCTGTGCTCTCTTGAACAGGAAGGTGGTGAGGCAGTCCTTCTTGTGGGCAAATTATGTCATTAAACTTTGTCATCAAAGGCTGGCATTCTCATGATTTATGCTGTTTTCAAGGCAACTGGGAACTAGGGAAAAGAAACAGGGTTCATGATGTCAGTGATCTTCAGCTCAGAGCTCTAGAAAGAGGCCAGAGTTCCCGACATGGAATTCCGAGTTGGATGACCGTTCAAAATGTATTTTCCCAGTCGGAGCTCTTTTTTCAGTTCCCAGTGGTCTTGAACTCACTGAAGTCTGAGATTTCCCAGTTCCAAGTTTCGAGTTGTTCTGAATGCGGCAGAAGTCATGCTGGATTGACAGCATGGACAATTTATTCAAACATTTCTAGCCCATGGAATGTTTATCCTTTTAAACTTGGAAAAGAGACCCTTAAACCCAGACTTGGACCACACACCATCTCCACTGAAGAGCAGGCTAGTGATTGCTTTGCAACTCTTGCAGTTAGCCACTGATTCATTAGAAAAATAACTCATTGTTGAATTTACGATTTCCAACTTGTTGTGTAATGTTTACAGTGCATTCAGAAAGTATTCAGACCCCTTGACTTTTTTCACATTTTGTTGTTACAGCCTTATTCTAAAATTGATTAAATAAAAAATTGTCCTCATCAATCTACACACAATACCCCATATTGGCAAAGTGAAAACAGGTTTAAAGAAATGTTTGCAAATGTATAAAAAAAAGCTGAAATACCTTATTTACATACGTATTCAGACACTTTGCTATGAGACTCGAAATTGAGCTCACGTGTGTCTTGTTTCAATTGATTATCCTTGAGATGTTTCTACCACTTGATTGGAGTCCACCTGTGGTAAACTCTATTGATTGGACATGATTTGGAAAGGCACACACCTGTCTATATAAAGCCCCACAGTTGACAGTGCATGTCAGAGCAAAAACCAAGCTATAAGGTCGACGGAATTGTCCGTAGAGCTCAGAGACAGGATTGTGTCGAGGCACAGGGAAGGGTAACAAAAAAAAGACTCTTCCTAGAGCTGGCAACCCCGCCAAACTGAGCAATCGGGGGAGAAGGGCCTTAGCCAGGGAGGTGACCAAGAACCCGATAAAGACACATGACAGCCTACTTGGAGTTTACCAAATGGCACCTAAAGAACTCTCTTGACCATGAGAAACAAGATTCTCTGGTCTGATAAAACCAAGATTGAACTCTTTGGCCTGAATACCAAGTGTCACATCTGGAGGAAACCTGGCACCATCCCTACGGTGAAGCATGCTGGTGGCAGCATCATGCTGTGGGGATGTTTTTCAGCTGCAGTGACTGGGAGACAAGTCAGGACCGAGGGAAAGAATAACGGAGCAAAGTAGAGAGAGATCCTTGATTAAAACCCCCTCCGGGGCGCTCAGGACCTCAGACATGGGGTGAAGGTTCACCTTCTAACAGGATAACGGCCCTAGACAACCAAGACAATGCAGGAGTGACTTCGGGACAAGTCTCTGAATGTCCCTGAGTGGCCCAGCCAGAGCCTGGACTTGAACACAAATGGAAATAACAGGAGCTGAGTCCACACATTCAATGCACAACAGCACACCATACAATACAAGTAAAATGATACAGAACATAATTCGGACAAAATAAAAGACATCAGCCCGCCAGGATGCTCTCGATTGTGCATCTGTAGAAGTTTGTGAGTGCTTTTGGTGACAAGCCACATTTCTTCAGCCTCCTGAGGTTGAAGAGGCGCTGCTGCGCCTTCTTCACGATGCTGTCTGTGTGAGTGGACCAATTCAGTTTGTCTGTGATGTGTATGCCGAGGAACTTAAAACTTACTACCCTCTCCACTACTGTTCCATCGATGTGGATAGGGGGGTGTTTCCTCTGCTGTTTCCTGAAGTCCACAATCATCTCCTTAGTTTTGTTGATGTTGAGTGTGAGGTTATTTTCCTGACACCACACTCCGAGGGCCCTCACCTCCTCCCTGTAGGCCGTCTCGTCGTTGTTGGTAATCAAGCCTACCACTGTTGTGTCGTCCGCAAACTTGATGATTGAGTTGGAGGCGTGCATGGCCACGCAGTCGTGGGTGAACAGGGAGTACAGGAGAGGGCTCAGAACGCACCCTTGTGGGGCCCCAGTGTTGAGGATCAGCGGGGTGGAGATGTTGTTGCCTACCCTCACCACCTGGGGGCGGCCCGTCAGGAAGTCCAGTACCCAGTTGCACAGGGCGGAGTCGAGACCCAGGGTCTCGAGCTTGATGACGAGCTTGGAGGGTACTATGGTGTTAAATGCCGAGCTGTAGTCGATGAACAGCATTCTCACATAGGTATTCCTCTTGTCCAGATGGGTTAGGGCAGTGTGGTTGAGATTGCATCATCTGTGGACCTATTTGGGCGGTAAGCAAATTGGAGTGGGTCTAGGGTGTCAGGTAGGGAGGGTGGAGGTGATATGGTCCTTTACTAGTCTCTCAAAGCACTTCATGAGGACGGAAGTGAGTGCTATGGGGCGGTAGTCGTTTAGCTCAGTTACCTTAGCTTTCTTGGGAACAGGAACAATGGTGGCCCTCTTGAAGCATGTGGGAACAGTAGACTGAGATAGGGATTGATTGAATATGTCCGTAAACACACCAGCCAGCTGGTCTGCGCATGCTCTGAGGGCGTGGCTGGGGATGCCGTCTGGGCCTGCAGCCTTGCGAGGGTTAACACGTTTAAATGTTTTACTCATCTCGGCTGCAGTGAAGGAGAGTCCGCATGTTTTCGTTGCAGGCCGTGTCAGTGGCACTGTATTGTCCTCAAAGCGGGCAAAAAAAGTTATTTAGTCTGCCTGGGAGCAAGACATCCTGGTCCGTGACTGGGCTGGTTTTCTTTTTGTAATCCGTGATTGACTGTAGACCCTGCCTCATACCTCTTGTGTCTGAGCCATTGAATTGAGATTCTACTTTGTCTCTATACTGACGCTTAGCTTGTTTGATTGCCTTGCGGAGGGAATAGCTGCACTGTTTGTATTTGGTCATGTTTCCGGTCACCTTGCCCTGATTAAAAGCAGTGGTTCGCGCTTTCAGTTTCACGCGAATGCTGCCATCAATCCACGGTTTCTCGTTTGGGAATGTTTTAATCGTTGCTATGGGAACGACATCTTCAACACACAGAATCAGCGTAATTGTCAATGTAGTTGTCTTACGCAATACGAAACATATCCCAGTCCACGTGATGGAAGCAGTCTTGGAGTGTGGAATCAGATTGGTTGGACCAGCGTTGGACAGACCTCAGTGTGGGAGCTTCTTGTTTTAGTTTCTGTCTGTAGGCAGGGATCAACAAAATGGAGTCGTGGTCAGCTTTTCCGAAAGGAGGGCGGGGTAGGGCCTTATATGCGTCGCGGAAGTTAGAATAGCAATGATCCAAGGTTTTGCCAGCCCTGGTTGCGCAATCGATATGCTGATACAATTTAGGAAGTCTTGTTTTCCGATTAGCCTTGTTAAAATCCCCAGCTACAATTAATGCAGCCTCAGGATGTATGGATTCCAGTTTGCAAAGAGTCAAATAAAGTTTGTTCAGAGCCATCGATGTGTCTGCTTGGGGGGGAATATATACGGCTGTGATTATAATCGAAGAGAATTCTCTTGGTAGATAATGCGGTCGACATTTGATTGTGAGGAATTCTAAATCAGGTGAACAGAAGGATTTAAATTCCTTTATGTTTTTGTGATCACACTACGTCTCGTTAGCCATAAGGCATACGCCACCGCCCCTCTTCTTACCAGAAAGATGTTTGTTTCTGTCGGCGCGATGCGTGGAGAAACCAGCTGGCTGCACCGACTCCGATAGCATCTCTCCAGTGAGCCATGTTTCCGTGAAGCAAAGAACGTTACAGTCTCTGATGTCCCTCTAGAATGCTACCCTTGCTCGGATTTCATCAACCTTGTTGTCAAGAGACTGGACATTTGCGAGAAGAATGCTAGGGAGTGGTGCACGATCTGCCCGTCTCCGGAGTCTGACCAGAAGACCGCCTCGTCTCCCTCTTTTTTTGGGTCGCCGGCTGGGATCCATTCCGTTGTCCTGGGTGAAAGGCAGAACACAGGATCCGCTTCGCGAAAGTCATATTCTTGGTCGTACTGATGGTGAGTTGACGCTGCTCTTATATTCAGTAGTTCTTCTCGACTGTATGTAATGAAACCTAAGATGACCTGGAGTACTAATGTAAGAAATAACACGTAAAAAAAAAACTGCATAGTTTCCTAGGAACGCGAAGCGAGGCGGCCATCTCTGTCGACGCCGGAAGGTCAAACTGGTTCTTTGCATTCCTCAGGGGGTTTCTATGTGAGTCTTATCTTATCCATTGGGGAGCAACTGTTTCACCCTAAAAATATATCTCTATTAATTTCTGCAATGGTAGATTCTATGTCCCCTTACACTAACAATTGTGGTCTGTCAGACTGTATGCCTACCTGATGCAACATCAGAGAAGACATACCATGGCTGCAGACACTACCACACACATCCCCCAAGGCCAAAGGAGGGCGTCACTGGCGCACAGACATTGTGGAGACAAGTAATTGGTTCCCCATTAATCACGCCATCCCTTCACATGGTTTAAGAATGGGTAAAGACACATTCACATATGAATACTATGTTCCCCCCTGTCCTCTTCCCTATCTGATATTCTGCATAGCAACAGGGACATGTGAAAGACAAGCCTGACCTCTCCCCTCTCTGAGCCCCAGTTGACTGAGCCCCAGCTGAGGGAAGATGTGCAACTGCCAACAACAGAGTCCCGAAGGGATACATTCTAATAACAAGTGTATCACATAAGCATATTATGCAGATAAAACATCTTAACTATCTATGTTACCCAACTAATTCTGATTCATCCGCCACACTAGTTAAACTTTACAGGGAATACAATTCTCTCAAAATGAAAGGTTTACATCACATTACATCCTTTCACAAATAGTTTCATCTCTACTCATTCATTTCATACAAGAATTAGATGCAAACACCATAATTAAGAAATGTACACATTCAGAGATATAGTTATGTGTGTTTCCTGTCCTTCATGAGGTACCCAAATGAAACACACTCAACACAACTGTCATTTAAGTGTCCACGAACCATTCCCACATTCTCACAAGTGGACAGATTGTTTCATTTTGGGGATTTAGGAGTTCGGCCATGTGAAATCCTTTGTTCACTCTGCGGTCTCTCTCTCTGCATGAAAAGACAGAGAGTCTCCACCAGGAATTTACAACCTGAGATAACAGAACCTGGGTGTAGGAGAGAGTGAGAGAGGGGGAAGCCACGATCTACACCCAGAATGGGCCATGTCATGACAGTAGATATAACGTGATGTGACATAATATTATCTGTGGCCAATTACCTTGAGCCTTCTTGGATGGGCAATTCTAATGTACATCTATAGAAGCACCCAAGGGACTTGAATTGTCAATCTCTCCCTGTAGATTTTGTGGTGATGTAGTGTTTCCATGAATGACAGAACACTGAGCCAATCACGGCGCAACTAAAGAACATTACCTACCCCTACGCTCTGTATTTTCTGCTGGCTGCCCCACCACCACCAAATGCACTGAGCTAGGCTGAAACGCCTGCATTTGGATCTTCCTTACTTAAGAAAACAAAAACAATGGCTAAACAGGCAGGTGGGGCTCAAAACAGGTGTTGCTCTGCCCTGAATGACGGGTCGCCACTTCAACCTAATGATATTATTTGCAATAGTATTTATTAGACAGTTAGAATGCTCAGAATGGGTTCGCCTCATTCACATTACCCATAAGCACTCCGTTATGATGTCATTAATTTGAATGGGGACCATCCACAACAGAGTGGAAATGCAACGCCCCCTTGCGATTGAAAGCTCTGTTGCAAGACGGACACTGCATACTTTACATTTTTCCTGAAAATTGAGACCTGCCATATCATTCCTTCCGCAACCATGGAGCTAGTGTTATAGCTTTGTTCCACCATCTGATCTATAGGCTATTCATCAAAGTAGCCTATTTTGTATTAATAACCAAATATAATCTCAGCAACTGTTCAAACAGTAAACCAAACAACAAGAATACACCCAAAAATATATTCTGATTAGAAGTTATGATTACTAGTGATTCCAGGCTATTGTGAAATGGTAGAAATTGCTGTAGGCAACTAATGTAGCTAGCCATGTGCTTTCATCTCTGTGAACAAAACATGATGATGATTTTATTTTTAGCTGATATGGGAATGAATACACAAGCAGCATATGAAACTGGGAAAATAATTTAGCTTTGTGATTTACATGTTATACTTGTGCTTTTCTAATAACTAATTTCTGTGTTCTATTCATGTGCTGTTCTAATAACCAATTACTGTGTTCATGCAAGTGACAAGTGAACAAATCCTCACTTATCAGTATGTGCAATTTGGCAGTATGCCCAGACCTTGTTTTAAGAACGAAAGATATCTTAGTTTCAAGGTCTCAGCTTAGAGAGAAGAAGCCTCATGAGGTATTGGTCTGTTACATGAATGAAGCAAACGTTATTTAATTATGAATGATGAATAAGCTAAATCATGCAAATATGATTTGTCTGCAGTACATAAGGAAACTAACGGGACTGCCCCGTTAGTGCTCCTAACACACGTTCAGTATGGTGCATTGAGTTTGTTGCAAACTCTCCAGCGCGCTGACAATAAACAATGATTCATTTAAGATAGACTTTGAGTGTCCCTAGTGGTAATTTCCATGACATGGTGTAGAATGTCCACGACAGCTTACCCCGGCAAATATACAAAAACTGGGGGGGATTAACAACTCACGTCCTGTTGTAAATCAAGGAAGAAGATCCAGGCTCTCCCTCTCCAAATTCACCAAAGGAATGTGCTTTCTCAACAGACTTTTCCCACTGAAACTCTTACACGTTCAAAAGTGAATACTGGAACAATATTTCTAACATAGAATGTGGGGAATGGTCAGAGGCGATATATAGAACACTAATGTAATTTTGATTGTTATTTTGTGATGTCATTAAAAATGTTATAAAGGAAATATTCTAACTTGGAAAGTATACCCACCACATGTATAAAGTTTCCATACTATGCTTTGTGCATGTAACATGAAAAAGTGATTTGAAAAGCTATAAGAGATAATTGTTTTTTATAACTTTGCACAGTGAGTAATCACCGCCCCTGAGTGAGGTCAGGGAGCGTGTCAGCCTGACGGAACCGCCCCTTTCCTGCAAACTGTATGAATGATGACGAGCAGAGTCCCTGACAATCACTGTCCCTGACAATCACTGGTGCGGTTGATTAGCTTGCCTAAGTAAAGTATCTGCGAAAGCGAATTTAAGTAGGATCATTCTGTTACTCTGCTCAAACTATCGATACGGCTGGCTAGCCTATCTTCAAAGAAGCCTCTTCAAGAGAAAATTGAAGGAAAGTCAACTCTCTAGTTCTGTTCAGGACGACACAACAAGTCACCGGATACTGACCAACTACAGAGAAGAACAACAGTAGAATACTTGTTGGAACCATTTTGGACAATCAGAGCCTTACAAGCGTGCCGCGAAAAGGCCCAACTCCCTTTGCAAGGCGTCCCTGTCCACCAAGAGATCGAGCAAACCCAGGCATTTCATGGTTTCTTACTCAACACGGGTGGCGGTTTGTGTATAAAGTATTTGGTTACTGTAGGTGAGATTAGTTTCTGAATGTACCAATGTTCAGTGTCTCTGTCCCTCTCTCTCTCCCTCTCCATCTCTTCTTTAGTAAGCAGCCATGTTGTTGTCATTCCGCTAGGGACCTGTTTTCAGCGTATTAAGTCTCCAGTCAATAACTTGTGCAAAGTGTGTACGTTTATCCTGTGTGTTCCCTTTTAATTAGCTAGTAAATAAATAATTACGCCAATTTGTGTAGTACTGAATCATAAGTAAGGCTCTGGTTTTTGCAGATGCAAGGAGGTTACAACTGTTCAGAATGATTATATAATACGAGGTTATGATTAATAGGTTGACTGTTTATAGATGTGACAGGTAAAGACCTTTTAGAGTTTAATTTGGGAGATGATAACTCTTTAAAGAACCGCTCTCGTGGAGCCCCAGATCCTAATGAGTTAATTGTTACATGATGAATTGAATCGGGTAACAATTAAACATAGTTAGTTAATTAGATAAATAACAGTCTTAAGATTAATGTTAAAGTCCAGTCACAATGTAAGGAACATTTACAGGATGTAATTTCAGGCTGTATATACCAATTAATTGTGACTCCTTTCAGGAAACTAAGCTTATTTCTCATGTCACTATTTCACAGAAGCGGCAACAATTTTTTTTTAGCAGAAATTCCTTCTGGAACATGTGAACTTTCATGTTTCTTAATAACATAAATATGAATGAAAGTGTTAATTTCGGGCCTAGTTGGTTTAGTCACAGAAACAGAAGCTATGATTGGCTGAGATATCGAATGGGTTGGACCTACTGGGAGATGAGTTAGGATTGGTCTCCCATGTAGCACAAATTTGTTTATAACGTGAGCTGCTCAGTATGTGTTGCTAGGATGTTTTTGAAAGATATAATGTTAGCCATCGAGAACTACAAAACTTTTGCTACTTTTCTCAACAACATTGATGCCCTGAATTTAGCAGACACTATCAAAAGATCAGTTGGAAAAAGTGATGGGCTACTTTCTGCACATGCCACTGTCAGTGTGAACCGGAGTGACTTGACACAGCGCTGACCAACAATATGTACCGTTAGCTACAAACAAAACAGAGTTAAATGGTTCCAGTCCTCCGTGAAGCGTTCATCCATGTATATCAGTAAGAGTCAAGCTACATTTTCAGACGTTTCTTATTTTGTCAGAAAGTCTTTTTTATTGCAAGTTAAAGCGTAATGTTACTTAGCTAGCAAACGTTAGCTAATATAATTTGAATCATAAATCTGTTTTCAAAGCTAGTTATAGCCTAATGTTTGCTAGCTAACATTGGACCTAGTTTGTTAGCTTTAGCTACCTGCAGATTCATACTAAAGCTATGACAATGTTTGTATTGGTAGTAGTATGAGTTTAGATTATTCCGGTTCATTGTTTAGCAAACTAGCTATGTCTAAACAAAAGACTCTTCTTCGGCCGGATTAGTACATGACCCATCAAATTAGCCAGGTGGGTCTGGGGGTGATTACGGCCATCTATTCACATCAAATCAAATATATTCATTAAGCCCTTCTTACATCAACTGATATCTCAAAGTGCTGTACAGAAACCCAGCCTAAAACCCGAAACAGCAAGCAATGCAGGTGTATAAGCACATAACACCCTAGAAAGGCCAGAACCTAGGAAGAAACCTAGAGAGGAACCAGGCTGTGAGGGGTGTGCCAGGTGGAGATTATAACAGAACATGGCCAAGATGTTCAAATGTTCATAGATGACCAGCAGGGTCAAATAATAATAATCACAGTGGTTGTCGAGGGTGCAACAGGTCAGCACCTCAGGAGTAAATGTCAGTTGGCTTTTCATAGCCGATCATTCAGAGTATCTCTACTACTCCTGCTGTCTCTAGAGAGTTGAAAACAGCAGGTCTGGGACAGGTAGCACATCCGGTGAACAGGTCAGGGTTCCATAGCCGCAGGCAGAACAGTTGAAACTGGGGCAGCAGCACGGCCAGGTGGACTGGGGACAGCAATGAGTCATCATGCCAGGTAGGTATGGTCCTAGGGCTCAGGTCCTCCGAGAGAGAGAGAGAGAGAGAGAGAGAGAGAGAGAAAGAAAGAAAGAAAGGAGAGTATACTTAAATTCACACAGGACACCGGATAAGACAGGAGAAATACTCCAGATATAGCAGACTGATCCTAGCCCCCCGGCACATAAACTTCTGCAGCATAAATACTGGAGGCTGAGACAGGAGGGGTCGGGAGCCACTGCAGCCCCATCCGACGATACTCCCGGACAGGGCCAAACAGGTAGGATATAACCCCACCCACTTTGCCAAAGCACAGCCCCCTCACCACTAGAGGGATATCTTCAACCACCAACTTACCATCCTGAGACAAGGCCGAGTATAGCCCACAAAGATCTCCGCCACAGCACAACCTAAGGGGGGGGGGGACCAACCCAGACATGGAGATCACGTCAGTGACTCAACCCACTCAAGTGACGCAGCCCTCCTAGGGACGGCATGGAAGAGCACCAGTAAGCCAGTGACTCGGCCCCTGTAATAGGGGTAGAGGCAGAGAATCCCAGTGGAGAGAGGGGAACTATTGTATCTATTGTATTTCATGAACATGTGTACATGTCTAGACGTTAGTGACCCATCCACTAAGTAGATTAATTAAAATTACATTTAGACTGAAAAGAATGGCTTTTAGCACATTTCTTATAGAGGGTATCAGTTTTGCATCAAATAGTGAATTCCACTGTATGCAGAATGCTGCATGCATGTCTGCACAGTGTTATATTTTCATAGCTCACTGTCAGTAAATATTGTACAGTAAATATTTAACTACAAGAGAGTTGCAAGCCTGCAAGGTAGAGTTATTTAAAGCTTTGAATGGGTCGATTGGGTTCTGGAGGTGTGTGGTTACAGCAATTGGGCAGGGTTGGTGTGGCCTGTGGTGATGGGGCCCAATCTGATACAGTTGAAGTTGGAAGTTTACATACACTTAGGTTGGAATCATTAAAACCCGTTTTTTCAACCAAGCCACAAATTTCTTGTTATCAAACTATAGCTTTGTCAAGTCGGTTAGGACATCTACTTTGTGCATGACACAAGTAATTTTTCCAACAATTATTTACTGACAGATGATTTCACTTATAATTCACTGTATCCCAATTCAAGTGGGTCAGAAATGTACATATACTAAGGTGACTGTGCCTTTAAACAGCTTGGAATATTCCAGAAAATTATGTCATGGCTTTAGGAGCTTTTGATTGACATACTTTTAGTCAATTGGAGGTGTACCTGTGGATGTATTTCAAGGCCTACCTTCAAATTCAGTGCCTCTTTGCTTAACATCATGGGAAAATCAAAATAAATCAGCCAAGACCTCAGCAAAACCTCCACAAGTCTGGTTCATCCTTGGAAGCAATTTCCAAATGCCTGAAGGTTCCACGTTCATCTGTACAAACAATAGCACGCAAGTGTAAACACCATGGGACCACGCAGCCGTCATACCGCTCAGGAAGGAGACGCGTTCTGTCTCCTAGAGATGAACGTACTTTGGTGCAAAAAGTGCTGATCAATCCCAGAACAACAGCAAAGGACCTTGTGAAGATGCTGGAGGAAACAGGTACAAAAGTATCTATATCCACCATAAAAGTTATATATTGACATAGCCTGAAAGGCCACTCAGCCAGGAAGAAGCCACTGCTCCAAAACTCCCATGAAAAAGCCAGACTATGGTTTGCAACTGCACATGGGGACAAAGATCATACTTTTTAGAGAAATGTCCTCTGGTCTGATGAAACAAAAATAGCACTGTTTGGCCATAATGACAATCATTGTGTTTGGAGGAAAAAGGGGGATGCTTGCAAGCCGAAGAACATCATCCCAACCGTGAAGCACGGGGGTGGCAGCATCATGTTGTGGGGATGCTTTGCTGCAGGAGGGACAGGTGCACTTCACAAAATAGATGGCTTCATGAGCAAGGAAAATTATGTGGATATATTGAAGCAACATCTCAAGGCATCAGTCAGGAAGTTAAAGCTTGGTCGCAAATGGGTCTTCCAAATGGACAATAACCCCAAGCATACTTCCAAAGTTGTGGCAAAATGGCTTAAGAGCAGCAAAGTCAAGGTATTGGAGTGGCCATCACAAAGCCCTGACCTCAATCCTATAGAAAATTAGTGGGCAGACCTGAAAAAGCTTGTGCGAGCAAGGAGGCCTACAAACCTGACTCAGTTACACCAGCTCTGTCAGGGGGAATGGGCATAAATTCACCCAAGTTATTGTATGAAGCTTGTGGGAGGCTACCCAAAACATTTGACCCAAATTCAACATTTTAAAGGCAATGCTACCAAATACTAATTGAGTGTATGTAAACTTCTGACCCACTGGGAATGTGATGAAAGAAATTAAACCTGAAATAAATCACGCTCTACTTTTATTCTAACATTTCACATTCTTAAAGTAAAATGGTAATCCTACCTGACCTAAGACAGGAAATTGTTACTGGGATTAAATGTCAGGAATTGTGAAAAAAATGAGTTTAAATGTATTTGGCTAAGGTGTATGTAAACTTCCGACTTCAACTGTATCTTTTCATGGGGCCCAAACTCTCTGGCGGTGCCCCTGAGTAGGATACTGAACTTGAAGCAGTGAATGATGATAGTATGTGAATAATGCAACAAAGATAGGCTAAGGCATACAAAACAGAAAGACGATCGTTTCAAAAGATTTTTCTGACCGCCTGCACCTGAACGCAGCATGAAAATGTGACACAATCATTTCTGTCGGGCTGCGGTTTACGTGATTATCTTGCAGGAATGCAGTCCTCTACTCTGTGGGACAGTTGAAGGACCCGGGGCTGCAGACAGACTGAGGCAAGCAGCTAGGAGGTGCCTGTTAGAGAGTAAAAATAAACACACAAAGCTCCACACCCTGAAGGGAAGAAGTTTCACTGCATTCCTGTCCTACAGCTCCGACTCACCCATCTGCAAGGACATATCCGTAGCGTGTGTGTGTGTGTGTGTGTGTGTGTGTATCTGAAAAGTAATAAATAAATACATCGAATTCTCTTCTTTTTTTTTTACATTGTTCCCTTAATGGAAACTGAGTTTAACATAAGACTGAAAATAAAAATATTTAAAATGAAATTATAAAATTATAGTAAAATTAAATCAGACTTTTTCCCAATTTGAGATATTTCGGTCATGAGAAGGGCAAGCGGGGTAAAAGGGGTGTTTGAGAAAAAGAGCCTCATTCTGAAGGCATATCAGAAAACATGACTTAACTTCTACTACTCTTCTAGATGATGCATCACTGGTGAATAAAACTTAGTTAAAAACTGATTGGAGATTTTGCACTAACTCGAATAATTGCTAAGGTAATGAGACACATGTTCACAGGCACTGTGTTTGTATGAAAGAAATATGATAGTTTAATGTAAACTTCAACTAGTATAGTATTTGTATGAGTTATGGAAAATCTACAGCAACATATTTTGTGTTTTATTGAAATACCGTACAGTCCCTCATTCCCTCTTCTTTTTTCCCCTTTCCCCCACTCCTTTCCTCCTTACCTATCCAGCTTTAATTTTCCTCTGCCTTGATGTGACATGTTGTATCTCTGTATACTGTACAGAGGCAAAGCCTCACAATTGTGACCGACCTCCTCGATTCGGTCTTGTGTAGCAAAAGTCTGAAATGGTGTTTTTTACATTAGATAAAAGTAGACTCGGAGCTAGAAAATTGTATATCATCAGTTGACGAACAATGAGAAAGTAATTCTGCTTTGAAAGTTGATAAACCTGTAATCCCACTTTTGAGAAATTGGCATTTTAATATTTTGGTACACCTACTGGAGAGCTCTTTGTCTACAGCCATTCATCATCGTTCACACCCTCTTAATCATTAGCCCCACGTGAGGCCATGTGGTAAACACACGCTAAAATCTAGCAATGGAGGCAATGCCCATGATTTTGGAATGAGATGTTTGTGCAAATTAATTACTTAAAAATCATACAATGTCATTTTCTGGATTTTTTAAAAGTGAACCTATGATAAAAATGACAGACCTCTACATGCTTTGTGAGTAGGAAAACCTGCAAAATCGGCAGTGTATCAAATACTTGTTCTCCGCACTGTATTTGTGAAAACTGGAGAGCTCTCACAAATAAATCGGGATCTGATCAATTGTGAGCTGGGAATTCTGTCTGTTTTATTGAAGACCAGAACTTTACAACCTCTGGGTTTCAGACAGATAAAGATAATTGGAATTGATGAACATTGATTACAAAATTACTTAACAGGACTACAAAGGGAAGCACTGCCACAAGCTGCCCAGTGACTCCAACCTACCAGATGAGCTAAACAACTTCTATGCTCGCTTTGAGGCAAGCAACACTGAAGCATGCATGAGAGCATCAGCTGTTCCAGACAATTTTGTGATCACGCTCTCCGTAGCCGATGTAAGACCTTTAGACAGGTCAACATTCACAAGGCCAGACGGATTACCAGGACGTGTACCCCGAGCATGCGCTGACCAACTGGCAAGTGTCTTCACTGACATTTTCAACCTGTCTCTGACTGAGTCTGTAATACCAACACGTTTCAAGCAGACCACCACAGTCCCTGTGCCCAAGAACACCAAGGTAACCTGCCTAAATGACTACCGACCTGTAGCACTCACGTCTGTAGCCATGAAGTTCTTTGACAGGCTGGTCATGGCTCACATCAACACCATTATCCCTGAAACCTTAGACCCACTCCAATTTGCGTACCACCACAACAGTTTGCTACTGTTATTTTATTGTTGCTACTTAATTATTTGTTATTTTTGTATTTTTCTTCTTTATTTTATTTATTTTTTAATTCAGTTTATTTTATTAAATACTTTCTTAACACTTGTTTTTCTTAAAACTGCATTGTTGGGTAAGGGCTTGTAAGTAAGTATTTCAGTCTGAGGTCTACATCTGTTGTACTTGCGTGACAAATAGCATTTGATTTGATTTAATCCCTGTTAGTGAGCATTTCTCCATTGCTAAAATAACCGATCCAGCTGACAGTTGTGGCATATCAAGAAGCTGATTAAACAGGATGATCACAGGATTAAACAGGATGGTGCACCTTGTGCTGGAGACAATAAGGGCCACTCTAAAATGTGCAGTTCTCTCACACAATATAGTTCTCTCACACAATCTCAAGTTTTGAGGGAGCATGCAATTGACATGCTGACTGCAGGAATGTCCACCAGAGCCGTTCTGAGAGAATGTAATGTTTATTTCTCTACCATAAGCCACCTCCAACATCATTTTAGAGAATTTGGCAGTATGTCCAACCGGCCTCACGACCGCAGACCATGTGTAACAAAGCCAGCCCAGGACCCCCACACCCGGCTTCTTCACCTGTGGGATTGTCTGAGACCAGCCACCCGGACAGCTGAAGAGTATTTATGTCTGTAATAAATCCCACTGTTTCTGATTGGCTGGGCCTGGCTCCCCAGCGGGTGGGCCTATGGCCTCCCAGGCATGTGAACTCCATAGATTAGGGCGTAATGAATTTATTTAAATGGACTGATTTCCTTATATGAAATGTACCTCAGTGAAATTGTTGCATGTTGCATTTATATTTTTGTTCAGCATACATTGCCTTCGGAAAATATTCAGACCCTTTGATTTTTTTCCACATTGTTAGGTTAGTCTTATTATGAAATTGACAAAATAGTTTTTTCCCTCATTCTGCATACAATACCCCATAATGACAAAGCAAAAACAGGCTTTTCTTTTCAGATGACATTTACATAAGTATTCAGACCCTTTACTCAGTACTTTGTTGAAGCACCTTTGGCAGCAATTACAGCCTCGAGTTTTCTTGGGTATGAGCTACAAGATTGGCACACCTGTATTTGCGGAGTTTCTCCCATTCTTCTCTGCAGATCCTCTCAAGCTCTGTCAGGTTGGATGGGGAGTGTCGCTGCACAGCTATTTTCAGGTCTTGGCATTCAGGCCAAAGAGTTGAATCTTGATTTCATCAGATCAGAGAATCTTGCTTCTAATGGTCTGAAAGTTTTTAGGTGCCTTATGGCAAACTGCAAGCGGGTTGTCATGTGCTTTTTACTGAAGAGTGGCTTCCGTCTGGACTCTCTACCATAAAGGCCTGATTGGTGTAGTGCTGCAGAGATGGTTGTCCTTCTGGCAGGTACTCCCATCTCTACAGAGGAACTCTAGATCTCTGTCAGAGTGACCATTGGGCTCTTGGTCACCTCCCTGACCAAGGCTCTTCTCCCCCGATTGCTCAGCTCGAGGAAGAGTCTTGGTGGTTCCAAACTTCTTCCATTTAAGAATGATGGAGGCCACTGTGTTCTTGGGGACCCTCAATGCTGCAGAAATGTTTTGGTACCCTTCCCTCGATCTGTGCCTCGACACAATCCTGTCTCAGAGCTCTATGGACAATTCCTTCGACCTCATGGCTTGGTTTTTGCTCTAACATGCACTGTCAACTGTGGGACCTTATATAGACAGGTGTGTGCCTTTTCAAATAATGTCCAATTATTTTAATTTAACACAGGTGGACTCCAATCAAGTTGTAGAAACATCTCAAAGATGATCAATGGAAAAATGATGCACCTGAGCTCAATTTCGAGTGTCATAAAAAAGGATCTGAATACTTATGTCAATAAGATATCTGTATTTTATTTGTAATACATTTGCAAACATTTCTAAAAACCTGTTTTCACTTTGTCATTATGGGATATTGTGTGTAGATTGCAGCTGAATTTTTTACTTTATTTAATCCATTTTAGAAGGCTGTAACGTAACAAAAATGTGTAAAAGTCAAGGGGTCTGAATACTTTCCGAAAGCACCGTTCAGCAAACACATGGTTTCCAGGGGTTTGATGCCATTCCATTAGCTCTTTTCTGGCCTCCTGTGTTTTAAAACTATGTTTAGCTGATAGGTATAACCCTGCCATGTGAGAGTCTCTGTTAATTTAACTTACGTTATTTTAGCAAATTCTTATATTGCCTATATGGCCCAAAATTGCGTGGACCATGGCTGCCAAGCGAGCTGCATCACATAGCCTACGCCTAAAACAACATTTGTACGACTGCGGTCGGGTTCGGAACCAGTTCTTGTGGTAGCAGGTGAGAGTGGGACTAAAAAAACTTTGGGAGTGAGCGGGTGCGATGGGAAAAGCTGCAGGAGCTGGTGGGAGTGGAATGGAGATATCAGTCCCGTGCAGAACCTTACCACAGAGCTCGCACAGACTCACAGACCACAGCTGCCACACTAATGAACTAATCAGCAGGCGGCATACATACTGCACAGCTATATATTTTTAATGACTATAAAGATATATATTTTACATTACATTGGTGGTAAATTGAGCTTTTAAAAGAGAACTCAACATAGGCTTAAAGAAATTATTCAATATAAATGCAAAAATGTTCTGGAGTTAGTGGAGTTTGTGACAAAGCTCCTTCTGAATTATACAAAATAAATATACTCCTTGATGGATTATACCACTACTAGCTTGCTCTCTTGCTTATGGCGCGGCAATGTGCCAGATGATGGCATACCTTAGTTCTCTGTTGTTTATGACTGAAGGGTCCTCTTTTCTGAGACCAGTGTCTCAGCAGATCCTAGAGGGTATGTACAGTATGCTGTATGACATCAATCCTTCATTACCAGCCATTACTAAAGGCAAAGTATATACACTGCTCAAAAAAATAAAGGGAACACTAAAATAACACATCCTAGATCTGAATGAATGAAATATTCTTATTAAATACTTTTTTATTTTCATAGTTGAATGTGCTCATAACAAAATCACACACAAATTATCAATGGAAATCAAATGTATCAACCCATGGAGGTCTGGTTTTGGAGTCACACTCAAAATTAAAGTGGAGAACCACACTACAGGCTGATCCAACTTTGATGTAATGTCCTTAAAACAAGTCCAAATGAGGCTCAGTAGTGTGTGTGGCCTCCACGTGCCTGTATGACCTCCCTACAACGCCTGGGCATGCTCCTGATGAGGTAGCGGATGGTCTCCTGAGGGATCTCCTCTAAGACCTGGACCAAAGCATCCGCCAACTCCTGGACAGTCTGTGGTGCAACGTGGCGTTGGTGGATGGAGCGAGACATGATGTCCCAGATGTGCTCAATTGGATTCAGGTGTGGGGAACGGGCGGGCCAGTCCATAGCATCAATGCCTTCCTCTTGCAGGAACTGCTGACACACATGAGGTCTAGCATTGTCTTGCATTAGGAGGAACCCAGAGCCAACTGCACCAGCATATGGTCTCACAAGGGGTCTGAGGATCTCATCTCGGTACCTAATGGCAGTCAGGCTACCACTGGCGAGCACATGGAGGGCTGTGCGGCCCCCCAAAGAAATGCCACCCCACACCATGACTGACCCACCGCCAAACCGGTCATGCTGGAGGATGTTGCAGGCAGCAGAATGTTCTCCATGGCGTCTCCAGACTGTCACGTCTGTCATATGTGCTCAGTGTGAACCTGCTTTGATCTGTGAAGAGCACAGGGCGCCAGTGGCGAATTTGCCAATCTTGGTGTTCTCTAGGAAATGCCAAACGTCCTGCACGGTGTTGGGCTGTAAGCACAACCCCCACCTGTGGACGTCGGGCCCTCATACCACCCTCATGGAGTCTGTTTCTGACCGTTTGAGCAGACACATGCACATTTGTGGCCTGCTGGAGGTAATTTTTCAGGGATCTGGCAGTGCTCCTCCTGCTCCTCCTTGCACAAAGGCGGAGGTAGCGGTCCTGCTGCTGGGTTGTTGCCCTCCTATGTTTTCCTCCACATCTCCTGATGTACTGGCCTGTCTCCTGGTAGCGCCTCCAAGCTCTGGACACTACGCTGACAGACACAGCAAACCTTCATGCCACAGCTCGCATTGATGTCCCATCCTGGATGAGCTGCACTACCTGATCCACTTGTGTGGGTTGTAGACTCCGTCTCATACTACCACTAGACTGAAAGCACCGCCAGCATTCAAAAGTGACCAAAACATCAGCCAGGAAACATAGGAACTGAGAAGTGGTCTGTGGTCACCACCTGCAGAACCACTCCTTTATTGAGGGTGTCTTGCTAATTGCCTATAATTTCCACCTGTTGTCTATTCTATTTGCACAACAGCATGTGAAGTTTATTGTCAATCAGTGTTGCTTCCTAAGAGGACAGAAGTGTGATTGACTTGGATTTACATTGGGTTGTTTAAGTGTTCCCTTTATTTTTTTGAGCAGTGTAATATAATAGTAGGTTTAGAAGACAAAAATGGGCTGGCTCAAAAACAAGTGGTCATCAGAAATATACAGGCATTTATTTACAGATATATCTGCATTTGCATAGACAAAGTTAAAATATGTATTGTGGTAAACATATTTGGAAAATTATTTAAATGCATAATTTAGCAGAGATATTTCCACTTGACAGTATTAAAGTTTACAAGTTGTTTATAAATATATATATGTATTATTACTTTAACCCAACCAGAATCTTGAGGGGAGGGCAGGGAAGAGGGGGCATCAACATCATCATTATTATCATTATCAACATCATCCTTATTTTCAGCACTATTATCATTATCAACATTACAACAATTGTTGGTTCTTTATCAAGTCATGTAAAAAGTTTATCATACAAGTCATCATAAGCATGAGCACAAATATTGGTTTGAACATGCATCATCTCAGTACTGTAATGTGAGACCTTGATGCTAATCTGAATATCTTACTGATGCTCTGCTGACCGCTCTCTGTCTGAATACAGTGTGAACACAACCCAACCCCGACCCCTGACCCTGACCTGAGTTCCAAACAGACCACTCCCACCCCCACTGCAATTTTTATACAGTTAAGTACATGCTGGATTTACACACAATATTTTTGCAATGAAGAAGGAGGTGATAGGAGACTGTGGCCCCCAGAAGCCTTCCTTACTGTAGCAATATACTATCACTAACATGACCTAACTAATGGTTCAAATCACTGTCTGAGACCACATGGGCTTCGTCAGGCCCCAGTCCCCTGTCTGTTTCCATGGTCTCCTGAGGAACAGTAGGAGTATTTGGGCTCATCTGTAGTGGCTTCACCTAAGGGTTAATTAAAACTGTAAAGAAAATCAAGAAGGGAATGAACAAAAACACATGGAATGCAGAAGATAGAAACATTAGGATTGAGAACAATTCGTCAGAACAGCTGAGGATCAACCTGTAACTGAACCAAGGGTCTCCTACACTTTAGTCTGACACTAGATCATCACCCTACATGCAGGGAGGAGAACGGGCACCTATAGTGAGGTCCTAATATAAATCGGGCCCCATCCTTTACCTTATCACATTAGCCACGTGCTGCTCCCTACAGCAGGAGACCTGATAGACCGGTCTCATGCCCTCAGCGTTCTGTCTCTGTATCCATAACACCACGTATCCAGCCATCTTTCAATACATCCACCCACACTAAAATCAGCATGTATACATCTGACTCCATCTCTCTCCACCTAGTTCAACATCAACTCATTCTGAAGCTTCATTTGACATGTCAACAACAAACCAGTGTATATGAGAGAGATGGAATGGGATAGATACAGTATCTCTTTGTCTGCACACATATTTCTATATATTTAGTCATACCAGTAATTAATACAAATAGACATTATGTTTAAATATACATTAATATGAACATAGTGAACGAGTAAATCAGCGCCCTTCATACCTTCCCACAGATTTTTTTTATGGAAATGTCCCAGTGAAGGCAAGACACTACAGATGAACCATCTTTGGATTCGGTGAGCACATGCTGTCAAAAGCATTTTTCTGTGGGAAGAGCATTAGTAACGCTTGACCTTTAGAATAGAGGAGGGCATTTTGCAGCATTAACACTCCAGGGATAGAGAAGGGACTTTCCTGAGTTTTCTTAAAGGTATATGTAAATGTATAAACTTGGACAGCTTATATAAGGACAAGTGTAATCTCTTTCACTTTTCACCCTCCTAAACAGCACTCATTCTCCTCTCTTTCCACATGCACACTCCTTCTCTCACTTTCAAATCACTCTCTCTCTACTGTCTCTGGTGGGATGTTGACCGTTAGAACCTGGGACTGCATGTAAGTTCATCCTTACTGCATCATAGTCATATGCAATCTTAATTGTATCCTTTTGTCCATTATAAGCTAAATGAATAAACAATAAAGAAATATAAATATGTTCCCCATCCCGGACCCTGCACCCCCTCCAGTTCTGAAAAGATACCTTCCTGCTTTTACTAGCAGGTGGAACATTATGGAGAAGTGTGTTTTGTTTTGTTCGGAGACGAGAGTAGCACTGTAGCAGTGAATCAGTGAGCCAGACAAACAGACTGGTTTGTAGTAGTTTAGAGGGACATGCTGGAGTCACAGGGTGGGGGTTATTGAAGGGTTAAGTTATCAGGTGTAAGAGGGATGGGGGAAAGTCGCCCCTCTCTGGAGAGTAGATTCAGTTGGGTCTTCTAAAAGGTTTGTTCGGGGATCACCGTGTTGAACGGATGGTCCCACAATGTGGTGCTGATTCCAAACCCTGCAGAAGGAAACCAATGCATGTCATCAGTGAGCGGACCGAGTCATAAGGTATAATAGATATAAGAACCATATGCTGAACTGCAGAGAATTACAGAGAGGTATTTTTATTTTTTTACCTTTATTTTACTAGGCAAGTCAGTTAAGAACAAATTCTTATTTTCAATGACAGCCTAGGAACAGTGGGTTAACTTGTCAGCTCAGGGATTTGAACTTGCAACCTTTTGGTTACTAGTCCAATGCTCTAACCACTAGGCCACCCTGCCGCCCCGATAAATGTGAAGTCTGAGGTCATATACTTCACATTCTATGTCCCTCATTCTCTTCATTAAAAGTTACTATGCCAACAGAAGTATGGTGATGCAAAGAGACTATTCTGGTCCTCCTTACCTGCTCTTTGGTGCTCAAAGTGGTGCTTGACGTGGTATGCCTTGAGGCTGTACAGGTAGGTGTTTCTCTGAGGGGAGCCGTAGTGAAGGTAGTAGTGGGTCATGTCGTACACCACGTACCCAAACAGCCCCCCCACAAACAGGGACACCCCCAGGGTCTCGGGGAAGGCCTTGGTTAGCAGCAGGTAGAAGCTGCCTACTACCACTGAGGCCAGGCCAGGAGGAAAGACCAGGCGGGAGCCATCGTAGGGTGACTGAAGGGAGGAAACAGCAGGATTAAACATGGTGTTAGTTCAGGAGCAGATAGACATTGACTTGTTACTGAAAAAGTTGGTTTTATCAGTTATGCATATGGCTTGGCCTAGATTTGGAGCAAAAATTATATCCTCCTGCAGTTTCCAAATTAATCATAAACCAAAGAGGCATTAAACACATGTAGGTACTTATCCGTTTAAAAAAAAATACATTAACAATTAGTTCCAGAGTATCATTCACTCTTCTGTGTATGTCCGTATCTCACCTTATGATGCTGTCCGTGCAGCAGGAAGTGAATGGTGATGAGGTAATAGTTGTGGGCGGGCGGGCGCATGTGGAAGACGAAGCGATGGATGCAATATTCGATGAAGGTCCACATGACCATGCCCATTATGAATATGAGTGGAAAGCTGTACTTGTGCACCAAGACGGAGTAGTCTGGAGAGGGAGGTGGTGGGACATATACAGGATATAGATATCTACTAGACTGTACATGGGCTGGCTGACACACAGAGAGAGACAGAGAGACAGAGAGACAGAGAGACAGAGAGACAGAGACAGAGAGAGAGAGAGAGATGATTAGGTATGTTACCTGTGCTGGCGAACAGTCTGGTTGTCTCCAGTGCCAAGGTGGTGTAGCAGTACCAGCTGAGATAGAACACCAGTGGCATCCACACAGCAGGGACCATGTACCTACACGCAGACAATCAAATGACTTATTTAAACCCAAGCTTATCTTTCTGGGATAAGTGCATTTCTACACTGAATGGGCCGATTTCTCGGACAGAGATTAAGCCAAGTCTGGGACTAAAAGTATGTTTAAAAGAGACTCCATTGAAATAGCCTCTTAGTTCAGGACTAGGCTTAATCTGTGTCTGGAAAACCGTCCCGAAGTGTATGTTCTTCTCTCTTACCAGGACGTTTTAGTGCTGGCCTCTAGAAACTCGTTCCCGAACAGGCGAATGGGCCGGTCCACAGGCTGGTGCACCCAGGTGTCATATTTCTCTCCAAGGTGGCCCACCTGCCAAGCCAGGGGCTTCCGCCAGTCCACCAGGTCCTGCAGGAATAGCAGGGGAGCCACAGCTCAACTTACAACACAGTACAGTAGCTTAAGGCTTACAGCACACAACACAACAGTACAATACATACATGCAGCATCATACAATACAAGGTGATTAGAACCCCATTAGCACCACTTCTGCCTAAAAGCTTGAATTGTCAAACTACATCTTTTTCATGGAGAATCGAAATCCAATGGAAATTGGACTCAATAACTTATTTCAGTCATAACTTTATGTGACAGTGAGATCACTTTGGCTTGGCCCTGCTGGCTGATGGTGTTCTGTCCAGCAGGTGGCGGTGGAGAGACTGAGACAGATGTCCACGGGAAAGTCTCCACCACACCACACTTCAGACCCAGGAAGTAGAGGTGTTGTGCAACTCCCTGATAAACGCGTGAAGGATCTGCAGATCATATATCTGTCCATACCCTTTACTAAACGTCTCCTTTAACTGTTAACGTGACCTTGGATAGAGACCAGGCAGACTGAGATGGGCTTGTTCTTAGAGTCATGGTCTCCTCTGCACTGTAATAAATTATAGGGTGGGTCAGGTTTATATAGACTGCATAAAATATATATTTACTATACTGCCCTACCAAGCAAAAAGGCAGTAACTGCTCATAGCATGGAACTGAGAAAAATTACTTCATGCAGTTACTGCTAACATGAACCCCACTTTCTCCAAAACACAATACGAGGCAGGATACTTGTCCACCTGATTAAGTATTTAATGTTTCAAAAATGACCAGTTACAAATGAGCAGTTACTTCCTTTTTGCTTGGTAGGGCAGTATAATTGACAAGTTTGGATGAATTTAGAGAAACAGAAATGTAAACAAACCATTCATTGAGGACATCGATTGCCTTGGGGTAGGAGGTTAAAAGTGAGGAATGCACAAGCATCATGCCATCGCACAACGCATCACAATGACAAACACACACAGCTGGCCTTGGCCGCCCCTGTTGCAAAGTAAAGGTGAATCGCTGCTATTCACTAGCTAATCAAAAACATTCCTAAGGCATGAGAAATACCTGTTCTGTTAGTGAGTACAAAGAAATCTCTCCCTGCATACCGTACCCTGTCTATCTATACTGAACACAGATAAACCTTCCACATATCTTCATATCTACTACAAACGGTCATAAGCTATGATTATGAATGCCCCGAAGCAGCTCCCCCACGGTCTTCAATAATTCGCTGTGAAAACGGGTGGGCACACAATGTTTAGCAAAGCCGGGTGAATGACTGTGCGTGGTCACGTCTCCATCTTTCCCAACTCTCTCTCTCTATGTGTGCATTCGTAAATTCACTCTGGAGTGCCAGAGTGTGCTCTGGGCATTCGTAAATTTAGAGCGTTTCGCTCTCGTGGGGTTCAGAGCCCACACTGGACTCTCTGGCCAAGGAGTAGGGTTGATCCAAGTGTTCTGACCTCATAACGGCAGTCAAGCACCAAGCTAACTGGCTAAAGTTATCTTGCTAGCTACTTCCAGACATACATGAGAGAACACCTCACTCTGACCATTTTTCTCACCCTAGCAGAGCTGGTTAGGCTGTTTTCATGTTATCCAGAGCATTTTGTGACTATTACTTTGCTGCTGGCAACAATTTAATTAATCTTTTTAGCCCGATGTTTAACTGACACCAGACATATTCACTGGGTGTTGAGCATTCGGAAATTCATCAGTTATTCAGATGAGTGCTCTGAAATCAGAGTAGATAGCCAGAGTGAATTTACGATGTGTCAATGCAGCAGTGTACTGTAGCTTACAGGCCACAGTCAGAGCAGCAAGAGCATTGAACTCAAGGGCCTTGGACCAGACACATTGCTGTTGCACAACCCTGGCTGCCTGCTACACTGCCTATGTAACCGGTGTGAAATGGCTAGTTATCTGGGTGCGCGCTAATAGCGTTTCAATCGGTGACGTCACTCGCTCTGAGACCTTGAAGTAGTTGTTCCCCTTACTCTGCAAGGGCCGCGGCTTTTGTGGAGCGATGGGTAACGATGCTTCGAGGGTGGAGACATAGCTTCACAGTGTTGGGCCAATGACGACCCAGTATGGCTCTGGAATCTGAGCTCAACTCTGACTGTAGTTGAACCCCATAACCAACCCCTGATATGATCACCTGTCACTTCCTGGCTGAAAGCCTGCAGTGGTTGGGTTTTGATGTTCAGCCTGATCAAAGAGGGAAGTCCAGAGGACCCTGCGGGCATCCTCTAGATCAGTGGTTATTAACCAGGGGTACTTGAGAGGACTCATGAGACCATATGCCTACTGGTAAAATGCACGAGGGGGTACTTCAGGGGTACTCTGGCCAGAGCTAAATTCAATTGGTGGTACAGTAACCCAAAAAGGAAACACTGCTCTAGATCTTTCTTATTCTTTTCTTCTCCCAGTTTTCTTTCTGATTCTCTCTCTCCCTTTATTTTTCTCTCACCGTGTCTAGGTCAACTTGACTGCATTTGCTGAGGGGTGAAGGCTCCTCGTCCACAGTGTGCTCCTGGGTCTTCCTCCTCTCCCTCACTGTCTGTGGAACAATGGGAGACAAAGGTTGTGAGCTGCAATTCAAAATGCGAACATGGCAGGATGTCCATTAAGGCACTCACGCACACTGACACTCCCAACACACACGCACAAACACTCACTTCATCATTTGCTCACACACATAATACGCACATACATTTATACAGACTCTATATACACCACGTACACTCACTCACATATAAGGCCAACAGACGGTTAAATAGCTATCACTAGCACCTTATAGGCTGCTTCCCTATATACATAGACTTGAAATCCCTGGCCACTTCAATAATTGGAATAATAGTCACTTTAATAATGTTTACATATTTTGCATTACTCATCTCATATGTACATACTGTATTCTATTCTAGTCTGTGCCTCGCTGACATTGCTCGTCCAAATATTTATATATTCTTAATTCCATTCCTTTATTTTAAATGTGTGTGTATTGTTGTGAAATTGTTAGATATTACTTGTTAGATATTACTGCACTGTTGGAACTAGAAACACAAGCATTTCGCTACACCCGCAATTATATCTGCTAAACATGTGTATGTGACCATTAAAATTTGATTGGATTTGACTTGATCACATACTCTGCTGCTACTCTGTTTATCATATATCCTAATACCTTACCCCAATACATAGCTCTATCACTCGAGTATCCCTGCACATTGTAAATATGGTACTGGAACATACTGACTATATATATATATATATATATATATATATATATACACATACACAGTAGTGCGCTTACTTACTTTCTCGTGTTGTTTTTAATTGCTTTAGTGTTTTTGTTCTACCTTGTGTTATTTTTAGTATTACATTGATTACTGCATTGTTCGGTTTAGAGCTTTCAAGAAAGGCTTTTTACTTTACTTGTACATGTGAAATTAAACCTTGAAACTAAAGCATATGATGCACAATATAATGTTACTATGGGGACATACAATTTGGTTTATTGACTGTATGAGTCAGAGGCATAGAGCATATACGTCTGACTTTGCAATTTTCCCTGAAGAATGGAAAGGACGTAACGTGGACACAGCCCTGATTATATCTTAAAAGCGCATTTCTTTCAGTTCATATTGTTTGGTAAGGCATCCTTTTATGTATGTCTCAGGGCACATTACATCCCTGTCTGGGTGTATGCTCAGGACCAGGTATTCTCAAAGGGTAGCTCTATCAGCTGATCATCAAGATTCAGCCATATCATAGGTTGTCATAAATCTAAGTGGGTGAAAATTATAGGGAGGGGGAGGATAACTAGATCCTTGGATAGCCATGCTGTCAAGCTTGGTGAAATGTAACGTGAGGAGTTTGTACAATTAAAACAAATAGGCAGAGAGGCATGCCTCAGTTTGTAACCCAATGCCCTGCATTGGGTGTTGACTATGGGTGTTGACTATTTACACAAAGCGACAAAGTAACTATTTAACAACGGAACACACCTCCATCCTTAACTTTTCAACAATAACTTTAGATTCCATCATTCATTCTTATAAAAGGGCAGGCGAATATTCCGATATGAATCCCATGCTCATTTCTGAAGGTGAATTTCATAGCTCAAGTTACGAGTGGGGGTAAGAGATGGTTTTATTGACCCTAGTCTAAACCCTCCTGTCACAGAGTTGATCTGTGGTTTCTTGAGCAACAAATTTGACCTAAACTACCTGGTGAAGGTTCGCCTCCCTGTGATCTAGGGTTAGAGTCTGTCATTCAGTGTCATCCCTCCCACCATGTCTGTCCTGTGATAGTCTTCCCATTCCCCTCCTTTCCCAGGGACATCTCCTTTTCTCTCCTGGGCATCCCCTCTCAGCTCTCCCTGGTCGAGTCATTGCCTGGCAACTCCTCTCAGAGTCAGACAGGTGCACTATTAATCAGGTGTAAAGGGGCAGCTCTCTCCATCTCAACTCTCCAGCTACACAAATGATTAACCACAACCCTCCTCTACTCCCGCCCTCTTACTCACGCATCTCCACGGCTACGCAACACCTCATTTGTTCTCTCTAAATCCTAACTACATCTCACTCTCTGCCTCCTCCAACCTTTTCCACCATCTCTCTCGCTCTCTCAATTTGATATAAGGGCTTTATTGGCATGGGAAACATATGTTTACATTGCCAAAGCAAGTGAAATAGATAATGAACAAAAGTGAAACAAACAATTTAAAAAATGAACAGTAAACATTACACTCACAAAAAATTCCAAAATGTTATTATTTCTCTCCCTCTCTGTGTGGCAAATAAATTAACTTTATGTCCTGAATAAAAAGCATTATGTTTGGGGCAAATCCAACACAACGTCACTGAGTACCACCCTTCATAATTTCAAGCATGGTGGTGGCTGCATCATGTTATAGGTATGCTTGTCATTGGGGAAAACTAGGGAGTTATTTAGGATAAAAATAAACATAATAGAGCTAAGCACAAACAACTCCCAGACTGAACCAGGACAACCTGGTTCAGTCTGCTTTCCAACAGACACTGGGAGGCAAATTCACCTTTCCGCAGGACAATAATCAAAAACACAAGGCCAAATATACACTGGAATTGCTTACCAAGAGGACAGTGAATGTTCCGGAGTGGCCTAGTTACAGTTTTGGCTTAAAACGTCTTGAAAATCTATGGCAAGACTTAAATGGCTGTCTAGCAATGATCAATAACCAACTTCACAGAGCTTGAAGAATTGTACAAAGCTCTTAGAGAATTATCCAGAAAGACTTAACTTTGGCAGCGATTACAGGTGTGATTCTGACATGTATTGACTCAGTGGTGTGAATACTTATGTAAATGAGATATTTCTGAATTTCATTTTCAATACATTTCAATAAGATACTTTCTCAAGGCACTATAAATGTGTTCCATGAGCTTTTACTTAAACTATGTTGAATGCAAATACAACACACAAGCAAAAAAAACACATCAACTCACATGATGGAAACTCAATTACAGTTATAAACAGATGCACAAAAAAATACAAAGTTAATGATCACCTCGGCAGGACTTTTATGGCACCAGAGTCAGACACACCGTTCATACGTGAGCTTCAGCATGTTTTAATCTTTGGTTTATGACACACTGATATTTCAATGTATTAGTGCAACTGAACTGATTAGCTGTTTTAACACCCAGTTAATTGTATAGCAAACAATTCACAATTGCCCTTTGAATGTACTACGCTACATTACATTGCAATGTTTCCACATAATACACTTCAATAAAATAGAAAATCAAATTTCCATAATTTCTATCCCATGTGTGATCATTGAAGACATCTTTCACATTCATAGATGCACAAATCCTGTCTTGAGCATTTGGTCATAGGTTCTCATTGACATCGCAGTAAAGCACTTAATGTCCTCATTGTTCATGCACCTTGGAAAAACCTTTTGCCATGGCAATTCCAAGCCTGACATTGGTCTGTATTGATGTAATTGCATGCTCCTGCATAGCAAGTGATTACTGAGCAGCTAGGTAGCCTAGTGGTTAGAGCGTTGGGCCAGTAACTGAAAGGTTGCTAGATCGAATCCACCAAGCTGACAAGGTTGACATCTGACATCTGTCATTCTGCCCCTGAACAAGGCAGTTAACCCACTGTTCCTAGGCTGTCATTGTAAATAAGAATTTGTTCTTAACTGACTCTGAACTGGTCCCAACTGTATATAGCCTTGCTATTGTTATTTTACTGCTGCTCTTGAATAATTTGTTAGTTTTATTTAACACTTATTTTTTCTTAAAAGCCCTCAACCAACAATGCAGTTTTAAGTAAGCATTTAACTGCAAGGTGTATTTGTTGTATTTGTTGTATCTGACAAATAAAATTTGATTTGATTCATCCATTGCCTGAAGGAGGGTGGTACAGCTCATGGCGATGGCAATTTCTTTTAAACAAAAAAATACAAATAATGTTTTATTGTCACATACACTGGATAGGAACCGTGAAATGTGCTGTTTGACAGGGTCAGCCATAGTGGTACGCACTGGAGCAAATTAGGGTTAAGTGCCTTGCTCAAGGGCACATTGACCGATTTTTCACCTTGTCAGTTTGGATAGTCAAAACAGCGACCTTTCGGTTACTGACCCAGCGCTCTGGTAGTCTGTCTGTCGCCCAATCATACACCTTCCACCTGTATTTTAATCATGTATCATGATGTGTAGCGAACATCAAACACTGATTAAGTTTGGAGAAGAATTTACTATGAATTTGTCTGTTGTACCGAGTCAATTGAAAAAGTTTTGAAACCACTACCTTTTTGATGATCTGCTTTGAGTTATGTACTAAGGGTTGTGAAAATGTACCACATACTGTACTTGTGAAAACTGCACCAAAGCAATTGAAGAAAAAAAAGTATTACAACACTAAAAATGCTATTGAATATTACAGCTGGCGTGTTAGCATTTCTGAAGAGGAACAGAACATATTATTTCCCAGAGAAGACTTAAGAGAGTATTGTCATACGACCACTGAGAAAGTGAAGAAGTGTAGAGGCACCTGACCTGATTCTATGTTGTAACCGGAGTTGAGTTCACTGACTTATTGGAAGGCTTGGTTGGAATCAGCAGCAAATTGGAGTCTGGCAATGATTGTTCAGGGCCTAGTTTTTATCACCCTGGGCAATGGCTTTGATTTGAAACCAGCATGTGAGGAAATATGGCCACTCTTAACATGGACCTGAACTTTAGGGTAAGTTATTGTGAACCGAACACAGGCGTCAGAACCAACAAGTGTGGAAATCAACTAGCTTACTGATACTTATAGCAAGTCATAATATCATTTAATTAAAAAATAAAAAGTTATCCATTGAAGTTCTAGACTGTAAGCTGCTCCAGCAGAGCAGTGTCTCGGTGTGTACTGTGTGTGTGTTAGGGCTTAGACTATTCCATGTGAAATGGGAGAGGGCCTGAGGAGAGGAGAGAGCGGAAGGCTTTAATTTGCTCAGCCAGGGTGGGTACGTGAGGGATGGATACTAAAAACCATCTAGATATTATCCTACATTTCATTTTAGAATAACATTTCATTTTCAACAGCAGAGATTTGGATAAACCTTGCTGTCTGTCTCTCTGACATTTGCAACATTGTTTCAATATTCAAATTCGATCTCCAGCTGTCCCATAGTAATGAACGTGTCGGGACGAGACAGACAGGCAGGCAGCGTTTCTCAACCAGTCAAAATCATGAATCAGCTGACATCCTTTTTATGGATATATACAAATAAATGTAAATTCAAAAAAAGTCAAACGAAACAAAGTGCATCTAGTTTGCAGTCTTCCCAGCTTCAGTTTGAAGTGATTGTGTTGTAGTGACTGTGTTGTTGGCCAGTTCCTCTGAACAACAGTGTCTTGACGAGTGAGCACATTCTTCTATGCCAGGCGAAATAGCGCCTCATTGGCTTATTGTTATGGATGTATCCAAATAAATGTCACTAGAAAACAGCTTAAACAAATGTAAATGCAGGTACTTTTCTGTTAATCTGGCTGCAAGCAAAGGATAAGAATGTTGCCAGCCAGGACGGCAATGGAACATTTACAACCAACGACTGGGTCGCGTCCATAGATACAGAACGAAAAGACTGAACGACTGGGTGGCGTCTCTAGCAACCGAACCGATAGAATGAATGGCCAGCTGGCTTGGGTAGAAACCTTCTTGTGGAAGGATGAAATAGTATGAATAAATTCAGAAAAATAACGTTTTTAAAAATATGTCAATCATTATTTGAATATGTTGTTAACAACCCCCCCCGTTGTATAAAAGTGATAATGCCCTCGAAGCTGGCGTTTGGAGGATATATTGGCACGGTTTGCTGGCCCTCAACTTCATCTCTGGCCTAACAACACCCGTGCCAATATATCCTCCAAACACTGGCTTCTCGGGCATTATCGCTAAAATAAACTGGTTACAAACATAGTTATAACAGTAAAAATAAATGTTTAGTCATACATAGGGTCGGATATTCCACGGCTTTCAGCTAATCAGCATTCAGGGCTGGAACCACCTGATTTAGAATTCCTTTTATAAACTGGGTGGTTCGAGCCCAGAATGATGATTGGCTGAAAGCCGTGGTATATGAGACTGTATACCATGTGTGTGGCAAAACATTTATTTTTACTGTTCTAATTACATTTGTAACCAGTTTATAATAGCAAATCAGGCACCTCAGGGGTTTGTGGTATATGGCCAATAGCTGTGGTATATTTGCCATATACCACACCCACTCGTGCCTTATAGCTTTAATATACCACACCTTCCTGTATTCATAGTAGGGAACCAAGTATGGGCATTGACAGTAATGGAAAAATTAGGCCGAGTTTCGCATTGCCAGACATCAAACTATATTCTCATTCAAAAATAAGATGTGACCTTTTCTTGTGACTAAACCTAGAAGATGAATTATAAGAGATATCCTGTACTGCATGTTTCTATACTACTACAGTACTACCCCTATTGCTACTTCTACAGTACGGGTCTGAGTGTTTCAAGGGAATGGGGGTAATTGTCTCTGGTTGCAGCTGGTGTGGAGGCATGCAGGCTGGGAGAACTGAGCAGTTACATTTTAGTCATTTAGTCAGACAATAGAGCTTCTTCATTCCCGGTCCTCTCAGCCCTACACTGAGAGGAGAGGTGGGGGAGCGAACGGTAATAAGGCACTCTGTGTGTCCTCCATCTAATAGGCTGGGAAGGAGAATTAAGGAAAGAATGAGTGACAAAAAACAAAGGGGATGGACAGAGGAGACCCTAGTCCAGGCTGGTACCATCAGAACAGGGGCCATAGTGTGTTGGTGGGGCACTGGGCGGATGGGTGTGGCAGAGGAAGGCGCGGGCCCGTGGTTTGGGAGGGGAATGCTTGGTTTAGGATGGGGAATTGTGAGGTCACAGACAGGCAATATGAATAACTGCCCGCCCAGCTGGCCAGAGCCACAGCACAATCCTGCCTTGTTATTTTATTCTTTGTCAAGACAAAACCAGCAACCACTGGCGCTCACATTACTGGACTGGAAGTAGGCCTACACATAACAGGCTAGTGTTGCTCCTATCCAGAGAGCAGCTCTGATAATGAGTGGGGTGAGTCAATGGCTGAGAAGAGGGAACAGGACACAATCTCAATACATGTTACGTCAAGGCTTTTGTTAGAGATTATGGATGGATAGCTTGTTGTATAAAGGAGTAGTAAGAGAAAGCAGGGAGTTTCTTTTTAACAGTATGAAGCAGATTATTCAAGTGTTTGCCAACAGTTGCTGGGTTGGGCTGTATGGTCATTTCCAATGTGGATACAGGTTCAAAGTTCACAGTCACACTCTTGGAGTCCTTGAGCCCACACTGGAGGCCGAAATGGTGTAGCCAGAGTAGTTGGGTAACAAGAGGAGACACGACAGAAACACAATCAGTATTATTCAAGTAACAGTATCACCGGTCAATATGTCACAGCAGGAGGGTGGTGGATTTTGTGAACATCAGTTAAAAAAGGTGTATCCCAGATGTCATCAATAGTTCCATCCCTGGTCACAGTGAAGAGGTCTTGTGACTCATCCCGGTTAATGGTTAACCATCACTATCATATCTGTGCCGGGGTACACAGTCGGACAGGCTACAGAGTTTAGAGAGATAAGTGTACTTCCCCTTTGCCACACACATGTACATAAGAACCATTTACTGAGTGTCATTGTCAGAACAGTCTCAATCACACATCAGTTGAAATGGCTCTGTTAGAATATGTAAGAGCTCTCTCTCTCTCTCTCTCTCTCTCTCTCTCTCTCTCTCTCTCTCAGCAAGAGGGTAATGAAGTAATTAAAGTTGACTTAAATAAGGCCACTTACAGAACCCAAATTCCATTAAGTCACAACAAAGTGTAAAAACGGTCCCATAAAGGATGTTTTAAATTGTAGAAATATGTCTGCTATATAACGGAACTGCATGATAGATTCCGTTCAGGGAATGTTTTCACAAAACATTTGACTTTTCATTGTGGAAGACATTGTGGAGAGAAACAGTGACAGGGTGTGGAGGTGGGTGACTACCTCACCTCTTCCTCTCCTTACACACACACACACACACTAGCAGGATCACTCAGCTTCTCTTAGTAACAAAGCCAGTCAAACCTGACTGGCAAGAAATGAAGATTACTCTCATTCACACACACGCAATCGTGGATGAGGATGGTACTAAAATCAGAGACAAACTGTAGCTGGAGACGTGTTGGCCCGAGTGTCCTGTTACTACATACACAAAGTATGACAAGAGACTGCCATTATATTACCACAATAAACCAGGAGAACCATGATAGACTTCAAACACGATATGGGCATGATGACCAGTGAGTTTTGACCTAGATTCAGTCTGAGCAGCAGACAACCACAGACAATCTCTTGACATGGAAACTGGGGAGATTCTTCAATACACAGATTCATAACTAGTGGCAGGTAGAAGTTCATAGCTCACAGATTGGGAAAGCCAGGTGCAAAGGTCTATCTACATGTTCATGTGTGCTAACATGCATATCATAAATTACCAGAACAACGCTGATATTAGCATAGGAATAGAAAGATCATTTTATATGTTCTACGTGCTCTTAGCTCAGCATGAGAGAGATTTATCTTCCACTTAATCACTGATATTATTGGTTTACAGGGTGTGTGGATGTGTTTGGGAGGAGAAGTAAGTAATGGAATGATAGACTCCTCTTCATGCTGCCCCAGATGGATGTTCTACTTTGTTAAAGGGAGAGGTAATAACCTCCCACCCAAGATTACAGCTACTCAGCAATTGCTAAACTACTGATCACCATAGCTTGTCAGGATACGCCTAACATGAGCCAAATGCTGGGCCAGGGTGTGCCTTCAGTCATTCACTCCAAACTTGCTCACCGGCCCCCTTTAACGGTTTGTTTTATAAAAACACATTTTTGTTATAGAGCTACTACCATTTAGCCATAGGCAGTTTATAAATACACATGACAGATAATTGGTATTGGGTGGTGCTTGAACAATGAACTTGACTTGGCATTGAGAGTTAGGTCCTTCCTATATAAATAACAACAGACAGGCTCTAGTATAGTGGTCCTCAAGGCCCTGGAGGCTGAGAGAGCCCTGTGTTAGAAATAAACAGAGCTATGGGAGAAATGATCATGAGACCTCTTTTTGTCCTCCTTGCTATACAATCTGACCTGTGCAGTGTCCTATTAACTAAGCATGTTAGCAAAAACCTATTAGCTAAACAGCTACAGTATCATTTGACAGGGTCCACGCGATACGATATTATCATGATACTTAGGTGCCGATATGATACGTATTGTGATTCTCACAATTTCTATATGTTTTGAGATTTGATAGTGCGATTTTATTGTGATTCGATGTTCCAAACATGTTGCTGCTCATGTCTGCTGCAGAGGGACGAGAGAGAGCCGTGAAAAAGTGAGTTTTGATCAGTCATGAAAATACGTGCTAAAAACATGTTGGCTCACTATTTAAAAAGTGGCACAGATACAGCCGACCAGTGCAAAAATTATATAACCATATTGTCAAAAATAATATTGCAATATATTGTCAAAAATAATATAACTGGATTGATGTTTTCCCCCATCACTAATGAGTTGGTCTGCAATCATACAAAATGATGTCTGTGAGCGAGAAAGTGACTATCCCTGGCTCTCCTGATGGGGAGGGGTAAGGAGAATCAGGAGGCTGCAGAGACAAATAAAGCAACAGTGTAGCATGGCATCCCTCACCCCTCAGCACTGCCACAGGCAGCTGTGTCTCTGCCAGCCTTCAGGGCTCCTCATGTGTGGGACTACCCTGCCACACTAGCCAATGAGATCCCGCTGGATCTCTCTATATCCTGGTGACGACAGTCTCACCTCTTCAACTCTGCCCCTGCTGCCTCTCCCAGGGGCCCACGCCACATCTTATTGCAATTACTGTGGCAGAGCAGGCCAGCCATCCTCATACAGGACAGGTGAAACATGCCGGCTGTGTTTGTGCTGCGTCTTAATCAATCGGACCTCACAACCTGTTCTCTCTCGGCCCTCTCCTCCCTGCTTACATCCCCCTATTCCCTCACCACCCTTTGGCTCGAACCAGCAGTTATAGAGCATTACCTGAGGGACCTACATATGAAGATGTGTGCCAATTGAAGGCTTGTGACAACTGTCTCCATTGAAGCAGAAGCTAAACAACACTAGCATTCACAATGATAAACTTAGGCCAACTGCAGCAGATAAAATATACTTTATGAATGAATTCTGCCGTCAAATTACAAAAGGAGATGAGATGGCGGCTACAAACTGAACGTTTGAGGCGCTCTAGTTTCCACCCCCTCAGTAGCCTGCTGCATAATGCTTGGTCATGTCCCTGGGGATGAGTGATGAAATACAATAAGGCCTTTGAGAGAAAAAATGTGATTCCGATCCATAAAGAGGAAACATTCCTTCGGGGCTGAGGCACCACCGACTGCCCTCACAAATTCCTCCCAAAATGTTATCATCAGCCCACTGATAGAGCTTTTTTCTCTGAGGGCCACTCTGTCCTAAAGAGTTGTGGAGGGCCACATCAGGCTAGATGGCCAACATTCACCATTCACAAAAGCCTATGCATACACACACACATAAAAATACAATGCCTTCAGAAAGTATTCACACTACTTGACTTTTTACACATTTTGTTATGTTACAAAGTGGGATTAAAATTGATTTAACTGATGTTTGTTGGTCAACAATCCACACACAATAGTCTATAACAGGGCTGCCCAACCCTCTTCTAGGAGATCTACCATCCTGTGGGTTTAACACACCTGATTCTATTAATTAGCTGCTTAACAAGACCTTAACTAGCTGAATCAGATATGCTAAATTAGGGTTGGACTGAAAACATACAGGACAGTAGATCTCCAGGAAGAGGGTTGGACTGAAAACATACAGGACAGTAGATCTCCAGGAAGAGGGTTGGACTGAAAACATACAGGACAGTAGATCTCCAGGAAGAGGGTTGGACTGAAAACATACAGGACAGTAGATCTCCAGAAAGAGGGTTGGACTGAAAACATACAGGATAGTAGATCTCCAGGAAGAGGGTTGGGCAGCCCTGCTCTATAATGTCAATGTGTTTGAAAAATGCAACTATTTGAAAAAAAATATACAAAAAATAAAACACATATATCTTGATTAGATAAGTATTCAACCCCGAGTCATTACATGTTACATTACATGTTTTTGGGTAAGTCTCTGAAGCCGTGTTCACATTGGCAGTTTGAAGTGACTCAAAAAGTGACTGTTTATTTGCATATCCGATTCAAATCTGTTCTTTTTCCTGCAGTCTGAACAGCCAAAAAGCACATAGAATCGGATATTTCAAGCCACATTTCAAACCATCTTTATAGATGGTCTGAAATCCGATATAAATCTGATAGCTGACCATGTGACATGTCTGAATGGTCAAATCTGATTTATTTTGCCCTCAAGTGTTTTTTAGACTGCTATTTGGAATATCTTGTTGCTTGCTAGCTGCTCTGTTGACAGTTTGACAAGAACATGTGGTAGCTAACTAGCTTGTTAATTGTTTACAAACAAATGAGTGAACGTGCTAGAAAGCTAAACAGCTACCTAGCTAGCTAGTTGACTGCTGTGGCTAGCCAAAAAAGGACTCGTTTTGAAAGTTGGATCATCTTATCCTTTGAGGCTTTAAAAATGTTCTTACCCTAATGATTTTGTAAATGCAAAGCAACTGGTGTACGTCCATGGCCGGCATTGTTGTTACCTTAGCAAACACTAGCACCACCACCAATCAGCCTACACCACTGAACACAAACCCATCATTACTATGACATCTAGTGTAGCCTTGTCCTAAAATAACTGCTGTCTGAACTAGGGTTGCAAAGGGTCGGAAACCTTCTGGTAAATTTCCAGCATTTTTCCATGAGAAGTTAAGCCTGGGAATTTGGGTAATTTTTCTTAAATTCATCAAAAAAGTTAGCTTATCACAGTGAATTTTTTTGTGGGATACACAGAAGGCAATTTTAGGTCTTGTGGCATATTTTGGTTAAACTATCCCCAATTCAATGGAATTTTAACCCTCTACATGCACAATGCACTCTTCCATCACATGTACAGCTGATTCTCAAGATCTTGCACACTAATGAGATGCAATTGAGCCCACACTACTACACTGTCCGGGCCAAGGACTACAAGCTTTCTGGTAAGTTTTAATTACAATACTGGGTGGGGTGAATATATTTTATATGACATCATTTATGTTTTGTTAACTAGTAAATAGTAGCATACAGCAAAATGTGTTTAAATTATTTCTAACTTGTTAACAATTTCTGCTAGTTAGTTTTTGCTACCATGTGGGTTTTAGCTTGCTTGAGCCTGCTAACTGAGGAGTGTTAAATCACCTGTTTCCACACATGTTTCATTTTAAATCATTTATCCTACAAAGGAGTTGTTTAATCTAACTGCTTAACTATTTATCTGTACATGTGTAATGAACACTATGGGAGACAGAGAGATGGTTTCAAGCGCAGGGCGCAGCAGGTGTTGATTTATAAAGGACCACCGGAGGAGGCAGGTAGCTGGGTCCAGGGGCAGGCAGAAGGTCATACACCGGGGGTCCAAAAAGTAAAAAACTATCATACACGGGCAGATTAAATTACAGGGAAAAACAGAGTTCTGAATTGAAGTGTGTCACAAAACAAACAATACCTCACAATGATGAGGTGCAAAGAACTGAACTAAATACTGTGTGATAATGACATACAGGTGTGTGAACCGGTGATCAGAATTCAGGTGATTGCGTTCAGGGGATCTATGTGTTTGAGAGTGTGAGTTTGAAGCAGACGATACAACATGGAATTGTATTTGGGGTTTTTTAAACTTATTTTTACCCTCATCTTTACAGGAAAATGCCATGGGCACTATCTGATGTGTGAAGACATTTCACTGCAGCTAATGTAGAAGGAAAAGCTGTGTGCATTTGCAAATACTGTGCCAAATCATATGTGAAGAATGCAACAAAGATACAGAATCATCTGGCCAAGTCCATAAAGTTCCCTCAGCGCTCACAACAAGCAACCCCTGACAAAAGTCCCTCTACTTCTATTCGAGGTGAAAATGAAAAATCAGACACCTTATCGATAGCAACAGCTTATGGTCTTCCTGGATTCTTCTAGTGGTGTGGGGGCTGTGCTTTGGCAAAGTGGGTGGGGTTATATCCTTCCTGGTTGGCCCTGTCCGGGGGTGTCCTCGGATGGGGCCACAGTGTCTCCTGACCCCTGCTGTCTCAGCCTCCAGTATTTATGCTGCAGTAGTTTATGTGTCGGGGGGCAAGGGTCAGTTTGTTATATCTGGAGTACTTCTCCTGTCCTATTCGGTGTCCTGTGTGAATTTAAGTGTGATTTCTCTAATTTTCTCTTTCTTTCTCTCTCTCGGAGGACCTGAGCCCTAGGACCATGCCCCAGGACTACCTGACATGATGACTCCTTGCTGCTGCTCCAGTTTCAACTGTTCTGCCTTATTATTATTCGACCATGCTGGTCATTTATGAACATTTGAACATCTTGGCCATGTTCTGTTATAATCTCCACCCGGCACAGCCAGAAGAGGACTGGCCACTCCACATAGCCTGGTTCCTCTCTAGATTTCTTCCTAGGTTTTGGCCTTTCTAGGGAGTTTTTGTTCTTAACTGACTTGCCTAGTAAAATAAAGGTAAAATTTAAAAAATTAAATTAAATTAAAAATCAGCTGATATCTCAGGGTGCTGTACAGAAACCCAGCCTAAAACCCCAAACAGCAAGCAATGCAGGTGTAGAAGCCACTGTGCTACACCTTAATTTAATCTTTATTTTACTAGGCAAGTCAGTTAAGAACAAATTCTTATTTTCAATGACGGCCTAGGAACAATGGGTTAACTGCCTGTTCAGGGGCAGAATGACAGATTTGTACCTTGTCAGCTCGGGGTTTCGAACTTGCAACCTTTTGGTTACTAGTCCAACACTCTAACCACTAGGCTACCCTGCCGCCCCTGATGTATGAAGGGCTATATAAATACATTTGATTTGATACATTCTGATGAATGTCTTGCTCGAACTGTGTATGCAACTGGTTCACCTCTGATGCTCACAGGCAATGTGATTTCTGAGTGTTCTTTGCCCAGCATACACCCCTCCAACAAGACCTGCTTTATCTACTCATTTGCTAGATACAGAGTTCAATCGAGTTCAAGTGAAGGTCAAGCAAATCATAGAGAAAGCAGAATGTATTGCAATCATCTCTGGTAGGTGGTCAAATGTTCATGGGGAAGGAATAATTAACTACATCCTGTCCACCACTCAACCGGTATTCTACAAGAGCACAGACACAAGGGACAACAGACACACCGGTCTCTACATTGCAGATTAAATGAAGGCAGTCATCAATGACCTTGGACCATAGAAGGTTGACAGACAATACTGCGAACATGAAGGCTACTTGGTCTACCCTCACATCACATCCATTGGCTATGCTGCTCATGCATTGAATCTGCTCCTCAAGGACATCATGGCACTGAAAACAATGGGTACACTCAACAAGAGAGCCAAGGAAATGGATAGGTATGTGAAGGGTCATCCAATTACAGCAGCAATCTACCTCACCAAGCAAAGTGAGAAGAATAAGAGCACCACATTGAAGCTGCCCAGCAACACCCATTGGGCTGGTGTTGTCATCATGTTTGACAGTCTCCTGGAGGGGAAGGAGTCTTTCCAAGAAATGACCATATCACAGTCTGCCGATATGGACAGCCCCGTCAAGAGGATCCTCCTGGATGATGCATTTGGGAGAGAGTGGTAAGAAGCCTGAAACTCCTGAAACCTATAGCAGTAGCCATTGCACGGATTGAGGGAGACAATGACATCCTGTCTGATGTTCAGACTCTGCTTGCAGATGTAAGAGAAGAAATCCGTACTGCCCTGCCCACTTCAGTGTTGCTCCAACTGTAACAGTTTAACTTTAGTCCGTCCCCTCGCCCATACCGGGCTCCCTCTGCACACAGACAACAGTCACCCACGAAGCATCGTTACCCATCGCTCCACACTACTTCAAGGTCTTGGAGCGAGTGATGTCACCGATTGAAACGCTATTAGCGGGCACCACCGCTAACTAGCTAGCCATTTCACATCGGTTTCACTCACCCCCCTTTTGACCTCCTCCTTTTCTGCAGCAACCAGTGATCCGGGTCAACAGCATCAATGTAACAGTATAACTTTAGTCCGTCCCCTTGCCCATACCCGGGCTAGAACCAGGGACCCTCTGCACACATCAACAACTGACACCCACGAAGCCTCGTTACCCATCGCTCCACAAAGCCGCAGCCCTTGCAGAGCAAGGGGAACAACTACTTCAAGGTCTCAGAGCGAGTGTTGTCACTGATTGAAACGTTATTAGCGCGCACCACCGCTAACTAGCTAGCCATTTCACATCGGTTATACAAGCAGAGGAAACTGCAGTTCTGAAATACATCAAAAAGCATGAAGACTTTGGCCTGAAGCCCAATACACGCCGCAGCATACATGTTGGACCCCAATTATGCTGGCAAGAGCATCCTGTCTGGTGCAGAGATCAACAAGGCCTATGGCGTCATCACTACCGTGTCTCGCCACCTTGGCCTGGATGGGGGAAAGGTTCTTCGCAGTCTGGTGAAGTACACTTCCAAGCGAGGGCTTTGGGATGGTGATGCAATATGGCAGTCGTGCCAACATATCTCTTCAGCCACCTGGTGGAAGGGACCTTGTGGATCCGAGGCTCTTTCCCCTGTTGCCTCCATCATCCTCCAAATCCCACCAACATCAGCCTCCTCAGAGCGCAACTGGTCCTTCCTTAAATGGTATTAATATTAATTTGCATATTTCCGATAATTCCCACGGAAAGTTTCCACCGCTGAATATTCCCCAAAAATGTGCAACCCAGGCCTGAATACACACAAATTAAATTTGGTCACTTGTAGCTTGCTGTTTGGACAGTCAGTAGTCCTAAACAGATTTGAAAACCGAACCTGATTTCAGCATTTAGTTGAAGAAATAGAGTTAAGGAAATATTTACTAAATAAACTAAAGTAAAAAATAAAAGGCTATATACAGGGGGTACTGGTACCAAGTCAATGTGCATGGGGTACAGGTTAGTCGAGGTAATTAGTAAAGTGACTATGCACAGATATTAAACAGTGAGTAGAAGCAGTGTCAAATGAAAGGGGGGGAATCAATGTAAATATTCTGGGTGGCCCATCTTTTTCCTAGAGTACACGATCAACTCTTTTGTCTTGCTCACATTGAGGGAGAGGTTGTTGTCCTGGTACCACACTGCCAGGTCTCTAACCTCCTCCCTATACATTGTCTCATCGTTGTCGGTGATCAGGCCTAGCATTTTTGTGTTGTCAGCAAATTTAAGGATGGTGTTGAAGTCATGCTTGGCCATGCAATCGTTGGTGAACAGGTTGTACAGGAGGGGACTAAACACGCACCCCTGATGGGCCCCAGTGTTGAGGATCAGTGTGGGAGATGTGTTGTTGCCTACCCTTATCACCTGGGGGCGGCCCATCAGGAAGTCCAGGATCCAGTTGCAGTGGGAGGTGTTTAGTCCAAGGGTACTTAGCTTAGTGATGAGCTTTGTGGGCACTAAGGTGTTGACTACGCTGAGCTGTAGTCAATGAACAGCATTCTCACATAGGTGTTCCTTTTGTCCATGTGGGAAAGGAAAGGGAAGTGTCAAATGTGATTGAGATTGCGTCATCTGTGGATCTGTTGAGGCGGTATGCAAATTGGAGTGGGTCTAGGATTTCCGGCATGATGGTGTTGATGTGAGCCATGACCAGCTTTTCAAAGCACATTATGGCTACAGACGTGAGTGCTATGGGCGGTAATCATTCAGGCAGGTTACCTTCGATTTCTTGGACACAGGGACTATAGTGGTCAGTTTGAAACATGTAGGTATTAGACTCGGTCAGGGAGATGTTGAAAATGTCAGTGATGACACTTACCGGTTGCTTCGCGCATGCTTTGAGTACACATCCTGGTTATCTGTCTGGCCCTGCGGCTTTGTGAATGTTGACCTGTTTAAAGGTCCTGCTCACATCAGCTATGGTGAGCGTGATCACACAGTTGTCTGGAACAGCTGGTGCTCTCATGCATGCTTCAGTGTTGCTTGCCTCGAAGCGAGCATAAAAGGCATTTAGCTCGTATGGTAGGCTCGCGTCACTGGGCAACTCATTGCTGGGTTTCCCTTTGTAGTGCGTAATAGTTTTCAAGCCCTGCCACAAGTGTCAGAGCCAGTGTAGTAGGATTCTTTGCCTGTTTGATGGTTCGTCTGAGGGAATAGCAGGATTTCTTTAAGCATCCGGATTAGTGTCCCACTCCTTGAAAGCGGCAGCTCTAGCCTTTATCTCGGTGCAGATGTTGCCTGTAATCCATTGCTTCTGGTTGCGGTATGTACGTACGATCACTGTGGGGACGACGTCTCTAGATGCACTTATTGATGAAGCAGGTGACTGAGGTGGTATACTCCTCAATGCCATTGGAGGAATCCCGGAACATTTTCCAGTCTGTGCTAGCAAAATAGTCCTGTAGCGTAGTATCCGCGTCATCTGACACACTTCAGTATTGAGTGAGTCACTGGTACTTCCTGCTATAGTTTTTGCTTGTAAGCAGGAATCAGTAGGATGGAATTATGGTCAGATTTGCCAAATGGGGGGTGAGGGAGAGCTTTGTATGCGTCTCTGTGTGTGGAGTAGAGGTGGTCTAGAGTTTTTTTGGCTCTGGTTGCACATGTGACATGCTGGTAGAAATTAGGTAAAATGGATTTAAGTTTGTCTGCATTGAAGTCCTCGGCCACTAGGAGCGCCGCTTCTGGATGAGCATTTTCTTGTTTGCTTATGTCCTTATACAGCTCGTACAGTGCAGCCTTAATGCCAGCATTGGTTTGTGGTGGTTAATAGACGGCTACGAATAATATAGATGACAACTCTCTTTATCGATATTGTGCTCTACAGCTTTATTATGAGGTATTCTACCTCAGGCGAGAAATACCTTGAGGCTTCTTTAATATTAGACATTGCACACCAGCAGTTATTGACAAATAGACACACACTCCCGCCCCTCATCTTACTAGACGAAGCTGCTCTGCCCTGCCAATGCACGGAAGCCAGCCAGAAGCCAGATTAGTGTCTTTTCTCATACACACAATATAGGCTACAAAATACTGGAGAGCACAATGCCACTCTGAGTAGCCAAACCCAGAGCAACAAAACAGGGTTGGGGTCAATTCCATCTAAATTCCAGTCAAGTCAGAGAGTAAAACAAATTCCAATTTCTATTCCAAATTTCCCCCATTTATGCCATCCAATTAAGAATTGACATGGATCACCCAATCATCCATTAATGTCTCTCCTATGACACGGCAGCATTACGTTACTCTACCAGTACCTCCATCCTCTGCTACCTCGAAGAGAGACAGAAGATGGGCTAATGGGCGGGTGGGAGGATGTGAAGAGAATTGTCCTCTGGGTTGGACCCTAATGTTTACATAAAGGGACCACTGAATAAGCAAGAGGCGCATCGCCAAAACTCTTGTCTATATTACCAGCACTATAATCAATGCAAATCCCTGACAGCACTGTAAACACAAGCCTGTCAATTGAAACGGAACCCAATGTTTGAATTGACATGTGATAAAATAAGACTTTGACAGAGAGGAGAATGCCATACTTAGGCATAAAGACTTGCATGAGGGAGCAGTAAAGTGTTTAACTGTGGTTAACAGGATCAACACAGTGACCGTGTTTAACTGTAGTAAACAGGATCAAGGCAGTGACAACCACATGCATCCCTTGCCTCCTCTCTGCAACACTCATACTTTATGATGCGGTTGTAGAGGTAGCAACAGTTTCCAAAAGTCAGAGTTGACCAATGAATCTTAGTGTTATAAGTAGTGATGCACCGATATTAAATTTTTGGCCGATACCGGTATCCAATATTTTCCTTGCCAAAAAAGCATGTTCAGCATTCTAGTACAGTTAAATAGTTAACACACACACGGACGCAGAGGTCTAAGGCACTGCATCTCAATGCAAGATGCGTCACTACAGTCCCTGCTTTGAATCCAGGCTGTATCACATCCGGCTGTGATTGGGAGTCCTATAGGGCGGCGCACAATTGGCCCAGCATCGTCCGGGTTTGGCCGGTGTCGGCAGTCATTGAAAATAAGAATTTGTTCTTAACTGACTTGCCTCATTAAATAAAGTTTACACACACACCACACTGACCAAAATGTTATTTTGTTTGCATTTACATATGTAACCATTACCAGTAAAACATCATCAAAACCTATTTCTTTCACTTACTTGCTGTGCTGTTTCATTGTTCATTTGTTCAGTCGTTTCATTCTCAACCAAGATTTCATCATACATGACAAACAGTGAAGTTTCAGCTGTCTGTTTGTCCGTGGCATCTCTTCCTTGGTGCGCACTGTCAATGTGTCTGTTTCCATCTTGTCCAGCTGTGTCTGTAACATTTCACGTAAAACCTGTGTTTTGTCTGCATCAAAGTAGCGGACAGTAATGAGAGAATGCCACCGAATCACTTGTTCACAGCCTGTCTGCAGTATTGTTGAGCAGGCGTTTCAATGCCATGACAGAGGGTATCACGTCTGCTGCAGGCACAGTTGATGAACTTATTTCTCGAGTCAGTTGTTCTAATAGAGCTAGCTAGTGTGTTAATGTTTCAAGTTTCAAACATGTTCTCAAATGACATTGAAATGGCAGCAGGGGTATGACAACCAGCACATTCATGAGCATGAAATATGACTTTCCTCAGTACGAAATCCTCGACGACCCACTGTGCTGTCAGACTCAGCATGCTCATGGGGCTGATATCGCTGGTCCAATTGTCAGTTGTGAAGCCAATAGCAGAAACACTATTACTGTGTAACTCCGGTAGGTCAACATCTGCGCACTTGACCTGCAATTCAACGGCTCAGACATGAGACGCATGTGGCAGGGTCTACAGGCAATCACGGACTACAAAAGGATAACCAGCCACGTCTTGCTCCCAGGCAAACTAAACAACTTATTTTCCCGCTTAATGCACAGCCCACTACCAAGGTCTGTGGGCTCTCCTTCTTTGTGGCCTACGTGAGTAAGACATTTAAACGTGTTAACCCTTGCAAGGCTGCCGGCCCAGACGGCATCCCTAGCAGCATCCTCAGAACATGTGCAGACCAGCTGGCTGGTGTATTTACGGACATATTCAATCTCTCCCAATCCTAGTCTGTTGTCCCCACATGCTTCAAGATGGCCACCATTACATTCTTGGGTACAGGAACAAAGGTAACTGAACTAAATGACTATCGCCCTGTAGCACTGAATTCTTTCATCAAGAAGTGCTTTGAGAGACTGGGATCATATCACCTCCACCTTACCTGTCACCCTAAACCCACTTCAATTTGCTTACCACCCCAATAGGTTCACAGACGATGCATTCGCCATCACACTGCCCTATCCCATCTGGATAAGAGGAATTTCTATGTAAGAATGCTGTTCATTGACTACAGGTCAGAATTCAACAACATAGTACCCTCCAAGCTCATTATTAAGCTTGATGCCCTGGGTCTCAACCCCGCCCAGTGCAATTGGGTCCTGGACATCCTGACGGGGCATCCCCAAGTGGTGAAGGTAGGAAACAACATCTCCACTTCGTTGATCCTCAACACTGGGGCCCCACAAGGGTGCGTGCTCAGCCCCCTATTGTACTTCCTGTTCACCAATGACTGCGTGGCCATGCACGCCTCCAACTCAATCATCAAGTTTGCAGACGACACAACAGTAGTAGGCTTGATTACCAACAACGACGAGAAAGCCTACAGGGAAGAGGTGAGGGATCTGAGTGTGGTGTCAGGAAAATAACCTCACACTCAACGTCAACAAAACAAAGGAGATGATCGTGGATTTCAGGAAACAGCAGAGGGAGCACCCCCATCCAAATCTATGGGACAGCATTGGAGAAGGTGGACAGTTTTAAGTTCCTTGGCGTACACATCACGGACAAACTGAAATGGTCCACCCACACAGACAGCGTGGTGAAGAAGGCACAATAGTGTCTCTTCAACCTGAAGAGGCTGAAGAAATTTGGCTTGTCACCTAAAACCCTCAAACTTTTACAGATGCACAATTGAGAGCATCCTGTCGGGCTGTATCACCACCTGGTACGGCAACTGCACCGCCTACAACCGCAGGGATCTCCAGAGGGTGATCATCAAGGACAACAACCACCCGAGCGACTGTCTGTTCACCCCGCTACCATCCAGAAGGCAAGGTCAGTACAGGTGCATCAAAGCTAGGACCGAGAGACTGAAAAACAGCTTCTATCTCAAGGCCATCAGACTCTTAAACAGCCATCACTAGCACAGAGAGGCTGCTGCCTACACACAGACTTGAAATCATTGGCCACTTTAATAAATGGACCACTAGTCACTTTAATAATGCCACTTTAATAATGTTTACATATCTTGCATTACTCACCTCATATGTATATACTCTATTCTATACTATCTATTGCATGTTAGCCTATGCAGCTCCTTCACTAATCATCCACATACTTATATATTCTTATTCCATTCCTTTAGATTCCATTCCTTTAGATTTGTGTGTATTAGGTATCTGTTGTGGAATTGTTAGATATTACTTGTTAGATACTGCTGCACTGTCGGAAGTAGAAGTACAAGCATTTCGCTACACTCGCAATAACATCTGCTAACCATGTGTTTGTGACCAATAAAATTTGATTTGATTTCAATACAACACCTAGGGGGCTCATGGTTGTCATCCGCTTCCATTCACTTACACAGTAATTATGACAACATCCAGAGGATGTACTCCAACCTATCAGAGCTCTTGCAGCATGAACTGACATGTCCATCCCATCAAAGGATCAGAGAATGAATCTAATACTGAAATGATAAGCTACAGCTAGCTAGCACTGCAGTGCATAAAATGTGGTGATAGATGACTCAGAGAAAGAAAATAGCTTTACAGTTAACAAATTAATTTCTTCAAAAACGATAGAGAAGCAAGAGAGGGAGAGAAGTATATTTTTTCTTGTTTTTCACTTTCACTTCCTTTGCCAGCAAATGCAGCTAGCTAGCTAGTTTAACCTACTCAAACACCCAGATCAATCAAAGGGATGCTATATTAGCTTGCTGGCTATGACTATCCAACACAACACTGGAACTCTTCCAAGTCAAGGTAAGCTTTTGGTCTTACTAATTTATTGCCATCGGGCCCACCGATGTAAGTGCTAAACTGCTTAATGTAATGTACACTAACGTTACTGCATAATTTTAGGGGGTTTATTAACTCTAGTTCTATTATCTATGTTGACTATGACGTTACTTTAGCTAATATGGGGACAATGAGGTAGGCTGTGTAGCGGTTATGATATGGTTTGGCTTGGAAAGGTTTTTTAGCCTGGTCGCATACAGCTGATGTGTTGTGCATTGAAGTCCACAAGCGAAGGGAAAAGGTTTGAGGAGGAGAGTGGGTAGATGCGAGAAGGAATACAACGTGGCTGCTATAAAAGTGAACTGGGTTTATGTCCGATCAGGGGTGCATTCATTTAGCCGATTCTGTTGAAAAGCGTTTCTTAAACAGAAGCAAACGGAATGAAATGGAAATAAACATTTCTGAATTTGTCCAATAGAAACTCTTATTTGCAACTGTTGAACTATAATCAAGTATGCAAGGTGGTATTGAATGTGTCACTGTCTGTCACCTCAAATCTTTCTCTTGACCTGTGTACACCTACGTTGTAAACTTTAATTCATAGGCTAGGTTGTAGCAACCTCATGATGGGGATAGGGAAAATTAGAGTATCATGTAGTAGCCTAAACCTATCAATGTTACATTGAACTGGATGAATGTAATATGAATGACAGTCATCCAATATGCTGTAATAGAAAAGGCCATGCTCATTAAAAAAGAAAATTGCCTGCATTCAACTTAAACAGCACCGACTGCGACTGACTTGCATGTAGCCTACAACCATTAGAGTAATGGAAAGTTTCTCCCAAATCCACTGACTGTGTTAATAGGCATATTGTTGTGCCATCATCATCTCCTATTTGTAAACCACAAGCATGTGGTTTACAAATAGGGGAAATGTGAGATTGTTGTTTGATGCAAATAGTCAATGTGTCTCAAAACCGCCATGTACATCGTCTTAACTTACTGTAGTCTACTTTCCAGCTATAAGACTGCTGAACAACTAATCAAATGGACACCCGGACTATTCCCATTGACACCCTTTGTTTTTACATTGCTGCTACTCGCTGTTTATCATCTATGCAGTCACTATACAAATAACCTCGACTAACCTATACACACATTGACTCGGTCCAGGTACCCCTGTATATAATTAACTCGTCATTGTTATGTACATTTATTGTTTATTTTTGATTGTTTCGATTTTTTTTCACTTTAGTTTATTTAGTAAATATTATATTAACTCTATTGTTTGAACTGCATTGTTGGTTAAAGGGCTTGTAAATACGCATTTGTTGTATGTTGCATGTGACAAATACAATTTGATTTGATTCGATAAGAAACTATGCTTGGGTTACATTTTAGAGTAGGCTATCAGAGCATTATAGCCTGTACCTGAGTTTCATCAGCGTTACTGTCTGTGTCCAGCTCTCCAATGTAGTACTGTTCCATCCACCGCCGTGCGTTCTCGGAATGGCGGTGCGGGGGTCCCTCCATCTCCAGGCTGACATCATTCCCTGACCTGTGTAATATCAGAGCCTCTCCACCCGGATGCATTCGAAGGAATCCCGTCACATCATAAACCTTCGTCCCCAATAATACCCAACATGAGTATTTTGTGCAATGACGGGCTACCTCCATCTCAGAGAAAACCCGAGGGGACACCAATGGAGACATTGCGATGTTGAAGTGTCCACAAAAAAAGCATAAACTAAAGGAGCGCGTAAAGACCCCCTGGCCGACTGACCGCGTACTAACTTCTACTTCATTTCTCAGCCCTGACTGGGCTTACTCGACCAGCTCATTAGCATATCATTAATTATTCATCACTCAAGACTGCTCAAAGCTCAGTCTTTCATCTATCTGCGTTTTGCTCGCTCTGCAACTTCACAGCGCTCTAGCTTATTTTTACCCACAATGTTTACAGCTATGAGATCATTATTGCATTGTTAATTCATGTGTAGATGTGGTTGAGATCAAATAAAAACTCACTTTTAAACTAGTCTAATAGAGAACCTGTTAAACATGCGTGTTATTTCCTCATGGGCGTAGTTCTGTTTGACGTGTGGGCGCCTGTCAATACCAATAACCTATATTAGGGGTCACCAACCGGTCGATCGCGATCGACCATCTAGGTATTCCCTGTCGAACACCAAACATTTCTGTAGAAAAGCCGACGATAAATGCTTGCGGTCCTTTATTACTATTTTTTTTTAAATTCGACTTTGCGATTTTGCCTTTACGTGCACTTGATTCAGAAACCCTGTGCGCCGAAAAGGCAGTGTTCACATTTTGAACTATTTCATTTGTCTGAACTGAAGGGACAAACTCCGCCTACCCGGCCGACCAGGAGAGCTGTGCGTAAATCAAGTGCGCCTACTGCTCTGGACAAATCACCGTGCCGAGTACTCCACAGCAAAGTTTGATACCTGCCTACTTGAGATTTAGTAACTTTTAAAACCATGACCATAGAGAAACCATCAAAGATTACAGCAAAGAGTTGTATTATTAAGTCTTTATTCAGCACTGCAAACACTGTTTTAATAAAACATACTCCTGATTCTCGCGCTGCAGCAGCACTGAATTAGTAGCCACGTGTATCGGAATACCTGCATTTTTATTATTAGCAGTTCGTCATGTCTATTTTAATTTCGATAAATATTTCACTTTCTCTGGTCAAATGAGAAACATGAATGAGCAGCACTCATGCTTATTGTAATTTATTAGGTCTTTCTTAAAAGGGTATTGGGGTTGGTCGAGCATCGTTGAGTGACAAGGGACAGTGTGACGTTAACTTGTATTGTACGTGCGTCTTGCTACTACCGAGGAGAGAAAGTTGGAGGGACCAGCTCTCAAACTATCAAGGAAGATATCGTTACCCTCTTCCGTAGTATGGTACAAATGCACACGACAAGTTGCACAGGATGTAAACGTTTCTCATTTTCAGGGGCCACTTTCTTTCATTTGAGAAGCTAAGAAATTCGTCAAACTGACACACGTGGATCTGACAAACAAATGATGTTTATTGATATGCACACAGTACATTGCCCACCATCATTGGCACTTTGTGTATGTTCTGTTCCAAATCTGTGAGTACTCCCCTTTTCATATTTATACTGCCATTTAAACTTTAAAGTAAATTTTGTGCATTTTCCATGAGCTTTCTCAATCGTCTTGTTTAAAGAGATCAGGGAAAATGTTTCCAGCTTAATCCATATTGGTTTAAATGGGTTTCTGTTTTTTTGCTTCCTTCTGGAAAATCAGCTGTTAATTTAAATACTGAAATGCATTATTTATTTTGCCATTTGTTAGTGTACTTTTACCTTACTTTTATTACTGTATTATGTTGTATAATCACCTTCCGGTGTAAAAACCATGGATATTAAAAACAAAAAACTAAGTGAGAAGTAGGAATTGGTCTGAAGCTGAAAAAGAAAGGAAATTCACCAGCACCACAAGGTGTACCCATTCTCTACCAATGTTTTCCAGCACACAGCTTTATCCTACTACAGTGGTTATGTTGGTCTATTGTACTTCCAACAATAAGTAGGCAGGTTGCTTAGGATTTAAACAGCCTAATTCTGTCACACCCTGATTTGTTTCACCTGTCTTTGTACATGTCTCCACACCCCTTCCAGGTGTCGCTCATCTTCCCCATTATCCCCAGTGTATTTATACCTGTGTTCTCTGTTGCCAGTTTGTTTTGTTTCATCAAGCCTACCAGTGTTTTTCCTGTGCTCCTGTCTTTCTCTAGTCCCTGTTTTCTGGGTTTTTACCATTCGGCCTGCCTGCCGTTCTGTACCTTTCTGACTCTGCTCTGGATTTCTGACCTCTGCCTGCCCTTGACCTGTCGTTTGCGGCCACCCTGTTTTTGATATAAACTTTTACTTCAAAACTGTCTGCATCTGGGTCTTCTCCTGAGCCTTGACAAATTCATACTCTTCAGAGGGATAATGGACTTTACAGTGACCTGCTATTAAAATAATGCATGAATTTAAAATGAATTACATTCAGATTTTGTCACTGATCTACACATCATAGCACAATGTCAAAGTAGAATTTAGTTTGTAGATTTGTTTTTTATTAATAAAAAATTAAAAGCTGGAACATCTTGAGTCAATAATTATTCAACCCCTTTGTTATGGTAAAAAAAGAATAAAAAAATAAGCTTAACAAATCACATTAAGTTGCATGGATTCATTCTGTTCAATATTGGTGGGAAACATGATTTTTGAATAACTACCCCTTCTCTGTTCTCCACACATACAATCTGTAAAGTCCCTCAATCAACCAGTGAATTTCAAGCACAGATTCAACCACAAAGACATGCATCTATTGGTAGATAAAATTGAAAAGCAGACACTAAATATCGATTTGACCATGGTGAAGTTATTAATTAGGCTTTGGGTTGTGTGTCAATACACCCAGTCACTACAAAGATACAAGCGTCCTTCCTAACTGAATTGCCAGAGAGGAAGGAACCTGTTCAGGGATTTCACCATGAGGACAATGGTTATTTTAAAATAGTTAAGAGTTTAATGGTTGTGATATGAGAAAACTGAGGCTGGATCAACAACATTGTAGTTCATCCAAAAATACCAACCTAAATGGCAGAGTGAAAATAAGTAAATCTTTACCATATAAAAGTATTCCAAAGCATGCATCCTGTTAGCAACAAGGCACTTTAGTAATGTGGCAAAAAAATGAACTGTCCTGAATACAAAGCGCTATGTTTGGGGCAAATCCAACACAACATATCACTGAGTACCACTCTTAATATCTTTCAAGCATGGTGGTGGCTGCATCATATTATGGGTATGCTTGTCATTGGCAAGGACTAGAGAGTTTTTTTTTTAGATACAAAGAACGGTACACAGCTTTAAGCACAGGCAAAATCCTAGAGAAAAACCTGGTTTAGTCTGCTTTCCAACTGACACTGGGAGATGAATTCACCTTTCAACAAGACAATAACCTAAAACACAAGGCCAAATCTACACTGGAGTTTTTATTTTTTATTTCACCTTTATTTAACCAGGTAGGCTAGTTGAGAACAAGTTCTCATTTGCAACTGCGACCTGGCCAAGATAAAGCTTAGCAGTGTGAACAGACAACACAGAGTTACACATGGAGTAAACAATTAACAAGTCAATAACACAGTACAAAAAAGGCGAGTCTATATACATTGTGTTGAGTTGCTTACCAAGACAACATTGAATGTTCCTGCGTGGCTTGGCAAAAGTTTTGACTTAAATCGGCTTGAAAATACATGGCAAGACTTGAAATGGTTGTCTAGCACTGATAAACAATCAATCAATAATTTTTAAATGAATAATGAGCAAATGTTCTACAATCCAGATATGCAACGCTCTTAGAGACACCCAAAATGACTCACACCTGTAATCGCCAACAAAAGTGCTTCTACAAAGTATTGACTCAAGGGTGTGAATACTTATGTAAATTTGATATTTCTGTAGTTCAATTTCCAAACATGTGCTAACTTTTCAATATTGTGTGTAGATGTGTGAGATATAAGTCAAGGTGTATGAATACTTTCTGAAGGCACTGTATATACAGTACCAGTCAAAGGTTTGGACACACCTACTCATTCAAGGGTTTTTGTTATTATTTTTACTATTTTCTACATTGTAGAATAATAGTGAAGACATCAACACTATGAAATAACACATGTAGTAACCAAAAAAGTGTTAAACAAATCAGAATATATTTTACATTTGAGATTCTTCAAAGTAGCCATCATTTGCCTTGATGACAGCTTAGCACGCTCTTGGCATTCTCTCAACCAGTTTCACCGGAAATGCTTTCCCAACTGTCTTGAAGGATTTCACACATATGCTCAGCACTTGTTGGCTCCTTTTTCTTCACTCTGCGGTAAAACTCATCCCAAACCATCTCAATTGGGTTGAGGTCATGTGATTGTGGAGGCCAGGTCATCTGATGCAGCACTGCATCACTCTCCTTCTTGGTCAAATAGCCCTTACTAATGTAGTGAATTTTAAGGATGGCCCCAACAGGGACTCAAGCCTGGTTCCAGTGACTGTCAAGCCGTTACACCAAGAGTTACAATCCACTTGACAAGGTCGCTAGGTGTTGGGCTAAGGTCGCTACAGGTTTATTAAGGTATTAAGGTGTATTAAGGTCTGTCGGAGTCCAAAGCGGCCCTAAATAATCCGTCGAACAGTAATCAGACCAGATATTTTGAGTGCCCTTGCTGTCGGACTTGTGGATGTAGCAATTAAGGTTAAGTATAGTTTAAAAGCTGTGGATGTAGCAAGCAATGATGGTTTAGTATGGTTTAAAAGCTGTGGATGTAGCAAGCAATGATGGTTTAGTATGGTTTAAAAGCTGTGGATGTAGCAATTAAGGTTTAGTATAGTTTAAAAGCTGTGGATGTAGCAAGCAATGATGGTTTAGTATGGTTTAAAAGCTGTGGATGTAGCAAGCAATGATGGTTTAGTATGGTTTAAAAGCTGTGGATGTAGCAATGGTGGTTTAGTATGGTTTAAAAGCTGTGGATGTAGCAATGGTGGTTTAGTATGGTTTAAAAGCTGTGGATGTAGCAATGGTGGTTTAGTATGGTTTAAAAGCTGTGGATGTAGCAATGGTGGTTTAGTATGGTTTAAAAGCTGCGGATATAGTCTAGAACCAAAGCAGTCTACAAAGTTAGAATAGGCCTATTTATTCCATACATTAGAGTATACTGAACCCACGGACAGACTGGTCATCATAGGACAATTCTGGCAAATGCCAGATGGACTGGACCGCCTGGTGCATGTTTGTGTACTGAGAAAGATGTAACTTAGTCCTAGAAGAAAGCCACTTTCAATTCCCTTATGTTGGGGGCTTTAAACAAGGTACAGTAATGTTGCCTGGTGTAATGTGACTTCCATGACTGCATTTTAGGTTGTGGTCAGGTCCAATATTGGCTATGCACCCAAGAGGGAAAGAGGTTGGGACATCCTAGAAATGTATGACATTACAAGGTTATAGATGCTTTGTGAAGCCTCAATTTGAATTTTGAATTAGAATTTTTAAAGCCTTTATTAAGCCGTGGTTATGCCACCCTTTAAAAAGCACAGGTTTTTGTCATATTTGACATTGATGTTTATATCACACAGTTAGGCCCCATTTATGAACCCTTTATAGAGCACGACATACAGTTAGAGATGATTTGTGACAAATGTATGTAGCGCTTATGAAGCCTTCATAAGTTGCACTTCATTTAAAGCTGGACCACTTGCACAATCAATGTTTTCCAGGAAGCACAAGTGATCACACGGGTCAGTTTTGCATAGGATTCAAACTTTCTCAAGCAACCATGGAGGCCCAGTCTACTGGAGATCGTGATAGCTGACTACTAATGTTTATTATGCCTTGTGTTTGAACCATGATAATGCAAATAATAGCCCAATGTATTCAACATCTTGATGTTCATCCCTCATTAGCCTAATTACTATAACACACCCTTCACAGTGTTCATTGGTTACCCTAATTGCAATCTTTGTCTACGTAACCTGGTTTAAGCATTCATTATGAACCCTGAGGAAGGAACTGCATTGCCGAAACATTGGTTATTAGGTTTACCCATAATATTTTGGGGAGCAAACAGTGCATTCAGAAAGTATTCAGACCCCTTTACTTTTTCCACATTTTGTTACACTACAGCCTTATTCTAAAATAGATTACATTGTTTTTTCCCTCATCAATCAACACACAATACCCCATAATGACAAAGCAAAAACAGGTTTTTAGACATTTTTGCAAATGTATTAAAAATAAAAAATAAACTGAAATATCACATTTACAAAAATATATTAAGACCCTTTACTCAGTACTTTGTTGAAGCACCTTTGGCAGGGATTACAACCTCGAGTCTTCTTGGGTATGACGCTACAAGCTTGACACACCTGTATGTGTGTTTCTCCCATTCTTCTCTGCAGATCCTCTCAAGCTCTGTCAGGTTGGATGGGGAGCGATGCTGCACAGCTGTTTTCAGGTCTCTTCAGAGATGTTAGATCGGGTTCAAGTATGGGCACTGGTTGAGCCACCCAATGACATTCAGAGACTTGTCCCAAAGCCACTCCTACGTTGTCTTGGCTGTGTGCTTAGGGTTGTTGTCCTATTGAAAGTTGAACCTTTGCCCCAGTCTGAAGTCCTAAGAGGACTGGAACAGGTTTTCATCAAGGATCTATCTATATTTTGCTCCGTTAATCTTTCTCTCGATCCTGACTAGTCTCCAAGTCCTTGCCACTGAAAAACATCCCCACAGCATGATGCTGCCACCACCATGCTTCACCGTAGGGATGGTGCCAGGTTCCAGACGCAATGCTTGGCACTCAGGCTAAAGAGTTCAATCTTGGTTTCATCAGACCAGAAGAATAATTTTGTTTCTCATGGTCTAAGAGTCCTTTAGGTGCCTTTTGGTAAACTCCAAATGGGCTGTCATGTGCCTTTTACTGAGGAGTGGCTTCCGTCTGGCCTCTCTACCATAAAGGCCTGATTGGTGGTCCTGCAGAGATGGTTGTCCTTCTGGAAGGGGAAGCTTCTCCCATCTCCGCAGAGGAATTGTGGAGCTCTGTCAGAATAACCTTCAAGTTCTTGGTCACCTCCCTGACCAAGGCCCTTCTCCCCCGCTTGCTCAGTTGGGCCGGGCAGCCAGCTCTAGGAAGAGTCTTGGTGGTTCAAAACTTCTTCCATTTCAGAATGATGGAGGCCACTGTATTCTTGGGACCTTCAATTATGCAGAACTTTTTAAGTGCCCTTCCCCAGATCTGTGCCACGACACAATTCTGTCTTGGAGCTAAATCTCGAGTCTCATAGCGAAGGGTCTGAATACTTGTAAATGTAAATAAGGTCTTTTTTTATTTATACATTTGCAAAAATGTCTAAAAACCTGTTTTCCCTTTATCATTATGGGGTATTCTATGATTTAATCCATTTTTGAATAAGGCTGTAACAAAATGTGGGAAAAAGGGAAGGGGTCTGAATACTTTCCGAACTGTATATAGAGTGTGACTTTCTTTCTTTTTATGCAAATGCAGACTACCTGTTCTTTAGATATATACGTGAATGAGACCAAGTTTACCATGGCCAAGTTTTCAGGTCCATTTCTGGCGAGGTGTTATTGGCGATCCACCTGGAGCGTGCACTCTTTGTTGGAGAAAGCTGGAGTCAGTGCAGTTCCAGGTAGCCTAGATATTAAAGATATTCTCCAGTACTATATTCCCCAGTACTCTATACTCTTTAGCCAGGAGTTCTGAAAGTAGCGCTCACGAGACAAAAGTGGTCCCTGTAAATTGTATACCATGTCACATATGTGTCGATATGTGCACCACATCATTACTTTCTCTCTGCACTGAACCCTTTGGCCCACCCTGCAATCTCATTGGATAACGTGGGACAGGCCTCTTGCTAGCTTTCACTCAAATGGCAAGATGCTGAACCTCATTGGCTAAACCTCGAATTGCTAGGGGGCCCACATGGTCAAAGCTTGCAGTACTCAAAATGGCATGCACAGCTTCCATAAAACAGTTACTTTCACACATCATTATGCTTGGTGGAACAGTAAGACACATAGTCCAGCTCTACAACACAACACAAAAGACATGTCATGACTATTCAATTATCACAATGATTTTCTTTTTAATTCTAAGAGAAGCTGTGATGATAAACTACAAACATGAACGTTCCATAGCGTTCTAAAAACACTCATCCGTGCTGTAAGTTTTATAACAATTCAAGAGTCTCCCCATAGGTGGCAGAAGAACAGAGGAGAGTATTTTCCTCACCCATAAAGTAACATGCATTAGGATGGAAAAAAAATTCTAGGAGGATTTTTACATTAAATGAGCTTCATATTATAAGACTGGAATCAAATTGGATTCAACTCAGTCATTCAACACCACCTCTGATGGCAAAATGTTCTTACTTTACTTAAACCCTCGGCTCCTACGACAGGAGCATAGGCAATTGACGAATGTCCTCCATCTTACTCGGTTATGGGCATACCAGTTGAGACCGCTCTCAGTCATTTCTGCCTGGACGTCGCCCCTGTTTCTTTTCCCCTGGCAAAATTGTGGCAAAATAAAGTTATTATTAACTGGCCTATATATAATCATGATGAACTGTAAAGAGCAGGGTTTTTTTTTAACCTAAAATGAGGTGTCAAGTCCGTCCGTCCGTCCGTCTGTGTGTGTGTGCGCGCGCTCTGATATATGAATAGTGCTGTGAATGGGATGTAACATACATAATGTAGCTTCTACTGGCAATGATGTGAAGCATAGCATAGATAAGGCATACTTTCATACAGCAGCTCACCTTTATGCTCAATGGAAGTGCTCCTCTGGGTACAGAGTAGTCCTCTCAAGTGGTCTAAGTCAAGCATGAGCACCAGGGGCGCAATTCAAACAATGAAATGATGACACAATGCCAAGCATGTCATCCTATTATTTTCCCTATTCATTCCCAGAACTACACTTATGTTCCCACTAGGGGTTGGAACCGGATCAGTGAACAGATAATGCTGTTCATTGACTACAGCTCAGTGTTCAACACCATAGTGCCCACGAAGCTCATCACTAAGCTAAGGACCCTGGGACTAAACGCCTCCCTCTGCAACTGGATCCTGGAATTCCTGACGGGTCACCCCCAGGTGGTAAGGGTAGGTAACAACACATCTGCCAAGCTGATCCTCAACACTGGGGCCCATTAGGGGTGTGTACTTAGTCCCCTACTGTACTCCCTGTTCACCCACGACTGCGTGGACAAACATGACTCCAACACCATCATTCAGTTTGCTGATGACAACAGTGGTAGGCCTGATCACCGACAACGATGAGACAGCCTATAGGGAGGTGGTCAGAGAACTGGTAGTGCGGTGCCAGGACAACAACCTCTCCCTCAGTGTGAGCGAGACAAAGGAGCTGATCGTGGACTACAGGAAAGGCGGGCCAAATAGGCCCCCATTAACATCGATGGGGCTGTAGTGGAGTGGGTCAAGAGTTTCAAATTCCTTGGTGTTCACATCACCAACGAACTATCATGGTCCAAATATCCCAAGACAGTCGTGAAGTGGGGACTGAAAAGATTTGGCATGGGTCCCCAGATCCTCAAAAAGTGGCCAGTTGTATCTTCCTGGCCAGTTTTATCACCGCCTGGTATGGCAACTGCTCAGCATCTGACCGTAAGGCGCTACAAATCAAATCAAATGTATTTATATAGCCCTTCTTACATTAGCTGATATCTCAAAGTGCTGTGCAGAAACCCAACCTTAAACCCCAGACAGCAAGCAATGCAGGTGTAGAAGCACGGTGGCTGGAAAAAACTCCTGAGAAAGGCCAAAACCTAGGAAGAAACCTAGAGAGGAACCAGGCTATGAAGGGTGGCCAGTCCTCTTCTGGCTGTGCCGGGTGGAGATTATAGCAGAACATGGCCAAGATGTTCAAATGTTCATAAATGACCAGCATGGTCAAATAATAATAATCACAGCAACAAGTCAGCACCTCAGGAGTAAATGTCAGTTGGCTTTTCATAGCCGATCATTAAGAGTATCTCTACTGCTCCTGCTGTCTCTAGAGAGTTGAAAACAGCAGGTCTGGGACAGGTAGCATGTCCAGTGAACAGGTCATGGTTCCATAGCTGCAGACAGAACAGTTGAAACTGGAGCAGCAGCACGGCCAGGTGGACTGGGGACAGCAAGGAGTCATCATGCCAGGTAGTCCTGAGGCATGGTCCTAGGACTCATGTCCTCCGAGAGAGAGAAAGAAAGAAAGAGAGAAAGAGAGAGAGTAGTGCGTACGGCCCAGTACATTACTGGGGCCAAGCTTCCTGCCATCCAGGACCTATGTAATAGGCGGTGTCAGAGGAAAGCCCATAAAATAGTCAGAGACTCCAGTCACCCAAGTAATAGAATGTTTTCTCTGTTACCGGAGCACCAAGTGGTACCGGAGCAGCAAGTCTAGGACCAAAAGGCTCCTTTACAGCTTCTACCTCCAAGCCATAAGACTGCTGAACAATTAATCAAATAGTGACTGGACTATTTATATTACCCCCCACCACACCTCCATTTGTTTTGTACACTGCTAACTACATGTACAAATTACCTCAACTAACCTGTACCCCCGCACACTGACTCGGTACCGGTACCCCTGTGTATAACCTCATTATTGTTATGTTACTGTGTTTCTTTATATTTTTTGCTTAAGTTTATTTGGTAAATATTTTCTTAACTCTTCTTGAACTGCACTGTGGGTTAAGGGCTTGTAAGTAAGCTTTCATGGTAAGGTCTACACTTGTTGTATTCGGGGCATGTGATAAATAAAGTTTGATTTGATTTTAAAAGGGAATGAAAGTGATCTATACTGTTGGGAACCGATTAATAAGATTATTTTACGTACCGGGCATTTTTTTCTGCAGTCTCACAAGAAAACACAACAAAGCGCCTATACAAACCCTCCCTCTGTCAATCAGGAACTTCTTCCAGTGTCTACTGACATTACAAGCATGATTCAGAAGATAGGGAGAGAGATTTTTTATTAGAGAAGAATGAATTTACTTTTTCTATGTTAGTTAGGGATGCAATATTTATCACTTTTAATTCATGTTTTTAATTCTGGTGCCACTCTGCACACACAAGCTTGTTGGCTCGCTTCTCTAGTCCAACGTTAAGCCGATTCTGGCGTGACGTTTTGATAACCGTGTAAATCTCTATCGGACAAAGTACTTACCCCCCCCAAAATGATATGCTAATTATCTGCATACAGAACTACAAATTCCTGTCTCAAGCTTCACGTCCCTCACCAGGGCCATGATGATCTGAAGGATCAACTTGCTTAAATTGAGAATTCTGTGAACTGTCTCGGGCAAGTTAAAAAACACGGACGAAACCTGTTGTCTAGCCATTTAAATGCATGGGAAATTCATGGATTTTTATAAACCAACAGTCTAGCTTGTTAGTTAACTAGCTAGCTAACTTAGATGGTGAAGCTAGGTGTTCTTGATAATGTTTGTTTGTGTCTGTGTGTGAGGGGTAGGTGGGTAGTCTATTTCAAGTAACTACTTGACTTGTAGCTACCCAAGCTAGCTGTATTATTTTGGTCTGGATTGTTGAGAGGTTTCATAGATGGACTGATTAGCATCCTTTCTTGAGTCAACAGTGTGCTTACTGTACTGCAAGAAGACATGAATCAGTTCGTTGTTACCCTCTGAACAGCATATCATTAGTATAGCTAGTAAGCAAGGTTACATAACCTTATTTAGTCCTACCTGCTATGGTGGGTTTTACACATTAATTGGTAATCACACATTTGTTTTTAAGATAGAATGACTGTCATGTTATTGATGCTGTATTTACATACACCTTGTCTATTCCAGAACCAGTGTGTGAGTCTTATCAGATATTCATTTCAATGGTATTGATTCCACGGGTACCTGTTGAAGGAATTCTAAATTCCTCTGTTTTATTTCCCAATCAAAATTAAACACTCTGTCAATGCATTTAAGGGTTTGTAAGACCCTTAATTTATAAGAATGGACAGAGCCCCAGTCTTAAAGGTCAGGTAACAGCGTTTAATTCAAGAGAGTACTGCCTTCATACACATTTTACCACAGGTTATAAACTGAAAATGACGTCAGAACATTTAGAAAATGCTGTCTCTTCTTGACACTGGTAGAGAGGTCCTATAGTTCTCTAGCCTTCCCTCCTCGCCTAAAGCCAAGGTCAGTCCGTGTAGATAAGCATTCTAGACAGTCCGTCCCTGCCATATGGAGATAGTTCATTCATTTGTATCAAGGCATTGTTCTAAACTCCTGACTACATTATATACAATTGGGAAGGGGAGCAAGAGAGACAATTCATACATGTACAGTACATAATAGCATTTGGACTAGTCAGACCTACTCATTCAAACATGAACATCCCACACCTACTCATTCAAGAGTTGTAGTAACCAAAAAAAGTGTTAAAAGGGAAGAAGAGAGGAAGAACAGCTGTGAAAACAACAGCTGGGAAATGAGTCGGAATCACAGTAGCATTTGGATGCATTTTAATAATGTAGACAATGTTAGAGCACAGTGTAGAATTTGCCAAAACAAAATCTCATATAAAGCCGGTTCTACATACAACCTACACCGGCATATGCGAACTGTGCACCCAACTGTGAAGCTAGCTGTAGCAGAGCTTCGAGAAACTAGCGGTGATAGTGATAGTGGTGGAGCCAGCACCTCCACACATGGTCAACTTAGTCAAGTAGGCCTACTCCACGACCCACAGCAACGCAGTCTTCTATGGACCAGTTTATGCCAAAGTCTATGCCTGTAGCAAAACAAGGCCAAATTGATATTGCATTGGCTTAAATGATTGCCACCGATTTCCAGCCATTTTCAATCGTGGAGGACAGAGGTTTTAGAAATTATAGCATTAGTCTAATCCAATGTACACAATTCCAAGCAGGAAAACCCTTTCAAAATCACATATTCCACAACTGTATGAGAGCACACAGGCTTCAGCGCGGGAAATAGTCCGAAAAGCTCCTGCAGTTTGCCTTACCACTGACTGCTGGACATCAAGGGTAACCACTTCTTACATGTCGGTTACATGTCACTTCATAGATTTTTCGAGGTCTTGCTGTCTTCTGGACTGCTTTGAGTTCAGCAACAGACACACCTCAGAGAACTTGGCAGAGGAACTGTTGAGAGTGGCCAGAGAATGGCAAGGAGATGGAAAAGTGGTCAGTTGTAACATAACCAAAGCCATGAAAATGTTTAAATGGACCCATCATCCATGTCTTGCCCACACAATCAACCTGATTGTAAGAGATGCTCTGAAGGTGATGAAGCCCACTGTGGACAAAGTGAAAACAGCTGTGGAATACTTCCACAGGAGCACAGTAGGTTCTGAAAAATGAAAGTCTACACAATGCCAGATGGGGATGCCTGAGCTGAGGCCTAAACAAGACTGCACTACAAGGTGGAATTCAACATGTAATATGTTGAAGCGGTTTCTTGAGTCAAAGGATGCCATCATCTCTCCCCTGGCCATTGTCCATGCACCTGTTGATGCTCTGACCCAAGAGGAATGGGAGGTGGTGGAGGAGGTGTGCAGAGTCCTGGAACCCTTTGAGCAGGTCACTGTGGAGAGAAGTACAGTAAGCAGTTATTACTACATCATTATTTAATCCAGTATTATATATGTAGATGAGCAGTAGATGATAATGTAGTATCAGTAGACAAAACATGAACCTGAACTAATAAGTTACTGTTCTCTCTTTTCAGCTATGTGACAGCCTCAAAAATGATACTCCTGTGTAAGGGTCTGCAGCGAATCACAGCCAGCCGCCAGAGAGAAGCAAATGTAAGCACAGGACACCCTATGTTCATCAATGGACAGAAAGTTCCACAGAATGGAATATAATCATGTGATGCCAGAGTGATTGATGAGGCTCTCCAAAGAATAACCTCAGCAGCAGGAAGGGACAGCCCCAGTAGTCAGTTGGCTCAGGTACCAGGGCAACAGGAAGAAGAGGGAGGGACAGCCCCAGCAGTCAGTTGGCTCAGGTACCAGGGCAACAGGAAGAAGAGGGATCAGATGGAGCAGAAGCACCAGCAGTAGTGCCACAAACTTCTGCTGTTTGGATGCTGTTTGACGAGAGAGCAACTGGGGATGCAGCACGAAGGAATCCCTCAGCAGATGCTATAATGGAGGTCCGATCCTATTTGGAGGAGCCCCACCCTGGAGAGCAGCTCTCCTTTGATCCCCTACCTAGGAAAATCACCTGTTGTTTGGGTATTGTTATGTATATATGCCCTCCTATTGTTGAATTGTTTAAAAAATAAAAAAGATTGTTTCAAACACCCCTGCAGAGACACACACACACACACCTGCAGAGACACACACGCACTTGCAGAGACACACACGCACGCACACACGCACAATACCCCCCGGACATTCCTGCTTCATAGACAGCCCTAAGGTCAATAAAATAGGGGGTGTGGGGCCATCCTCTTTGAAATGTTCAAACACATACCCCTCAGTTCAACGAGGTCCCTACACATCAATCATCATGACAACTTCAAAGGAATAGATGCACTATATGCATAAATTAACACACACTCTAACACATGACAACAGGATGTCCTGACAGGATGCCCCAATATTGGCATAACCACATGATAACTTCCTGCCAGGATGTCCTGACCGGATGCCCATATTAGGGCATGCACACGTCATCCGGACCTAGGGTCATAAATCAAACGTTTGACGTGCGCCGTCTACTTTATTCTCTCTTCTGTGTTTGACCCCTATGTTTTATGGGTATTATGATATGTCCATGGTGGGGCTATATAGTTTGCCCGCTCCATAACAAGCTCCCTAGCAAGCTCTCTATCCTCAGTGCATGATAGGTGAAGTAATTTAATGTTGAGCTAAATGTAAAAAAAATATGATTACAGAGGTTTAAAAAGGAACAGAAAGGAACGATATAAACCAGTACTTTTGGGGTTCGACCTGGTTCAGAACTTTATTTTGCTGGTCGGAACGTATAAAAAAATGGTTCTATTCAGAAAGAAATTATTTGAAAATAATTTTGGTTCCAACCACTGGTTCTCACCCCTCTGCTTCTAAATTTACACATAGGGACAAAAGCCTTCTTAATAATTAAGAGCTTGTTTGTTGTTTTCTGAAACGTGAGACCTCCTCTTTGCTGTTTTCCGTGTGTGTAGTGGAGGTTCATAGGGAGCAGTGAGCTCAGTCGGTGATGTCAGAAGTGGGCAGGTCTGTTTTGTATTGGCTGTAATGTAATTGTCCGTACCCTATTCAGCTTCACTGTCTCAGAAGCTATACGAAGGTGGCATGTCTGCACAGTGGATCAAAGTTACCCTCCCACCTGAACCACAGCACTTTGAACAGATAGAGCGATGAAGAGACTGCTCTATCTCAGTCCATGGCAACTGTAGTGCCTGTGAGTATTTCTGTGTTTGGGTAATAAGAATGGTTTTGGGAAAATGTGGGGAATTGATGGATGTTCCTCAACAGAACTGGATCAGCAGAAGAGTTTTGATGAAATTATGGTTATTAGTTAATGGAGAAATGTGATTACAAGGTGGAGGTAGATGGCGGTAGATGGATGGATCCAGTGATAGATGGAGCCTGTGAGTGTGTGCTGGGCTTGGGTTTCTGATGGAGAGGGTGATTAAGAGGCCAGCGACGGCTCGTATGCAAATTAATTGGGTGTGATCTGATAGTGTTAATGTTCTGTATTTATATCTCTGGTTCACGTGGCCTGTTGTTTCTGAAGTGTTTACTGAAATTCTGGGTAGAGACATAACATTTAGCACTGTGCGAGTACGATGAAATTGTTAAAGCAATGTTCATTGTTAGAAACTAAAATGAACAAAACTTAATAAATAATGCAGTTTTTTTTATTTTTGAAAACAGTAGTTTTCATTGACAAGGGTCCTAATTTGTTATTTTTTGGCACTAAATCAGACATATAGACTTGACATTCTGTGTTGTTTCAGAATACTAGACTACTAAAGACTTTATCGTTCTCTCTAAATGTATCCTCCAGTTTGCGTCCTGTTATGGAAACAGCACTCTCCATCAGCCTCTCCAACTCTTTGGGAAGGGCCATAAGTGTGGCTACATGTTCCTCATCGCCTACCGTAGCCCTCGTAATGTCCCCCGCCCGCATTTGGCATGCAATGCCCCTATATTGACTCTGTCAGATCTGCAGAATGCTGCGTGTGATGCGTTTTGAGGCTGCTGCTGCAGCCAACAACAGGTGAGGCCAAATCCCCATGCTGCACTGCCCTGCAAGATCACTCTAGATGCATTGTGTCATGTCTCTAGATGGATTGTTGTCAGTCTTATTTCTCTTCAAGCCCTGTGTGTGTAGGTAGAATATATATAATCTAGCACTGTCAAAATGTGTTATATTGGGGAAAAGGGATATGGTCTGAAATTGTCAATTAAATACATTTTAAAAATCCCGTTCTGAATATTTTAGAGAATGTAAATTAATACTTCAATATACTGTATATAATCACTGAATGATAGTCAATCTCTTTGGGTTTCAGGAAGCAAGCATCTTCTCCTCCACCACCTAGCTCTCCGGCCAAGTCAAACATGAGATGTCTGCCTTAATGCTTTCGCCACAGACGTAATACTAGTAACATAAAGAGTTTTTCGATGATAATGGATCCCAAGAGCCCACCCCTACCCTTCCAACAATCCTTACCCAGCCGATGGGAGTGAGTTCCCTTCACGTTTCCACACAAACCCTTACAGAGAAGCACAGACTCCATGTCCCCATGCTTCGTTTGTTGGGGGTAGGGAGGGCACTCCTGAGACAAAGAAAACATGTATTTTGTGTACCAGTGACTGACAGACTCAGCTTCAACCACACCGATTTATTTTGTCTTGTGCGTAATTTCAAAAGGTGAGACTCTGCTCACTGCAAAGGTCAGTCAGTAATTAAACCTGTGGAATGTTTCCAGGGGTCAGGAAAGGAGACCAAACTGTTTTGGGGGTTTGGGTGTTGGGTTGTTTTCTTTTTTAGGTGTTTAATTCTGGGTGTACATTGCTAAACGGAAAGTGTAATTGACTGACATTGGCACTGTGAAAACCTGTATTGGATTTCTACTGTGGTTTCTTTATGAAAGTTTTGACTATTTCAATCAACTTAACTCCTCGTCTGTCATATTGGGCTGATGTAATATTACGTGTTTGTTTGTTGTGTAAATGTAATCAAATAGATTACTGTCCATTGAAGTGTAGACTGAGTTACATTGTGGTAACAAAGACAGACCCAGTAGTTACAATGGAACACACATAGTACTTAGCACTTGCATACCTGTTTGTGGCAGACATAATTTCAAGCATTTGCCAGTTAATTCCAAATGGAGATACGTAATCAAAACATTACAGTAATTACTGGCTTGGAGCAAGTTCTACTTACTTAGTTCTTGTCTGTCTCCTTCCACCCCATGCCACATCTTTTGGTATCTGCTGCTAGCTCCCGTCTCCGGGTATTTCGTGGATGCCCTGTTTTCCATTTTCCTTAAGGGTTCCAGCATAGAGCAGGAGGGAAGGAACAAACATAATGATGGAAAAAAACATGATGAATTGTTATGCAGTTGAGGTTCCATTGTTTAATTGAGTAAATGATTCCAAAAGACTCATATGAATGATCCTCTTTCATATAGAGTCAGACAAATTAAAGGCAGAGAGACACAAAGAAAGGGGAAGAATAGGTAACAAAAAAAAACACTGGACACTAAAAACAACACTGGACACAAGAGACCTAAAATAAGCCCTCCCATCAATTCCAAAAGATTCATATGGTTGTTAAATGACATGGAAAATCTCATTCACACCCCTGTAAACACCGACTCCTGTTCTCCTGCTTGCCTAAAGCCATGCAGACCTGACCACAGCTGACCGGACATGGGCGCCTGCTGATCTGTCAAGGCCCCTGTTAAAACTTTGATTGGGAGAGATGTTTTCTGAACATGAGGAGCAGAGGAGTCTGGTTGTAGGACAGGAAGCTCGCTCTCAGGTTTCCTCTTAATAAGGAGAAAGTTGATATTTCAGCCACGCTACCCTGAATTACTCACACGCATTTACAAAAACAAGATGTGATGCAGCTGCACACTCAAAATAAAAAATAAAAGGCCTGATGGTGGCCTCAATAGTGTCTGTTTGGCTCCTGGGCTTCAGCACCATTTACAGTACTTATTTACAATTGGCCGGTTCCTTGGGTGGAGACATACTAATGGCCAATGGATCCCCTATATGGTACATGTCAATGTAGTTCATTACATAAACAAGCCTACCTGGGGGTGAGAGAGACAACTCACTGGAAAAGGTTCCAGGTTGATTTATGTACCCTGAACGTGATATCAGATCGTACTGTACTGGACACAACACACCTTTTCCGTCTCACCAAATGTTTACTCCTGTATTCTGATATCAAGGTCAAACAGTTAAGGAGCCAATTCGTGTGTACAGGTACAATTTCAACACAAGGTGTACTGGTGGTGTCTATAACTCTTACCAAGATTACACGACGATACCATTAGCCCACATGCATAAAGTTTGCCTTATCACTGCAGACGTGCGAAAGAATCAGGGACTCTGATAACTTCCACAAGTGATGTTTAATCAGGTCAATCAGGTGAATTATATATACCGGTCAAATTTTATTTTTTGAAAAAGTATTTTGTTAGATGGGTACCACTTTACAGTCAGTTACTACTTATAAAGGGTATAAAATGGGTTTGTTAAGGAGTTAACTCATAGGTTCAAATTGTGTACTGGTTGTTTTGGTGCTTGTGATACATCTGCCTTGTGCAAATATGTGATAAACCAATGTGTGCCATTGCTGAGCGCCAATAGGTGGACATTTTAGCAGAAGGGAGTGGAGAAGCTGTGTCAGTTCCTGAGGTGATCAGAGAGCAACACCTTACCAGAGATACTGTATATAATGATGAGAGGGTCTTGTCTCTGCACAAACAACGGGAATCGTTGTCCCAAAGGTGGGTGGTCTTCTTATAGCTCTATTCCCGCGTGGAGATTTTGACAGGAGTGAACCCTCTCACTTCACCTTTTCCTCTGACTGTACGACACTATGTCACCTGACATCCCAGTAATTCCATCCACAAGGAATGAATTGTTGCTCCTGTGCAACAGGCTGTACTCAGCTACTCACGGGAACCAGAACGCAGTAAGGCACAGGGGTCAGGCGACACACCACTGGCCGACACCACTGGCCTACACCACTGGCCTACACCACTGGCCGACACCACTGGCCGACACCACTGGCCGACACCACTGGCCGACACCACTGGCCGACACCACTGGCCGACACCACTGGCCTACTTACAGTAAATGTCACAGCATGAATGCCTGTCAATGTGGGTAAAAACACAGTGAGATGGATAAATATACCCAACAACACAACAATCAGAGATTGAAGTCTGTCCAAATATAACCAAGGGAAAAGGATCAAAACACAGATGAATAATAGGTCTTCATGCTGCGATGTGACACCCTCAGAGTGCCCTTCCTAGTAGTCACACTACTGTCCTGAGTGTGGTAGCAAGGTGTGAACCAGACACTCATTTGTCGGAGGTTTTCAGGTATCTCCTCTGGTTTCCTGAAGGCCGTCGTTCAACAGATAAGTGCACAAAGCCGAACAGATTACACTGGTTAGCACTGATGGTTCACAATGGATGGTCTGTCAAAACATTTTGGCCATTTCTAGGTTGTGCACATCTTGATGCCAAGCCCATTAACGGTTGTGGTGGCAACTTCCTCAGCTATTGTCACATTTGTCACCTTCCTCAGCTATCAATGGCATTGATGACAACTGTTCTTTGACCACCAGATACAGGTAGTATTTGTAGTTCTGTATGATGAATTACCCCTTTCAAATATACTGAAAGACAGTATGAATAACAATATGCTATGGCGAAATATGACCAATTCATGACACAAACACATTAATATAAAAAAAGTATTATTTTTATTCATATTATCATTCTACCTAAAGCAGAGAAAAGGTCCACCATAACACTTTGGTACTACAGTGTGTGGAGTCTGAGCATAGGCCTGCCAAGTGGCTGAACACTGAACAGACAGACTGACCAAGGAGGGGGCAGGCTCACGTTCCTTTTCATACTCCATGTTTAGTTAAACGAGGGAGGGGGGCCAAAGGGGGAGGGGGTAATGACAGGGAAGGATACTTTTTTTCTTGTCTTTGAACATTTTCTGTTTACCTCCTGATAGGAGGAGGGGGCAGAGAAGAACAGGGGCAGCAGTGAGACACCAAGCTCATTGGTCTGGCTGCTTGACATGTAACTGGGGCAAGTTAACCTCATACTGACAAAGAGAAGGTGTGTGTCTGGTGTCGCTCTGATCCATTGTCACTGTACACTTGAAGAAGTTTCTGCCACAAAGGGCTAAAAAGTCGAGTAACAAATGTTCTTCTGAAAGATAAAAAGGGAAGAGAAATTATACTGTTTATGCGCATTCATTTTATAGAATATTAAAGTCATTTTATTTTAAAAGTTTTAAATAGAAACTTTAACACAGAGCATTAGGCCCGACAAATGTGATTTACAGTACAACTGATTTGTTTTTGATTCTCATGATTCAATTCACAGTGATTGAACCGAATCCCAAACACTACAATGGTGAAGTGACTCATACGATTTGTCATAAGGAATCGTTGAAATAAATATATTAATGAGAATCAAATTAATTCGCTGTAATTATTATTATTTATTTTTGGAGAAATTGGGCATCTGTTATACAGTAAATCAAATTCGTACGGCCTTAGAACAATTTAAAACAATGGAACAATTTAGAACAAGTGTTTGTGATTCTTTCACTCACCTGCTTTCATCGAGCCGTAGTGGATCCACTGGACACCATATTGCCATCCGCATTAGAGAGAGACTGTTCCTTCAGCACAGGATCTGTGTAGAGGAGTCAACATGTTAAAGATCATGTCACCTTTCATCAATGCACAATAACTGACACTCCACTAACAGCAGAGGTAGTCAGCAGACGTGGTTCAGGTTGAGCTACTCACAGAAGTAGGGGTGCTCCATGGCCTCTGTGGCCGTCAGTCTCTGCTGATGGTCGTAGCGCAGCAGCTTATCCAGCAGGTCCAGAGCCTCAGGGCTAACCAGGTGCTGGTTCTCGGTCTGGACAAATTGCTCCCAGCGTTTCCGCGTCTGTCTGGGGGGGGGGGCGACACAGAGAGCCAGCTTTAATACCTCCAGTCACATACAGGGCCTTCAGAAGATATTCTCACCCCTTTTCTTTTTCCACATTTGTTGTGTTACAGCCCCAATTTAAAATGGATTGAATGGAGATTTTGTGTTACTGATCTACAATACTCCATATTGTCAAAGTGGAATTTGGTTTGTATAACATTTTAGAAATTAATAGAAAATGAAAAGCTGAAATGTCTTGAGTCAATAAGTATTCAACCCCTTAGTTATGGCAAGGAGCCTAAATAAGTGTAGGAGTAAAGAAAGTGCTTAACAAATAGCATTATAAGTTGCATGGACTCATTCCGTGTTCAATAATAGTGGTTAACATGATTTATGAATGATTACCCCATCTCTGTACCCCACACATTAAATTATCTGTAAGGTCCCTCAATCGAGTAATACATTTCAAGCACAAATTTAACCACAAATACCAGGGAGGTTTTTCAATGCCTCAAAGGGCACCGATTGGTAGAAGTGTTAAAAAAAAACAGGGATCTCAACATGAAGCCAATGGTGATTTTAAAACAGTTACAGATTTGAAAACTGAGGATGGATCAACAACATTGTAGTTATTCCACAATACTAACCTAAAGAGTGAAAAGAAGGAAGCCTGTGCATAATACAAATAAAATAATAAAATAACAATGAGGCTTTATACAGGGGGAACCGGTACCGAGTCAATGTGCAGGTGTACAGGTTAGTCTAGGTAATTTGTACATGTAGGTAGGCTATGCATAAATAATAAAAAATAACGAATATTAACATTTGATTTTCTATTTAACTAGGCAAGTCAGTTAAGAACAAATTCTTATTTACAATGGCCAAATCTGGACGACGTGGGCCAATTGTGCGCCGCCCTATGGGACTCCCAATCACAGCCGGTTGTGATACAGCCTGGAATGAAACAAGGGTGTCTGTAGTGACGCCTCACGCACTGAGATGCAGTGACTTAGACCGCTGCGCCACTCGGGAGCCCCTAAACAAACAGTGAGTAGCGGTACTGCGTCAATGAAAATCCTCAATGCATCCTGTTTGTCATGCATCCTGTTTGTCATGCATCCTGTTTGCAACAACTTAATTAATACTGCAAAAAATGTGCCGAAGACATTAACTTTTTGTCCTGAATACAAAGTGATATGTTTGGGGCAAATCCAACACAACTTATTCCACTCTTCATATTTTCAACCATGGTGGTGGCTGCATCGTGTTATGGGTATGCTTGTTATCAGCAAGGACAAGGTTGTTTTTTTAGGATAAAAATAAACGGAATACAGCTTTAAGCACAGGCAAAATCCTAGAGGAAAACATGGTTCAGACGCTGGGATACCAATTCACCTTTCAGCAGGACAATAACCTAACACACAAAGCCAAATCTACACTGAAATTGCTTACCAAGACGACATTGAATGTTCCTGAGTGGTCTAGTTACAGTTTTGCCTTAAATCGGCATGAAGATCTATGGCAAGACTTGGAAATGGCTGTCCAGCAATGATCAACAATCAACTTGACAGAGTTTAAATATTTTTTTTAAGCAAAGGGCAAATATTGTACAATTTAGGTGTGCAAAGCTCTTAAGAGACTTACCCAGAAAGACTCACAGCTGTAATCACCGCCAAAGCTGCTTCTACAAAGTATTGACTCAGGGGTGTAAATACTTATGTAAGAGAGATATGTGTTTCATTTTCAATACATTTGCAAACATTTCAAGAAACATGTTTTCACTCTGTCATTATGGGGTATTGTGTGTAGATGGGTGAGATTTTTATTTTATTCTATCCATTTTGAATTCAGGCTGTAACACAACAAAATGTGGAATAAGTCAAGGGGTATGAACACTTTCTGAAGGCACTGTACAATATTATCGTCACCTGGGAAATTATGTTTCCTTTTCTGGAACTAGTGGGCCACTGTCTAGCAGCTATTAAAGATTGTGTCATGCATAAGAACAGCCCTTAGCTGTGGTATATTGGCCATATACCACGCCACCTTGTGCCTTATTGCTTAAATATATCACTAATAGAATCAATCTTGTAGTGGGGCATGTTGAAATAATTTATATCCTACAACTAATTCAAATGCTTCCTCATTACCAGGTAAATACCAGTAACCCTTATTTCCATGTCTCAACAGCACTCCCTTTTGGTACTCACTGGCCAAGAAGGTCCTTGAAGCGTGGGTCCAGTTCAATGTGGTATTTGCGCAGGTACCCAAAAAGTTCATCTGTCCCCAGGACTTTGGCAATTCGGACTAGCTGAAATGATAACAGTGACAATTTCACACAAGTGTTTGGGTTTGTCTTAGGGAATATTTTTCCATGCACAAGCTAATTTGGTTAGTACATGTTATCATCAGGTAGTGAATGTGTTATCTACTCTAATAGATTGTAGCAGTCAGTTTTTCCCCTAGGATTCTTTTACGGAGCAGTGTCAAAGTTAGTTTCCTGCAATTCTACACGTTGTCGTGGGGATGAGAGAAAATGTATCAATGGGGACCCAATGCCTGTCTAGTTGTTATATCTGGTTTTAAGTTTACACAGAAACGGTTTACCATCCCGAAAAGTCTTTTCTAAAAATGAGAAATAAAATAAAAAATTGGAGTGGCGGCAACGATTTAACAGTAGTGGCCCGCCGTTGCTCAATAAATATAGGGGAAACACTGAGTCAGTGTTGGTTGAGGTTGAGATTACACAAGTTAGTAGTAACATTGGGTTGAATAAGTTCGGTTGTAGTGAGACTAAAGTTTGGTGGTGACAATAGAAGGGGAACATCTGTTGAGTGGTTATAGTTAGTGGGATACCTGGTCATAATTGTCCTGGCCATGGAAGAAGGGCTCTTTCTGAAAGATCATACTGGCAAGCATGCAGCCAAGACTCCACATGTCCAAACTGTAGTCGTACATCTGACAGGAAATCACAGAATGCATCAATACACATACAGTTACCAATAACAATGAAAATCGGTACACAATAACATGGCAAATGTATAGAAATACCAATTGTGTCTGTGTGTTTGCTTGCATGTGCTGGGGATTTACCTGGTAATCCACCAGTAACTCAGGTCCCTTAAAGTAGCGAGATGCTACTCTGACGTTGTATTCCTGTGCAGGATGGTAGAACTCTGCAAGGCCCCAGTCTATTAGACGTAGCTGCAGCACAAATACAAACCGTGGCGCGTCACAATGTAAACCGCGGCGCGTCACAATGTAAACCGTGGCGCGTCACAATGTAAACCGTGGCGCGTCACAATGTAAACCGTGGCGCGTCACAATGTAAACCGTGCGAGGGAAATTGCTAATGGAATTTATGCAATCTTATGCAATCTGATGCCATAAGAATATTGTATTTGATGAAGACTAAAAGAGTTCAAACACCCATTATAATGGTGGAGAAATAGTCACTTTAGACAAATATCTGACACATTTCTGTAAGCGTTGTAGACTTTTCAAACAGAGAATAACATCCAACTCCTAGAGCTTTCTGAGGACCCAACATCTCATAAGAAAGGTGAAGAGCTCCCCCTACCTTCCTCATCTGGTGGTCAATCATGACATTGTGGGGCTTGACATCACGGTGCATTATCCCCATACTGTGGCAGTAGTCCAGAGCCTGAGAACACAAATACCCACATCATGTCAGAGACAGAGACACATTGGCTTGACACCACAAACTAACCCCACAGTTAGGAAGGTGTGAAGGTGGGACTAGGATGTGAAAACACACAGGGTCAAACTGTAAGGCTCACCTTAAGTAGTTCATACATGTAAAAACGGATATCAAAATCTGTTAACTTCTGGTAGAGCTCCTGGGCAGAGAAGAAAATCAAGTTTTAAATTTAATTTGCAGAAAGAAAGTATGTGATGCATGCATCCATGATGAAGAAAACACAATTTACCTAAACACTTTCAACCAACCAAAAAAAAAGAGACAGACAGGACAGACATATTGAGTGGAAAATTCTCTGCACAATGCAATAAGTCATTGCTACCAACATGGTATCTGAAACGGTATAGCCTAATAGGCTATTAAAAAAGCATTATGGGTGAAATGATCAAGATTCCCACTCACTACACCATCCCATACCAGTGAAACCCCATGCCTAGAGATGATTCTACCTTAAAATCTGTGTTATTGATGCATTCAAAGACAAGCGCAGGCGTTCGGGACTGTAGAGAGGTTTGAGAGAGAGGACAAATAGAGGAAAAAATCTGAGAAAGGTGGAAATATTCAAATCACATTAATTGATAAAGCAAACATCAAAAATTACATTATGCTACGAGCCATACAGAGTTGAAGTCGGAAGTTTACATACACCTTAGCCAAATACATTTAAACTTAGGATTGAATGTCAGTAATTGTGAAAAACTAGTAAAAATTCCCTGTCTTAGGACAGTTAGTATCACCACTTTATTTTAAGAATGTGAAATGTCAGAATAAAAGTAGACTGATTTATTTTTATTTATTTCATCACATTCAGAGTGGGTCAGAAGTTAACATACACTCAACTAGTATTTGGTAGCATTGTATTTCAATTGTTTAACTTGGGTCAAACGTTTCAGGTGGCCTTCCACAAGCTTCCCACAATAAGTTGGGTGAATTTTGGCCCATTCCTCCTGACAGAGCTGGTGTAACTGAGTCAGGTTTGTAGGCCTCCTTGCTCACACACACTTTTTCAGTTCTGCCCACTAATTTTCTATAGGATTGAGGTCAGGGCTTTGTGAAGGCCTCTCCAATAGCTCAACTTTGTTGTCCTTAAGCCATTTTGCCACAACTTTGGAAGTATGCTTGGGGTCATTTTCCATTTGGAAGACCCATTTGCGACCAAGCTTTAACATCCTGACTGATGTCTTGAGATGTTGCTTCAATATATCCATATAATTTTCCTTGCTCATGAAGCCATCTATTTTGTGAAGTGCACCAGTCCATCTTGCAACAAATCACCCACACAACAACATGGTGTTCTTCGGCTTGCAAGCATCCCCCTTTTTCCTCCAAACACAACGATGGTCATTATGGCCAAACAGTTATATTTGTTTCATCAGACCAGAGGACATTTCACAAAAAAGTACAATCTTTGTCCCCATGTGCAGTTGCAAACCGTAGTCTGTAATTTTTATGGTGGCTTTGGAGCAGTGGCCTCTTCCTTGCTGAGTGGCCTTTCAGGTTATGTCGATATAGGACTTGTTTTACTGTGGATATAGATACTTTTGTACCTGTTTCCTCCAGCATCTTCACAAGGTCCTTTGCGGTTGTTCTGGGATTGATTTGCACTTTTCGCACCAAAGTATGCTCCTCTCTAGGAGACAGAACACTCCTCCTTCCTGAGCGGTATGACAGCTGCGTGGTCCCATGATGTTTATACTTGCGTACTATTGTTTGTACAGATGAATGTGGTACCTTCAGGTGTTTGGAAATTGCTCCCAAGGATGAACCAGACTTGTGGAGGTCTACAATATTTTCTGAGGTCTTGGTTGATTTCTGTTGATTTTCCCATGATGTCAAGCAAAAAGGCACTGAGTTTGAAGGTAGACCTCGAAATACATCCACAGCTACACCTCCAATTGGCTATAATTATGTAAATTAGCCTATCAGAAGCTTCTAATGCCATGATATCATTTTCTGGAATTTTCAAAGCTGTTTAATAAAGGCACAGTCAACTTAGTGTATATAAACTTCTGACCCACTTGAATTGTGATACAGTGAATTATAAGTGAAATAATCTGTCAGTAAACAATTGTTGCAAAAATTGTGTGTCATGCACAATGTAGATGTCCTAACCGACTTGCCAACACTATAGTTTGTTAACAAGAAATATGTGGAGTGGTTGAAAAATGAGATTTAATGACTCCAGCCTAAGTGTGTGTAAACTTCCGACTTAAAATGTATACTGCGAGGGAAAGGTAGAGCAACAAGTGGCTTAAGACCCACCACACAGCAGAAGCACATCAACATAGATAAAACATAAAAGAATATAATAGCAATCACATCCCAATTTGGTCCCGGTTGCAATTGCAATCATTTTGTAATTAAAGATAAGCCATGTCAATGTTAGCCTCAGTAATTCCCATTATCATAATTCCCATCTCTGTTATTGTAGGCAGCAGCATAGGGAATAGGTGATGAAGAATTGCATGTAAGCAATTATTTGAGGAGGTAATGTTATCGGTTGGGCATCTTCCTTGCATCCATAAACATTATTCTCAAAATAACCCTGACAAAATGTAAAAAAGACTGCGTCCCGTATCCCCACGAACAGTTAATATCAAGGCTGCCATGCAAGAACCAGAGCATCTACCTGCTTTCAAATCGTCTGTCAGTTAATTAGCTTAAGACTTGAGTAAGATGACTAGTTTGCAGAACTTTCAAACAGTTTAAAGTGAACCTCACTGAAAGAATATCAAACGCATTCACAATAAGTATAATGTGCTGATATTAGAAAGGACGTCAACTGTAACTGTAAAAATGTTGATAAGGTGTGGTCTTTCCCCTTCATTAGCCAAACCTTCATTTTGTGAGGATAACATTTGCTATCTTTGCAAGCATAAAAGGTATACTGACAACACCGAAGCTTCAATTCAACAGCCATTATATGTATAGGAACACTGACAAAATTGGTTTACAATGTAAACAAATCTGATCTCAGGTGACTAAGAACTAGAAGCTAGAAGAAAGTAGAGCTGTAACATACCACAGGGTCTTTCACTGTGTCCACCAATCGGATGATGTTGGCTCCACCTCGCAAATTCTCCAGGATCTTGATTTCACGCTTGATTTTCTTCTTCTTGACAGGCTAATTAGGGTGATGATAACAGAGACATCCAATTAAACCAGGATGTAGCCTAAACATTTGATTGTGCAGGATGTGATCTCATTAACAACAGTGGTAATAGTGAAAGCATCAGCAAGAGGTCCACTTTTCCTCCCATGTCACCATATTTCAATCTGTTATCCTGTCTGAATATTAATTGGACAATGTGATGTGGTACAGTGGGGTCCATAATTATTGGCAATCTTGATAAAGATGAGCAAAAAAAGACTATAAAATAAATTAGACAAATACTGAGCTATATTGTATGCTCGAAAAAATCTGAAATTATATTATTTATACTATTGCAATTGCTCAGAGAAATAGATGTTTTTTTTTATTACTTGTTTAACAACATCTAAAGATAGGAGTCAAAATGATTGGCAATCTGATAAAACATTTTAGAAAAAGGCTTAGGGTCTTTATCCTCTCAAGAGGAGAATGCTACATGTATTGAAAACAGGGGTGCTAATAACTGAGCCCTATCTTTCTTTAGAATTTTTTTGTATTACTTGTTAAACAAACTGTCTTTCTCTGAGCAACTGTATTTTTAATATTTTTAAGCACCGCACTTTACTTCCCTCTGCCAAGCTTCCGCACCAAGTGGTAGACTTTCTTCCTGGTTACTAGAGGGAAGCTATTTTGTATGCTAAAATAAAAAGGGAAATTATATACTTTTATACTAATACAGAGAAAGGCATTTTAACAAGTAATATAAAAAAAAAAACTTTAAAAACGATAGGACTCAAAATTATTGGCACCAGTTTTTAATACTGTCGCACTCTCTTTTTGTGAGGATAATGACACAGCCTTTTTCTAAAATGTTTTATGGGATTGCCAATCATTTTGACCTCTATCTTATTTAGATGTTTTTTATTACTTGTTAAACTAAATTATATATATATCTTAATTTTTTGAGCATACAATAACGCTCAGTATTTGTATTATTTATTTTATACAGTATTTTTTGATTATCTTTATCAGGGGTGCAAATCCTTTGGACTCCACTGTACATGTTTAAATAAAACAGACCACTCTTTCATCACTTCTGGAGCATTCAGAAGTGCAAAGCAGGCCTTCAGCAACTTACCTTGAGGATCTTGACAACCACCTTCTCATTGTTGTTGATGGCCTCAAAGACCTCACTGTACTTCCCTCTGCCGAGCTTCCGCACCAACTGGTAGTCTTCCTGGTTACTAGAGGGAAGACGGAGAAGAGATTAGTCAGCACATATCAAAGCTGCAGGCTAAGATTAAATCTAGACTTGGTTTCCTCTATCGTAATCGCTCCTCTTTCACCCCAGCTGCCAAACTAACCCTCATTCAGATGACCATCCTACCCATGCTAGATTATGGAGACTTCATTCATAGATCGGCAGGTAAGGGTGCTCTCGAGTGGCTAGATGTTCTTTACCATTTGGCAGTCAGATTTGCCACCAATGCTCCTTATAGAACACATTACTGCAGTCTATACTCTGCATACCCATCGCAAGACCGACTGGTTGATGCTTATTTCTAAAACTCTCATAAGCCTCACTCCCCCCTATCTGAGATACTTACTGCAGCCCTCATCCTCCACATACAACACCCATTCTGCCAGTCACATTCTGTTAAAGGTCCCCAATGCACACAGATCCCTGGGTCGCTCCTCTTTTCAGTTTGCTGCAGCTAGCAACTGGAACGAACTGCAAAAACAGTCCAGTTTGAGGGTCTATCTCCATCTCTTCATTCAAAAGACTCAATCATGGACACTCTAGGTCCAAATCTAGGTCCAAAAGACTTCTCAACAGCTTCTACCCCCAAGCCATAACACTACTGAACAGCTAATCAAATGGCTACCCAGGTGATTTGCATTGCTCCCCCCCCCCCCCTCTTTTACACTGCTGCTACTCTCTGTTATTATCTATGCATTGTCACTTTAAGTCTACCTACATGTGTATATTATATATTACCTCAAGTAACCGTTGCCCCCGCACATAGACTCACTGTGCCGGTACTCCCTGTATATAGCCTCACTACTGTTACTTTACTGCTGCTCTAATTATTTGTTACTTTTATTCTTATTTTTCACTAAACACTTATTTTTCTCAAAACTGCATTGTTGGTTAAGGGCTTGTAAGTAGGCATTTCACTGTAAGGTCTACTACAACTGTTGTTGTCATGTGTTGCTGCCATGCTGTTGTTGTTATCTTAGGTCTCTCTTTATGTAGTGTTGTGGTGTCTATCTTGCCGTGATATATTTTTATTTATTTTTTAATCCCAGCCCCCATCCCCGCAAGAGGCCTTTACCTTCCGGTAGGCCATCGTTGTAAATAAACATTTGTTCTTAACTGACTTTCCTAGTTAAATAACGGTGAAATAAAAATACATTTTAAAAAATGTAAATGAGAAAACAGATTAGTCAACATTTTATTCCACATCCTTCCTTCCCATCACAACACTCAAGGTATAGAATAGGCCTCGATGGAAAGAGGTTGAATCTTTTAGAAACAAGACTCATTTTCCCAGTCAATGAAAGCCAGAGTGACATTTCAACCACAGAGAGGGGTCATTCCGAGTATCCATCTTTTTGAGGGCCCTTGATTATACTAATGAATAAGACCAGTGGTGCTGTGACAACCCTATTTTGTGCATCGAACTGAATATATTAAACTAGTGGTCTAATGGAAACAGATTCAATTCAAGGTCTAGTCAATCTTCAATAAAGTGCTGCAACTGTACAGACATGTAATTAAGTAATTCAAAGGTTGTGTCTCATTAACAGCTTCTGTAAATGTAACCAAATTGTAACCGAATTAGCTAGAAAAATCTATATATGCCATGTAAAGTATATATGTATATATGCCATGGCTATGTAAAGTTTTATGAAATGTGGGAAACTATGTATCTACTGTTGTATGATTCACAAGCATCATTTGGTGCTGCCTCAGCGTCAGCTGCCAGCAAGGCCTCCTCGATCTCACAGATTGATGATTTTCCCATCCCACGCCAATCTGAATGTGCTTGGCGCAGACTCACTTACTCAAGCCATGAACGTTCCCAACAAAACCTTGTTAATTAACCAAGCTTAATCTCCAAAATACATTATTTTCCAAATATAGTCTTCAAAGTACGTTCGTATTATGCATTAATTATGATAGCTAGCTATCTAGTCTGATATTGCACCCGCCCACACAGAACCAATGCAATGGGACAATATATGGCCACAGATTCGACCATAATGATAATCCATGGTGGTAGTAGAATATTCTGTTTTGGTAGCTACCTGTACATCGTGTTGAGTGGATAGAAAATATGAATAGCCTGCAGCAATAAACTATGAAGGACATAAAACAAAAACAGAAAACATATATGGAGATCATATATTTGATAAAGCATTTGGCAATAAAATACTAAATAATGCATTATGACGTTTAGAAATTCCAGCCAGACAAAAAAATAAAACACTTTACCTCCAGTTAGGCACGTGGGTTTCGTAGTCCCAATATTCCCTGCTCTTCAACGTGTTGACATCGGCATACACCCGAGATTTACTGCCGGCCGCCGGGCCGGGCATGGCGAGCACCGGAGCCCGGTCTGTTTTGAGGATTCGATTGCCACAGAGCTCGTTTGGTACTTGGAAAGGGAACACAGATCACCGTTCTCTTGTCGGAGCCTCTCTTTGTCCGAGTAAGGTGGTTCCTATTATCTTATATTTCCCCCCGCGAGAGATGACCACAGTGCGCTGCGCACCGAGGTTGATGATGGATAAGGGGAGACGAGGGCCGTTAGATACTGCTAGTGTTAAAAGACGTCTGGGAGGAGAATGAAAATGGAGTGTTGAGGTAGAAAGCCAAATTCAAGAACTGCCACTATTTACATAAAATAAAAGGCAAACATTTTTATTAAAAGTGACCAAAACACTGACCGATATGCCAGGCATGGCGGTTTTACGGATCAAATGATTGTGGTTTAAACCCCCAACCCCCTTGTGGGCCTTAAAATCCCGAATCCGAAACTGGGTTCCTACCAGAGTACACTCTTCTTGTTATGGCCCTCCCAATGCAACAATCTTCCAGCGGGGAGGAATTGAACGGAGAAGTTGGGTTTTACAGCTCACCCCTAACTATGGGGTATTGACGAGTCGCTACAGCCGGTTGGAGATGGGTGGAGTATAAATACATTTTGTTGGCTACTATGCTAACTCAGTCAGAATCGCGCCACCGTTGAGCGCGGTGCAATGCACCCACGTGGGCCCGTGGCATATGCAATCGGAGTGAAGACCACCTACAAATTCGCTTGAAAAACCTGTTGGAGTTCGGGTTTTGGGGCTTTCTTTTAGACCCCCCGCCCCCGCCCCCGGTCCTTATTCCGAACCGCAAGAAACCGGATTGCGATAGAAAGTGCACCCGGAAACGAATATCATCTGGATAAACCAAATATAATTTTGAAGAGATGGGAAACTCCATTGGAATCGTATTACCGGCCATTGTGTACGTCGCCAATCACCCGGTGTATTATGGGTTATTCTGGAACAAGGAGAGTTCTCCTTCAACGAATGAATGGGAGTCAATTGGGCGCTAGTGAACAATACGTGTAATATATTGTTGTTTTAGGTCTCTCTTTAAGTAATGTTGTCTCTCGTCGTGATGTGTGTTTTGTCCTATATTTATATAGGAGGCCTTTTGGTAGGCCATCATTGTAAATAAGACATTTTTATTCACTGATTTGCCTAGTTAAATAAAGGTTCAAATAAAACATTACAAATATTTTCCGAGATGTGAGATAATTAATTTGTTCTCTGTAATATCGTGTGGTTGTGGAATCGTGACGTTACATGCTTTCGAGGGAAATAGGCAGGTTTCTCAATTTATGCCGCGTCCACATCGGCTAGTCAGCACTAAAAAACTATATTACTCGGACATGCGAACGCTTGGTAGTTATACTCGTGCCTCGTTCAAGGAATAAGCAAGTAGAAAATGTTCGATTTTCCTAATTCCGACTCGGAGTGCGTTCGTAAATTCAATCTGGTTATCTACTACGATTTCAATGCGCACTCGTCTGGGTGTGCCAGAGCGCAGAATAACTGATTCATTTACGAATGCACAACACCAGTTAAATATGACCAGTGTCATTAAATGGCAACACGTAATTAAATTGTTGCCAACAGCACTTTAACAGTCACCAACTCCATAGATAACATGAAAACATCCTAACCAGCTTTGCTTGGGCAAGTAAAATGGTCAGTGATTTGTGTATGGAAGTTGCTAGCCAACTTTAGCCAGTTATTTTTTATATTTTTTTATATTTGTAATTTATTTTTTATTAACATCAAATCAATACATAAAGCACATGAGTGAACACAAGCATACATAGATTACAAACAATGGACAATCGAGCTAGGGGGTAACTTTAGCCAGTTATCTTGGATGCTTGACTGCCGTTGTGAGGTCAGAATGCTAAAATCAATCCTACTCATTGGCCAGAGCGTCCGGTGTGCGCTCGCAGAGCGAAACGGACAATCTGATCATGCTCTGACCATGCTCCCCCCCCCCCCCCCCCCGTGACGCAGCATGACAACGTGAATCCGATTTGACAACAGTCTGTGGGTGGGGCGTTATACGTTCCTCCATTCTTTTCGCAATGGGATTTCTATCTCCTCTTTTCTCTAATATCTCTGGATAAATTTGTGGAACGGCCACGTGGCTCCAGGTTTAGAAAAGGCTGCAGTGCCGTCTAGTGTGTCAATGCATTGTAAATAATTACTCCCATCATTGATCATTGACAATTTCATGATATCAAACCATTAACATTTGTCTAGAGACTAGGAAGATATACTTATTCATAAATAATGGGAAATGTAATTTAGTTGCGAGAAATATTGCCTTGTTTTTAAAGAAAAATACTATAAAAAAGTGACTATGTTTGTGCTGGAACATGATCATAATGATTATCAAGATTTTAAGTGCTAACAATTTTGTCCTTGTATTTAGACCTATCAAACACATTATCTAGCTGTATATGTATGACAGTCCAATACATATATTTCTTAGAGCTCTATGTATGCCACGCCACAATGGGCAGTGCTAGGAATATTGCACTGGGACCTTAGTGTACTTCAGTGACTGGGACAGGTTTTACATGGAGAATAGCCTCTCATTTTATTATGCGTCCACCTGGGTTCTGTGTAGCTTAGTTATGCTAATATATTTGACCCCAGTGTATTGCAGTTAATTTCGAATTTGACTTAATTAGTCAAATATCTTTGAGTAGTATACAAGAAAAAAAAACATAGAGCCCCAAACAGTTCGCAATAGAACATATCAGAGGTGGGCATCGTTTACTACCTAATTATCGGGATCATCTGGTTACCACCGGTGTTTGGAATACATTGAGCTCGTTAAAAAAACACCATGGGACGACTATTCACACAGGGGGGTGTATTTGTGAAAGGTCCGCCGTGGACCTGTGTAAACTATGTGATCATATTGGAGACAGGTTTATAGCAGTGAATGTCATCTATTAATTTACTGTTTTAGCATTTCTAATTATAAACCATATAACAGCCAGGGAAACAAATTGTCCCCATTTTATTATGAACATTCCGATTTTTTTGCTAATTTGTTAAGATTTTCTTGTGATCTAAACAAAACAACTTATTTTACTCAAATAGAGGTTGAAATAAATGGTGTTTCTTTGAAAAGATGGGCCTGGCTGACATGAAAAATACATTAAGGGGAAAGTATCCCAATTTGTAAGTCGCTCTGGATAAGAGCGTCTGCTAAATGACTTAAATGTAAATGTAATGTATCCACAGACTCAGAGGCTGTATAATTATTGTGCAATTTATATCTAACGGCTTCATGTCATTTTTTTCATTCATTATTTTGGCATTAGTGCATAAACCTGAACTTTAGGGCCTAACCAATAGCCTACATGCAAATTGCCAAATGCTTTTGGGGACAGGCAGAAAAAGATAACGTTGATCCACAGAGGGAAAAAGGAAAATGTCAGAGTTTAATTCAATAAGAGAAAATCTGTTAGATGAAGAGTTGCAAATGAAGGGAGGGCCAGAAAAGTAATGTTTGGCAAAGATTTGGTGAAGTGGTTAAAGTAGACCCAGTGGCATGCATGCCAAGGGAAGCCAGTGGATGTTCTACAGTGCTACAGTGCTACAGTGCTACTTGCAAAATATTCTGTGGACAGATTAATCTAAATTTCAGTTGTTTGGAAGGAACACACAACACTATGTGTGGAGAAAAAAGGCACAGCACACCAACATCAAAACCTCATCCAACTGTAAAGTATAGTGGAGGGAGCATCATGGTTTGGGTCTGCTTTGCTGCCTCAGGGCCTGCACAGCTTGCTATCTTCGACAGAAAAATGAATTCCCAAGTTTATCAATACATTTTGCAGGAGAATGTAAGGCGATCAGGCGGCCAATTGAAGCTCAAAAGAAGCTGGGTGATGCAACAGGGCAACGACCCAAAACACAGAAGTAAATCAACAACAAAATGGCTTCAAGAGAAGGAAATATGACTTCTGGAGACGCCCAGTCAGAGTTCGGACCTCAACCCGATTTGAGAGCGGTTCACACCAGACATCCCAAAAATATTGCTGAACTGAAACAGTTTTGTAAAGCGGAATGGTCCAAAATTCCTCCTGACCGTTGTTCAGGTCTGATCGGCAACTACAGAAAATGTTTGGTTATTGCTTCCAAAGGAGGGTCAACCAGTTACAAAACCCAAGGGTTTACATACTTTCCCACCCTGATCTGTGAATGTTGACATAGTGTGTTAAATAAAGACATTAAAATGTATAATTGTTTGTGTGTTGTTAATTTATGCAGCCTGTGTTTGTCTACTGTTGTGGTGGTGTAGGATAAAATTCAATTTATGCAGAAATCCAGGTAATAGGCACATCAAGGGAACGTTAGCCTACTGTTCAGATGGGTTACAGTGGCTTGTGAAAGTATTCACCCCCTTAGGCATTTTTCCCATTTTGTTGCCTTACAACCTGGAATTAAAATTGATTTATTGGGGGTTTGTATCATTTGATTTACACAACATGCCTACCACTTTAAAGATGCTAAATAATTTTTATTGTGAAACAAACAAGATATAAGACAACAACAAAAAAACAGAAAACTTGAGTGTTTCATAACTATTCACCCCCTCCCCTGAGTCAATACTTTGTTACAGCTGCAAGTCACTTGCGGTGTCTCTATAAGCTTGGCACGTCTAGCCACTGGGACTTTTGCCCATTCTTCAAGACAAAACTGCTGGATTGGATGGGTTCCACTGTCCATTCCACTGGTGTACAACAATCTTTAAGTCATACCACAGATTCTCAATTGGATTGAAATCTGGGCTTTGACTAGACCATTCCAAGACATTTAAATTGTTCCCCTTAAACCACTCGAGTGTTGCTTTAGCAGTATGCTTAGGGTCATTGTCCTGCTGGAAGGTGAACATCCGTCCCAGTCTCAAATCTTTGGAAGATTGAAGCAGGATTCCCTCAAGAATTTCTCTGTATTTAGCGTCATCTATCATTCCTTAAATCCTGACCAGTTTCCCAGTCCCTGCCAATGACAAACATCCCCACAGCATGATGCCACCACCACCATGCTTCACTGTGGGGATGGTGTTTTGGTGTGATGAGGGTGTTGGGTTTGCTCCAGACTTAGCGTTTTCCTTGATGGCCAAAAAGCTTAATTTTAGTCTCATCTGACCAGAGTACCTTCTTCCATATGTTTGGGGAGTCTCCCAGATGCCTTTTGGCGAACACCAAACGGGTTTGCTTATTTTTTTATTTAAGCAATGGCTTTTTTTGTGGCTACTCTTCCGTAAAGCTCAGCTCTGTGGAGTGTACGGCTTAAAGTGGTCCTATGTACAGATACTCCAATCTCCGCTGTGGAGCTTTGCAGCTCCTTTAGGGTTATCTTTGGTCTCTTTGTGGCCTCTCTGATTAATTCCCTCCTTGCCTGGTCTGTAAGTTTTGGTGGGTGGCCCTCTCATAGCAGGTTTGTTGTGGTGCCATATTCTTTCCATTTTTTTAATAATGGATTTAATGGTGCTCCGTGGGATGATCAAAGTTTCTGATATTTTTTTAGAACCCAACCCTGATCTGTACTTCTCCACAACTTTGTCCCTGACCTGTTTGGAGAGCTCCTTGGTCTTCATGGTGACCCTTGCTTGGTGGTGCCCCTTGCTTAGTGGTGTTGCAGACTCTGGGGCCTTTCAGAACAGGTGTATATATACTGAGATCATGTGACAGATCATGTAACACTGAGATTGCACACAGGTGGACTTTATTTAACTAATTATGTGACTGCTGAAGGTAGTTGGTTGCACCAGATCTTATTTAGAAGCTCCAAAGCAAAGGGGATGAATACATATGCACGCACCACTTTTCCGTTTTTAAAAATACATTTCAACAAGTCATTTTTTAAATGTCACTTTACCAATTTGGACTATTTTGTGTATGTCTACATACAATTTAAATAAAAATCCATTTAAATTACAGGTTGTAATGCAACAAAATAGGAAAAACACCAAGGGGGATGAATACTTTTGCAAGGCACTGTTACATCCGTCGTCGGAATGAGATCAAAGCGCAGCGTGGAAAGTGTTCATCGTACCTTATTAGAATGAAGGGAAAAAAGTTCTGCAGGGCTATACAGCTACAGTGCCTTGCGAAAGTATTCGGCCCCCTTGAACTTTGAGACCTTTTGCCACATTTCAGGCTTAAACATAAAGATATAAAACTGTATTTTTTGTGAAGAATCAACAACAAGTTGGACACAATCATGAAGTGGAACGACATTTATTGGATATTTCAAACTTTTTTAACAAATCAAAAACTGAAATATTGGGCGTGCAAAATTATTCAGCCCCTTTACTTTCAGTGCAGCAAACTCTCTCCAGAAGTTCAGTGAGGATCTCTGAATGATCCAATGTTGACCTAAATGACTAATGATGATAAATACAATCCACCTGTGTGTAATCAAGTCTCCGTATAAATGCACCTGCACTGTGATAGTCTCAGAGGTCCGTTAAAAGCGCAGAGAGCATCATGAAGAACAAGGAACACACCAGGCAGGTCCGAGATATTGTTGTGAAGAAGTTTAAAGCCGGATTTGGATACAAAAAGATTTCCCAAGCTTTAAACATCCCAAGGAGCACTGTGCAAGCGATAATATTGAAATGGAAGGAGTATCAGACCACTGCAAATCTACCAAGACCTGGCCGTCCCTCTAAACTTTCAGCTCATACAAGGAGAAGACTGATCAGAGATGCAGCCAAGAGGCCCATGATCACTCTGGATGAACTGCAGAGATCTACAGCTGAGGTGGGAGACTCTGTCCATAGGACAACAATCAGTCATATATTGCACAAATCTGGCCTTTATGGAAGAGTGGCAAGAAGAAAGCCATTTCTTAAAGATATCCATAAAAAGTGTCATTTAAAGTTTGCCACAAGCCACCTGGGAGACACACCAAACATGTGGAAGAAGGTGCTCTGGTCAGATGAAACCAAAATTGAACTTTTTGGCAGCAATCCAAAACGTTATGTTTGGCCTAAAAGCAACACAGCTCATCACCCTGAACACACCATACCTACTGTCAAACATGGTGGTGGCAGCATCATGGTTTGGGCCTGCTTTTCTTCAGCAGGGACAAGAAAGATGGTTAAAATTGATGGGAAGATGGATGGAGCCAAATACAGGACCATTCTGGAAGAAAACCTGATGGAGTCTGCAAAAGACCTGAGACTGGGACGGAGATTTGCCTTCCAACAAGACAATGATCCAAAACATAAAGCAAAATCTACAATGGAATGGTTCAAAAATAAACATATCCAGGTGTTAGAATGGCCAAGTCAAAGTCCAGACCTGAATCCAATCGAGAATCTGTGGAAAGAACTGAAAACTGCTGTTCACAAATGCTCTCTATCCAACCTCACTGAGCTCGAGCTGCTTTGCAAGGAGGAATGGGAAAAAATTTCAGTCTCTCGATGTGCAAAACTGATAGAGACATACCCCAAGCGACTTACAGCTGTAATCGCAGCAAAAGGTGGCGCTACAAAGTATTAACTTAAGGGGGCTGAATAATTTTGCACGCCCAATTTTTCAGTTTTTGATTTGTTAAAAAAGTTTGAAATATCCAATAAATGTCGTTCCACTTCATGATTGTGTCCCACTTGTTGTCGATTCTTCACAAAAAAATACAGTTTTATATCTTTATGTTTGAAACCTGAAATGTGGCAAAAGGTCGCAAAGTTCAAGGGGGCCGAATACTTTCGCAAGGCACTGTACTGTGCAAAAACAACATCCCACAAACTAGGGTGGAAAACAGGCTGCCTAAGTATGATTCCCAATCAGAGGTAACGATAGACAGCTGCCTCTGATTGGGAACCATACCCGGCCAACAAAGAAATAGAAAACTAGAATGCCCACCCAAATCACACCCTGACCTAACCAAATAGAGAAATAAAAAGGCTCCGATACGATTTATCTGTAATTTCTCTTCATTATTTATCTTCATATGACAAGGATTAAAAAGGATTTGCCAGTAGATTCTCGACTTGAGTCATGATGATGACTGCTAGCTAAGATTTTGAAAGTATGATGTTGACATGCTCAGTCCAATCAAAGTTACTGTAGATAATGATATAATGTGATTTGACTTAATTGTATCTATGGCCAATGACCTTGCTTGGGCACTTGTGATGTAACTCTATGGCAGAACCCAAGGGGCTTGAATTTTCGAGATCTACCCTTAAACACGGCAGTGACATACTGTGCCCACGAGTGACAGAACACTGAGCTAATCATGGCGCAACTAGAGAACATTACCAACACCTACCCTCTGTATTTTCCACTGGCTGCCCCACCACCACAGAAATCACTGAGCTCGGCTCAAACACCTGCATTACTCAAGAATGCAAACAAGAGACCATGTTTGTATGTGGGTTTATTAAGTCATTCACATTTTTTACTTTTTTTTTACATTGTTTACACATATTAATGCCAAAATAACATGCAAAACAGGTAAGCCTAAAATATATATATATATATAAAAAATAAAAAAATAAAAAGCTAAAAATGTGGGTCTCAAAACCCTGATTGACGGGTCGCCACTGCGTGTGCTATAACTACTGGTACGTTGGTTATCACATGGAAAAAGCTATTTTAACAGTGTTAACCACTGTTTATGCTAATCTGGTGATGCAGTTTTTATGGACAGTGAGTGACTTTAAAATAGGCAAAAGCAAAGGAAATATATTAGCTACAAAACAATGCAGCATGTCAGTAGTTTCCTCAACATCAGATAGAGAACGGTCTAGAATTGACCAATGTGAACTCTTTCTAGACAAAGCCGTTCAATCAAGAGCGTCCCATTGGCAGAGCGCTTTGACACACCCCCTTCTTTTGACACACCCACTACTCCCGAGACCAGTCCGGGACACAGCTACCTATACCTGTATTCCTTGGGCAGGAGCGAGAAAAGGCAGAGAGCACAAGTGGCCCGTCTGCAATTTCAATTTGATTGGTTGATGGGAAAGAATGGGCGGAGACACAAGGCACCTTTACAGAGAGGAAGAGGGCACACGAGAGAAATAACTCCGGCAGAAATCTGTTTTCGTATGGAGGTCAATGTGAGGGTCGAATTTGGTCAACAAAAAATGTAATGGTTTACCTGCTACGTGAGGTGTATTTGAATAGAAGTTTTGTAATGCTTAAGTTGTTACGAGTGTACTGACATAAGTAGGACACGTGATATCCCGACAACTTTGAGAAAAAAACACTATATCGTTGTTGTCTCGAGATACCTATGCATATTCATGACATGACATGGGGCTCGTAGCATAGCATATATCTCCATTGACGTCAACACCCCTCATCGAATATTCAAAAAAGATTAATGAGATGTATCCACCAATCCAAAGAGAGGAATAGGCAGGAGTTTAACAGCCCACCATTCCGCTGTGTACAACCAATCCAGTTGTTACATGCTGACTAGACCGGGCACGTGCATGCGTCCATCCACACCAGACGCAATCAGGACATGCAGGTTGAAACATCAAAACGAACACTGAACCAACTATATTAATTTGGGGACAGGTCAAAACACATGAAACATTCAAAGACATTTAACTAGCTTGCGGTTGCTAGCTAATTTTTCCTGGGATATACACATTGGCTTGTTATTTTACCTGAAATGTACAAGGTCCTTTTATGTGGATATTTGTAGACTTTTTACCCATTTTGAGACACAAAATCATGTGTTCTCTTCTCCGACAATTAATATACAGATAAAAGGGGAAACCTAGTTCGTTTCCAGTAATCGCACCTCCTTCAGTCTTCTTCTGTGGACTTTTTATGGCAGTTGGCAACCAACTTTAAGATGCATTACCACCACCAACTGGACGGGAGTGTGGACCTCAGTTTATCTTTCAATCCCACACAAGTGGGTATATGCTCCTAAAAACTAATAAGGAGATCTAGTTCTATTTTAGCGCCTGGCCATGCAGATGCTCGTTGATGCCCACGAGCAGTTTGGATAAAAATGATTGAATAACATGCCAATTTATTTTTGCAACACTAGTGCACGCAACGAGTATGGTGTAGTCAGCATGTTAGGGTGGAGACATGAGTATCTCGTCATTATATCCAAATCTCTGACCTTTACCATTTGTGCAGACAGAACCCTAAACAGGAAACTGTGAGGCCAGCTGAAAGACTTCCATGCCTCAGGACTACCTGGCCTGATGACTCCTTGCTGTCCCCAGTCCACCTGGTTGTGCTGCTGCTCCAGTTTCAACTGTTCTGCCTGTGGCTATGGAACCCTGACCAAATCACTGGACGTGCTACCTGTCCCAGACCTGCTGTTTTTAACTCTCTAGAGACAGCAAGAGCAGTAGAGATACTCTGAATGATCGGCTATGAAAAGCCAACTGACATTTATTCCTGTTGCACCCTCTACAACTACTGTGATTATTATTATTTGACCCTGCTGGTCATCTATGAGCATCTGAACATCTTGGCCATGTTCTGTTATGATCTCCACCCGGCACAGCCAGAAGAGGACTGGCCACCCCTCATAGCCTGTATCCTCTAGGTTTCTTCCTAGGTTCTGGCCTTTCTAGGGAGTTTTTCCCAGCCACCCTGCTTCTACACCTGCATTGCTTGCTGTTTGGGGTTTTAGGCTGGGTTTCTGTACAGCACTTTGTGACATCAGCTGATGTAAGAAGGGCTTTATAAATGAATTTGATTGATCATTGAAGAGCGGGACCAGTTTATGCCCGGTGAACCCTCACATGCTTCCTAATACTTTATTCAATAATCCAAAGCAGCCCAAAACCAGCCATAAATATATCACTCTTTTGTAAACTGAGATAAAACCGCATATAAATATAGCTGTTTTTTTGTTTAACTTGCAGTATATGGAACATGTTTATAAAATGGTTGAACAATCATGCATCAAGTCACTATTAACCAGAAAATGTGTTATATTTCTGTCCTACATTATCAAATGGTAAGTGCCGTCTTTCTACCATGTGGCATAAAGGACAGGTCATAACCTGCATTTAAACAAGCATTATAGACCTTATTACAAATGAGAACATTTTGTGATTTTAGTGAATGTACCTAATCTACATACTTCAAAAAGAATTACCGGTCAGTTCCCTCTGCAATTAAACACACATGACACACCCCCTTTATAAATGAAAAAAGTTTATTTGTTAGTGCTGTGTGTATTGAATGCTACATACAGATATCTTAGCATGAATGTACACATACTGTACGTTGTCACGTAATTTTTTTTTTTTTTACGTCATTCACATACTACAATTTGAAAAAAGCGATAAGAGGAATAAGTACTATCTGAAGCACTAATACCCGGGACAGATTACAGGAACTAACACAGCAAGCATGCACAGAACAGAGAAAACAGGGTCAACAGGCAGGGGCTAACTGTTTTGCACTACACTAGATCAAAATTCATGTCAATCACATTCCTAATGACCCTTCCATCAATCAAACAAACACCCCCCCTACATCCCAAAGGCCCTGTTAACTCCTTCCAAGAATATAGATATATATATAGATTTTAAACAATGTTTATATAAATTTGGTATTAATAAACTGAAGAGAAAGACAAAAACGTATACAGTACTTTTACAAAAATAATAAATTCCTAACTGCTCTTTTATGTTGTCTTAATGCCGGATGAAAGACGAACACATTTAAGAAAAGACAGACAAAAGACAAATGACACCAAATGTTAGCCTACATCAGATGCCAATGGAGAAAACAAAACAGAGTAAAAGGAACAGATCAACAACATGGAGGCAGTCAGATCTGGAGTAGAATGGGTTTCTAATTAACCCCGACCCCAGATTAAGGCCAAACAGTCTGAACTGAATCTGATTATAAAAAGAACCTTCCTCAAAATGATCATTACCTTCTCCCATCATAAAACACTGTCAATACTGCACTCAAACCACAAATCCACCACCAAATGGGACAAAACATGACCACTTGAAATGCTTCACTTGCAAAAAATGTTTTAAAAAACACCTGCACACATCAAAAACCCAAATTGAGGTCAATTTGAGCCATTCTGAATTTAACTTAAAAGTCTACTACTTAGACGAGAGGGTAAATCCATAATTGTTGCAATTAAGCTGTAGCAGCCCATTTTGGTAAGGATGCTAGCTTTTATTTATGTTTTTTAAAGGCTATAAAAACCAGAAGTTAGCATGACCTGCACAAATATACTGCAGATAAGTTTCTCTGACATAAATTGGGTTAACTAAAACTACAGACCTGCCTAATTCTACCCCAAATGTATGTATTATACAATCCACTTCACAGCCAGGATTCCATTTTCACAGACATGATTCAACAATCATTCATCATAAAATTTCAAAAGGAGCACGAAGGGGTCAGAATCCTTGTAGGTCTTACAAACAATGTTCTCCTTGGAAACTTGACATACAATCTATCATAACTATGACTTTAATGAAGAAAAAAAACATTTCAGTCCCCATATGATAAAAAAATAGTAACATACAAAACAGCTAATGCCGTTTTAGAAACAGACAGTGGAGCTGGTAAACATACATACTGTACTATATACACACACGTAGTAAGAGGAAGCTCGATCAGGTTTTTACACGTTTTCAGCAGAGTCTACACTGATCTCGGTAGGAATATCAACTGTATATTAGTGTGAAATATAGATTTCTATACAATTTCTATATAGCAGTGAGATGAAACTTCAGCTGGTTAATCTCCACACCTTTGGGATTCTGGTGCAGTACAATGGTGTTTTGATACAAACATATACTTCCAAATACACTCACAAGCATATGTAATATTTCACAATAGCACAATAAACCCTCATGTTTAAAAAAAAAAAACAAACACACTAATAGTTGTGGAGTTGATACTAATACATAAAAAGCTTAAAAATACTAAAGCACAAAGGGTAAAGAGGTGTCTGATTTTAGTGTATATACATACACTGCTACTACAGTGATATGCGGTTGTGGAAAAGTAACCAATACACAATATTCTCGACCCACTACCCACCCAACAAAAACATTTTATATCAGCGTTGATACAGCGTAATTGATTCCTAAATAAAAATCAAAAAAGCAAGAGGCCATCAGCAGACTGTAGCAACTGCTGAAACTTAGCAATAATTCAAGTCTATCCTGGGTAAGAGTATGGAAAATTACTGCATGCAGCAACTCTGTAGATGGGTTCTAGAGTGACAACCACTTTTGGCAAGAGAAGAGTTCTGGGTCATGGTGCAACCCTTAACACTTACAGACCTGTCGAGCAGGTTGAGGGGAACTGGTCCACCTTCCCTTTCCTATACAAGTCTACAAGGTAACTTATGTACAAATACAAAGCTTTTCATAGACAGAAATGTAGGCTAATGTGGTGATGTACATTTCTTTCCTTTTTTCCTTCTTGGGCAGTTGATTCAAGGATAGAGGAGAAGGTAATTGACCTGGGCCCAGTTTCCCCGAAAGCAGTGGAACTTAGGCTTCTGAGTGTTTTAACGATTCATCTTTCCTACAATGGCCGAAGACATAACATGTGTTACGCAAAACACCACAGAGAGAACAGTCGCTAAGTGCATCGTTGGAGCATGTGTCGATACTGATAGGATCGAAACAGAAGTATTTCACAATACTGACTAAGGATGAGTTCCTAGAGAGATATTATTACCTACCGCTGCAAATATTGAGGCGGCTTATTCTAATGCCAATAAAAATGCCCCCTCTCCCCAAAAATATCACTGATTTGGCACATCACTGCACACGTTAGGCTACACATCATGAAATACAGTATACTGAGAGTTGTGTACAGCTAGCAAAATATTTCAATATGGTTGAAATAGGACTATAGCCTACTGTATGTATATTTGAGTGCAGTAATCTCAGTTTTCATTTGAAGCATCTTTTTATACGTTGCTTGTTTGTATCAATTGCAAAGATATTGGCAACTGTGCATTTGTAGTCAACTTTGTTCACAGAGAGGGATAAACCATGTGTTTCTAAGTTTAGTGGAGATCTTGTGTATATAAAGTGACGCAGGAAGACGAAAAAAAGCATTTAACGACGCACTTCGCTGTTCTACGAGTGGTCTGAGGCAGGAGTTAGATTACGAGCGTTTTCAAGTGCACTGCCAATAACGATGGCTTTGGGAAACAGCTCAGAGATTGAACGATGCTCCTACAAAAGGTTCTAACGATTAAATTAGCCTTAAGATGCTTTTCAGAAACTGGGCCCTGGACTAGAACATCCACCCTAGAGTTTGAAGTGAAAGACATATCCTTGATGGTTTCTTCTCCTCTGTCCTTCAGATGGTAGCCCTAAAGCAGTGACACTTGACAGTACAATGACAAGCTGTGACTTCCATTTTATGAGACAATGATAATTTGTATGGGATTTTGGGGGTAGGGGGGACTGATAACAGTTTCAGATGGGAAGTGAGGTTAGGGATTCTATATGCTGGGGGCAAATTAGGGCTAGCCAGGGACATTTGCTATGAACTGGAAAATAAGGGAGGGGCATGACTATATGCAAGTTGGCACAGAGTAACCTACCATCGGGTAACCCCCTCCTTCAGATGTGTGCTGGACTGTGTGCTCCTGCAAGGCTCCCAGGTCTCCAAAGCATTTGAACTGGGCATCTCTGGAAAGCACCAGAGTGTGCACTCCAGAGATGCCCAGTTCAAGTGTGTTAAGCTGGGTGCTGCAAATTAATGGTAGACAGGGACGTTTGCTATGAACTTGTACAGAATGGAGGGGCATAACTATATGCAAGGTGGCACAGGGTAACCCCCTCCTTCAGCTGTGTGCTGGACTGTGTGCTCCTGCAAAGCTCCCAGGTCTCCAAAGCGCTCTCCACACCAAACACACTTGAACTGGGCATCTCTGGAATGCACACTCTGATGCTTGGCCAGGTGCTCCCGTTGCTTGAAGCCTTTGTCACAGCTAGCACACTTGTAGGGCTTCTCCCCAGTGTGGACGCGCCTGTGCCGATTCAGGTCAGACGAGTACTTGAAGCGCTTCTCGCAGTCGGGGCACTTGAGGGGCTTCTCTCGGGACGGGTCGCAGCGGTGCTGCACGAACTCTGAGGATGACAGGAAGCGGCGGTCACATAGGGAGCACTTTAGGGGCTTCTCTTGGCAGTGAGAGTTCTGATGTCGCTGCAGTGTCGAACTCTTTTTGTATCCCTTGCCGCACACGTCACATTTGTAGGGCTTGTCTGTGTCCCTAGATGAAGAGGACGACTCACCGCACTTGTGGCGCAGCAGCTCTCCTGACTGACTGAATTCCTTCTGGCAGGACGCGCACTTGAACAGGTTCTCCATGCCGTGGACGTGCTGGTGGTACAGCAGATGGGATGGCTGCAGGAAGCCTTTGTCGCAAAGGTTGCATTTGAAAGGGCGGTCAGAAGGGTTTTTGTGTGTGCGCCTGTGGCGCACCAGGGCATACTGCTGTTTGAAACTCATCTGGCACTCCTCACAGTGGAAGGGACGCTCCTCAGAGTGAGTGCGCTCATGCTGCCGCAGGTCTGATGGACGCTTGAAGCCCTTTCCACAGGTGGCACAGCGGAAGGGGCGTGCCCCTTGTGGGTGGCATGGATGATGCAGCAGTTCAGAAGACTCCTTGAAGTGCAGTTCACACAGGTTGCACTTGAACAGGTGCTCTCCGGAATGGGCGTACATGTGGCGCACCAGGTGGGAGCGGTGCTTGAAGCTCTTGTCACACACAGCACACTTGTATGGGCGCTCAGAGCTGTGGGTGCGCTGGTGATGGGCCAGGTGAGAGGACTGGCTGAAGCTCTTGTCACACGTGTCACACTTGAAGGGCTTCTCTCCGGTGTGCACACGCTCGTGGCGGGCCAGCTCTGACAGGTGCCTGAAGCCCTTCTGGCAGACAGAGCACTTGTAGGGCCTGTCACGGGCCGATGGAAATGTAATTGAGGAAGAAGATCCCACTGTTGCACTCCCACTGGAAGAGGCTCCATCAGCAGACGGCTGCTGAGGGTTGGTGGCAGAGGAGCTGGGCGTGGTGTTTCCAGAGGAGCCCGGTCGGTAGGTCTTCTCACAAATGGAGCATTTCATGGGGTTGGTGCTGTTGTGTGAGGTGTGGTGCTGTGCCAGCGAGGTGAGGAGGGAGAAGCCCATCTTACACACACCACACACAAAGGGCTTCTGTTCTACCTGCACACACTGGTGCTCCAGCAGATCAGTGGCCTGGTGGAAGATCTTCATGCACTGGGTGCATTGGAAGGAGCGGTCCTGGCTCACCATACACTGGTGTTCATGTGGGTTGGCCAGGTGGGAGATGTCGTGGCCACATGCCCCACACTTGTGGCCGCCCTCGCCCCCTACCTGCAGAGAAGGCTGCTGTACCTGGGCAGGGTGCTGCTGCTGCTGCTGCTGCTGCCCATGCTGCTGGCTGTGCTGCTGGCCATGCTGGTGCTGCTGCTGTGACTGCTGCAGAGCAGGGTCAGGCTGCAGGACAATACCGTAGACAGCACAGCCCAACGCGTTCTCCGCCCCTGGTGGTATGGTGTGCACCACCGGAGGAGGAGCAACAGCGTGCTGCTGCCACGCCTCGGACATCCTGGCTCTCGTGTAGGGATTCAGTTTTATATTGTACTGGGTCTTTTTATGAAGAAAAATCAAAGGTACATTGATCGGTGGACGGGGTGGAAAATCTCAGTAACTTAGACTGTCATGTCAGTGACGAACATAAGCACGTAGAAAATATGACAAAGGGCTTGTTTCTAGGATGCAATAGATTGTGTCTGAAAATAATGTGCAGAGGAATAACACCTGCTGCAAAGACATTTAAATTTAGAAAAAAGAAAATACACCGTCTCCACCCGTCTTCAAGTCCTCTTCTGATAACTGCAGAAAAAGGAAACAATTATTATTCAACTATTCATTACTACAGTGTGTGTTATGGCTTCCTAGAAGATGTGCAAAATCTCAGTTTCACAGAGACTTCCCCTTAGACAACAGAATAATTATCAGAGCCCAAAAGTATGGACTTCAGAGGAAGCAGGTCAGAAGACAACAATGCTACGACTACATGGGCAATTCCACGTAACAGAGAGGCTGGCACTCACTTTTTCACTTTAAAATGTATGCCAAGCTAAAAAAAACTGTATTGCAAAGTTGAACAAACAGACTCCCGAGTGATGGTCTAAGAAAGTGCATCGCAGTGCTAGAGACGTCACTACAGACCCGGGTTCGATCCTGGGCTGTATCATAACCGACCGTGATCATGAGTCCCATAGGGCGGTGCACAATTGGCCCAGCATCGTCCAAGTTAGGGGAGAGTTTGGCAGTAAATGTAAATAAGAATTTGTTCTTAACTGACTTGCTTCGTTAAATATGTAGTCTACTTTTAACAATTGCCACTGAAAATGTTACTAAAACACATTTATTTGAGGAACAGTGCACAAAATACCCCATAATGACAAAGTGAAAACATTTTTTTTGCAAAAAAACAAAAATACCTTATTTAAGTATTTAAGTATTCAGACATTTTGCTAATAAAATAAAATATTGAGCTCTGATGCATCTTGTTTCCATTGATCATCCTTGAGATGTTTCTACAACTTGATTGGTGTCCATCTGAGGTAAATTCAATTGATTGGACTTGTCTATAGAAGGTCCCAGGGTTGACGGTGCATGTCAGAGCAAAAACCAAGCCATGAGGTTGAAGGAATTGTCTGTACAGCTACGAGACAGGATTGTGTCGAAGAACAGATCTGGGGAAAGGTACCAAAAAAAAGTGTAGCATTGAAAGTCCAAGAACACACTGGCTTCAATCATTCTAAAATGGAACAAATATGGAACCACCAAGACTCTTCCTAGATCTGGCCACCACTTGCCAAACTGAGCAATCTGGGGAGAAGGGCCTTGGTCAAGGAGGTGACCAAGAACCCGATGGTCACTTTGAAAGAGCTCTAGAGTTCCTCTGTGGAGATGGGAGAACCTTCCAGAAGGGCAACCATCTCTGCAGCACTCCACCAATCAGGCCTGTATGGAGTGGCCAGACAGAAGCCACTCCTCAGTAAAAGGCACATGAACAGAGCAAAGCACAGAGAGATCTTTGATGAAAGCCTGCTCCAGAGTGCTCAGGACCTTAGAATGGTGTGAAGGTTCACCTGCCAACAGGACAAAGACTCTAAGCACACAGTCAAGACAATGTAGGTGTGCCTTTCGGGAACAAGTCTCTGAATGTCTTTGAGTGGCCCAGCCAGAGCCCACACTTGAACCCTCTGGAGAGACCTGAAAATAGCTGTGCAGCGACGCTCCCCATCCAACCTGACAGAATTTGAGAGGATCTGCAGAGAAGAATGGGGGAAAGGCCACAAATACAGTTGTGCCAAGCTAGTACCCAAGAAGACTTGAGGCTGTAATTGCTGTCAAAGGTGTTTCAACATAGTACTGAGTAAAGGGTCTGAATACTTATGTAAATGTGATTTCCCGTTTCAACTTGTAATACATTTGCAAAAATGTCTAAAAAACAGTTTTCGCTTTGTCATTATGGGGTATTGTGTGTAGATTGTTACTTTCCAAATCAATTTTAGAATAAGGCTGTAACGGAAACCAAAATGTGGAAAAAGTCAAGGGGTCTGAATACTATCCGAATGCAACTGTATGTAGGTTTTTGGTAACAGAATGAATAGACACTAGGCAATATTTAAGGTAAATAATTTGTGTCAAACTAAATATTAATTGGCAGTAGCCTTTACTTTAACATTCATGTGTTGTGATGCATTTCTAACCCTTTTTAAGACTTTTTCCTAGTAGATGTTTTTTAAGACCCCTTTTCTATCTGTGTGACCAAAGCTTTTGCTTATTCCTAAATACATTTTTAGGATGGAAAATGGTTGAAAAACGTATCTATGCCTCCATTTCCTCAAAACATACTCGTAGCTTTCGTTTAACACCAAATTTGATATGCACCTATAAACTTCACATGTTGGTGCTCATGTTTTTTTTCACGGAAATGACCCTATCCATCCATCAGATTAAAAGCTTTAGAGGGATAGGCTACATCAGTTCCGTTTACCTGCCTAATGATCCATCACTACAAACACACTAAAATATACCCAAACACATGCCCTCATTTCAGACGTATTATAAGGAGGCAGACAATATCTAAACTGGTGCGTCCGAGTACCAGTCTATTTTTTCAACATTCTATCTGGTCAGCAGAACGCCACTACCCTTTCCATAATGGGTCAATCATATTGGTTTGGTGTGATCAACGAGCTGTCTGTGTTGGCAGGCTTTCGGTGACGACTATTTGACCCATCCGTTTCTCTGCCATCCCATTTGAAGAAATCCTTCACCCCCATCCCCCCATGATTACAGTATTGGTTGTATGCAAATCATCCACAGCGTGAACACAATCAATACGCATCCATTGGGGGTGTTCATGCAGTAACGCAAACTTAGCTAACTACGCCATTTGCCATAAAAGGGAGAAAAGTACACGGCCCATCATTTTTTACAGTGGCGGGCGACAGTCTGTCTCAGATTGCAGCAGCATAAATCTGTATGGTAGCTAGTTAGCATTTGCTAATGCTGGGCTCGGAAAATATTTGGTTATTGACATCGTTAGCTAACTGATCTACAGAAGTAGGATACTTGTGACATATTGAGGACAGTATTACTGGTAACATACCTTTAACGTTTCACTGAAAGTTCTTTGTAGCGTCTGACAATTTTTCCAGAAATGGAAAATTATTCGTAGGCCGTAGAATCTGTTCCTTCATCTCCGCAGCCTCGGCCTGTCGAAGCTGTGGCGCGGCGGGTTTCCACAAGAGCCACTCCGGGTCCGACGAATTCAGAGCTTTTGTGTCGTTCCAAATGACCGCACTACATTTCTAATATTCTATTCAGCCCAGAGGGGTAACTTCCTTAACACCCTGTCAATGTATGATGGCTAGGCCAGGGCCATTCTCCTCCCGTTTAAAAAGGCGAGAGTATTTGGAATAACACGTTAGCTAGCTAACTGGCTAGCCTCAGAGATCCTGCCCAGGCACGGGAACATGAATGATCCAAGTTTTAATTGGCATGCTCACAACATATACCCGGAACCTACAACGAATAGCGTTTATATTTCTTCAATTAGTATAACTATGCATTACAGTAATACACTTGTGAATTTTCACAAATAATGTTATTTGATTTTAAGTAAGGGTGTGTGGCTGCCTTGCTATGCTATCTAGAAGATCATGCTGCTATAAAGGGAGGATGTTTCAAATAATCACTTCTGACAAGACAATCATATTGAATTTGAAATACTCCATATAAGTAGCTAGTTAAATGATACTAACATTAAGTAAATTATGATTAAATATAGGCTACTGTCAAAATTAATTCTGTACGATATGTCACTGAATATGGAACCTTTTTGAACGTTCTTGTTTCAGGGGGACATAAATTACCCACAACAACTGTGTTTTTCTCGGAAGAATATCGCAAGCCATTCGTTAGTCAACGTTTCTGAACTTCACTGCAAATTTAAAAAAAAAATGATTTTAGACACGAATCAAGAAACTTGATATAAGGATTGATGTATGAGCTTTACTTAGAAGAATGTTAGTCAGTTATAGTAGCAGCTCTGAAGAGGAGACAGAACATTTACGATTAGGAGGGAATGTAACAAAAAGGAAGCAAAGTTGGCACAAAGATGACAACTCATTGAGGAAGAAGCACAAATCAGAAGAGCACACCCTCAATACAAGGTGACTTCCTTTCCCAAATATTGTTTCAACTGTTCTCTATCGTCAGCTAGATAGCCTATGACATCTACCAAACGAGTATGTCTCATTGTTCTAAGTTGATTTGTTCCTTGATTGATATCTTTAATCACATCTCAGTAAGTGTATCTGTGAATAGGGAGGAAGATGACTCCAAGTCGAGACTGCCTGTTCCTGGCAGTGTGCTGGACATGTTCACGGAGGAAGATGAGGACCCACTGACTGACGACAGCATGCAACATGGTGGACGGATTCGCTCCTTCAAACACGAGAGGGGAAACTGGGCCACTTACGTGTACTTTCCATGTAAATGCCTTATCTTCAGAGCTGCATACACTCACATACACAATGTTTTTGTCTTGAAGGATTGCTTGCTGTCGGTTTTAACATCCTGCCACTTCTTCTTATTTCCTTCCTTAGACATCCCAGAGGAAGGGTTCTTGGAGCTGCTTGATGAGATGACTGAAGTAGCAGCATCCCACAGCTTCTCCCTCACTCATACAGATGAGTTTCACCTCAGTTTATCTAAGACAGTGGTTCTGAGGCATCACTGGATCCAGCCTTTCATACAGTCCCTCAGAACAGGCTTGACACACAGCAGGAGGTCTGCTATTCTTCTCAGTACACCCAGCTATTATGTTTAGTCCCTTTGTTTATGTGGAAGTGGAGTTACTATTCTCTGCTGTTATATGTTGGTTAGAGGATGCATGTCACCAGAAGTATGCAGGCAGCAAACAAATACTATGCTAAATAGTCTGGATGAGGTAAAATTATTATGATCTTGTTTATAGGTTCATTTGTTTGGCTGAGAAGCTGAAGGTCTACTCTAATGATGAGAGAACCAGGTACAGTAGGATCTCGTATCACGATCATTGACAGCATGAATGAAGAAGTACATTCTAAAGTGCTTAGACATATGGTTTATTTTGCAGCTAGTCTTATGGTCTAGTCTTCTGCTCTCCCCGACAGGATGTTCCTGGCTATGGAAGTCTCCACAGGACAGGCTCAGCTACGAGAGCTTGTGAAAGCAGTGGACAGCACTATGGAGGAGTTCAACCTTGACACTTTTTACAAGGTCTGAACACAAAACAATTTAGCGTATTAAAAATACACTATCGATTTCCAACCCATCACTGTTCTATCTCTCTCACAATTCTTCTGACATCTCTCAAATATCTGTTAGGTGCATTGACATAGGATTTGGTCACTGCAGGAGCATGTTTCAGACACTAGTGGCACTGTTGAGCAAGGAATTGATAAACAAATAAACAGTATTGCATAAGATGAAGAGTGAATACTGAACTTTCACTTTTCTTCTAGAATCCTTCCTTCCATATAAGTCTGGCCTGGTGTGTTGGTGACTGCACTGAACACATTCGCAAAAAGTGTCTGCAGGAGTTGCAGGTATGACCTCTTCCTATATGTTTATTCCGTCCATGTATCTGTTTAATTTGGTAATCTCATCAATTAATAACATCTATGGCTGTTTCCTCCACCTGTGGCTTTGAGAGGACTTGATAGATGCAAACCATAGGCTAACTTTGTCTAGTTTCTGCCATGTTGATCTCATCAGCTATCTAATCCTATCAGGGGAATGAAACAGCCCCAGTGTCTCACTCAGAGCCGAAAGCCTTGCCTGCGTTCAGTATAAAAAAATGTAATGCAACATTAAATTAAACTGTGCTGTTCTGAATGACAATTTGAGAAACATAGAGAAGTTGGGTTGTGGGTTCAAAATACACCGCTGCCCTATAAATACAGCTCCAATCCAGATGTGTTGGTCATTACTGAGACGTGATTAAGAAAGAGTGTTTTGAACACTGTTAACCTTTCTGGTTATAAATTTTTTTGGCAAGACTGATCTTGCAAAGGTGGTGGTGTGGCAATTTTCTACCAAGGATCACCTTCAGTGCTCGGTTGTCTCCACCAAGTCTGTCTCCAAACAATTGTGATTTGCTGGTTTTAAGCATTTAACTTTCAAATAGCTCTTTGTTGACTGTTGCTGGGTGTTATCGTCCACCATCAGCACCTGATCAGTAGTCTGAATTTGTTGTGCTAGGTGACCTAAACTGGGACATGCTTAAACCACCTGACCAAGTCCTAAGGCAATGGGACTGCGTAAATCTTTCTCAGATTATTACCAATCCCACAAGGTATGACTCCAAACACCCAGACAATTCTACTCTCCTTGATGTTATCCTCACAAATAATCCTGATAGGAATCAGTCTGGTGTTCTCTGTAATGACCTTAGTGATCACTGTTTTCCAGCCTGTGTTCTTAATGACTGCTCAGTGAAACGACCTGTTCTGATTTGCTAAAAAACTTGAATGAGCAAGGCTTCCTTCATGACCTGGCCTCTAAATTGGTATAGAATCAGCTTGATCCACTCTGTGGAAGACACTTGGACTTTATTTTTTGATAGTTTCAGTGGTATTGTTAACAAACATGCCTCCGTAAAGAAAATGAGAATTAAAAACAGGTTCAGTCCCTCGTTCGACAGTGATCTGGCAGAGTTACTCCACCTCAAGAATTCCATTTGGTGAAAGGCTCGGCACACGCATGCTCAGGCTGACTGGCTCTTGATCAGGCAAATAAGAAATAAGTGCTCTCAGGCTATCCGGAAGGCCAAAGTTAGTTACTTTAAGGAGCAGTTCTCCCTCTATGGGTCTAACCCCAAGATGTTCTGGAAAACGGCCATGCCTCCTTGCCCGTCCAACATTTCCTCATCTCCCAACCCTTCTAATGCGACTAGGCCGATGCTCCTCCCTCTTTTTTCCCCTCTACAAAGTTTCTCCTTGCAGGTGGTCACTGAGTCCAAGGTGCTTAAGGAGCTCCTTAAACTTGACCCCCCCAAAAACATCTGGTTCAGATAGTTTAGACCCTTTCTTCTTCAAGGTTGCTGCCCCTATCATCGCCAAACCTATCTCTGACCTTTCTAACCTGCCTCTCCTCTCTGGGGAGGTTCCTATTGCTTGGAAGGCAGCCACAGTGTGTCCTTTATTTAAAGGGGTAGTTCAAGCTGATCCTAACTGTTATAAGCCAATTTCTATTTAGCCCTGTTTATCAAAAGTGTCAGGAAAAACTTGTCAATAATCAACTGACTGGCTTTATTGATGTCTATAGTATTCACTCTGGTATGTAATCTGGTTTCTACTTAGGTTATGGATGTGTCACTGCAACCTTACAGGTCCTAAATTATGTCACCCTTGATTCTAAGCAATGTTGTGCTGCTATTTTTATTGACTTGGCCAAAGCTTTTGATAAGGTAAACCATTCCATTCTTGTGAGCCAACTAAGGAGTATTGGTGTCTGAGGGGCCTTTGGCCTGGTTTGCTAACTACCTCTCTCAAAGCATGCAGCGTATAAAGACCGAACATCTGCTGTCTCGGCCACTGCCTGTCACCAAGGGAGTACGCCAAGGCTCGATCCTAGGCCCCATGCTCTTCTCAATTTACAACAACAACTGCTCAGGCAGTAGGAAGGTCTCCCATCCATGTACAGTGCCTTGCAAAAGTATTCATCCTCCTTGGCATTTTTCCTATTTTGTTGCATTACAACCTGTAATTTAAATAGATTTTTATTTGGATTTCATATAATGGACATACACAAAATAGTCCAAATTGGAAGTGAAAAAAATTCTGGAGAAAAAAAAATGGAAAAGTGATGCGTACATATGTATTCACCCCCTTTGCTATGAAGCCCCTAAACAAGATATGGTGCAACCAGTTACCTTCAGAAGTCACATAATTAGTTAAAGTCCACCTGTGTGCAGTCTGTGTCACATGATCTCAGTATATATATATATATATATATATATATATATACCTGTTCTGAAAGGCCCCAGAATCTGCAACACCATTAAGCAAGGGGCACCACCAAGCAAGCGGCACCATGAAAAACAAGGGTCACCATGAAGACCAAGGAGCTCTCCAAACAGGTCAGGGACAAAGTTGTGGAGAAGAACAGATCAGGGTTGGGTTATAAAAAAATATCAGAAACTTTGAACATCCCATGGAGCACCATTAAATCCATTATTAAAAAAATGGAATTAATATGGCACCACAACAAACCTGCCAAGATTGGGCCGCCCACCAAATCTCACGGACCAGGCAAGGAGGGCATTAATCAGAGAGGCAAAAAAGAGACCAAAGATAACCCTGAAGGAGCTGCAAAGCTCCACAGCAGAGATTGGAGTATCTGTCCATAGGACCACTTTAAGCCGTACACTCCACAGAGCTGAGCTTTACGGAAAAGTGACTAGAAAAAAGCCATTGCATAAAGAAAAAAACAAGCAAACATGTTTGGTGTTCGCCAGAAGGCGTGTGGGTGACTCCCCAAACATATGGAAGAAGGTACTCTGGTCAGATGAGATGACAATTTTGCTTTTTGGCCATCAAGGAAAATGCTACGTCTGACGCAAACCCAACACCTCTCATCACCCCGATAACAACATCCCCACAGTGAAGCATGGTGGTGGCAGCATCATGCTGTGGGGATGTTTTTCATCCGCAGGGACTGGGAAACTGGTCCAAATTGAAGGAATGATGGATGGCGCTAAATACAGGGAAATTCTTGAGGGAATCCTGTTTGTCTTCCAGCGATTTGACACTGGGACGGATGTTCACTTTCCAGCAGGACAATGACCCTAAGCATACTGCTAAAGCAACACCCAAGTGGTTTAAGGGAAAACATTTAAATGTGTTGGAATGGCCTAGTCAAAGCTCAGACCTCAATCCAATTGAGAATCTGTGGTATGACTTACAGATTGTTGTACACCAGCGGAACCCATCCGACTTGAAGGAGCCAGAGCAGTTTTGCCTAGAAGAATGGGCATAAATCCCAGTGGCTAGATGTGCCAAGCTTATAGAGACACACCAATATATTTGCAGCTGTAATTGCTGCAAAATGTGTCTCTACAAAGTATTGACTTGGAGGGGGTGAATAGTTATGCACGCTCAAGTTTTTTGTTGTTGTCTTGTGAAACAAACAAGAAAAAAGATTTTGCTTCTTCAAAGTGGTAGGCATGTTGTGTAACTCAAATAAAACAAACCCCCAAAACATCTATTTTAATTCCAGGTTGTAATGCAACAAAATAGGAAAAATGCCTAAGGGGGTGAATACTTTTGCAAGCCACTGTATATGCAGATGATAGTCTTATACTCAGCTGGCCCCTCTCCAGATTTTGTGTTAAACGCTCTACAACAAATCTTTCTCAGTGTCCAACAAGCTTTCTCTGTCCATATCCTTGTTCTGAACACCTCTAAAATAAAGGTCATGTGGTTTGGTAAGAAGAATTCCCCTCTCCCCACTGGTGTGATTACTAGATCGGCATGTAAGGGTGCTCTAGAACGGCTAAATGTTCTTTACCATTCGGCCATCAGATTTACCACCAATGCTCCTTTATAGGACACATCACGGCACTATATACCGCTCTGTAAACTGGATCTGTATATCCGTCGCAAGACCCACTTGTTGATGCTTATTTATAAAGCCCTCACTCCCCCCTATCTGAGATATCTACTGCAGCCCTCTTCTTCCACATACAAAACCCGTTCTGCCAGTCACATTCTGTTAAAGGTCCCCAAAGCACACATATACCTGGGTCGCTCCACTTTTCAGTTCGCTACAGCTAGCGACTGGAACAAGCTGCAAAAGACTCAATCATGGACACTTACTGAAAGTTGTTGCTGCTTCGTGTGATGTATTGTTTTTGTGCTGTTGTCTTTGCCCAATGTTTGTACCATCTTTTGTGTTGCTAACATGTGCTGCTGCCATGTGTTACCATGTGTTGCTGCCGTGCTGTTGTCATCTAAGGTCTCTTTATGTAGTGTTGTGGTGTCTCTTGTCGTGATGTTTTGTCCTATTTTAAATCCAAGCCCCCGTAGGCCGTCGTTGTAAGAATTTGTTCTTAACTGACTTGCCTAGTTAAATAATAAATATTAAATACATCACTCATTGCTTCAAGCCACACCCACCAAACGGAGCAAACGTACCTCAGTGTCTGTTTAAGAATGAACGTTTTGGGGAAATGTGTCATTCAGTACAAGCTGTTATACCACGTAAACGCTCAATTTAACTGGATGCACCCCTTGTTCTCTCGCTCATCAGGGTCTGGTCGACTCCCATGAGGATGGACCCTTTCTCTTGAGGCTGGATTGTCAAGAGCTGCGTTGTAAGGCTGGGAACAAGACCTTTTCCATTCCACTACACTGACAAAACCAGTTGTCATTGTCTGTAATGTTGGATACCTCAACAGTAAAATGTGAAAAAAGTATATATTTTTAAATGAGGTTATTTGATTAAATCTAGAAAACGGCAGTGATGCGATATTGATCAAGCAACTTCCTTTGAAGGTTGCGCACATCTTTGTACGTGAGGCTTGTTTTGCTAAAACATGTGTTCAAGCATTTCTGCTACAGTTCCTGTATGACAAGACACTGACCATAGACCTGAGATTATTTCAAATTCTTATTGACCTATGACACGGTTGTCAGCGAAAGCTTTAATCTGTTCCATTAATCTTCACAGCCCTTAATCCATTCTTTAAAAAGAGCTTGACTTGATGTGAACTAGTAGGATAGACCCGTTAAGCTTTTATTTAAGAGATGGAATAATCCAAAAATTATAATCCAGACGATAAAATGCAATGACTAGAATTGATGAATACAGAAACCCTGATTAAGTGTTGCATGTTGATATGATAGATGTGTTAAGACCAAGGGAAAGAGGTAGTTTGTTTTTGCCAGACTCTAGGCGCTCTGCAGGCACTCTCCACAGCAGATGTGAGAAGGGACCAGGGAAGAGGAACCTCGGATGAGGCTAATATTGAGTGTCACCCCTTCTTACTTTAATAACAAAAAGCTCACAGAAGGCTGGCTTAATGCAATGTTTAACATTATATTTTACTTAATCGTCACAACACAGATCATGATAGTTCCAGCAATATATTGTTCAAGTCCAACCATAGCGCAATGGCATAGTTACAATCCAGGTGATCAGACCACGTCTTCCTGTCCTGTAAGCAATCCAGCCTTCACAACAAGACCCTGATTTTATTAATTCATCACAGTTTACTGCTGCTAATTCACCTAGTAATCTGTTACAACCTGGTAATCTGAGTTAAATTGGGAAAGACCTTTACAAATATTATCAATTAACATAGTACAAATTTGGAAAAACAGCAAATGTCTGCTGAGGGGATAATTAAAAATAAAATAGGATAAAACATTCAGTGCCGTCATCAATTCCTCCTCAGGCTCTGAGACCGTCATGTGTCCAAATGCCTATCAGTTCTCTCTTTGTACTATCCCCGTTCTTTATCTTTGAATTTGTCACTTAAGACAGCAAGACGAGGGGAAGTAGTTGGTTAAGGTTGCTCAAGGGCCAAAGAGCACAGTCTTGATGTAGGTTACTGTGGTAAAGTTGCGCAACATGGCCACATGCTCATTCCCCTCCAGTTCAAACATATGGACAGGCTGTGTCTGGTGGCCTATCCAACGCTTGCACTGGGTGGCACTCAGCAGGTTGACCGTCCCATCCCCATCTCCGAGAGTCAGTGTGGGGTCTGTATCAGGAAAGATAGTGTAGAGAAAACCCTCTGCTGTAGGCACTCCGCTGCCATAAAGACAGTGTATGGCCACCCCAGGGGGCTCCAGTGCACTGACCAGTGGCGCAGTGTCTTGACGCATCTCCCAGCCATCTTCAAAGTCGATATCCTTGAAGAAGCGTTGGTAGTCCTTCACTGTGTAGTTGGTGGTGGGTGTTTGGATTAGCACCTTGTCAGCAGGCCAGGAATGTGCGTATGGGAACAGCCATGTGGTTGAGACCGCAGTGCGCTGCTGTGAGCGGATCTCTAGTGAACTGATGACTGGGATACGGTTATTATCACCTGCAAGGAAAGAGACATAATCCAATGCAATAGTGTAGATATAAAATACATGGTTGCTAAACATTAAATAGTATGCAGCTCACAGTAACTTTACTATTGTGGTTCTGACACCTATGTAATTCATGCAGAAAAGCATATGCAAACGCTTACCAGAAGCCACAACTCTCAGGGTTTTAGCCACACCAGCCCAAGGTGCACCCAGGGACACAAAGGCCTTGATGTAGCGATCCTTCCAGGCCTGGGGCTGATGGTTCAGGAAATACAGGGTGTACATGTTCCCCATGCTGTGGGCTATCAGGACAACCGGACCCCTAGCCTTCACGGCCATCTCCTCAATCATATGTTGCAGTCTCAAAAAGTAGGCTTTGTTCTCATCTGTTAAAAATGGGGGAGAACATGCATGAGACTGATCATTCCAAACTACTGCAATTAAATAGTTATTAGAACTAAATATAAAACGCAACGTGTAATGTGTTGGTTCCATGTTTCATGAGCTGAAATAAAATATCACAGAAATGTTGCATATGCACAAGCTTATTTCTCTCATTTGTGCACAAATTTGTTTACATCCCTGTTAGTGAGCATTTATCATTTGCCAAGATAATCCATCCACCTGACAGGTGTGGTATAACAAGAAACTGATTAAACAGCATGATCATTACACAGGTGCACCTTCTGCTGGGGACAATAAAAGGCCACTCAAATGTTGAGGGAGTGTGCAATTGGCATGATGACTGCAGGATTGTCCACCAGAGCTGGTGCCAGAGAATTTCATGTTAATTTCTCTACCATAAGTTGCCTCCAACGTTATTTTAGAGAATTTTGCAATATGTCCAACCGGCCACAGAACCGCAGACCACGAATAACCAAGCCAGCCCAGGACCTCCACATCTGGCTTCTTTACCTGTGGGATCATCTGAGACTAGCCACCTGGACAGCTGATGAAACTGAAGACTGTCTGTCTGTAATAAAGCCCTTTTGTAGGGAAAAATTGGCTGGGCCTGGCTGCCCAGTGGGTAGGCCTTGCTCCGAAAGGGGTGAGCCTATGGCCTCCCAGGCCCGCCCATGGCTGTGCCCCTGCCCAGTCATGTGAAATCCATAGATTAGGGCCTAATTAATTGATTTCAATTGACTAATTTCCTTATATGAACTGTAACTCAGTAAAGTCATGGGAAAATTGTTGCATTTATATGTTTGTTCAGTATATATTCAATACACTAAAAAGGTCTTAACACCAATCTTTCCCTTTCCTTTTAAATGTCGCTCATAATGACTGGACCGAAGTCAGGTAATAAATCTTACAATAGAAGGCTACAAACAACCTGACAACGAAGACTATCAACCTATAGTCGATGTCCGCGCCCCCGCAAAAATCGAAAAATGTCTGTTTTAAGCTACAGATGTCAGCCTCACGCATCTGCAATGGAAGAGCTACAGTGGTGTTTGTCAGACCAGATCCCGCAAAATATCTGTAGTGTCCGAACAGGTTTTGGGTACAAACTAATATGACCACTCTTATGGCAAGATGACTCACGAACATGTACTCTTTTTTGCTCTACAACCCTTACAAGTGCTGTAATGTACCGGGCCAAACCATTTTTATGGAAGTGAATAAGGCATTTCCACATTCCCAAAAATATATACAGTACCAGTGAAAAGTTTGGACACCTACTCATTCAAGGGTTTCTTTATTTGTACAACTTTCTACATTGTAGAATTGTGAAAACTGAAATAACACATATGGAATCATGTAGTAAACCCCCCCACTCCCCCAAAAAGTGTTAAACAAATCTAAATATAATTTATATTCTTCAAAGTAGCCACCCTTTGGCCTTCGACAGCTTTGCACACTATTGGTATTCTCTCAACCAGCTTCATGAGGTAGTCACCTGGAATGCATTTCAATTAACAGGTATGCCTTGTTAAAAAGTTAATTTGTGGAATTTCTTAAAACCTTTAGTGATTCCCCATCCCGCGTGCGGGAGCGTAATCATCGACTGACACTTCACTGCGATAGGTTTGATAAATTCACCTCTGAAGGTGAAATGTGTACTTACATTCTGAAATCTTGCTCTGATTTTTCATCCAAATGGTCCCAGAGATAGCATGAAGTGTCGTTTTGTCAGAAAATAATTTTTCATATCCTTAAAAGGTCCATATAGCATGCACGATCGATTTCGCATTTCCACTTGTTCAATTTGCAAAGAACGGAATCTGTGAAAATCTAACCCTAAACATTGTTTCAACCAGTCAAATCATGTTCGTATTTATTCCTCAGAGATCCTAGAACATAAACCAGACTTCACTATATCATTAGGGGTGTAGTATATCCTATAGGACACCAAATTTGGTCAGAGAGCGACACCTTCATGGCACGCCGATGACTCGAGCGGTCTTCATTTGATCGACTGTAACTTTGTTAAATTAGCACCAATCGGGGTCAAACAAAGCTAACTAGATAGACAATGAGCTTGGCTTTACGGGAGTATCTGGAAACCCTGTGTCTGTGGCATGATGTAGCTGCTAACCTTGTGCGACAGCAAGCCTTTCCTTTTGGACAAAAATTAAGAATATGGAGATTTGTGAAAACTGGGTGTTTTGCAATTGTTGAACTTATAATATGGCTACTAATACTGGAAAAGCACATACACTGCTGCCATCTTATGGACACCATCGGAATTACAACCAGAGAGTGATGGCTAGAACTGTGACCTTTCTGTTGCATTTCAAAGATGGTGGTAGAAAAAAAATGTTTTTTTTCCCTTTGTATTTCCTTCTACCAGATCTGTTGTTATATTATCCTACATTTCCATAAACTTCAAAGTGTTTCCTTTCAAATGGTACCAAGAATATGCATATCCTTGCTTCAGGGCCTGAGCTACAGGCAGTTAGATTTGGGTATGTCATTTTAGGCCAAAATTGAAAAAAGGGGGGCTATCCCCATAACCTACAAGATCCAGAGCCTGCTGATTCTCTGTTCTACCTGATAATTTCACCCACCTGTTGTCCCAGGTCTAAATGAGTCCCTGATTCGAGGGGACCAATGAAAAAAAAGAAGTGGGACTGGCTTCGAGGTCAAGAGTTGAGTTTGAGAGTTCTAGGGGGTGTCAATAACATTGCTAGCTCCTTGCAAGGACATACAATCCATCCAAAGACCAAGCTCTGTTCATCAGAACACAAATGTTTCTTTGACAGACATGCATCTACATTAAAATGTGTGTAAGAGAATGAAGAGACTGATTTACTTGGAGCTTTACGCCAGTCATACGGAGCTCCTCGAACATCGTCATCTCTGGTGTATCCCCACTCCACAAGTGCCTGCACTATGTTGAAGAAATACACACCTGCAACAAAAACAATAGTAGCTCACTTAAACCCACACACAAGCAAAGACTGACATACTCGCACACTATTAGGGAGACTGTTGAATAGATACTTTAGGCACGCTAGGGTGATGGGTCCACTCACCAACATCGCCCTTGCTAGGGTCAAGGTATTCCAGAGGGAAGGTCTGTCCAAAGCCAGGCACTCTGACATCTACCCCTGGAGGTGCTTCTGTCTGCCTTGTTGTACGGTTATAAATCAGTCTAATGCAGACAGACATCCAAGAATATTAGAAAAGTTCAAGATGGACTCGGCGATATGATGTGGATGCAGGAAAAACAGCATAGTGGGTCAATTTCCAAAACTACTAAGAGCGTTGACGCGCAAGGCTGAACTTCTCTTCCGTTTTTAGTCCCGTGGCTAGCGTGCTGTAATAGCATGAAGCAAACCCTTGCACAGGCACAGATACTGTGAGAGTAAAGGGTTGCATCTCACTCAATATCTGCGGTGTTGCTCATGGCAGTCATTTAGCTAAGTCTACCTTTAATTACAATGACATTACAGTTTACAATATAAGTATTGTGAAGATATGGGATAGAATTGGAAACTTTCACTTCTTCCCTTAATTCACGAGCTGTTCCTGGAATAAAGCCACAGCACAATGACATGTAGTTACTTGGTTAGCAACCCATCTGGAAGCACCTGTTTGAATGATTTTTCAGTAGAATTTCTGCATTTCAAGAGGAACTAGTCCTAATCGGGGAGAAAAGAAAGACCTGACTGGTTGTGAATTATGGCTTCACTATTAAATTAACTATACGCTCTGAGACCGACTAATTGTTGAAAACATATTGATTACAAAGGGGATTCAAAGGTCAGAAGATAACCTATTCAACCTAGGCTACAGAAAAACAGATCTCTAGAAAAACAGATCCCTCCCTCTCATGCCTACCCAGCCAGCTACATAATAGTATTACAATTATTCTATTATTAATGTCAAGTTGCCAGTAGAGATGCTGACAGTAGCTTTATACAGAGCTCATACTAAATCAGATACCCCCAACCCCTCCTGGCACCAATCACCCTATTTTCCACCTCACACAACACTAAGCACTGACCTTATGTTGTCAATCCAGCAGTCAATGGCCACCGGCACCATCAGTTCCAGGTTGAGCCATAATGTGAAGTAGGTGTCAGTCTTTTTGTAGCAGATGTAGTGAACCACGCTGGGCTTGTCCAGCTTGGCCTCCAGCTGGTTCCCCAGGTCCCCAGGAACTGTGGGACAAGACAATATGATGAGGATGGCCAATCAAAGACATTATCAATTTAGAGTGTGATAAAGGTGATCAGTTGCCATTTATTAGCCTAGAAAAACCACTGAGTGTACCTCCCATCTTTTCCTACCAGCCCCCCACCCCCCATTAAACCCCATTTCTTGAACTATTTGAAACAAACTCATGGTGGGGGGGGTAAATGTAGAGATTAGTGGTCAATCACTAAAAACCTGCCAGATTAAAATTTCAACATGTGAGTCTGTGATTACATACAACCCTTTGTGACCCTGAGTCAACCACAAGTTAAAAGCTTAAACCAGAAAGGAAACCCTAGGGCAGCATTTCCCAAACTCAGTCCTTGGGACCCCAAGAGGTGCACGTTTTGGTTTATGCCCCATTACAACACAGCCGATTAAAACAATCAAAGCTTGATGATTTGTATCAGCTGTGCAGTGCTAGGGCAAAAACCCGAAACGTGAACAGATTTTGAGAAACACTGACCTAGGGACAACTTTACTGACTGCTATCACATGCATGTAGACTTACAAATTCTGCTAGGGTACCGTTAAATGTTGTAACTTACCAAACTCTAGATATGGCAGTGAGACAACCTTGGTTGAAACATACAAATCATACTACTAATTTCTAGGCTGCTAAAATTATTTTCATGATTAACTGTATAACTGAGTATAATTAAAAAGGTGATAAGACTGATCATTTTCTGTTCTCAATGACAGAAAACAGAATTACTACAATGTGGTTACATTTCTGTTACATAGTAACAGCAGCTAGATAGACCGGTCGCTAGAGACATTGTAGCGCATGGGAAACAAAATGTCCAAGTCAAATTAAGTTCCATGTCAAACAATTGGAGACAGATGCTACATTGTAATGTTGGAGACAACAATGTAGCCTTATTAATCATGCATCGACCAACAACAGTTTAGTTGATTTGTATATTAGCTCTTTTTTAACCCCCTTTATGTAGTGAAATAATACAGGGTTCAACTCGGGATCATCATATATATATATATATATATATATATATATGAGAGAGAGAGAAACATGATGCATGAGTTTCTTTTTTTTGGACGCACGTGTTTATCCTAACTAGCCTTGTTCGCTGTCTGACCATCTGTTTCAAAATAATGAACAGCTGAAAATAGAAGAGCAAGCTAGCTAACGTTATACATCAAGGATAAAACAATGACCACTTACTTAGAACTACTGGAGGCTTTTCCGATCGACATGCATTGCCCGGGAGACATTTCTCAAATGTTCTGCCTGTGATGTATGGTACCAAAATCAACAACAAACACAGCTGGAAGAGCGCTGGGTTAATCAACCCACAGGATACCATTTCTGCCATTCACTCCCCAACCTGGAAAAGTTGGCTTGAGATTCGCTATTCGCCAGACATTCGGACCTCCAAACTTCAATAGCTGGCGAACAATTTGAGCTACACACCTCAGATTGGTCTCTTTTGTGAAGGACAAAGGGTTTACATTGCACAAGTTTTATTTTCCCGATTCTGACCCGAGTTAAGTAATCACATGGCAATTGTGGAGACAGCCTGGCACCCCGTCAATGCAACTAGTTAGGGATCTTCAACAAAGTGCATGATCACAATATTCACATTTCAATAGCTCTTACACCAAGTGACTTAGCAACCTAATATCTTCTTCTTCTATGATATATTACTGTTTGCAACAATTGAACGTGCATTATTATTTTACATTTTTTTTAATTTCACCTTTATTTAACCAGGTAGGCTAGTTGGTGAACAAGTTCTCATTTGCAACTGCGACCTGGCCAAGATAAAGCATAGCAGTGTGAACAGACAACACAGAGTTACACATGGAGTAAACAATTAACAATTCAATAACACAGTAGAAAAAAAGAGAGTCTATATACATTGTGTGCAAAAGGCATGAGGAGGTAGGCGAATAATTAAAATTTTGCAGATTAACACTGGAGTGATAAATGATCAGATGGTCATGTACATGTAGAGATATTGGTGTGCAAAAGAGCAGAAAAGTAAATAAATATAAACAGTATGGGGATGAGGTAGGTAAAATTGGGTGGGCTATTTACCGATAGACTATGTACAGCTGCAGCGATCAGTTAGCTGCTCAGATAGCAGATGTTTGTAGTTGGTGAGGGAGATAAAAGTCTCCAACTTCAGCGATTTTTGCAATTCGTTCCAGTCACACGCAACAGAGAAATGGAACGAAAGGCGGCCAAATGAGGAGTTCGCTTTAGGGATGATCAGTGAGATACACCTGCTGGAGCGCGTGCTACGGGTGGGTGTTGCCATCGTGACCAGTGAACTGAGATAAGGTGGAGCTTTACCTAGCATGGACTTGTAGATGACCTGGAGCCAGTGGGTCTGGCGACGAATATGTAGCGAGGGCCAGCCGACTAGAGCATACAGGTCGCAGTGGTGGGTGGTATAAGGTGCTTTAGTAACAAAACAGATGGCACTGTGATAAACTGCATCCAGTTTGCTGAGTAGAGTATTGGAAGCTATTTTGTAAATGACATCGCCGAAGTCGAGGATCAGTAAGATAGTCAGTTTTACTAGGGTAAGTTTGGCGGCGTGAGTGAAGGGGGCTTTGTTGCGGAATAGAAAGCCGATTCTAGATTTGATTTTAGATTGGAGATGTTTGATATGAGTCTGGAAGGAGAGTTTACAGGCTAGCCAGACACCTAGGTACTTATAGATGTCCACATATTCTAGGTCGGAACCATCCAGGGTGGTGATGCTAGTCGGGCGTGCGGGTGCAGGCAGCGAACGGTTAAAAAGCATGCGTTTGAGTCTTATGGATTATGCCACCTACTGTGCTAGTGGATAATAAGGATCCCAAAAAGGAAATAATGTGGATGCATTTTTTTGAAAATATCATACAAACTATTAAACTATTTTTTTACTAAACAAAATCAACCTGCTTTTCTCTAACAAAAAAATATATATATAATCAGGTCCCTGCACAGGCTCAGAAGACTCCTGTGAGGGCAGGACATTTCCAAGCAACAATTGTCCTTGCAGTGCTTCTGCCATGAAGTCTTGGAGCCCCCAAAACTTCTTGGCTGCAGATATAATGATGTCCAGCGTCTTGGACACTGCTGTACAATTAATCACTGTGGCCAGAAATGCATCCACCTCCATATCTTCTTCAACACTGTGGCCTCTAGCCCCTTCGACTCTCTTCATCTCCTCCACATAGGAGATCTGCTGAACAGCCCTGATCCTTGACACCTCAACCGCTTTCACCCTAACAGGGCAACTCAAGGAACTCTGGAGTAAGATCCCCACTGCAGTTGCAACATTTTCCATTCAAATATTCTTCAATACCATATTTCTCCCATCTCCAAACATTTGACACATGACCATATATTTTACAATTCCCACACTGTAGTGGTTTGGACACAAATACTCTCACAGCATACCTCACATAGCCAAGCTTCACATGTTCACATGTAGAATCTCCCTAAACAACAATAGTAGCGATAGGCTTTTCTCCTTTCTTCCATTTACCATACGGGTCAAGTGACGTGTACTGAACACTTTCTGAAGAAGGTACTCGTCATCTACAGTATATCTAACGAGACTCCAGCTATAACTCCTTTGGCAGGCGCCCTGCTCCGGAGATCAACACAGGTTACTTCTGATGTGGGAATTTAGCCAGATCCAGTGCACGCTTCTTCTATTCTTCATTTATTTTTTATTTCACCTTTATCTAACCAGGTAGGCAAGTTGAGAACAAGTTTTGAGAACAAAATTTACAATTGCGACCTGGCCAAGATAAAGCAAAGAGTTCCACATGGAGTAAAACAAACATACAGTCAATAATACAGTAGAAATATATACGATGTGAGCAAATGTGGTGAGATAAGGGAGGTAAAGGCAAAAAAAGTCCATGGTGGCAAAGTAAATACAATATAACAAGTAAAACACTGGAATGGTAGATTTGCAGTGGAAGAATGTGCAAAGTATAAATAAAAATAATGGGGTGCAAAGGAGCAAAATAAATAAATAAAACTAAATAAATACAGTAAGGAAAGAGGTAGTTGTTTGGGCTAAATTATAGGTTGTGCTACGTACAGGTGCAGTAATCTGTGAGCTGCTCTGACAGCTGGTGCTTTAAGCTAGTGAGGGAGATAAGTGTTTCCTGTTATAGAGATTTTCATTTTCACTGCTCTCTTCACAGCCCTTGATAGTCAAAATGGATTTCCCAATATACCTCCTTGTCCAAAAAAACGCAGTCCAATAACAAATGCATTATTGGACCAGTCCGTCATAGGTACCTCTCCTCCACCTCCTGGAAACCCATTTTCTCTGTCCACCAACCTCATTTCAGCTGTCCACTATCCCTCATACAGAGAGGCATGTTGCATACCCTTTAGTTTTCTCATAAAGTTATTCCTACACCCTCTTTGGTTTTCTGATTTTAATTTATATTTTCCTTTACCTTAATTTATGAATTACATGTTTTACTTAGAATTTCAATAGCTACTTCTTCACATGACCTAGGCACCTTAAACCAACTTTCTATTATTCACAGGCTCCGGAAACACATTGTACACCTTTGGTTGTCCTATAAAGCGCTTACAAGATTTAATAGAAATATAAACAAATTGAGAATTCCATAGCTTTTCAACCATGTGATTTACCAATCTAATTTCAACTGTCCATTTTTCCTTATATAGAGAGGCATGTTGCCCACCCTTTAATTTTCTCATAAAATGATCCCTACATGTTTTAAATATATGTATGTTTACACAAAAAAATACTTCAAATTCAATAGCTCCTTGATCACATGACCTAGACACCTTAAACCAACTTTGGCATGTTCAGAGGGTAGGGACACACTTTGCACACCCTTTGGTTTTTTTGAAGAAAAAAAGTTTTTCCCCTTACCTTCATTTATAAGTAAAATTCTTGATTTAGAATTTCAATAGCTACTAGATCACCTGATCTAGGCACCTTAAACCAACATTGTATTGTTCACAGGGTAGGGATACACATTACACACCATTTGATTTTCCCATAAAGCTCTTACACAATTTTATGTCAATATTTGAAAATGTTCAAATGTAATAGCTCTTCAACCACGTGACAAAGCAATCTCATTTCAACTGTCCATTATTCCTTATATAGAGAGGCAGGTTGCACACCTTTTACTTTTCTCATAAAATGATTCCTATTCTTTTTTTAATGTTTTTTATTTATCAACCACTTTTTGCCAATCCGCTCTGACTTCAAAATATCCAGAGTCGCTCCCCTCCTCAAGAAACCAACACTTGAACCCTCTGACATCAAAAAACTACTGTCCGGTATCCCTTCTTTCTTTTCTTTCCAAAACACTTGAGCGTGCTGTCTGGTCAACTCTCTCGCTATCTCTCTCAGAACGATCTTCTTGACCCTAACCAGTCAAGACGGGTTACTCAACCGAGACTGTTTTCCTTTGTGTCACAGAGACTCTCCGCACTGCCATAGCTGACTCTTTCTCCTCTGTTCTCATTATCCTAGATCTGTCCGCTGCCTTTGACACTGTGAACCATCAGATCCTCCTCTCCACCCTCTTAGGGCTGGGCACCTCAGGCTCTGGGCACTCTTGAATTGCATCCTACCCTGCAGGGCACTCCTACCAGGTGACGTGGAGAGGATCTGTCTGCACCAACTACTCTCACTACTGGTGTCCCCCAGGGCTCTGTTCGAGGCCCTATCCTCTTCTCTCACAGCTCTGTCATATCCACACATGGTCTCTCCTAACATTGCTATGTGGATGACTCTCAACTACTTTTCTCCTTCCCCCCTACTGACATCCAGGTTGGCGACACACATCTCTGCATGCCTGGCTGATATCTCAGCTTGGATGTCGGCCCAACACCTCAAGCTCAACCTCAACAAAACGGAGCTGCTGTTCCTCCTGGGTAAGGCCTGCCAGCTCTCCATCACAGTTGACAAATCCACAGTGTCCCCCTGCCAGAGTGCAAAGAACCTTGGTGTGACCGTGGACAACACAATTTGTAAGTCGCTCTGGATAAGAGCGTCTGCTAAATGACTTAAATGTAATGTAAATGTAATGTTGTAGAGCATGAACTTGCAGGAGCGAGTCACTGCTTTGATGTTTGCATAGAACGACAGGGTGTTACATTTACATTTACATTTAAGTCATTTAGCAGACGCTCTTATCCAGAGCGACTTACAAATTGGTGAATTCACCTTCTGACATCCAGTGGAAACATCCGTAGAGTACGACCCTACCTCATACAGAAAGCAGGGCAGGTCCTAATCCAAGCACTTGTCATCTCCCGTCTGGACTACTGCAACTCGCTGATGGCTGGGCTCCCTGCTTGTGGCATCAAACCCCAGCAACTTATCCAGAAGGCCGCAGCCTGCCTGGTATTCAGTCTTACCAAATTCTCCCATGTCAACCCACTCCCCAATGGTGGTACCAGCGTTCCCCTTAATCTAGGACAGCAGAGACCCTGCCCATCTATTGAAAAAACATCTGAAACCCAACCTCTTCAAAAATTATCTTAAATAATCCCCCCTCCCCGCACCCCCTCCTTTTGTGATCTAGCACACGCAATTGACCCCCCCCCCCTTCGTAACACACACACTTTATCAAAACAGTTATCCATCAATAACTGTTTTGAGAAATCAGGATGTTCATTGGCATAAAAAAATGGGTCTATTCCCGCCAGTTAAATCATGGGACACATTTATCATGACATTAGAAACTTTGAAAAGAAAGAGAAATGTACCACTAGAAACTGGATTTAAATATTCAATTTCATTTAACAAAACATTTGACAAGCTATGACAAATTAAATAATTCAAGCAACAAACACTGAACTCATTACAACACAAGAACTGAATGACAAATGAGTGAATTATTGTTGTACAGTCTTAGGAAAACATGTACTAAGTAGAACATATAGTCTACTTCTGCATGTCCCTACAGGAGAACCACATTTGGGGCTAGGTATAAACCTTTGCAGACAGTTCTACCATGAACGAGAAATGTACAACAATATATAACAATAAAATCACACAGAGAGTGAGAGAGAGAGAGAGAGACACACACACACACACACACACACACACACACACACACACACACACACACACACACACACACACACACACACACACACACACACACACACACACACACACACACACACACACAGGGACATTGAGAGATAGAGGAAGATCAGAGGGAGCATGCCTAAGATCACACAGTATACCAGATAGGACAGACTGATCATATCCCCCAACACATAAGCTATTGCAACATAATCAATGGGGACAGAAACAGGGGGATTGGGCAACACTGTGGCCCCTTCCAAAATTACTCCCGGACAGTGCAAATCAGGCATGATAAGCAACACCCATCTTTGCCAAAGCGCAGCCCCACACCACTCAAGGGAAATCAACAGATCACTAACTAACTACCATGAGACAAGGTTGAGTATAAGCGAGGAAGATCTCCCACACCCCACTACCCCTAGGGGACGCAAAACAGGACAGGAAGATTACGTCAGTGACTCAACCCACCCAAGGTAGTCGAATATAGTTAACAAAGCCTAGCATGATCTGATGCGCCCTCATAGGAATGGCATGGGAGAGCGACAGCAGGCCAGTGACTCAGCCTCCATAATAGGATCAGAGGCAGAGAATCCCAGGAGGGAGCGGGGAGACGGCCAGGCAGAGACAGAAAGGGTGGTTCCTCTTGCAAGTGCCATGTCATTCACCTTCACACCCCTGAGCCACTCAATCATAGGACCTACTGAAGAGATACATCTTCAGTAAAGACTTAAAGGTTGAGACCGAGTCTGCTTCTCTCACATGGATCGGCACACCATTCCATAAAATAGGAGCTCTATAGGAGAAAGCCCTGCCTCCAGCTGTTTCCTTTGCAACTATAGGCACAAAAAGGATGCCTGCGTCTTGTGATCATAGCGTACGTGTAGGTACATTATGTACCATAGGACCAAATCAAAGAGATAAGAAGGTGAAAGTCCATGTACTGCTTTGTAGGTAAACAGTAAAACCTTGAAATCAGCCCTAGCCTTAACAGAAGGCCAGTGTAGTGAGGCTAGCACTGGAGTAATATGCTCAAAAACCTCTAACAAGAAGTGTGAGACTGGGGTCTGAGTGGATGGTAACACACAGTGCCTTCAGAAAGTACCCCTTGACTTAATCCACATTGTTGCATTACAGCCTGAATTCAAAATGGATTCAATATTTTTTGTTCTCACCCATCTACACATAATACCCCATAATGACAAACTGAAAAAATGTTTTTAGAAACGTTTGCAAATGTATTGAAAACAGAAATATGTAATTTACATACAGTACCAGTCAAAATGTTGGGTTTTTCTTTATTTGTACTATTTTCCACATTGTAGAATAATAGTGAAGACATCAAACTATGAAATAACACATATGGAATCATGTGTAACCAAAAAAGTTTAAAACAAATCAAAATATATTTTTGATTCCTCAAAGTAGCCACCATTTGCCTTGATGACAGCTTTACACACTCTTGGTATTCTCTCAACCAGCTTCATGACCTTGTCACCTGGATTGCATTTCAATTAATTATTAAAAGTTCATGCGTTTGAGCCAATTAGTTGTGTTGTGACAAGGTTCGCGAGTTATTGAAGTTTGAAGGTCCAGATGTCTGGCGAATATCGAATCTCAAACCAACTTTATCATGGTCTGTGATATGTTACCCCTGATGAGAAAATTGAGACATTTATCTACACAAAGAAATCCCTTTGCTGGCACGTTTCACAGCATGAAAACATAACTGGTCAAAACAACACTCCGCAGGGATGCAACAGATAATAATCATCAAACCAAAAGAATATCCCCCAGATCAAATTTAGAGTAGCGACGTGTGAAGTGTCGAAACTCGATGGGAGTGGCCGACAAACAGCTGTCGTCTGAAATAACTTTAATTCAGAAAACATTTAATCTCAAAACATACAAGATGAAGCTGCCCAGCCAGAGCTACCTGCAGCAGAAAGATCAGATTTCTCCATTCATTTCTGTAGCTACTGTAGCTTAGCTAGATCTTTTGTCAGCTGATGGTGTTTATTGACTGAGTAATAATGAACATCAGTTACACTAAATGGTTACCTACCTGGCTCTTTGAATAGCTGACTTAGCTAGTACTTACACATACAACAATATTCAATTGAGCTATTCTGTGTGTGTGTGTGCCTGTGAGTTTTGAATGTTCCCACAGGAGAAAAGCACAGCATGGCATCTTAGCTGATCATCATGAACTCCATGTAGTTACATCAGTCAATACAGTAACTTAAAATGAGCATTTTTATTGGTATGGGTATACTTCACCAACATCATTTCTTGCTTACTGAAAGGCAGACGTAGGCTATACTCTTCAGTTGTGAACACCACTATTGCTGTGACAATTGACCTACTTCTCTGAATATTCAAGGTATAAAAAGGCATCTAAAGTTTTGTAATTTTATTACAATCTACACAATAATTCATATTTCCTGTTGCAGCAGGATTATTTTCCTGCTGTGAGAAAGTAATCTTCCTTTCCTCTCATCTCATCTCTCTCTCTCACACACACACACACACACACACACACACACACACACACACACACACACACACACACACACACACACACACACACACACACACACACACACACACACACACACACACACACACACACACACCTCAGATCTCCTCATCTGCATAGTGCATAGAGTCTAGGGTGATCCTGACCAACATTTAACATTAAAAAGCTGTTTTCGTAGAGGGCCACTAGACTAATTGATCAATGTAAAAACGTTAGCTGACATGGGCTAATTAAGTGTGTCAGTGACTGACATAACGAGAGAAAGTGCTGATGCGCAACCAGCTTGTGAAATTGCACCTTGTCTATTCTACTGTTCGACCTCTCAACAGTAAATTGTGACCCTGACTGAATACAAATAAAATGTATTTTATTCCAATGAGCCAGTGCTTGAGTATTTAACATATATCTGTGGTGTCTTTATTTTATAGCAGAGAGAACTAATGGGAATATTTGTCAGATGTAAGAATATTGGAGACCTTATTGTACATCTAGTACCAACACATACATAAGCATGATAATACAGCCTGTCACATTTTTGACATTTCATCCAAAGTGCTTGACCTTAAAATTAAACAGAGCTAAAACAGAAAATGCTATCTGAAGTGGATGGGGACTGCATTTGGCAAGTAGGGAATCGATGTGTAAAGACAATGCAATATGAAATCTCATTTTGTCTTCAATTTTATTAGATTTTGGTTCACAGGTAAAATGCAGCAATTACGTTTACTTTTATTACTCATCAAGAGAAGGAGGGGATGTAAGGGGAGAGGGAGTTTCTTAAAAATGAACATGTATCCACTCTCTCCCGCCACCCACACTCCTCCATACAAGTGCCATCTGTCAACTTTTAGTAAAAAAACACACTTGAAGCAAATTTAAACATTGAAATAAACCGATATAATCAAAAGGCAGTTTAATAAGAGTGGGCAAAGTTTAGTATTCGGGGATAAAGTAGTTGATCTGGCATCATGGGATTGGTGTCTACAGCAAAACAACTTGAGAATTAACAAAAAAAGCAAACTATAATGCTATTTGGCCTTAACAGAGAGGACACAGTGGCAGAATACCTGACCGCTGTGACTGACCTAAACTTAAGGAAAGCTTTGACTATGTACAGACTCAGTGAGCATAGCCTTGCTATTGAGAAAGGCCACCGTAGTCTGACCTGGCACTCAAGATCAGACAGACTATGTGCACACTGCCCACAAAATGAGGTGGAAACTGAGCTGCACTTCCTAACCTCCTGCCAAATGCATGACCATATTAGAGACACATATTTCCCTCAGATTACACACATCCAATTTTGATAAACTCCCATATCTACTGGGTGAAGTACAACAGTGTGCCATCACAGCAGCAAGATTTGTGACCTGTAGCCACAAGAAAAGGGCAATCCGTGAAGAACAAACACCATTGTAAATACAACCCATATTTATGTTTATTTTCCCTTTAGAACTTTAACTATTTGCCCATTTAGCAATAGCTATGCAACGTGCCAGATAAGGTATCCATTTACAGTAACTGCTGTTCATCATCACTTAGTGTTTGACTATTAGCCAACAGAAGAGCTAGCTAAGTATTGGAGGAGTCTGACATTTCTGCAGCAGTTAGAGCTAACTGGGCAGCTTCATCTTGTTGCAAGTGAAGGGACCAACTTACTTCCACGAGCTACTACTATCTAGCATGACTATATCCAGTAACCAGGTAGGGCTAGTGCTAGCTAGCCAGCTAATCCAAGCCAACTTTGTTCAGTTGTTATTAAGTTGCTAACATTATTTTATCTTTTTCAGTCTAATCCTTTCTTTTAGCTGCCAACATAGGCTGTTAAACCCCACCCCCTCCCCAACCCTGTGAATACTCTATGAGGGGGTGTGTACTTGTGTATGAAAAAAATACAATTTGTTGTTATTTGTCTGCCATTATTCCATGTCCAATTTTGACACAATAGATGGGAAAACAAGTCGATTTATGATTATTTATTTTTTAATTAAAATGTTTTTAGCCATTTGTTTTTCCACTGTTTTGACTCAAATCAAAATAAGGAAACGTACACTGACCAAATACATATTTATTTTTTGATTTCCTATCATGCTAAGAGGAAAAAATAAGCATAATGAAACAAGAGGCATATGCATACTATATCACATCTCATTAGTAATACTAGTTAGGATGTGTGTACATATACACTGAGTATACCAAACATTAGGAACACCTAATATTGAGTTGCACACATACACAATCCATGTCTCAAGGCTTAAATCCTTTAATAAACCCTCACCTTCATCTACACTGATTGAAGTGGATTTAATAAGTGACATCAATAAGGGATCATAGCTTTCACCTGGATTCCCCTGTTCAGTCTACGTCATGAAAAGAGCAGCCGTTCTTAATGTTTTGTACACTCAGTGTGTAAGTCCAACTCAGTAGCTACTACATCAGTAATCGTATGTACATTGGGAGAGTGAATTATTTTCTCCCCAAAAGCTTACAGTGTAGATTTGGGAGCCTTGTCCGGCTGGACTTGATCTTGCATGACTGCAGAGTCAATGGGACGTTCATCAGTCTCATGGAATGTAGAATCCTCTTCTCCATATCTTCCTTCCAGGATACTCTGGACCACGTTGAGCACCTTGCTATTGAAAACTATTTCCAAGTGGGGCATGGCCCTGAACTCCTTGATATAGACAGGCTGTGCTTGCTTTCCTATCCAACGCTTACATAAACTCATGCTAAGACTGTCCACTGTATCATCCCCATCAGCATACACATAGTCTATAGGGTCTACATTTGGGAACTGGTCATCATAAATATAGGTAACCGGTGTGGGCAGCCCCACACCATAGAAGCAGTATACCTCAACACCAGGAGGGGGCAGACCTGCTGTCAGGTTTCTGGTGTCTTCCCACATGAACCAGCCATCCTCAAAGTCGATGTCTTTGAAGAAGCGCTGGTAGTCCTGGTGGGTATAGTTGAATGAGGGTGTGGAGATGAAGGTGTGGTCTGCAGGCCATGCCTCTTCAAATGGAAGCATCCAGGGGTTTGTTGTGGTCATGCGTTGCTCCTCCCGGATCTTGATGTTGGATACCATTGGGATGCCATCATTTTCACCTGCAGAAACAATTGTTATCATAAATGATTTTCTCTTGGCAATCTTTCATCAATGTGTGACTCGCCAAAGTAATCCAGACAAACCAGTCCTACCACCCTTTCAGGAAAATGAAGATGTGGGCATCATCACTAGTAAAATTATTTTGCAATATGTACCGATTACTGTCAATGTGATTTACAGGACAGTAAAAACTACTTCCACACGGTTATCAGGTTATGTTTCCACTATAGGTAAGGTTGTTTCAATCTGTCCACCAGACTTTGACATATAGTACCTGATGCTAGCACTCGAATAGGCTTGACTGCCCCACCCCAGGGTGCTCCAAGTGAAATAAAGCCTTTGATGTATTGGTCTTTCCAAGTCTGGGTCTGCTGATATAAGAAGTAGAGGACATAATTGCTTCCCATGCTGTGTCCCAAGAGGTAAAGTGGTTGTTGATACTGCTCGTACATATCCTCAATCAGCTTCTTCAGTCGTGCAAAGTATTCCTCCTGCTCGTCTGACAAGGAGAGACAAATAGGCCACATGATGAGAAAGCATGTATGTAAACAATGAATGAGTTGTACTTTGGTTTTACAGGAATGTTATTGTCAGTTGGATGGTGTGTGTGTCCATGATGTCACTTACTTGGAGCTACCCTCCAGTCGTATGGTGCTGCTCGGACAGTCTCATTACGGACATATCCCATGTTGACCAAATGTGTAACCATAGTGTGAAAATATCCTGGAAAAGGACAGGTTTCATTTAATGAAATCATAATCAAAAAGAAAACAATTATAAGAACAGATGTCCTCATTATGGTTGTTCTCACCTGACAACTTGTTTGTGTCCAAGAACTCAACAGAATAGGTCTGTCCAAAACCAGGCACTCTCACCGTCACCCCTGCAGAATTGGATGTCTTGCGAGTTGTCCTATTGTATACAATTCTGTAGCAGGAAGTATTCAGTATGTACAGGATGTTATTGCATAAGGAAATGATCCCAACCACTAAAATGCCTCGCACTCAAAATCAAACTTGTGAAGATAGAGTTGCAGTTGTATGCTTCTCTCTTCTATTACAGTACATTATTTATTAATACAGCAAAGAACAATTAGCAAATTTGCTAATTGAAATGATTGAATTTACAAGATAAACAGAATTATTTTGACATAGATCAGATTCATTCACCCCCTCACCTTATATTATCGATCCAACAGTCAAGCCCAATTGGCATGAACATATTCAGATCAATCCAAAGTGTGAAAAAGTCATCTGTCTTTTTGTAGCACATCCAATGCACAAGGCTTGGCTTGTCAATCTTGGCCTCAAGCTGGTTTCCTAGGTTCCCAGGTACTGGTCAAAAGTGGAAAAATGTTAGAACTTAGAAGCCAGATGAGCAAGGAGGCAAGTTTAGAACAATGTAGAGACAATCATCACAGGTTACAATAAAGTAGTTTAAAAAGAGGATACAACAAGGGTAGATGAAGAAAAGAATGACAAGACAAAGTCAACGTAGAGATGTGTTTTCCCTTGTTTCACAACTGTCAATGTGATTTGTCCCATCAAACAGACATAAGACATTGACCAATAAAAATAATGGTTACACTTCATTTAAGGCTAATTAATTGTAATAATAGTAACATTAACAACAACATGTGGTAATTGGAGTCTAATTACAGGGCTGTAACAACAAATACTTGATTCTGTTTGTTACAAATGTTAAAGTTTCCAATAGCATCCCAACGCACCATATTTCAGCCTGCACAAACCACGTGATAAGTGTAAACCAATTGAACACTGACCAATTCATTGACACAATTTTGCAATAAAGAGCTGGAGTCTGATGCCCTGGCCCAATTGTCACGTTCATCGTATAGAGGAGACCAAGGCGCAGCGTGATATGAATACATTCTTCTTTAAATAAAGCAAGATACCTAAACAACCGTGACGCTATATCGACCGAGTGCTGACAATAACCCACAAAAAGAAAATGGCAACCTAAATAGGATCCCCAATCAGAGACAATGATAAACAGCTGCCTCTGATTGGGAACCAATTCAGGCCACCATAGACCTACATTACCTAGACATACATAAAACCCATAGATATACAAAAACCCTAGACAGGACAAAAACACACATACCCACCCTCGTCACACCCTGACCTGACCAAAATAATACATGAAACATAGATAACTAAGGTCAGGGCGTGACACCAATGACAAAAACAGGTTTACAAACAGTTCACATAAAATAAAAAGGAGTTGGCAGGACGGGTGCGGGGTCCATTTCTACATTTCTACATTGGAGAATAATAGTGAAGATATCAAAACTATGAAATAACACATATGGAATCATGTAGTAAGAAAAAACAATAATTAAAAAAATCTAAATATATTTCAGATTTCAGATTCTTCAAAGTAGCCACCCTTTGCCTTGATGACAGCTTTGCACACTTGGCATTCTCTCAACCAGCTGCACCTGGAATGCTTTTCCAAAAGTCTTGAAGGAGTCCCCACATATGCTGAGCTTTTCCTTCATTCTGCATTCCAACTCATCCCAAACCATCTCAATTGGGTTGAGGTTGGGTGATTTTGAAGGCCAGTTCATCTAATGCAGCGCAAACCAGATGGGATGGTGTATTGCCGCAGAATGCTGTGGTAGCCATGCTCGTTAAGTGTGCCTTGTTTTCTAAATAAATCACAGACAGTGTCACCAGCAAAGCACCATCACACCTCCATGCTTCACGGTGGGAACCACACATGCGTAGATCATCTGTTCAAGAACAGCTCAAATAAGCAAAGAGAAACAACAGTCCAAGACATAAAGCTCAGTCAATATGGAAAATTTCAAGTTGCAAAAACCATCAAGTGCAATGATGAAACTGGCTCTCATGAGGATCGCTAGAGGAAAAGGAAGGCGTAAAGTTACCTCTGCTGCAGAGGATAAGTTCTTGCCATAATATCCTATTGTTTTTTAGTAGCTACTATCTTGTCTCATCGCTACAACTCCCGTACGGGCTCGGGAGAGACGAAGGTTGAAAGTCATGCGTCCTCCGATACACAACCCAACCAAGCCGCACTGCTCCTTAACACAGCGCGCATCCAACCCGGAAGCCAGCCGCACCAATGTGTCAGAGGAAACACTGTGCACCTGGCAACCTTGGTTAGCGTACACTGCGCCCGGCCCCCCACAGGAGTCACTGGTGCGCGATGAGACAAGGACATCCCTATCGGTCGCGGCCGGTTACGACAGAGCCTGGGTGCGAACCCAGATTCTCTGATGGCAGAACTGGCGCTGCAATACAGCGCCCTTAACCACTGCACCACCCGGGAGGCCTAATAATAATATGGACTTGGTCTTTTACCAAATAGGGCTATCTTCTGCATACCACCCCTGACTTGTAACAACACAACTGATTGGCTCAAACGCATTAAGAAGATAAGAAATTCCACAAATGAACTTTTAACAAGGCATACCTGTTAATGTAAATGCATTCCAGGTGACTACTTCATGGAGCTGGTTGAGAGAATGCCTAAGAGTGTGCAAAGCTGTCATCAATGGAAAGGGTGGCTACTTTGAAACATTTCAAATATAAAATATATTTTGATTTGTTTAACACTTTTTTGGTTACTACATGATTCTAAATGTGCTATTCCACAGTTTTGATGTCTTCACTATTATTCTACATTGTAGAACATAGTAAAAATAAAGAAAAACCCGAGAATGAGTAGGTGTGTCCAAACTTTTGACTGGTACTGTATATCTTTAAGGCACTCAGTCCAGCTTTCAACTTACTCTTGAAAGTTGTAATAGTAGAATGCACAAGGTGCATTTTCGAAATTGGTCAATGCATTTGGGGCGGCAGGGTAGCCTAGTGGTTGGACTAGTAACTGGAAGGTTGCTAGATCAACTCCTCAAACTGACTAGGTAAAAATCTGTTGTTCTGGCCCTAAACAAGGCAGTTAATCCACTGTTCCTAGGCTGCCATTGATAATAAGAATTTGTTCTAGTTAAATAAAGGTTAAATTTATGTTAGAGAGCTATTTATAAATTGTCAGCTAAAGTTTTTTACCTAGATTTTTTTGCCCAAATGCTGGAAGGGGGGCCTGAGTGGAAAGGTTTGTCAACCCCTGGAGTCCACGCTCAGTGTGCAAAATCCAGATATTAAAGATTTCAGTGAACGAAACAAAGTGTTGTAGGCCAAAATTGTCAACACAGGAAAGAGAACGTAAGTTTCCCATACAATTTTTGGATACATTAATTCTGCGGGACAATTTAGCATAGGCAGTTAGCTAGCGTTTTTAAAATTAGCTAGCACTTTAGCTAGCTAGCTAGTTTTCTAACCTTGACTAGCTAACTAGCTACCTAAAGCAAAAAGTGTACTATGGTTGCTACTCACTAGCTAACGTTAGCTAGGCTCAATGGTCTTATCTTCCCTGAACCTTGTCTTCCCTGAACCTTGTTCTCAAGATATCCGTACCCCAAGGGTACAGTCCTTTCATAAAGTATTCAGACCACTTGACCTTTTCCACATTTTGTTACGTTACAGCCTTATTCTAAAATGGATGAAATAATGACCTCATAATGACAAACCAACAAAAAAAATGAATTTTTGCAAATGTATATAACAAACTGAAATATCACATTTAGATAAGTATTCAGACCCTTTACTCAGTACTTTGTTGAAGCACCTTTGGCAGCGATTACAGCCTCAAGTCTTCTTGGGTATGACGCTACAAGCTTGGCACACCTGTATTTGGGGAGTTTCTCCCATTTTTCTCTGCTGAACCTCAAGCTCTGTCAGGTTGGATGGGGAGCGTCACTGCACAGCTATTTTCAGGTCTCTCTAGAGATGTTCAACAGGGTTCAAGTCCGGGCTATGACTGGGCCACTCAAGGACATTCAGAGACTTTTCTCGAAGCCACGCAGGTTGTCATGTGCCCTTTACTAAGGAGTGGATTCTGTCTGGCCTCTCTACAATAAAGGCCTGATTGGTGGAATGCTGCATAGATGGTTGTCCTTCTGGAAGTTTCTCCCATCTTAAAAAGAGGAACTCTGGAGGTCTGTCAGAGTGACCATCGTGTTCTTGGTCACCTCCCTGACCAAGGCCCTTCTCCCCTGATTGCTCAGTTTGGCTGGGCGGCGAGCCCTATGATGTGTATTGGGGGTTCCAAACTTCTTCCATTTCAGAATGATGGAGGCCACTGTGTTCTTGAGGACCTTCAATGCTGCAGAAATGTTTTGGTACCCTTCCCCAAATCTGTGCCTCAACACATACTGTTACGGAGTCTAGTTGATAGGTATTCGACTCGCCGGACTGTTCCCCGGACTCCATGTGTAGGGATTTGTACAATGCACAAACAAGGCTATTGAACCTGACATTGGTGTCTGTCTTTATTCCTTTATCCAACATATCATACTGAAACATGGTATCAGAAGTGGCTCGGAAAACACACGTTTGAAGTACAGTATAGGCGTATATAAGTACAGTATAGGCGCAGTTACGTTCCATATGCGAACACACGCCGTTTCCTACTCACAACACTGATCACCTCGTTGTTAGCTGGCTAGCTAGCATCACTACCTACTTCGATGACTGAAGGCAAAGAAATCTCATATTCCATTGCTATGGCAGCGAACATTCTTCCACCAAATCCCATGGTTCTCACAGGGGACTGGAATACTAATTGGGACAACTTCAGGGATGAATTTGAGGACTATGCGCTGGCGACCGGTCTACATGAGAAACCCAACGAGGTACAAGCTGCAACTCTGAGGAGTTTAATGGGCAGCGAATGCAGGCATATCTACCGGCACAATCTCACCCTCACAGCACGACAACAGGGTGATGCAAAGGCTATATTGGATGCATTGGAGAATTACTTCAAACCCGCCAGAAACGTCATTTACAAGCGATTCGTTTTCGGAAGCTGCAAACAGGAAGAGGGTGAGTCAGTACACAACTTTGTAACCCGTTTGAGAGAGAAATCCGCCACTTGTGAATACGGGGGATTGAAAGATGAATTGATTTGTGACAAAATAGTGCTGGGAATTGCAAATGAGGATACATGCCGGCGTCTACTGAGAGAGAGAGGCTTAACATTAGTAACTGCCATCGAAATGTGTCGCACTGCTGAAGTCACTGACATGAGAATGAGAGCAGTGGAAATCGAAATCCCACGCTCCGACGTTGATACTGTTCACGCTGTTGCTAGGCAGACATTCAGACTAAACCAATCGAGGCAGAGCAATTCACCACGAACGGTGAACACAGAGAGCCCCGTAGCATGTATATACTGTGGGAATACACACACACGTGGCAAAGAGCACTGCCCTGCCTACGGAAAAACATGCAGAGCTTGTGGAACTAATAATCATTTTGCAAAAGTGTCTCAAAAGCAAAAGAAGGGTGAATGAAGGCAAGATTCACTGTGTTGATGATATCACTCAATGTTCAGAGCTGAACAGTGAAAGTGACATTTACATGCATGAATCCATTGGGGCTGTACACTCAAGAGGGAAGAAATGGTTTGTGACACTACGATTACACAACAAGCAACAACAATGTCAACTGGATTCCGGTGCTACATGCAACGTAATGAGCTACAAAGACAAAATCAACCTGGCACCTGACACACATCTATTGCCCAGCGATACTAGACTAAAGCTGTACTCAGGAGAGCTAATGAGCTCTATGGGCACCTTTGAGACCGAATGTGTTATTCGGGGACGCAAACACCAGCTGGAGTTTGAGATTGTAAAAACCAGTCAACATCCTCTCCTCTCAGGCTCTATATGTGAACGCCTGGGACTGATGCAGTTCACTGTACCAAATGACCTGCACATTGTGGATCATGTCCAGCATGGACCCCTGTCCAAAGAACAACTACTCAGCAGATATGACGATGTATTCAACATGCCTGTTGAATCTGTGCCTGGGGAGGTACACTTTGAAGTGGATGAGAGCATCACTCCAGTCCAGTGTGCTCCTCGCAATGTGCCCATTGCAATGAAAGTGGCTGTGAAGGCCCAGCTGGACAAGTATGAGGCCGATGGCCACATGACATCTGTGACTGAACCAACTGACTGGATCAGCAATATGGTCATAGTGAAAAAAACAGAGAAGCTGAGGGTCTGCATCGACCCAAAGCATCTGAACCAAGCACTGAAACGATCCCACTACATCATGCCGACACTAGAGGATGTCCTCTATAAGCTTCCCAAGGCCAGGATTTTCACCTTGGTGGATGCCCGAGATGCATTCCTTCAATGCTAGCTGGATGAAGAAAGCAGCTTCATGACTACCTTCTGGACCCCCTGGGGTCAGAAACACTGGCTCAAGCTCCAGTTTGGTGTCTCAGTGGCGCCTGAGATATACCAACGCAAGCAGCACGAGTTACTGTCTGGGCTCAAGGGCATTGAACCCATCGCCGATGATGTCCTGATCGTAGGTTGTGGTGACACAGACGAAGAAGCAGAATGGGACCACGATGTGAAGCTCCTGGCACTGATGGAGCGCTGCCGATCAGTTAAGCTTCGCCTTGGCCTGAAGAAGCTGCAGTTCAAGGTGAAAGACGTCCACTTCCATGGCCACATTCTCTCGGCAAAAGGCCTGAAGCCGGACCCAGACAAGGTCAGAGCGATCCTCGACATGCCAAACCCGTCTGATGCAAAAGGAGTACAGCGTCTCATCGGCTTTGCAAACTATCTTGCAAAGTTCATGCCACACCTATCAGCAGTCTGTGAGCTTCTGCGCCGGTTGCTGGACAACGACACACCATGGCACTGGCTACCCAAGCACGAGGCCGCAGTGCAAGAGATGAAATCTCTGGCTTCATCCATGCCAGTGTTGCGCTACTACAACGTCGTGAAGCCTGTCACAATCCAGAGCGACTCCAGCCAAAGGGGACTTGGATGCTGCCTTATGCAGGAAGGCCATCCCGTTGCGTTTGCCTCGAGAGCGCTCACCCCCACCGAACAAAACTATGCACAAATTGAGAAAGAGTGCCTCAGCATCGTCTTTTCCTGCCAGTGATTCCATCACCACTGAAACTGACCACAAACCACTCATTGCCATATTCAGTAAACCTCTCCTCAACGCGCCCAAGAGGCTTCAAAGCATGCTCCTGACTCTGCAAAACTACAGCCTGAAGGTCATTTACAAGCCAGGACCAGAGATGTACATCAGCGACACACTGAGCAGGGCAACAACACAATGTACAGGCAGAGGCACTGTCTATCAGCGGCAGGCCATCTGTTCGCTACAGCAGGAACAACAAGATGTTCAACAGATCAATCAGGTAGACTACTTAAACGTAACAGATCACCGCCTAGCCCAGATAAGGCAACACACTGACAAGGACAAACACCTACAGTCACTGAAGTCCATGGCTCTCGCAGGTTGGCCATACCTGAAAGAGGAGACTCCTTTCACAGTGAGAGAATACTGGACCTTTCGAGATGAGATCAGCGTGCAAAATGGCATCTTGTTCAGAGGTCAGAAGGTCATTATTCCCAAATCACTACGTCCAGAGATGCTTACCCGCATACACTCCAGTCACGTTGGAGGTGACGCATGCTACCGCCAGGCTCGTGAAACATTATACTGGCCAAACATGCAAGCAGAAATTAAAGACTTTGTCAGCAACTGTACCACATGCAACGAGTACACTCATGAACAGCAAAAGGAAACCATGATGACACACAAACTGCCCACAGGGACCTGGCAAATCGTCAGCATGGACTTATTCAGCCACAGACAAAAGGACTATCTTCTCATCGTTGATCACTACTCTGACTTTTGGGAAATTGAACTGCTCCCTGACTTGTCTGCAGAGACGGTCATAAAGCGCTGCAAGGCGCAGTTGGCAAGGCAAGGTCAGCCTGACAAGGTAATCACAGACAATGGCCCACAATTCACTGCACAGTTCAAACGTTTCGACTCAGAATGGGAGTTTGACCACGTGACCTCCTCTCCAAGACACCCAAAAGCAAATGGCAAGGCAGAATCTGCTGTCAAGATTGTAAAAAACCTGTTAAGCAGGGCCTTGCACGACAGCAATGACCCATGGAAAGCGATCTTACACTGGAGGAACACACCCACCGAAAACATGGACAGCAGCCCAGCACAACGCCTTCTGTCCAGACGTCTGAAGACTACCATCCCCGTAGCTAACAAGCTACTTGAGCCCTGCGTCATGGTTGGCATCACGGACAAACTGCGTCACAGAAAGCAGCTCGCTAAGTGCTTCTACGACCGGACTGCTCGAGATCTACCAGAGCTGGAGGTGGGTGAAACGATAAGGATGAAACCGCTGCCGGGAGACCACACAGGACTTTGGAGGCTGGGCACATGCCTGCAGAGAGTTGCACCACGTTCTTACCTGGTGGATGTTGGTGGCTCCCTCTCGTCGCAATCGGGTTTAGCTGCGCATAGCAGAGCAGACAAACCAGAACACGCCATACACTCACCTAGATGAGCTGGATCACCGTCCAGGCCTAAGGGTAAGGGGAGCAGAATTGAGACATGGGCCAACTGAAGGTGAGGCTTCTACCCCACCAAACTCTCCAGCTCGTGCCCCTAATCCTACCCCTGTCAGAGCCAATACTTACTCACGGGTGGGTCGGCTGTGCAAGCCACCGGACAGGCTTACTCTGTAAGCAAGGGACTGTTAACTTGCCCTCGGTTAATTAAAATAGATATTTTTTTCTTAAATAATAAAAAATAATAAAAAGGAAGATGACAACTGAAGTAAAAATAAAATGTCATGCTTTTTCTATTGTTATGACCTGACTGTTAAGAACTTAATGTTATACCTTTATGTTTGCACTTTCTATTGAAATGGATGATGTTACGGAGTCTAGTTGATAGGTATTTGACTAGCCGGACTGTTCCCCGGACTCCATGTGTAGGGATTTGTACAATGCACAAACAAGGCTATTGAACCTGACATTGGTGTCTGTCTTTATTCCTTTATCCAACATATCATACTGAAACACATACAGTGCCTTGCAAAGTATTCGGCCCCCTTGAACTTTGCGACCTTTTGCCACATTTCAGGCTTCAAACATAAAGATATAAAACTGTATTTTTTTGTGAAGAATCAACAACAAGTGGGACACAATCATGAAGTGGAACGACATTTATTGGATATTTCAAACTTTTTTAACAAATCAAAAACTGAAAAATTTGGCGTGCAAAATTATTCAGCCCCTTTACTTTCAGTGCAGCAAACTCTCTCCAGAAGTTCAGTGAGGATATCTGAATGTTGACCTAAATGACTAATGATGATAAATACAATCCACCTGTGTGTAATCAAGTCTCCGTATAAATGCACCTGCACTGTGATAGTCTCAGAGGTCCGTTTAAAGCGCAGAGAGCATCATGAAGAACAAGGAACACACCAGACAGGTCCGAGATACTGTTGTGAAGAAGTTTAAAGCCGGATTTGGATACAAAAAGATTTCCAAAGCTTTAAACATCCCAAGGAGCACTGTGCAAGCGATAACATTGAAATGGAAGGAGTATCAGACCACTGCAAATCTACCAAGACCTGGCCGTCCCTCTAAACTTTCAGCTCATACAAGGAGAAGACTGATCAGAGATGCAGCCAAGAGGCCCATGATCACTCTGGATGAACTGCAGAGATCTACAGCTGAGGTGGGAGACTCTGTCCATAGGACAACAATCAGTCGTATATTGCACAAATCTGGCCTTTATGGAAGTGGCAAGAAGAAAGACATTTCTTAAAGATATCCATAAAAAGTGTCATTTAAAGTTTGCCACAAGCCACCTGGGAGACACACCAAACATGTGGAAGAAGGTGCTCTGGTCAGATGAAACCAAAATTGAACTTTTTGGCAACAATGCAAAACGTTATGTTTGGCGTAAAAGCAACACAGCTCATCACAATGAACACACCATCCCCACTGTCAAACATGGTGGTGGCAGCATCATGGTTTGGGCCTGCTTTTCTTCAGCAGGGACAGGGAAGGTGGTTAAAATTGATGGGAAGATGGATGGAGCCAAATACAGGACCATTCTGGAAGAAAACCTGATGGAGTCTGCAAAAGACCTGAGACTGGGACGGAGATTTGTCTTCCAACAAGACAATGATCCAAAACATAAAGCAAGATCTACAATGGAATGGTTCAAAAATAAACATATCCAGGTGTTAGAATGGCCAAGTCAAAGTCCAGACCTGAATCCAATCGAGAATCTGTGGAAAGAACTGAAAACTGCTGTTCAACAATGTTCTCCATCCAACCTCACTGAGCTCGAGCTGTTTTGCAAGGAGGAATGGGAAAAGAAATTCAGTCTCTCGATGTGCAAAACTGATAGAGAGATACCCCAAGCGACTTACAGCTGTAATCGCAGCAAAAGGTGGCGCTACAAAGTATTAACTTAAGGGGGCTGAATAATTTTGCACGCCCAATTTTTCAGTTTTTGATTTGTTAAAAAAGTTTGAAATATCCAATAAATGTCGTTCCACTTCATGATTGTGTCCCACTTGTTGTTGATTCTTCACAAAAAAATACAGTTTTATATCTTTATGTTTGAAGCCTGACATATGGCAAAAGGTCGCAAAGTTCAAGGGGGCCGAATACTTTCGCAAGGCACTGTACCTGTCTTGGAGCTCTATGGACAATTCATGCACTGTCAACTGTGGGACCTTATATAGACAGGTGTGTGCCTCTACAAATCATGTCCAATCAATTGAATTTACCACAGGTGGACTACCATAGGCGGTGAGGAAAATGTTTTATTTAACCCATTTTAGAATAGGACTGTAACGTAACAAAATGTGGAAAAAGTCAAGGGGTCTGAATACTTTCCGAATGCACTGTAATACGTGAGACACCCAGCATGTTAACATTATCTAGCTAGTTAGCTACTTGTGTCAACACAAGCACTATTATTGCTAGCTGGATAACACAACAACTAGCTAAGCTTAGCTGGCTACATGCCTAGAAATCATGATGATGAGAAATAGGGGTAATATATAGTGCCTATGCTAAGTTGTTATACATTATTCTTACCTACCACTGATTCCCACAAGATCTTAGACTCCAGGATCGGAAAATGTTGACAAGAAATAAACGGATGAAGACAGAGTCAGAGACAGAGTTGTCAATTTGCATTGTTACTTGTAATGTTAAAAAGGGTATAAAAAGACCATCCCATTTTTGTATTAGCTAGCTTTCTAGGTTACTCACCATTATATAGGCTACAGATTTGAGTCACCACTAGAATAGTTATTTTTATGTTATTGAGTAGGTCTGTATATCTTAGATTAATAATTTGACTAATTAGATTAAACAAACAATACAACACGTTATTATTTGTATGAAATGTAATGACTTTTTGCACTAAAGTTGACTAAAGTAGAAGCTCATCTTTTGTTTGTAGGCATTTTCATTTGGTAATGACTAATAAGTAATTATATAGAAATTGCTCATGGGTAACTATAAAGTTACAATTCACTTCCCTTACGAAAATAGATTGCAGTTAGAGTGCAGTATAACTCCAGTATTCTGCAAATACTGCATCCCCCCCAAAAATGTTTTTGTACTGCAGTAATTTTCCAGTGTAACTAGCGACAACCGTGTCCTTATGCAGCTATTACAGATACTCTGTTTAGTACTAGTGTGTTTATTTTCTCACGTGTATGGAGCTTTCAGAAGCTGACAATTAGATTGTCAAATTGGGTAACTAGCTTTGTAGGTATACAATAATTACAAGGTAGTGCCCCTCAAGATACACTTCATTTTAACTAGCTAACACCTAGTAATTACATTGTACTTGTGTAACGGATGTGAAACGGCTAGCTTAGTTAGCGGTGCGCACTAAATAGCGTTTCAATCAGTGACGTCACCTGCTCTGAGACCTTGAAGTAGTAGTTCCCCTTGCTCTGCAAGGGCCGTGGTTTTTGTGGAGCGATGGGTAATGATGCTTCGTGGGTGACTGTTGTTGATGTGTGCAGAGGGTCCCTGGTTCGCGCCCGGGTATGGGCGAGGGGACGGTTTAAAGTTATACTGTTACATTAGTGCCGTGACCCGGATCACTGGTTGCTGCGGAAAAGGAGGAGGTCAAAAGGGGGCGTGAGTGTAACGGATGTGAAGCGCTAGCTTAGTTAGCGGTGGTGCGCGCTAAATAGCGTTTCAATCGGTGACGTCACTTGCTCTGAGACCTTGAAGTAGTAGTTCCCCTTGCTCGACAAGGGCCGCGGCTTTAGTGGAGCGATGGGTAACGATGCTTCGTGGGTGACTGTTGTTGATGTGTGCAGAGGGTCCCTGGTTCGCGCCCGGGTATGGGCAAGGGGACGGTCTGAAGTTATACTGTTACACTTGTGTAGATACTACATGTACTCTGTTGTGTACTAGTGTGTTTAACCTCCCACTTGGATGGTGCTTCCAGAAGCCTTGAAATAAGGGCCAGCTTGTCAGGATAAGTAATTTACTATAAAAGAGTACACATTCATTACAAGTAAGTAACCCTCAAGAAGTTACACTTCATTTTAACTATCTATATACTGTATTACACCTAGTAATTACATTTTACTTATGCAAATATTACATGTACTCTGTGGGTACTAGTGTGTTTAACCTCGCACTTGGATGGCGCTCTCAGAAGCCTTAAAATAAGGGCCAGATTGTCAGGATAAGTAATTTACTATATAAGTACACAATAATTACAAGTAAGTACCCCTCAAGATACACAAACTATATCCTGTGTAACACCTAGTAATTACATTGTACTTATGCAGATATTACATGTACTCTGTGGTGTACATATAGGTTTATCCTCTCACCTGGGTGGCAAGGAGGTTCAGGTTGTCATCATCGATAACGTGCACATACATTACAAGTTATTTTTGTATTATAATGTGGAATGACACCTGTATGGTAGACTCCAGTCAGTGAGGCTGGCCTATATCTGATCTGTTATTGTAAAGTAAATCAAGTTAACCCAGATGTTACACTTATTGGGGGTAAGTGCTAGCAGCAACAACATTGAGTGGAAATTTTGAAGAGTGCGCATTCACAGGAGGTAATTAGAGCCTATTGAGCCTCCAACCTTTGTAATCTCGGACACCCATTTGTCCACGAGAGACTACAACCTTGTGACAGTTATTACTGAATCAGATGCAACTCAGAAGAAACTAAACACTACATTTGGTGAATTTAGTGGAAACTTGCCCATTAGTAACAAGCATTTGTTGTTACACCTCTGTAATTACAGACTGCAATTCCCGCCAGTTACATTTTGTTATTACAGTGTAACTATGAGTTATTACAATTAACTACAAGACTTGTTACAGTGTAATTACACATATATTTACACTGTAATAATGACTCCTTAAAATTAAGTATTACCAGAACTATTCCTGAACCCCAAGGCCCCAAATGATTTCCTCTCTAGACAGATATAGGCTGGCTGTCCTCCCATTATGCTGAATTGGGGTATGCTTCTTCACCCAAGTCCAAACCCCAGCCAATGCCATTAGGAATCAAATATATATATCCCTGGCCTAGGACCATAGGATTCACTTAGCATTCATACCAACACCTGCAGATACCATAGAAAACGGCCTGGAGCTGGCTTCAAGTTCCAGACAGAAAATCGACCTGTCTTGTGAAATACATTTTGGACTTTCAAGTATGCAAGAAAGCCAACTGATATTACAATCACATAAAACATACATCGAATTCCATGAAAAATAACACGGTGCAATCACATCACAGCAAACGGATCAAGAAATAAAAACGCTTACCTATAAGAACCGGCGGAGTGCTATTGTTCGCCACTTTGTTTTGCGGTTTGGCACTTGGTGGGAATACCACATCGAAGAGCCAAAATCCAGCAGATTGCTGTAGCGCAATGAATACTATAAGGAGCACGGTACAGCAGTGCGCATATCCCATTCTGTCCAAATCTTGACAGTGTTGTCTTGTCTCTCACGAGGTCAGGAGGAGGAGAACTGGCCTATTAATGCTGTGTGTGAAAGAGGTGGGGCGAGAAATCAGAGGGAAAATGTGAGGTCAGTTACTCGACCATCGTTGGACCGCACTTTCAAAGCGCATCTCACATCAGGTAACGTTATAAACAACATCAACATGATGCGCATCTTTCCTTCTATAAGAGCAGCTGTGTGCTTCTACCGTGTAGTAAACGGAAAAAGGCCGACGGGTTATAGTTTAACTGAATTTATATGGAAATGTAAGCACACACACACACGCACACACAGAGAAGGACAAACACAACGTGTAGCCTACCACATACCCATTGCCCTATTGATTGTTGTACAAGTCCCATTCCGTCAAGGCTGTTTGCGCTATGGTCCCAAGGTAAATTATTCATTACAGTCCGGCATTTAGAGATTTCTATTGATTATACAAAACAAAACATTTAAAAGAAAAAAATGTTAGCTGGTTTGCTGAATATCATATTTTGATTATCATGCAATACATGTTTTGGCTTTTTACAATGTTATATCAAATATAGGCCTGTTGATATAGCCAATGCATTTTTATAGAGGCTACGTCTACAATTAGCCCTTATTATAACCTACACACAGAGGTTAAATTGGGACGGGTCCCCCTGGGTCCGAGACCCGGTACCTATATGACCCAAATGATAGCCATGTAGGCTGAGCTGAGATCCGGAATCTGCTTTGATTGTTTGAATTATCTAATGAAAAATTATTGTCCACATAACATTTTTCCACAGTAAAAAAAACGAGTAAACAACATTACAATTAGACAACTCCATGGTGGAATAGTTTAACTATTCAATTGTTCCGCCTGTCGCATTCAATCCGAGAAAATAATATTAATCTCGAGGCGCATTCAAATTGTGAGTGCCGCACAGGACGAGAAATATGCATACCCAGTCATCATTGTACATTCTTAATGCAGTCGCAGGAAAACACACTTTTCAAAACAGTTTTGAATGCCACTGTTAAAAGAGGAGGATCACTGAGCTTTCTTGTGTTACTAGGCTACACTTATTTCTTAAATCCAATAAATTAGTTGGCTAAAATGCACAATTTTAGAGCCTGAGTTTTCAGTAGCAGCATGGTTTATTCGCTCGCCAATGGCGTTGAATGCATATAGAAGACCAGGGCTAAATGTAACAAGGGTCCTCTGTAACAGGCCTAAAATATATTCACAGTACGTGATCCTTGGTTGGCTGATGGCCAGTGGAACGTTATTTTTGGAGGACATTCAAGTAATCAATATGTTGCTAACTAGCAACAAGATAGCATAAGGTTTAGACTTCAGAGTTCTTATCTAGCTAATGATTAGCCTAATAGGGTAAATGCAGATGGGAAACGCTCAAGCCTATTTATTTCTAACCACGACGCTTAATCAATTGACAATGAGTATTGTTACATAGCACACCTGCCTGGTAATATGGAACAATATGTTAATGGCCTCATTTCTGGCTGGGAAATTACATTTTAGATTCCAGCATCATTTTGATTTTTTATTCATTTTGGAAAAAAATTGGACCCCCCAGAAAAAATGTAGTAAGGCTATGCCCTTTCTTCTGGTTTGGTTACTTATTATTTTACTTTTGAAATTGTTGGCAATTTCTTTTGTTACATGTACATTCTACACACATTTTTACATACATTGCATTTTTTTCACAGTAGTTCCTTAGCAAGAATATAGTTATTTAATGTACATTACATCTGGATAGATAGTACTTAAACACATTGGGTAACTTGTGGGAAAACGCCACCCTCTTAAGGTAATTGTCTATTTTCTGACAGAAAAAAAGCAACATTTGGTAAGATTTACAGTGCATTCGGAATGTATTCAGAGCCCTTGACTTTTTCCAAATTTTGTTATGTTACAGCCTTATTCTAAAATTGATTAAATAACTTTTTTCCCTCATCAATCTACACACAATACACCATCATTCAGACCCTGTTTCTATTGATCATCCTTGAGATGTTTCTGCAACTTGATTGGAGTCCACCAGTGGTACATTCAATTGATTGGACATGATTTGTATTTATGCTGCAGTAGTTTATGTGTCGGGGGGCTGGGGTCAGTTTGTTATATCTGGAGTACTTCTCCTGTCCAATTCGGTGTCCTGTGTGAATCTAAGTGTGCGTTCTCTAATTCTCTCCTTCTCTCTCTCGGAGGACCTGAGCCCTAGGACCATGCCCCAGGACTACCTGACATGATGACTCCTTGCTGTCCCCAGTCCACCTGGCCGTGCTGCTGCTCCAGTTTCAACTGAACCGCGGCCCTAGGACCATGCCCCAGGACTACTTGACATGATGACTCCTTGCTGTCCCCAGTCCACCTGGCCGTGCTGCTGCTCCAGTTTCAACTGTTCTGCCTTATTATTATTCGACCATGCTGGTCATTTATGAACATTTGAACATCTTGGCCATGTTCTGTTATAATCTCTACCCGGCACAGCCAGAAGAGGACTGGCCACCCCACATAGCCTGGTTCCTCTCTAGGTTTCTTCCTAGGTTTTGGCTTTTCTAGGGAGTTTTTCCTAGCCACCGTGCTTCTACACCTGCATTGCTTGCCGTTTGGGGTTTTAGGCTGGGTTTCTGTACAGCACTTTGAGATATCAGCTGATGTACGAAGGGCTATATAAATACATTTGATTTGATTTTGATTTGATTTGGAAAGGCACACACCTGTCTATATAAGGTTCCACAGTTGACCGAGCATGTCAGAGCAAAAACCAAGCCATGAGGTCAAAGAAATTGTTTGTAGAGCTCCGAGATAGGATCGTGTCAAGGCACAGATCTGGGGAAAGGTACCAAAAAATATATGCAGCATTGTAGTTCCACAAGAACACAGTGGCCTCCATCATTTTTAAATGGAAGAAGTTTGGAACAACCAAGACTCCCCCTAGAGCTGGCCACCCAGCCAAACTGAGCAAATGGGGGAGAAGGGCCTTCATCAGGGAGGTGACCAAGAACCCGATGGTCACTCTGACAGAGCTCCAGTGTTCCTCTTTGGAGATGGGGCAACCTTCCAGACGGACAACCATCTCTGCAGCACTCCACCAATTAGGCATTTTGTTAGAGTGGCCAGACGGAACCACTCTTCAGTAAAAGGCATGTCAGTCCGTTTGGAGTTTGCCAAAAGGCACCTAAAGGACTCAGACCATGAGAAATAGGATTCTCTGGTCTGACAAAACCAAGATTGAACTCTTTGGCCTGAATGCCAAGCACCATGTTTTGAGGAAACCTGGCACCATCCCTACGGTAAAGCATGGTGGTGGCAGCATCATGCTGTGGGGATGTTTTTCAGTGGCAGGGACTGGGAGATTAGATTAGTCAGGATCGAGGGAAAGATGAACGGAACAAAGTACTGAGGAGATCCTTGATGAAAACCTAATCCAGAGGGCTCAGGACCTCAGACTGGGGCGAAGGTTGACCTTTCAACAGGACAACGCAGGAGTGGCTTCGGGACAAGTCTCAATGTCCTTGAGTGGCCCAGCAAGAGCCTGAACTTGAACCCAATCAAACATCTCTGGAGAGACCTGAAAATAGCTGTGCAGTGACGCTCCCCACCCAACCTGACAGAGCTTGAAGGATCTGCAGAGAAGAATGGGATGAACTCCCCAAATACAGGTGCACCAAGCTTGAAGCGTCATACCCAAGAAGCCTCAAGGCCGTAATCACTGCCAAAGGTGTGTCAAGTCTACTCATGCTCCTCCCCTCCGGTGTTTAACGTCGCCGGTTTACTTACCACCCGTCCTGGCATTCATCATTACGCGCACCTGTGCTTCATCATTAGGCACACCTGAACTCCATCACTTCACTGATTACCTTCCCTATATCTGTCACTCCCTTCAGTTCCATTCCCCAGGCAGGATTGACTCTGTGTTTCATGTCTGTACGCTTCTCGTGTGTCTTGGTTTGGTTCATGGTCCGTTTATTATTAAACTCACCACCTGTACTTGGTTCCGACTCCCAGCGTCTATGTTACAAGATTCTTCAACAAAGTACTGGGTTAAATGGTCTGAATACTTATGTAAATATAATATTTCCGTTTTATTTGTTTTACATTTTCAAACATTTCTAGAAACCTGTTTTTGCATTGACATTATGGGGTATTGTGTGTAGATTGATGCGGGGGAAAACAGTTTGATACATTTTAGAATAAGGCTGTAAGAGGCAGTTTGGAACTCGTTAGTGAGTGTTACAACTTAGGACAGACAATTTTTACGCGCCACACGCCACGTGCTTCAGCACTTGTTCTGTGAGCTTGTGTGGCCTACCACTTCATGGCTGTGCCATTGTTGCTCCTAGACGTTTCCACTTCACAATAACAGCACTTACAGTTGACCGGGGAAGCTCTAGCAGGGCAGAAATTTGACAAACTGACTTGTTGGAAAGGTGGCATCCTATGACAGTGCCACCTTGAAAGTCACAGAGCTCTTCAGTAAGGCCATTCTACTAACAATGTTTGTCTATGGTGATTGCATGGCTGTGTGCTCGATTGTATACACCTGTTAGCAACGGGTGTGGCTGAAATAGCCAGATACACTAATTTGAAGGGGTGTCCACATACTTTTGTATATATAGTGTAACATTCTGTTGGTGGCAATTTGTTATAATAAATCATTAAAAAAAATACGTTTTAAATCAAGCGTTGTTTTGCGTATCTGCAACCGATACATGAGCAGCACCTGTTGAATGTGACCGGTGTCAGAAGGTAAACATTGGCAACAAAAATGTTTTATTAAATTGTTGCCAGCAGCACAGTTACAGTCACACATTTTTTTATTGAAACTTTATTTAACTAGGCAAGTCAATTAAGAACAAATTCGTATGTACAATGACAGCCTACCAAGAGGCAAAAGGCCTCCTGCGGAGACAGGGGATTGGGATTCATTCCCGAGCCAACTAGGTGAAAAAATCTGTCATTGCCCTCCTGTAAATCGCTCTAGATCAATGACGTAGGTATAAATATACATTTATAAACCATATAACTGATAGGCTATATTTTTCTATTTATGACGATTTTTATTAATTTGTTTACCCAATTTTGGTATTTAATAAAGAGCAGACAAACATTTCCTACCTTCTCCCTTTCCACTTTTCTCCTCCATTTTTGCAGTAGTCTAATGCTTAAATCAGTTGGTTTAATTTTGGATAGAGCACACATTTCCATATATTTTTGTTAGCTGCACATGTGACATAACTCCACATTTCCTATTAATAATATCATTAACAAATATAATTCATTAAATGTTTGGCTACTTTATTTAATCGACCGGGAATTACATCTCTAGCTGCGCGAAATCGTGGGTAGGAATCCAGAATTGAACACGTAAAACAATTTCCGTTACTATGGAGATAGACGGTAAACGAAAGGCAGACGACAACAAACATCTTGTCTAATCCAAGGTAACCGGCATAAAGAAACGTTTATCGTTCTCAATAAACTGTTTAATCTTGTAATAGTTGCTATGTACAATATTTCTATATAGAAGTTTGGAAATGTGTTATTCTCTGGATTGCGGATGTCTGTCACCTGTTTGGTAGCTAAAGTTAAACGCTGCTAGTTTTGCAAGCTAGCTCTCGTTAGCTCACATGGATGTTGACGTCAACTAAGCGTCAAAATAGGGTGCGCTCGTAAATTGCCTCCAGTGTGTCAGAGAGTGCTCTGGGCCGTTCGTAAATATTGAGCGTTTTCAGATTGTCCGTTTATAAATTTCCCCCAGTGTGTCAGAGTGTGCTCTGGGCCGTTCGTGAATTGCCTCCATTGTGTCAGAGTCCGCTCTGGGCCGTTCGTATATTCAGAGCGTTTCGCTCTCGGAGCGCACACCGGACCGAGGAGTAGGGTTGATCCGAGCGTTCATAACTCCCTGACGTTTTATTTTTAATGTTATCTAGAGCGTTAGTGACTGTAACTGCTGCTAGCAACAATTTAATTAATTGTTTTTGCAAACCTTTACGGACACCTGTCATATTCTCGTAAATTCATCAGTTATTCTGCGCCCCGGCACACTCAAACGAGTGCTCTGAAATCGGATTAGATAGCCAAAATTAATTTACGAACGCACCCATAAATAACCCACTATATTTGTTATGCGAAAATGTGAATGTTAGTTATTGATATGCCTAAATAAATAGCTGTTTCTAGATGGAGGTATTACCTAAAGTCGAGTCTGACAAAGAGGTTGCCATTGATGAAGCTGAAGAGGATCGACAGGATGAGTTTAACGAGGATCTGCTTAAACTAGAGGAGACCCTCTGCAACATACAAATCACCCCAACACCGTGTTCCCTGTGAGGTTACTTTTGTTACACTTTTAGTCATGTTTAACTAGGGCACATGGTTATTGATTCATATGGCTTTCTACCAAAAAGTATAAACATACAGGATGTTTATGTTCAATGTCATGATTACTTGCACAATGACGTAGAGTGCTCTCGCATACATACATAATCTTATTGTATTCACATCCCTACTACATGCTTAGACAGCTGCATCAACACTCATGCTCAAATCCAATCCTAACAGGCGAGAACGGGCACAGGAGGTTGACCTGTCCCAATACCCAACCTCTTATAAAGAAAACTCACCACAGGAAAAGCTGCTGCTTGCCATCGCCGACAACTTCTGCTGCCAGTATGCGCACCTTTACCCTGACCGAAAACCCCTTCTGCTGAGCCCACTCAATGAGTGTGGAGTCCAGGTAAACTCCACAGCATTCACTATTACACTCACCTTTGACTTTGTTTTCTCTGTAACATGTTTGTTGTGCACACTGACACCCATACTTCCTATGTTCCTTCAACATCCCATCTTTGAATAGGCATTTTTGTCACTCTTATCTTCCTAATGGCCAAAATAGAAATTTGTCAGTACAACCTTGAGGCCCACCTTGCTCTCATACCCGGAGCTGTATAGCTGGGAGGGATGTGCAAGCTTTGTGTCAGAGTTCTTGTCTTTAGAGCCACTGGATCCTCCCATTGACCCGGTAAGGGAGAGAGACATCTTTTCGCTTGTCCTAAAAGTGATATAATACTAATAGAAGATTTGGTGCATTTACTTTTGTATATAAGAGACACAAGGAGTAATGTTCTTTATCTCTAGCCAAGACACCTCTACTCTCCAACCTGGTTGATGCAGACTCAGCGAGGCTCCTGCTTTGATTTCTCTACTCTGCTGTGTAGCCTGTTGTTGGGTGCAGGCTACAATGCTTACTGTGTTAGTGGATACGCTGTGAAGGAAATGTGTCTCCTCAACCAGTCCCTCCAGGAATGTCCCCTACTGGTTACACATGTTAAGGTGAGTGACCGATAGCAACCTGGCTACACGGCCTGTACATTGCCCTCCAGTACCACTGAACTGGTATATCTGCTTTCATTTCATGTTCAAATTACAGTATGTAATTTCACTGCATCCATCCCTTATAGCACAATTGTATCACTCTTGTGGTTTTCCTGCGGGTTTGTGTGTTTCAGGGAAAGGCTACTGAGCAGAAGCGGCAGGTGAAGAAGTACTCAGTGAAACCACCACGGGACCTTCGCAGTGGCTTTGAGCAGCGTCAGGAGGAACGCAGACAGGCTGATGCACAGGCTATCCTCCTGAAGAAACAGCAGGAGGCAGAGAGACTTCAAGAGGTATGGAGGCAACTCCAGAAACACTCTGAGAAACAAATGAATTGTCAATGTATTGTCCTTTTTTGAGCACAGTGTATATGTCTGTGACTGTCCCTCTGTTATGTGCCTAAGGAGCGAGAGCGCCTACCCCCAGATCCCCTGTTGGGCCTGCGGGTCCACTGCTGGGTTCTCATTCTGTCTGGCAACCGGGAGGTTCCAGAGAACTTCTTCATTAACCCACTCACAGGGAAGAGTTTATCCACCACCAACAAATGCTTCCTGGGCATAGAGAGCATCTGGAACCATCAGAACTACTGGGTCAACATGCAGGACTGCCGGTTTGGCTGTGCGGTTAGTAATGCCCTTTTGTCTGTGACAATGTGATTTGTACTGTATGCATGTACTACATGTATTATATCTTGCTCACAGAGTTAGTGACAAGGTGTTATTGAAATTGGGGAATGACTGGATGTTTTTGCAGGAGATGAATTTCGACCTGGGGGATGCGGTGAAGTGGGAGTATCTGCTCTATGGCACAACTGGCCAATCTCTGCTTCTCATCCCTGATATGAAAAAACAGCAGGAGGCAGAGGATGATGAAGAGGTGCAATCCCAATCTCGCACTCCCTCGCTCACTCTCTTGCTCAACTCTGCTCTGGTGCACTTTACCCTTGATTCTGCACACCCTCTATGGCATTGACCGTGTGGGAATAAATAGTGAAGTTCATGCATGGGTGTATATTTGTGCTATGATTCACTATGAGAACGTGTACTTTGTTGTTTTTCTGAAGGAAGAAGTGGATGAGCCCAAGGTGTTTGAAATGCCTCCATCCTGGGTGAATCAAATCAACATCTCACAACAAGGTAAGTCATTCATTGCTTTATTTTAATTTTATTTTTTGATCTGTTATTTTACCAGGTAAATTGACTGAGAAGACGTTCTCATTTGCAGCAACGACCTGGGGAATAGTTACAGGGGAGAGGAGGGGGATTAATGAGCCAATTGTAAACTGGGAATTATTAGGTGACCGTGATGGTTTGAGGGCCAGATTGGGAATTTTATAACACCCATACTCTTATGATAAGTGCCATGGGATCTTTAATGACCTCCGAGAGTCAGGACACCCATTTAACATCCCATCCGAAAGACGGCACCCTACACAGGGCAGTGTCCCCAATCACTGCCCTGGGGCATTGGGATATTTTTTTAGACCAGAGGAAAGAGTGCCACCTACTGGCCCTCCGCTTTACTCAGCCTCATAATCTTACATAACTAACTGGACCTTCTGGCATGGATTAACCAGCCTAACCCAGTCTCATGTCTCCTATCCTTATCAAATGTTACATGCTCCATCTGTCTGGCCTGAGTGACCTTTGTGACTTTGTCCAGACATGGAGACACGCTGCCCTGGGGGCATGAAAGTAATCCAGTATCGGAAGGCCAAGCTGGAAAAGTTTGCACCCTACCTCCTCCCGGATGGTCTTGTGACACGCTTGACCTCATACACAGACCTCGACTGTGAGTTGCATATTATTGACATATTGAGTCATGGTGCTGTGATTGCCTAATATGTGTTACAGTAAAAGTCCTAAATGTGGACTGATAAAAGCCAGCACACTGATAAATGATCAGCAATAATGTCTCCTCTCTCTGGTATCTGAACTCTGACTTGAGTCTGTCTCTGATTTAATCTATCTCCTACCTCAGACACTGACTCCCGTTCCCTCCTGTCCCCCTCTGGTGAGTTTCTGTAGGTACCCAGCCCAGCACTGTGAAGGAGTGGTACCAACACAGGCATGACCACCTAGAGGAACGGGAACTGAAGAAGACTAGCAATGTCACTATTGAGCATTTCAGACCTGGACGGAGCTACGCTTTAAAATGTAACTGTTAGAAAATTGGACAAAGTGGAAAAACAGTAACTGTAACTTGAACCCACTCCCATAAGGGCTACATGACTCTGCCAAAATCATGACATAACAGCTAGTGTCAGCTTATGACAGCTGCCTTAACCGTGTTACAACATTTACATCAGATAATGTATCTAAACATAAAGACAAACGTGACAAGAGTGCATACATGACAAATGTGTGTTTTGCTGTCAAGCCCACAGGTATATTACTATGACTCCGGAGACGGAGCGTCAGATGGACTTCTACAGCCATGCCCGAGCAGACGGGCTGGCCAGACGGGTCGAGATGCCCTTTGAGATGACAGAGACCTTTGAGGATCGGCCAGACTTTATGTACCATCGTCATGTCGTTTTTGGCAAACGTATCAAAGTGTTCGGCCCCAGTAATACTGAGGCACCTGACCAGGGGCAACGCCCTTTACAGGTAATACTGCTTACATTACATGATAATAATTGGTTGCACTACCATTCAAACATAACTCCATTTGGGTAAACTTAACACCACCATAATGTGTCATACACATGTCTGCATCACTGGAAAATATATGGTTAAACATTTGAACATCTTTGACGATATCTCCGATGGTCTATGAGAAGAAGGTGGTGGAACGATTCAATCGAGACCGGTCCAAGCCAGCCGGGGAGGACGTAGCAGAGCGTATCTTTCTAGTGTCTGAGGACAGGATCCAAGTGACATACCACCGGGAGGATGACCGGATTATTCCTGCTTGGAGAAACTTCATAAAGCCCAGAGATTCAGGCGATTCCCAGAACCCACACTCCTTCACCCCTCAAATGGCCTCCACTTTCCAGGTCAGACATCACCAAGGACAATAAACAGTACCTAAACAACAACCAATTCACATTCATTTACAACTGGCGCCACCATCAATTTGAGGTAACATATTCTTCTGTTAATTGGTTTGTGAACTAGGGTGTTTTTCCAATTGTTTTTATGTATGCGCTTTCAGGTAGATCCATTTGAGAAGCCCAGTAAGAATCTCTTTCTGTATGAAATGCTAGTCCATATGATGAAGGAGGAGGAGCGCGTTGCTCTCAGAGTCAAGGAGTCTGAAAAAGAGGTATGTATGTGTTGTGTGGGTATTCTGGCATGAATTGATATACCTTTTCCAGTATGTCTTAAAAAGAGAGAATTCGAAAAGTAATACAAGGTATGTAGTTGGTAGTGCTAATATGCATTTGTATTTTTGCTTAGGTGAGGGTGATACTGGGTGTTAGGGAACAAGAAGAGAGCAGTATTGAGCTCCACATCTCCATCTACAACACAGCGAGAAATGAGAGAGCACGCTGCCACCGAGAGGCATTGGTGAGCATCACACTCTCTTATCATAGAAGACTGACTGACCCTCAGGAACCTCCTTAACCTAATTCCTCTCTACCTTATTTTCAGGAGCGGACGGCCAAAGAGGAGCGTCTCCGACAGGAGGAGAAGGAGCTGGACTTCTTAGCACCTCTTCTGGCCCAGCTGGGTGACCCAGAGAACCTGACCAGACAGGCTGCTCTACAGCTGAGGAATGACTGCCTGGCTGACCTGAAGCAGCGGCTCATTGATAAGGCCAACCTCATACAGGCTCGTTTTGAGAGGGTATGTCAAAGCACAGGATAAGTGGAATCAAAAGAACAAACAGTTTTGTGAATATCTGTACAGTAATGTTAAAATAAACATAACAAGCAAAGGTTCAAGGTTTGGGAATACTCCTGGTAGAAAAATAATGGTTTAATCTTGATGGGTATCTCTATATTTTGTAATGTTTCTCTATTCATGTATTGTAATGCATACTGTATGTTTAGGAGACCCAGGAGCTTCAGCAGAAACAGCAGTGGTACCAGAAGAACCAGCTCACTATGACCAAGGAGGATGAAGATGAATACCTTGCCTACTGCTCTGATGCCATGTTCAGGATCCATATTCTCAAACTGCGTCTGAGCAGGTAAGCACTGAAAAGTTTCCGTTTCGAAGCCTTGATTTACGATCGGTATAGAAATTAGTTCACATGACTGGGCTTTAGTATAGACGTTTACATACTTCAATAGTTATTTTGTGAAGGATGACTTGGGTTGTGTTTCAGGCATAAGGACAAAGCCCCCCAGAAATACCTGGCTCTGGATGAAAGACTGAGACGAGACCCCAGACTGGCCAATCACCTGTGGTGATAAACATGGTCACGTACAGCTCCCTAATCACATCCTTCCCCCACTCCATAATCTGACACTCCTCAATTTCTCTGTTTTGATTTGGTATACCACTACTCAAAGCAATAAACTAGTTTTATATTCGTTATATTCTGGCTCTTATTCATTTTCATCATGACTATTCGTTTGAGCTTGACAACGCGATTGACTGGTGTTTTTGTTAATCTGGATTGAGTTAATTTGCCATGACTCTATCTTGAACATTTAAATAAAAAATGGTATCCAACAATATCTTCCCACCCACATAGTGAAAAAGCCAACCCAAGGCTGTTTTGGTCATGGTTTTGATGTGAACTTGTGAACTGCACTATCGGAGAAGTAAACTAAACCTCGCCTCTCCAGCAGGCGGCACTAGTTGGATCACACTGTGTGCTTTTGGCAGAACACCCCCTATTGGAGTGAGGAGGTGGTGCCTGCTACCAGCTAGCTTGTATCAACAACAGAGAGGAAGAAGAAGAGCGAGGCCCAACAGGTGGCGTCTTTTTGTTGTTTCGCCCACAAAGCAAGGACTTTTTTGAATGGAGGTCAATGAGTGTCAAATTTCAGTCTACAACAAAAATGTATGGCTTATTTGCTATGTGAGATTTATTTGATTGAATAGAAGTTTCGTAATGTTTAAGTTGTTACGGGTGTACTGATATAAGTAGGACACGTGACATCCCGGTAACTTTGAGAAAAGAACACTATATTTTGAGATGGCTATGCATAATCATGACATGATGCTAGTAGCATAGCATCTCTTTCCATTGAATACAGGTGGTTGACGTCCTCAACCCTTATTATAAAACATAATTTGAATAATGAAATGTATCCACCAATCCAAAGAAAGGATAGGCGGGAGCTATTCAGCCAGCCGGGCCGCTATATGGACAACGACTCCCATTGTTAGGGTTGAGAGACATGTACCTTGTCAGTATAGCCATAATCTTTGGTCACTGCTACTCTCTCAAGGGTTTAGGTTCCTGTGGGTCTGGTTTGACATGAATGACATGGGTGGAGCATATTAACAGAGTAGTTGTCAAAGGAAAGAAAATATTGAATGTGATGCGTTGCTTGTCAGGAATGGAGCGGGGGACAGATAGAATGGCGTTGAAAATGATATACATAGCGGTATTAAGGTCATCAATGGATTATGGAAGTATAGCATATGTATCAGCAGCTCAGACATCTTTAAAAAAGCTAGATGTTTTCACGCCCAAGCCCTAAGAATATGTTGTGGAGCACTAAGATGGCAGCAATGCAGGTAGAGATGCCGTTAAATATAAAATAGAAAAATAGAAAAAGACAACAGCTAGCCATGACATTGGGTAAATCTACAAGGAAATAAGGTTACACATCCTACAAAAAAGGTGCTCCTTGAGTGTTGGGAACATGAACAAAATCTGAATACAACCTTTGGGTGGTTTGTGGATGGTGAGAGAGATGGGGTGGTTTTGGAGGGAGTTTAGCCCCTCTGTGGTTCTTTCTGCTATCCCACCTTGGTTTTTCCCTCAACCAGTGATAGATCTAGGGTTGCTTGAGAGGGCAAGAGATGTTGAGGAAGGAGTAGATTCAGTTGAAAGTGAACATTTTAAGAACAAAATACTATACTTGAATATATTCACAGATGAATCCAAGGACCCTAAAACAGGGAGGACAGGAGCAGCTTTTAGTGTTCCTGAGTTTAAGGTGGCAGTGACAAAAAGAGCAACAAATAATTGATCTGTTTACACAATGGAGTTGTTGGCCGTAATGTTGGCTGCAGAGTGGGTGGAGGAGGTGAGGCCAGACAAGGTAGTCATCTGCTCTGACTCCTGTGCTACACTGATTCAAGTGTAAATTCAAGTGTGTCTCAAAGCAGACAGGATGTATTGTTTGAGGTCAAATCAAATCAAATTTTATTTGTCACAAACACATGGTTAGCAGATGTTAATGCGAGTGTAGCGAAATGCTTGTGCTTCTAATTCCGACAATGCAGTAATAACCAACAAGTAATCTAACTAACAATTCCAAAACTGTCTTATACACAAGTGTAAGGGGATAAAGAATATGTACATAAAGATATGAATGAGTGATGGTACAGAGCAGCATAGGCAAGATACAGTAGATGGTATTGAGTACAGTATATACATATGAGATGAGTATGTAAACAAAGTGGCATAGTTAAAGTGGCTAGTGATACATGTATTACATAAAGATGCAGTAGATGATAGAGTACAGTATATACGTATACATATGAGATGAATAATGTAGGGTATGTTAACATTATATTAGGTAGCATTGTTTAAAGTGGCTAGTGATATATTTTACATCATTTCCCATCAATTCCCATTATTAAAGTGGCTGGAGTTGAGTCAGTGTGTTGGCAGCAGCCACTCAATGTTAGTGGTTGCTGTTTAACAGTCTGATGGCCTTGAGATAGAAGCTGTTTTTCAGTCTCTCGGTCCCAGCTTTGATGCACCTGTACTGACCTCGCCTTCTGGATGATAGCGGGGTGAACAGGCAGTGGCTCGGGTGGTTGTTGTCCTTGATGATCTTTATGGCCTTCCTGTAACATCGGGTGGTGTAGGTGTCCTGGAGGGCAGGTAGTTTGCGTCCGCGGATTCGTTGTGCAGACCTCACTACCCTCTGGAGAGGCTTACGGTTGTGGGCGGAGCAGTTGCCGTACCAGGCGGTGATACAGCCCGCCAGGATGCTCTCGATTGTGCATCTGTAGAAGTTTGTGAGTGCTTTTGGTGACAAGCCGAATTTCTTCAGCCTCCTGAGGTTGAAGAGGCGCTGCTGCGCCTTCTTCACGATGCTGTGGACCAATTCAGTTTGTGATGTGTATGCCGAGGAACTTAACTTACTACCCTCTCCACTACTGTTCCATCGATGTGGATAGGGGGGTGTTCCCTCTGCTGTTTCCTGAAGTCCACAATCATCTCCTTAGTTTTGTTGACGTTGAGTGTGAGCTTATTTTCCTGACACCACACTCCGAGGGCCTTCACCTCCTCCCTGTAGGCCGTCTCGTCGTTGTTGGTAATCGAGCCTACCACTGTTGTGTTGTCCGCAAACTTGATGATTGAGTTGGAGGCGTGCGTGGCCCCGCAGTCGTGGGTGAACAGGGAGTACAGGAGAGGGCTCAGAACGCACCCTTGTGGGGCCCCAGTGTTGAGGATCAGCGGGGTGGAGATGTTGTTGCCTACCCTCACCACCTGGGGGCGGCCCGTCAGGAAGTCCAGTACCCAGTTGCACAGGGCGAGGTCGAGACCCAGGGTCTCGAACTTGATGACGAGCTTGGAGGGTACTATGGTGTTAAATGCCGAGCTGTAGTCGATGAACAGCATTCTCACATAGGTATTCCTCTTGTCCAGATGAGTTAGGGCAGTGTGCAGTGCGGTTGAGATTGCATCGTCTGTGGACCTATTTGGGCGGTAAGCAAATTGGAGTGGGTCTAGGGTGTCAGGTAGGGTGGAGGTGATATGGTCCTTGACTAATCTCTCAAAGCACTTCATGATGACGGAGGTGAGTGCTACGGGGCGGTAGTCGTTTAGCTCAGTGACCTTAGCTTTCTTGGGAACAGGAACAATGGTGGCCCTCTTGAAGCATGTGGGAACAGCAGACTGGTATAGGGATTGATTGAATATGTCCGTAAACACACCAGCCAGCTGGTCTGCACATGCTCTGAGGGCGCGGCTGGGGATGCCGTCTGGGCCTGCAGCCTTGCGAGGGTTAACACGTTTAAATGTTTTACTCACCTCGGCTGCAGTGAAGGAGAGTCCGCATGTTTTTGTTGCAGGCCGTGTCAGTGGCACTGTATTGTCCTCAAAGCGGGCAAAAGAGTAATTTAGTCTGCCTGGGAGCAAGACATCCTGGTCCGTGACTGGGCTGGTTTTCTTTTTGTAGTCTGTGATTGACTATAGACCCTGCCACATACCTCTTGTGTCTGAGCCGTTGAATTGAGATTCTACTTTGTCTCTATACTGACGCTTAGCTTGTTTGATAGCCTTGCGGAGGGAATAGCTGCACTGTTTGTATTTGGTCATGTTTCCAGTCACCTTGCCCTGATTAAAAGCAGTGGTTCGCAGTTTCAGTGTTTGAATAGGGTGGAGTAAGTAAGCATTTCACGGTAAGGTCTTATACACCTGTTGTATTTGGAGCATGTGACAAATACAATTTAATTTGAAATAGATGGGGGTATGTGATGTTCCTCTGGGTACCAGCTCATGCGTCTGCTAAATGTCTTAAATGTAAATGTAATGTGGGAGAAAAGTGGATATTATTGCTAAGCAGGCTCTTAAACATCCTAATGTTGAGATGGAATTGTCAATCAGTAAAGCAGAAGCCAATGGATTAATAAGAACACTCCTTAAAAATAATTGGCAAGAGTTGTGGAATAGGGAGAGTAAGGGAAGACACCTGTATAAAATCCAGGACAAGGTGGGGGCAGGGAGTTCCTCAGGTTGATATTGGATAGGATTTAGACCTTGACTGTCTCTGGTCCACACTCCTGTCCAGTTGGTGGCGGTAATGTACCCTAAAGTTGGTTGCCAACCGCCATATAAAATCCACAAAAGAAGAAGCTACTATCTCGTCCTCTACAGTTTCTGTCTTGAAGCGGTCAACAATGGTAACGTTACAACTAGTGGGGTCTCTCCGAAAAGAGCTCGCTGACTCCTTATCCACTTGCCGGGTGCTGGTGGTCGGAGCTGGAGGAATTGGCTGTGAGCTCTTGAAAAATGTTGTTCTCACCGGTTTCAAAAATATAGAAGTGGTAAGTCGTGCAGGGGGCGGACACTTGCCGGGTGATATAAAAGGCCTAGCTAGCTAAATTTAGCTAATCTGAAAATAATTGTATTCTAACATGTCTATATTTAAGTGGTGACGTTCTCTTTAGATATAGTCATGAATGAACATAACTACCTAGTTAACAGTTGTCACTTCATCTAAATTGTGCGCCATGTTCTGACTTTGTGGTCTGTAACGTTATACAATACTAAGGAGTCTCATCTTTCCAGGTGTTGTGCCGAAAATCTCCTCCCCTTCGTGTTCTTCATTGCTGCGATTTGCTTGATAGTTGAGATTTCTGCTCTTCAATCCGTTGTCAGTTTAGCCTAAATTTCACTGTTCTTAGTAGCAGTAAGCATGTTTGTCTGCTGTTTTCGGTTTGGCTATTTGTTTCAATATGGCGCCCTGGGCATACCCCCCTCGGCGCCCGGTTCCGCCCCGGTAAAATGCCACCCATGTCGCCCGTACCTAAATTCAAACTGGAGTGGCAGAGTGCCCTTGGGGCGTTTGTAAATTCAGAGCGTTACGCTCTCTTAGCGTTCAGAGCGCACACTGGACTCTGGCTTCGGAGTAGGTTTGATCTGGGTGTTCTGGCTGAGTGTGCCAGAGCGCAGAATAACTGATGAATTTATCAACACAAAACATCCGTTGAATATGACCGGTGACAAACGTCAGCAAAAATGTTAAATGAAATTGTTTTCAACAGCACAGTTAATCACTAACGACCTAGATAACACGAAAACAGCCTAACCAGCTCTACTAGGGCAAATCAAAATGTATTTGTAACGTCCTGAATACAACAGGTGTAGCGTGAAATGCTTACTTACAAGCACTTAACCAACAATGCAGTTCAAGAAATAGAGTTAAGAAAATATTTAGTAAATAAAGTTTTAAAAAATCAAACAAAAAGCAACACAATAAAATTACGTAAAAATAACGAGGCTATATGCAGGGGGTACCCTTACCGAGTCTAGGTGCGGGAGTACAGGTTATTTGAGTTAATTTGCACATTTCGATAGGGGTAAAGTTACTACGCATAGATAATCAGCAGCTGTGTAAAAACAGCCATTTGATTCTTTCTTCAGCAGTCTTATAGCTTGGGGGTATAAACTGTTAAGGAGCCTTTTGTACCGAGACTTGGCGCTCCAGTACAGCTTTCCGTGCAGTAGCAGAGAACACTCTACGATTTGGGTGACTGGAGTCTGACAATTTTGTAATTTTCTTCCACTGTAAAAATGGTCAGAGTGAAGTGTTCTCTCAATTGTGCCTGGAAGCAGTTGTCTAGCTAGCTAACTCGAGACAGTTAGCTTGGGTGCTTGACTAGTTGTGAGGCCAGAACACCCAGATCAACCGTCTCAGAAGAGAGCGCTCTGATGTCTGAGTAGAGCGCCAGAGAGTATTTTACGAATGCACTTTTAGAGCCGGTGTGAGATATGGGTCTGAAAATGTACCTCAATGCAGGGATGGAATATACCACTGCACTCCAAATGTTATCTTTATCGACACTGCTCCATCGAAGATTGAGATACTGTTGCTTGTTCCTGGAAAACTGCCCTTTTCGTCCTCATGCTAGCTGGCAGTAGCCACAACGGCCAATATGGAATGGCATGTCGCGTTGAACAAATGAGCTGATTGGCCTACACTGCCATTCCAAAATGTGTGGCTCAGTGTAAATAAGCTTAGCTGCAGGGTTGGTCAGTCATTGATCTTGCTTTGTACTCTACCCCTCAGGTGTTTAATGTGCATTTCTGTTAGGTAGCTAGATACATTGCTGCTTGTAAGCAAATTCTTTCATACATTCACACTTTTAGTGAACCTGACAAAATGTACATTTTTTGTTGTTGCAGCTATTAGTAATTGTCTTGTTAACTTGGATTTGGATTTTAATTGGCTGTATCTGTGTTCCTTATAGATTGATCTGGACATTATTGATGTGAGCAACCTGAACAGACAGTTCCTGTTCCAGAAGAAACATGTGGGAAAGTCCAAGGCTCAGGTAGGGGACCCAATATTTATTTTCACAAACATGCATCACTACTTGATCCTTTTGGTCCATTCTCACTTTTGCTGTAGGCTATGTAGCTATACAACCAAAATACTATGTCAGGCGTAGGCAACTAGATTCAACCGCAGGCTGATTAAAAAAAAAAAAAAAAAAAACATTCCCCCCCAGAGCAGATAGTCACGATGCTGGAAAATAAATATAACAATTTGCACATTGCAAATTACCACAATTTAAGCCCCAAAATAGATTGTATTTGAACATTTCATTCCTTGATTACATTGAGACACAATCACCTCTCTTTTTATTTGTGGGAATACTTGGGAGCAGATTTCCTAAATCAAAATAGTTTTAAGCTGAACAACTGGTGATTTCTAGTCTTTTTGACCCAAAGCTACGTTTATTTTATTTATTATATATTTTTTATTTTGTTACTCAACTCTTGGGGGCTGCCTGTTGCCAACCCCTACTATAAATGAACTTGTGGCTGTCTTGCAGGTGGCCAAAGAGAGTGTGCTGCAATTCTGTCCTACTGCCAATATCACGGCCTACCATGACAGCATCATGAAGTAAGTCAACTAACTACTGTAGTTATGTGCATGATTGTTCATTGTGCATATGATATTGTGTGTGTTTGTCACCATGAGTTGCCGATGGGAAAACTGAGATGTCCTTGGTCTGTTTGTCCTTCCCAGTCCAGATTACAATGTGGAATTCTTCAGGAACTTCATGCTTGTAATGAATGCCTTGGACAATCGAGGTATAGTGGAATCTCAATGCCTTCCTAATGAAACCCTCAATACTGATCCCTAGTCAATTTGTCTGTTTGTAGAGTATATGTGTTATCTTTTCCCAATTATTATGGTCCTTGTCTTACCGCCAGCCAATGTTCCCTCTAAGCTGCGTGCAGTAGCCCGAGACTGCCGTTCAGCTCCCGTGGACTGCCACACAGAAGAAATATAAGCCCATGGAGAGAAGCACGAGATTGAACTTCACAACTTACTAGAGTTTTCCCTGTTAACACTCAACGTTTCCCATTACTCTGGCAATTGTGATTGAATCAACGCAATATTAGCCCCTTTCAATGCAACATATTGAAACAAAACAAACTATGCAAGACTAAGTATCCAAGAGATTTGTTGTATGCAGAACGCATCGGAGTAGGATTCTATTGAATTGACACACACTACTCAGACCGTACTCTACACAGACCGGTGCGGCATAACCAATCAGAGCTGCAGTAGGCCTATATGCAAATGGATCAATGCGATATATGGATCTGTGGCACTTTGAACTGAACTGTTGACAGCATGAGCGGTCCTGAGTAGCTGCGCTTGTTTTGAGATCAAAGCAAGAGCTGCATGTAGCCACGTGTGTACATTTTGTTCATATCTTTTTTTTTTGCTAGTTAGTGAGTTATTAGCCCAGTTATAGAGCATTTGTAGTCAGCAATAGGGGTGATTGCTTCCTACAAGAGCATAAAACATGTTTTTAAAAACATTTTGTGGAACATTGCTGACAGCTGAATCTTTTCTTCCTTGCAGCGGCTCGTAACCATGTGAACAGGATGTGTCTTGCAGCTGACATTCCCCTTATTGAGAGTGGCACAGCTGGCTACCTTGGGCAGGTGACCGTTATTAAGAAGGTAAGAAACAGATTAAAACATCTAAGGATGAGTTTAAAATTTGATTGTGAATCACATGTGTGTAGTTGTCAACCACAACCTGTGAGTACCATTCATCCAATTGTTAATGTTGAGCACCAATGTAACACATAACAACCACTCCCTCTTCTTGTTTTTACACACTACAGGGTCTTACTGAGTGCTATGAGTGCCAGCCCAAACCCACACAGAAAACGTTCCCTGGCTGCACCATTCGCAACACCCCATCTGAGCCCATACATTGCATTGTGTGGGCCAAGTACCTTTTCAAGTAAGTTTAGTAAAAGTGCTTGTATCTCTCTCGTAGTAAACAATTGCGAAGTAGATGACTTTTCATTTTACCCAATAGGGGGTTAATGATGGGATTCCTGGTGTAGATCTGTTATTGCGATCAGGTTGGTTGAGCTGTCGTCCATGGTATTGACAATCCAGTTCTATCTTCACCTCAGCCAGCTTTTTGGAGAGGAAGATGCAGATCAAGAGGTGTCCCCTGACACAGCTGACCCAGAGCTTTCATGTGAGTATAACAAAACCCTTGAACATTCTCCAACTGCCACTCTCCCTGGTCTCCATGCGACTGAGTCGTGTGTACTCTGGGCTTCATTGGGATAATAATATATGCCATTGGATATTTGTTGCCTATTCCCAGGGAACCCTGCAGACACTGAAGCCCGAGCCACAGCATCTGACCAGGATGGAGACATCAAACGTGTGTCCACTAAGGACTGGGCACGTTCTACTGGCTACGACCCAGTCAAACTCTTCAACAAGGTACTGTAGGCTTAAGGGTGAGCAAGCATTTACTCGAGGACTGCTTGAATGTGGCCCCATGTCTTGTTGTCAAGCAGCTTATTACCCTAAGCTATGGGTATTAAAATGTATAGAAATAGCTACTAGTCCAGAACTATATTTGTGTGGTCCTCCAGCTTTTTAAAGATGACATCCAGTACCTCCTGACCATGGACAAGCTGTGGAAGAAGAGGAAAGCCCCACTGCCTCTGGATTGGCTTGAGCATCAGAAACTTAGTAAGATATTAGCATCCTATATTATATTGCTCCAATTTGAATTAGTTTTTTATTTTAATTTTTTTCAAAGAAATTGAATTAGAAAATATTCTAATACAAATTGAATTTGAATATTTTCTGATTCATTTTCTGGTCTTGTTACAGAAGCTTTGAGGTTTCGGTTTGTGATTCTCTCTGTGTGATAGCGTGTCCCCAGGGGGTGACTGGGACGGGATTGAAGGACCAGCAGGTGTTGTGTGTGGCAGGCTACTGCCAGCTCTTCTCCCGCAGTGTGGAAACCCTGCACTCCATGCTGGCTGACAAAGGGGATGGAGCAGAGCTTGTGTGGGACAAGGTGAGGACACACAGGGAATGGATTTGGATGGGTAACTGTGCAGGGTCTAAACTGGAACACAATATATTATCAAGGTACAACAGAACGGTGAAGCTGACGCGCTCATAGTTTAAGCTTAAAGTTGCATTGCAAGTTCTTTGGCAGTCCATTTGATTGTCTTCCTCTTGTTGCTAGGATGACCCTCCAGCGATGGACTTTGTGACAGCAGCTGCCAACCTGCGCATGTATATTTTCAGCATGAATATGAAGAGCCGTTTTGACATCAAGTGTGGGTATTTTGAGTGAAAGCTGTCTAACATTTTTATTTTTTATTTTTTTACAAATGCATGTGTCATTTTGATTTAATATAAATAAGTGATTTTACTTTTGATAAAATTTGCAAGGTCTGTTTCCTAGTAAGCTGTTTTGATGTGTTGTAAATTGTTCCTTGCAGCCATGGCAGGGAACATCATTCCAGCGATTGCCACGACCAATGCAGTCATTGCTGGCCTCATAGTGCTGGAGGCACTGAAGATTCTTTCAGGAGATGTGGAGCAGTGTCGCACGGTGAGAAATCAGGAGTGATCCTTTCTGCTAAGGGTGGTTCTAAGCCTTCAAACATTTTGTCATTTTAACTAGGAACCAAACAGGACGAACCTGAGCTTGTCCAATACAAACTCTTGTTTTCGTTGCATACCATTTTCCATTTGGATCTAACCGCTTCCGTTGCTAAATGTTTTGCTGTGGTGTGCAACTAATGAATACACCCCAGGGGAAGTTTGACAGTAGGAATGGGGAACTATTTTCAAAACTCATATAATTTTAAGTACATAACACAGCATTTATTTCAAAATACATTTGGTGACGGAACGGTTTTGTTGTAGCCCTCTTACCTGCCTGTCATTTTGTATCATTCTCTGTAATAGTAGCTGTGATGGTTGCCGTGTAACTGGGGGCCCCTAAAGTCAAGGGCGCGGCAGGCCAGTCAACTTCTTCCACACCGATCTCGCCAAACCATTTCTGTATGAACCTTGCTTTGTACATGGGCAATTTCATGAAACAGGATAGGGCCTTCCCCAAACTGTTGCCACAGTTGGAAGCACAGAATTGTCTAGAATGTAATTGAATGCAGTAGGGTTACGATTTCCCTTCGCTGGAACTAAGAGGCCTAGTCCGAACCATGAAAAACGGCCCCAGACCATTATTCCTCCTCCACCAAACTTTACAGTTGGCAATGTGCATTCGGGCAGGTACCGTTCTCCTGACATCCACCAAACAGAATCGTCTGTTGGGCTGCCGGATGGCTGAGTGTGAACCACCACTCCCAGAGGATGCATTCCCACTGCTCCAGAGTCCAATGGCGGTGAACTTTACACCAATCCAGCCGACACTTGGCATAGATAATTTCTCTTGTTACTATTTTTATAATGTAACTGCATTGTTTGAAAGAGATCGTAAGCAAGCATTTCACTGTAAATTCTATACCTGTTGTATTTGGCGCATGTGACCATAACATTTGATTTGAGTTATGTAGCATATAGGCATGGCCTATGCCAATGTGCACAAACAATGCCGGCAAGTTAATCTCTCTAAAGAGCCAAAAATAAAAGTGATTATTCTGGATCCTGCTTTGACATACTGCACATAAATATCCTTCATGTGTTCCCTGAACATGTTAGTTGAAATATCTGACTTTTGCCAGGTCTTACTTGGCACCGGGAAAAAGTAAGTCTAGAGCTCTCCTGCATAGTTACTTTGCTTCAAAGTATAGCCATTTTATACCTGTTTTAAGGAATTTATTAGACTTTTTGGTTGTAGGCTAATGTTATAGCATAATACCTCAGAGCGAGCTATTGAGTGTGTAGACTTTTTGTCCAGCTCTACTCTAGCACACTGCTCAACAGGACGTTGTTAATCTGACTCCTATGTGGCCTAGCTCTCCAGATGGAGAGTAACAGTGCTGTATATTTGACTTTAATGCATTTTTTTCAGTGGTATCATTATGATATTGAGTGTCATTATCCTAGGCTGGTTTTGGTATTGAACCCAAAATTCTGAACACTTAGTTTGTGATCTAGCTAATGAAAGGGCTCCCGAGTGGAGCAGTGGTCGAAGACACTGCATCTCAGTGCTAGAGGTGTCACTACAGACCCTGGTTCGATTCCCTGCTGTATCACAACCAGCTGTGATTGGGAGTCGCATAGGGCGGCACACAATTGACCCAGTGTCATTAGGGTTTGGCCAGGGTAGGCCGTCATTGTAAATAAGAATTTGTTCTTAACTGACTTGCCTAGTTAAATAAAGGTTATAAAAATGATTAGCCCATCGAGGTAACCTAAACAAATGCAGATGGGCAACCCCATGCTTTACCCATCTATAACCTAGCCACTATGCTACATCAGTAAGCCTAAAATGGCACACCTGCCTGATAATATAAGCTATAGCCTTCTGATGAAAGTCAGCCCAAAAACTTTTTGCCAATATGTGCTCATTTCTGGAGAGGAATATTGGCGTGTGTGTGGTGCGTGCAGACATCAAGTTGGTATTAATTTGCATTCCATGTGCCATTAAAAATGTAGCGTCATTGAACCTGCAGATACCCTGTGGTTGTGAATAATTTAATGGCAACTCGGGGCTGTTTTAGTGTATCGCTAGTGTGATCTGAAACTTATTCCAATGTTCATTCCTGTATTGTCTTCCTAGATCTTCCTGAACAAACAGCCCAACCCCAGGAAAAAGTTGCTGGTTCCGTGTGCTTTGGACCCACCCAGTGCCAACTGTTATGTGTGCGCCAGCAAGCCAGAAGTCACAGTCAAACTGAATGTGCACAAAACTCTTGTGCTGGCCCTACAAGACAAGGTAATGTATGGCTTTCTGGCTCCTTTTTCATGTAACCATGCTTACAATCATACTGATAAAGCCAGACAAATGCACAGACTGAGACATTTTTGACCAGGGAGGAAGAGATAAAGCCATGTAGATATTGACTAGTGGGTTGCATGTAAAATCTAAACAAAACAAGATTTGTTTTGTTGCAAGCATGACAGTGAAATGTGATCAGCATATATATTTAACCTTTTTTTTAATACTGTTATTTAACTAGGCAAGTCGGTTAAGAACAAATTCTTATTTTCAATGACGGCCTAGGAACAGTGGGTTAACTGCCTTGTTCAGGGGTATTGTAAATAAGAATTTGTTCTTAACTGACTTGTCTAGTTAAATAAAGGTTATAAAAATGATTAGCCCATCGAGGTAACCTAAACAAATGCAGATGGGCAACCCCATGCTTTGTGTCACTACAGACCCTGGTTCGATTCCCTGCTGTATCACAACCAGCTGTGATTGGGAGTCGCATAGGGCGGCACACAATTGACCCAGTGTCGTTAGGGTTTGGCCAGGGTAGGCCGTCATTGTAAATAAGAATTTGTTCTTAACTGACTTGCCTAGTTAAATAAAGGTTATGTGAACAACATATTTTTACCTTGTCGACTTGGGGATTCGATCTTGCGACCTTTCTGTTACTAGTCCAATGCTCTAACCACTAGGCTACCTGCCACTCCATAACCATGTGTTCAGCTAAAGACTTGTTTCTTTGTTAGATATTAAAGGAGAAGTTTGGGATGGTGGCGCCAGATGTGCAGATCGAGGATGGGAAAGGGACAATCCTTATCTCCTCTGAGGAGGGTGAAACAGAAGGTATGAGACAATCACAGAATATTATCAGACTGTCCCAAAGGAGACCAGTAGAGGACTGCATATTGCACTCAACAGTTAAGGGTTTGCATTTGAAATATTTGTACTGTTCGAATAATATCATGACATTCTTTCGGATAGTCGAAATGCATGTTTTTTGTGAGACAGCTCTTGTTTGCTGCGTGACTCGGGAGAGCTGCAGTAGAGTGGGGGAAGGGCAGGGGCCGGTATATGTGAGAGATGGGATGGATAGACAGAGTGAAAGTAGCCATAGTCATGCTCGTTTGACAAACTTGCTGCTATAGGTTATCTATCATACCATCTGGTAGTGCCTGTTTTAACTACAGTGGCAAGAAAAAGTATGTGAACCCTTTGGAATTACCTGGACTACTGCATAAATTGGTCATAAAATTTGATCGGATCTTTATCTAAGTCACAACAATAGACAAACACAGTCTGCTTAAACTAACACTATGTTTTCATGTCTTTATTGAACACCGTGTAAACATTCACAGATCAGGGTGGGGAAAGTATGTGAACCCTTGGTTTTAATAACTGGTTGACCCTACTTTGGCAGCAATAACCTCAAGCAAATGTTTTCTGTGGTTGTGGCTCAGACCTGCACAACGGTCAGGAGGAATTTTTGACCAGTCCTCTTTACAAAACCGTTTCAGTTCAGCAAAATTCTTGGGATGTCTGGTGTGAAGCGCTCTCATGAGGTCATGCCACAGCATCTCAATCTGATTGAGGTCAGGACTCTGACCGGGCCACTCCAGAAGGTGTATTTTCTTCTGTTGAAGCCATTCTGATGTTGATTTACTTCTGTGTTTGGGTGATTGTCCTGTTGCATCACCCAACTTCTGTTTAGCTTCAATTGGTGGACAGATAGCCTTCCATATTCTACTGCGATATGTCTTGATAAACTTGGGAATTCATTTTTCTGTCAATGATAGCAAGGTGTCCAGGCCCTGAGGCAGCACCAAACCATGATGCTCCCTCCACCATACTTTACAGTTGGGATGTTTTTTCTTCCACAGTGTTGTGTGTTCCTGCCAAACAACTCAACTTTAGACAATTTGTGTTACTGTGGACTGAACATCAAGGCTTTTAGAGATATTTTGTAACCCTTTCCAGCTTTATGCAAGTCAGTGAATCAGAAGATTCAATATTAAGAAATCTCTTTTGTTCAAGGCATGGTTCACATCATGCAATGCTTCATGTGAATAGCAAACTCATAATTTTGTGTGTTTTTATAGGGCAAGGCAGCTCTAACCAATCTCCAATCTGGTCTCAATGATTGTACTCCAGGTTAGCTGACTCCTGATTCCAATTAGCTTTTAGAGAAGTTATTAGGCTAGGGGTTCACATACTTTTTCCAACCTACACTGTGAATGGTTAAATGATATATTCAGTATAGACAAGAGAAATACAATGATTTGTGATTTAGTTTAAGCAGACTGTGATTTTGATGAAGATCAGATCAAATTTTGTACCAATTTATGCAGAAATCCAGATAATACCAAAGCGTTCACATACTTTTTCTTGACACTGTACGTCAAATCGACAAAGTAGCTAGCTAGCTAGCTAGCTAGCTAGCTAGCTAGTTAATTGAGGCACTCTCCGAACTGCTTACCCCTCCAAGAGGGAGGCAAGCTTACATGAGATGAGATTCTTAGCTCTACTCCCTTAAAGCATTAACACAATCAAGAACCTATTCTTACCAGTTTTCACAGCCTACATGTGTCTTAAAATAGGTGAGTGATATGATCTTTAGAGCCTAAACAGACTGAACAACAAGGAGACAGGTTAAATAGTAATTTTTTTAAAGCCTTGAAACAATTGAGACATGGATTGTGTATGTGTGCCATTCAGAGGGTGAATGGGCAAGACCAAATATTTAAGTGCCTTTTGAACAGGGTATGGTAGTAGGTGCAAGCCCGGGCGCACTGGTTTGTGTCAAGAAATGCAACACTGCTGGGTTTTTCAAGCTCAATAGTTTCCCGTGTGTATCAAGGATGGTCAACCACCCAAAGGACATCCAGCCAACTTGACACAACTGTGGGAAGTATTGGGAGTCAACATGCCAGCATCCCTGTGGAAAGTTTTCCACACCTTGTAGAGGGTTATTGCAGCAGGCCACACCTGGTTGCACTTCTTCTAAATACTCTTGCAAATAATCCGATACTAACGTCTGTTGGGATATTTGATTAACTGTGCCCACCCCTAAACAGAATACGCTCTTATTATCATCAGTATACAAATCTTTTCATGCACCATTCTCTTCTCATAGCAAACAACTGCAAGTTCCTGTCTGACTTCGCGATTCGAAATGGCAGCCGTCTGCAAGTGGATGACTTTCTGCAGGATTACACACTCCTGGTTAATGTGATTCACTGGTAAGCAAAGGATGTATTTCTCTGTGTGCTGTATTCGCCTTTGTATTTCCCTAATGTAAATGTATTTCTGCTGAAAAAGTGAAAACTTGGAGAAGGATGTGGAATTTGAGGTGGTGGGTGATGCACCTGACAAGGCCCCAACCATGTCACATGAAGAGGGAAAGAACGTTGCCAATGGCAACAAAGAATCTTCAGAACCGTCCACCTCTTCCGAAGGTCAGCAAAACTGACATTGTCTACAGAAATTAACTATTTTAGACTACATCTGATAATTCAAATCCTGGTCATAAGTAATCAGTCCAGTCCTTAAACCATTTGTTTATAGTGCTGAGAATGAGGCAATGTTTCTTCTGTAGTTGAATGTGAACTCTAAAGGGGTACAGGTACATCTGACTTTTTTTTCCTCTTGCTTTCCTTTCACCTCTTAGCTCCTGCTAAACAGAATGACATTCTGATAGTTGATTCAGACGAGGAGGCGCCGTCCTCCAGCACTATGGCTGTCAGCATGGAGTCAGGAGGCCACAAGAGGAAGCTCCATGATGCTGAGACAGGCGAGGCCTCAGCTAAGCGCCAACACCTGAGTCAACCCTCAGCTGATGATGATAATGACATCATTGCGCTGGACTAGCATGTCTCTCAACACCCCCCCCCCACATAGAAGAAGGGAACTATTTTCATGCGCCATTCCTCTTTCCAAACATTTGTAAATAATGTACAAAACTTACATTTTCTGGTTATTTGGGGTCAACAGAGTACTGTTTACAGTGGACATTTTGATACATTGCATCTATTTGTGATAAAATATTTTAAGATTTAAAAAAAAAAAAAAAAAAAAAAAAATAATGTAATTGTTTTGTCATAAATTGGGGGTGTTTTTTTGGGGAGATTGAAAGAAACATTTAAAAAGGTGCTACAGCTAGAATTTCTCCTCTATGTGGAAGCAGGTGAATTGCAACTGCAATAGGCATTCAAAGAAAATCTGCCCCTCCCATTCATCCCATTTCCCTGTAGAATTAGTAACGTGCTTTTTATTTTTTTCACCTTTATTTAACCAGTTAGGCTAGTTGAGGACAAGTTCTCATTTACAACTGCAACCTGGCCAAGATAAAGCAAAGCAATTTGACACATACAACAACAGTTACACATGGAATCAACAAACATACAAGTCTATACACAGTGTTGTGCAAGTAAGGGATGTAAGGCAATAAATAGGCCATGGTGGCGAAGTAATTGCAATATAGCAATTAAACACTGGAGTGATAGATGTGCAAGTAGAGATACTGTTGTATATTTTTCTTCAGTTCTATAAAAAAAAAAAATATTTTTGGATGGTACAATGCTTCCCAACACTATTTTCTCACATAAACTGAAATTGAGCCAACCATGTAGAATTTTTGCAACTAGGAAAAGTGATTTCTACATTGGCCAATTGACCCATCATAGATAACACAGCCACAAAGTCAAATTAGCTTGCCCATTCTGACAACAGATACTGCTCTGGTGGGAGAAATCAATAGGTGAATATCACTGCCAATAACAACACTGGTAAGTAATACTGTGAAACACTATCATTCCACTATTACTGCAGGTAGTTAGTCGGAAGTTTACATACACTTAGGTTGGAGTCATTAACTTGTTTTTCAACCACCACAAATTTCTTATAAAATATTGTTTTGGCATGTCGGTTCGGACATTACTTTGTGCATGACGCAAGTCGTTTTCCAACAATTGTTTAGACATTACACTTATAATTCACTATCACAATTCCAGTGGGTCAGAAGTTTACATACACTAAGTTGACAGTGCCTTTAAACAGCTTGGAAAATTCCAGAAAATGATGTCATGGCTTTAGAAGCTTCTGATAGGCTAATTGACATTTCAGTCAGTTGGATGTGTACCTGTAGATGTATTTCAAGGCCTACCTTCAAACTCAGTGTCTCTTTGCTTGACATCATGGCAAAATCCAAAGAAATCAGCCAATACCTCAGAACAATTGTAGACCTTCACAAGTCTGGTTCATCCCTGGGAGCAATTTCCAAAATGCCTGAAGGTACCAATGTCATCTGTACAAACAATAGTATGCAAGTATAAACACCATGGGACCACGCAGCTGTCATACCGCTCAGGAAGGAGATGCGTTCTGTCTCCTAGCGATGAATGTACTTGGTGCGAAAAGTGCAAATCAATCCTAGAACAACAGCAAAGGACCTTGTGAAAATATTGGCGGAAACAGGTACAAAAGTATCTATATCCACAGAAAAACGAGTCCTATATTGATATACTTGAAAGGCCGCTCAGCAAGGAAGAATGCCACTGCTCCAAAACCGCCATAAAAAAGCCAGACTACGATTTGCAACTGCACATGGGGACAAAGATCGTACTTTTTGGAGAAATGTCCTGGTCTGATGAAACAAAAATAGAACTGTTCGGCCATATTGGCCATCGTTATGTTTGGAGGAAAAAGGGGGAGGCTTGCAAGCCGAAAAACACCATCCCAACCGTGAAGCACGGGGGTGGAAGCATCATGTTGTGTGGGTGCTTTGCTACAAGAGGGACTGGTGCACTTCACAAAATAGATAGCATCATGGGGTAGGAAAATTATGTGGATATATTGAAGCAACGTCTCAAGACATCAGTCAGGAAGTTAAAGCTTGGTCGCAAATGGGTCTTCCAAATGGACAATGACCCTAAGCATACTTCCAAAGTTGACCTCAATCCTATAGAAAATTTGTGGGCAGAACTGAACAATTTTATGCGAGCAAGGACGCCTCCAAACCTAACTCAGTTACACCAGCTCTGTCAGGAGGAATGGGCTAAAATTCACCCAACTTATTGTGGAAGGCTGCCCAAAACGTTTGACCCAAGTTAAACAATTTAAAGGCAATGCTACCAAATACTAATTGAGTGTATGTTAACTTCTGACCCACTGGGAATGTGATGAAATAAATAAATGCTGAAATAAATCACTCTCCTATTATTCTGACATTTCACATTCTTCAAATAAAGTGGTGATCCTAACTGACCTAAAACAGGGAATTTTTACTAGGATTAAATGTCAGGAATTGTGAAAAACTGAGTTTAAATGTATTTGGCTAAGGTGTATGTACACTTCCGACTTCAACTGTATATTTTGGACATTTTCTGAAATTACAATGCTAACATTCTTTTCCCCCTAAGTCCTGTGTAGCACCTTTAATACCAAATGTTTTCAGGGTATTTCCTCCAGATCATTGTAAAAAAAAAATACCCAATTATTTCTTTGGGTCTAGCATTGACTGAATTTTCTTTGTAATTGTTGACCATTGACCAATTGCAAGGTGAGTTGCTTTGTCACAGCTGGCTAAAAAATGTATTGTTATTGGTGATTGTTACTTTATTTATACATTCGTTTTTCATGTGGTTTATAGTTTGATCCATCATAGCTGGGCCTTGACCTTTGGACCAAGTAGGTAACAACAGAATAAACACTTACAGATCTAATGACCCAAAACTTGTTTTCTTAAGCTTTAGCATACACAGTATTACTAGCATACATAATATATCAGAATTGCGCTGCCTGTGTCAACCACTAATGGCCAGTACAGTGTACAATTGTGGCCAAAAGCTTTGAGAATGACACAAATATTAATTTTCAAAGTCTGCTGCCTCAGTTTGTATGATGGCAATTTGCATATACTCCAGAATGTTATGAAGAGTGATCAGATGAATTGCAATTAATTGCAAAGTCCCTCATTGCCATGCAAATGAACTGAATCCCCCCCCCCCCCCAAAAAAAAATCCACTGCATTTCAGCCCTGCCACAAAAGGACCAGCTGACATCATGTCAGTGAATCTCTCATTAACACAGGTGTGAGGGTTGACGAGGACAAGGCTGGAGATCACTCTATCATGCTAATTGAGTTCGAGTAACAGACTGGAAGCTTCAAAAGGAGGGTGGTGCTTGGAATCATTGTTCTTCCTCTGTCAACCAAGGTTACCTGCAAGGAAACGCGTGCTGTCATCATTGCTTTGCACAAAAAGGGCTTCACAGGAAAGGATATTGCTGCCAGTAAGATTGCACCTAAATCAACCATTTATCGGAACTTCAAGGAGAGCGGTTCAATGGTTGTGAAGAAGGCTTCAGGGAGCCCAAGAAAGTCCAGCAAGTGCCAGGACTGTCTCTTAAAGTTGATTCTACTGTGGGATCGGGGCACCACAAGTACAGAGCTTGCTCAGGATTGGCAGCAGGCAAGTGTGAGTGTATCTGCATGCACAGTGAGGCAAGGACTTTTGGAGGATGGCCTGGTGTCAAGAAGGGCAGCAAAGAAGCCACTTCTCTCCAGGAAAAACATCAGGGACAAACTGATATTCTGCAAAAGGTACAGGGAATGGACTGCTGAGGACTGGGGTAAAGTCATTTTCTCTGATGAATCCTCTTTCCGATTGTTTGGGGCATTCGGGAAAAAGCTTGTCCGGAGAAGACAAGGTGAGCGCTGTGTCATGCCAGCAATAAAGCATCTCGAGACCATTTATGTGTGGGGTTGCTTCTCAGCCAAGGGAGTGGACTCACTCACAATTCTTAAGAACACAGCCATGAATAAAGAATGGTACCAACACATCCTCCGAGAGCAACTTCTCCCAGCCATCCAGGAATAGTTTGGTGATGAACAATGCCTTTTCCAGCATGATGGAGCACCTTGCCATAAGGCAAAAGTGATAACTAAGTGGCTCGGGGAACAAAATATCGATATTTTGGGTCCATGGCCAGGAAACTCCCCAGACCTTAATCCCATTGAGAACGTGTGGTCAATCCTCAAAAGGCGGGTGGACAAACAAAAAAACACATTCTGACAAGCATTGGTTATTCAAGAATGGGCTGCCATCCGTCAGGATGTTGCCCAGAAGTTAATTCACAGCATGCTAAGGCGGATTGCAGAGGTCTTAAAAAAGAAGGGTCAACACTGCAAACATGGACTCTTTGCATCAACTTTATGTAATTGTCAATAAAAGCCTTTGACACTGCTTGTAATTATACTTCAGTATTCCATAGTAACATCTGATAAAAAATATCTAAAAAAGACACGGAAGCAGCAAACTTTGTGGAAATTAATATTTGTGTCATTCTCAAAACTTTTGGCCACGATGAACATACAGTGCCTTGAAGTATTCATACCCATGGCTTATTCCACAATTTTGTTGTATTACAGCCTGAATATGTTTTTAGAAATTTGTGCAGATTTATTGAAAATGAAATAGATTTATGTCAAAACTGTAACTTGTCCACATTCACTGTCTTGCTTTATTTGATCCCATATTTTACAAGGTAAGTTGACTGAGAACACATTATTTACATTAACAACCTGGGGAATTATTACAGGCGAGAGGGGGGTGAATGAGCCATTTGGAAGCTGGGGATGATTAGGTGGCCATGATGGTATGAGGGCCAGATTGAGAATTTAGTTAGGACACAATGGGATATTTAGTGGCAACAGAGTCAAGACACCTATTTAACATCCCATTCAAAAGAGCATACCCTAACTGGGAAAAATCCCCCAATCACTGCCGCATAGGGATATTATTATTTATTTTTTTAGACCAGAGGAAAAAGTGCCTGCTACTGGCCCTCCAATACCACTTCCAGCCACATCTGGTCTCCCATCCAGGGATCAAACATAACCAACCCTGCTTGGCTTCAGAGGAAGCCAGCAGTGGTATGCTGCAGTCACTACAAAGATATGGGTGTCCTGCCTAACTCAAATGGTAAACAAATCCATTGTAGATTTGACTTTGTGTTTTATATTATTGTCCTGCTGAAAGGTGAATTTATCTCCCATTGTCTGGTGGAAAGCAGACTGAACAAGGGTTTCCTCTAGGATTTTGCTATGCTTAGCTCAACTTGTGGAGTATCTATCAGTTTTCCACAATTACAGCTGTTTTAAAGTCACCATTAACCTCATTGTGAAATCCCAGAGCGGTTTCCTTCCTCTCCGGAAACTGAGTTAGGAAGGACGCCTGTACGTGGGTGTGACTGGGTGTATTGATACACCCTCCAAAGTGTAATCAATAAGTTCACCATGCTCAAAGGGATATTTTTTTCTTGTCTGCTTTTATTTATTTTTACCCATCAATGGGTGATTATTTTGTATTTTTTTTTGAGCATTGGAAAACCTCCCTGGTCTTTGTGGTTGAATCTGTGTTTGAAATTCACTGCTCAACTGAGGGACCATACAGATTATTGTATGTGTTGGGTACAGAGATGATGTAGTCGATCAGAAATCATGTTAAACACTAATATTGCACACAATGTCCATGCAACTTATTCTGTGCAAGGCAACTAGGCAACATTTTAGTCCTGAACTTATTTAGGCTTGAGATAACAAAGGGGTTGAATAGTGAGTGACTCAAAATATTTCAGCTTTTTATTTTTATATAGATTTTTATATATTTTTTTTACAGTAAATACATAATTCCACTTTGTGCAGGCCAGTGACCAAAAAAATCTTAGATGAATCCATTTTAAATTCAGTGGGACAAAATGTGTAAAAAGTTAGTGGGTGTGAATACTTTCAGAAGGTATATGTTTGGAATTTCCGTACTTTGCAGTTGTTTTTACTGGATACAACACGTGTGTTACTGTGAAACCCTTTCATTGCTTGGTTTTGGTTTGATAATAAGTGATGTCTTGTTTTTGCCACAGTTCTTTATAAATGGTTCAGATGGAGAAAACACCTCATTATATAGCATTTACAACTGGATACTTTTACAGCCATGATTTCCAGAACAGCAAGTATGTTTCATAATGTCCTTCTCACCTTGAGATAGTATTTTGTGTGTTCCACTTCCAGCGTGGTGTCCCAGGACTCAAGGAATATTTTGTAATTGAAGGTGTGTGGGTGAGTGTGTAGGGATTAAAGTCCAAAAGAGTAATCACAGTCCTGTCAGTGACACTCCTAAATGGGGTACAAAATTGCAAAGCCATTAGCAAGTTTACAATAATGCCATTCCTAAGGAGCTGTAGCTAAACATATTCTCAGTCAAGTACTAGTACAACGTTTGCATAACATTTGCAAGACCTCTGTTAGTCAAAATTACCTCATCCAATTATTTACATTAAACCAGAAAATAACACTTGGGCTGTTTGTATTTGTGCATTTGTGTGCTCAACCACAATTGGAAACTACTATTTTTATTATAGACACAAAGCACTGTACATTTTACCATACAGGTGAAGACGGAAGTTTACATACACCTTAGCCAAATACATTTAAACTCAGTTTTTCACAATTCCTGACATATAATCCGAGTAAAATTCCCTGTCTTAGGTCAGTTAGGATCACCACTTTATTGGAAGAATGTGAAATGGCAGATTTTTTAAATTTTTTTTTTTTACCTTTACTAGGCAAGTCAGTTAAGAACAAATTCTTATTTTCAATGACGGCCTAGTGGGTTAACTGCCTGTTCAGGGGCAGAACGACAGATGTGTACCTTGTCAGCTCGGGGATTCGAACTTGCAACCTTTCGGTTACTAGTCCAACGCTCTAACTACTAGGCTACCCTGCCGCCCCAGAATAATAGAAGAGAGAATGATTTATTTCAGCTTTTATTTCTTTCATCACTTTCCCAGTGGGTCAGAAGTTTACATACACTCAATTAGTGTTTGGTAGCATTGTCTTTAAATTGTTTAACTTGGGTCAAACTTTTCAGGCAGCCTTCCACAAACTTCCCACAATAAGTTGGGTGAATTCCTCCTGACAGAGCTGGTGTGACTGAGTCAGGTTTGTAGGCCTCCTTGCACGCACACGTTTTTTCAGTTCTGCCCACAAATTTTCTATAGGATTGAGGTCAGGGCTTTGTTATGGCCACTCCAATACCTTGACTTTGTTGTTCTTATGCCATTTTGCCACAACTTTAGAAGTATGCTTGGGGTCATTGTCCATTTGGAAGACCCATTTGCAACCAAGCTTTAACTTCCTGACTGATGTCTTGAGACGTTGCTTCAATATATCCACATAATTTTCCTTGCTCATGATGCCATCTATTTTGTGAAGTGTACCAGTCCCTCCTGCAGCAAAGCACCCCCACAACATGATGCTGCCACCCCTGTGCTTCACGGTTGGGATGGTGTTCTTCGGCTTGCAAGCATCCCCTTTTTCCTCAAAACATAATGGTTTTTGTTTCATCAGACCAGAGGACATTTCTCAAAAGTACCATCTTTGACCCCATGTGCAGTTGCAAACTGTAGTCTGGCTTTTTTAATGGTGGTTTTGGAGCAGTGGCTTCTCCCTTGCTGAGCGGACTTTTCAGGTTGTCGATGTAGGACTCGTTTTACTGTGGATATAGATACTTTTGTACCCATTTTCTCCAGCATCTTCAAAAGGTCCTTTGCTGCTGTTCTGGGATTGATTTGCACTTTTCGCACCAAAGTACTTTCATCTCTAGGAGACAGAATGCGTCTCCTTCTTGAGCGGTATGATGGCTGCGTGGTCACATGGTATTTATACTTGCGTACTATTGTTTGTACAGATGAATGTGGTACCTTCAGGCGTTTGGAAATTGCTCCCAAGGATAAACCAGACTTGTGGAGGTCTACAATTTTTTTCTGAGGTCTTGGCTGATTTCTGTTGATTTTCTCATGATGTCAAGCAAAGAAGCACTGAGTTTGAAGGAAGGCCTTGAAATACATCCACAGGTACACCTCCAGTTGACTCAAATGATGTTAATTAGCCTATCAGAAGCTTCTAAAGCCATGACATAATTTTCTGGAATTTTCCAAGCTGATAAAAGGCACAGTCAATTTCGTGTATGTAAACGTCTGACCCACTGGAATTGTGATACAGTGAATTATAACTGAAATAATCTGTAAACCATTTTTGGAAAAACTACTTTTGTCATGCGCAAAGTAGATGTCCTAACTCACTTGCCAAAATTATAGTTTGTTAACAAGAAATTTGTGGAGTGGTTGATAAACGAGTTTTATTGACTTCAACCAAAGTGTATGTAAACTTCTGACTTCAACTCTATGTGCTGCATCTATTGTAGCGCATGAAACTGTCAGATGTATTGTGCTGTTATACGCTTTGCAAGTCCCGCCTAATTTCTGGATCATGCCCAATACTGTTTTATTTGGGATTCTCGATTGTGCCGGTTTTGGTAAAAAAGCTTAAGGGGATGGGGATGAAGAAATGTAACCACTCAAATTCATGGAGAGAGCTATGGATGCAAAGACTGATCATCCATGATATTAAAATGTACATTTTGAGGCTATATAGTGTTTGTTTACATTTACTTTGTTTACAGACATTAGCTATATTTTGGGTTCTGATGAGGTATGACAGTTGAACTAAGTTCACCATGAGGCATTTATAAGTTATATTCTTCAATGATCAATGGGTACATATTTATAAGTCCAAACATTTAAATGTTTACTAAAGATTGCCCCTTTTTTCTTTCAGAAGGTATTCAGACCCGTTGACCTTTTCCACATTTGTTATGTTACAGCCTTATTCTAAATTCCCCTCATGAATCTACACACAATACCACATAATGACAAATCAAAAACTGTTTTTCAGAAATGTTTGCTAATTTAAAAATGTAAAATCTAATTCACGTAAGTATTCAGACCCTTTACTCAGTAATTTGCTGCAGCACCTTTGGCATTGATTACAGCGTCGAGTCTTCTTGGGTATTACGCTACAAGCTCGGCACACCTGTATTTTATTTGGAGAGTTTCTCCCATTCTTCTATGCAGATCCTCTCAAGCTCTGTCAGGTTGGAAGTTAACGTTGCTGCACAGCCATTTTCAGCTCTCCAGAGATGTTTAGATCGAGTTGAAGTCCGGGCTCTGGCTGGGCCACTCAAGAACATTCAGAGACTTGTCCTGTTGTAAGGTGAACCTGCTCCCCAGTCTGGGGTCCTAACCTGCTCCAGAGCGCTCATCATCAAGGATCTCTCAGTACTTTGCTCTGTTCATCTTTGCCTTGATCTTAACTAGTCTCCCAGTCCGTGCTGCTGAAAAACATCCCCAGAGCATGATGCAACCACCACCATGCTTCACCGTAGGGATGGTGCCAGGTTTACTCCAGATGTGACGCTTTGCATTCAGGCTGAAGAGTTCAATCTCTGGTCACTCTTCCATAAAGGCCTGATTGGTGGAGTGCTGCCGAGATTGTTGTCCTTCTGTAAGATTCTCCCATCTCCACAGAGGAACTCTGGAGCTCAGTCAGAGTGATCATCGTGTTCTTGGTCACCTCCCTGACCAAGGCCCTTCTCCCCCAATTGCTCAGTTTGGCTAGGCGGCTAGCTTTAGGAAGAGTCTTGGTGGTTCCAAACATTTTCCATTTAAGAATGATGGAGGCCACTGTGTTCTTGGGTGTGCTGCAGAAATGTTTTGGTACCCTTTCCCAGATTTGTGCCTCGACACAATCGACACTAAAACTTTAGTGATTGGGAGTCCCATAGGGTGGAGCACAATTGGCCCAGCGTCGTCTGGGTTTGGCCAGGGTAGGCCATCAGTGTAAATAAGAATTTGTTCTGAACTGACTTGCCTAGTTAAATGAAGGTTAGAGAATCCTGTCTCGAAGCTCTATGGACAATTATTTTGACCTCATGGCTTGGTTTTTGTTCTGCCATGCACTGACAACTATGGGACCTTTATAAATAATTTCCAATCAATTGAATTTAGTGGACTCCAAGTTGTAGAAACATCCCAAGGATGATCAATGGAAACATTTCTATAAACCGGTTTTCGCTTTGTCATTATGGGGTATTGTGTGCAGATTGCTGAGGATTCTTTTTGTTTTATATCCATTTTAAAATAAGGCTAGCATAACAAAATATGGAAAAAGTCGAGGAATAGAATGTTTTATATATATATATCCATAAAAATGATACCAACTGATTCATGAATTCAACTTGCTGAGAAAAGCTGCCTGCCTGCCTGTCTCGTCCCAACACATTTATTACTATGGGACAGCTGGAGATTGCAACATTGTTTCAATATTGATATTCAAATGTCAGACAGACCACAAGGTTTATATTAATCTCCACTGTTAAATCAAATGCTAGTCTAAAAGAAATCGGAGATAACATCTAGATGCTTTTTTTAATGGAGATCAAGTTTATAAATTGCCTGGCTGGGCTGATGAGACAGTGGATTGCGCAGTGAGATGGAACAGAGTAAATAGGCATTTTAACGTCATATCTTTAGCCGGTGGTAACTTGTGGAATAGACACCAGTTGGAATACGGTTTTAACCAATCAGAATCCAGGATTAGACCACCCTGTTGTTACAATAAGCAATAAGGCTCGAGGAGGTGTGGTATATGGCCAATATACTAAGGGCTGTTCTTAAGCATGACAACAGAGTGCCTGGACACAGCCCGTAGCTGTGGTATATTGGCCATATACCACAAACCCCGAGGTGCCTTATTGCTATTATAAACTGTTAACCAACTTATTTAGAGCAGTAAAAATAAGTGTTTTGTCATACCCATGGTATAACACAGTGTTCAGCCAATCAGCATTCTTGGCTCAAACACCCAGTTTATGATGTCTGATATACCACGTTTTCAGCCAATCAGCATTCAGGTCTCAAACCACCCGGTTTATAATATCGTATGAAGATATGCTAAAACACTTGTAGTCAATGCCATGGCGACGTTGGCTAGCTAAACTTATGTGTAGATCCGATGACGCGTTTCTAACGGTCGTCTCGCGCAAAACTGCGCATCTGCAGGTCAAAGCTAATCCTTCGATAAAGTTGTTTTTGACGAAAATGAAAACGTGTCAGTTTGTCACTTTCACGAGGTTGGACCAATAACATGTTGGACTACCAAAAACATTGTCTCGAATCGAGGTTGTGCCTTTAGATTTAGAGAAAATTAACAACTAAGGAAGAACTTTTCACTTCTCTCATTGACTTCTCAAACCCCAAACCCTGGCCTGGTCTGTTTCGTTTGTTTTGCAAGCGTTCCCAGAAGTCTCGCAATGTTGTGCCTCTGTTTAGAAACTGTGTGCGACAGCGTTCCAACTGGTCGTTCAGTTCAGCACCATTTCCGTTAAATTGAACGTGCCAGAACGTAAAAACATACCCGAACGCAGCCATGTTGTTTGCATGTGACAAATACAATTTGATTAGGTGTATGGAAGAAGTCGGAGCTCAAGAGTGTAGACGAGTTTCCCTCAAGTAATTAAGAGTTGGAGAGGCGTTCAAGTGGATTTTCCAGTCATATGCTTGTATTTACAAGATGCTATGAACGCAGCATCGTCTCGCGCATGTGGATTGAAACGTCCCTCTAGACGATAAAGCTGATAGGTCGAGATGGGAATTTTGCGACCCCCCACTCAGCAAACTCTTTGTAATGACATTGCTTTGTAAACACATTTACAATCTGTTATTTTCGTTGATGCGGCGCGTGAAATATCTGTAGGAAGCTAAATTAGATGGGTGCGGTGTTCAAGTAAGAGCACGCATCAACAGGACTAGTGAAAAGCTGTAAAACCGGATGGACTTTACTGTCAGTTCGTGAATGTTGTAATCGTGTGAAAGCCTGCCCATTTCGTTGCTACCAGTCAAGCGAGAGGTAGCGAGAGAGACCAGCCATCCAGCCGACAATGTGGAAGACGAGGGTCCCTAAAAAGCAAATCCCGTTAGGTGGAAACAGCTATGAAACCAACCCGTAACACCTGGGGACAAGATGAGCAGTTGACTTGACGTTTTGCCTTCCCTGAAACGATAAATAACAGTTAACTTTGACTCTCGCAACCCTCGAGAAGCGTATTCGAAGAATCCGAGATAATGGTGGCTCTCTCATCGGTTTTAACGCCACTTGCTCGGCAGCTGCACAGACATCTCATCAAGCAAACGAAAGGTCAACGTTTGATACCTGTGAGAAGATGCAACCTCACCGCATGTTCAAGCAAATATGTGCTTTCTGCCTGTAAGTGTCGAAACCTTTTACATATCTTGTATCATTATATTAAGTACAGTTGCTAGTTGTAGGCAATATATTTAAGACTAGAACAGTCAGTGCTATGATCACCACTAGTCACTCAGTCTAGCTGGCAGCGAAGCTGCCACATTCCACACACATGATAAATAACTGTTAAATCTCTCAAGCAGCGGTAACGTTTTAATCAACGTCACTATGGCTACCAATTATGTATATAAATCCTTGGTTGCTACATTACTAAAGGGATAATGACATTGTGCACGCATTGCGATGAAAACAAAGAATACATGGAAACCAGGGAGTGGATTTCTGCATGAGTGAATCTGGTTCATTATGCCAGCAGCATACCATCCGGCATCTCACTGCTGGAATGCCTCTGAAGGGTTGGTCCTGGTTAGTCCCTGGACCATTTGCAGCTGTAAGTGGTGTTGGAGGGCCAGTAGTAGGCACTCTTCCCTAAGGTCTAAAAAATGATCACAAGGCAGTGATTGGAGCCACTGCCCTGTCTTTCGACAGGGTCGTTAAACTAATGTAATGTGTTGTACGCCAACTACGACTCGGCAAAGCATGCAGTTTATTATGCTAGAGATTAAAGAAATTATGAACTTCACAGGGTGGTGAAAGTGCTCAGCCTTTAGCTTGATGCTCCATTCCAATGAATATCAAGGGTCTTATTCTGGTGACATGATGATTGATGCTTGACTGCTGTTTGAGAAATAAAAATATTCTTGCTATTTTGTCCATAATAATCTAATGTAGACTATACCTGCACTGTATCTGCAAGCTGTTTTCTGGTGAGAAAATGAAAATGCTAATTTTTAATACAGATTTTAGAATATTTCCATGAGAATCTCTCATCAATTGGCCAGATTTTTATGCTAATATAATAAAATTTCCATTTAAAAAAAAAAAAAATGAACATTTTCTCACCTGTGGTGTAATTCCAACAAATGGACTTGTTGCCAATGAAAGGCTGTGAGTGATGACGTAGTGCACATAAAAATAACTTTTACAGTTAAATTCCCATGTACCGAAATAAAAAAAAATACAAGTTTAGTCATTCGGGTTAGGGCACATATGTCAGAGTCAAGGCCCGCGGGCCACATCCGGCCCGCGAGAAGGTTTTTTACGGCCCCTGGGATGATCTTGATTTATTATTAGAACCGGCCCGCAGACCGCAGCAAGCCGGCAGCCCGCAGATCTTTTACACGCACCAATACTACATTTCCCACAATGCAACGGTGACGCACCGAGCAGTAGGCTGCTTCATTTCAATATTTATTGGCACAGCAGTCGTCAGCATCACAGTAAAATTAACTTTCAGATACCCATCAAAAATGGCAAAACGGAAGGTGGACACTGAGAACCGGGGTTTCAAACAAGGTGGGAGTCGGAGTATATGTTCACGGAGGTAGCTGGAAAACCTGTGTGTCTTCTGTGTGGAGAAAGTGTGGCGGTACTGAAAGAGTATAATCTGAGACGACATTATGAAACGAAACACGCGGACAAAAACAAGAATATGGACATGGAACAAAGGCTACAAAAGGCAGAGGAATTAAAACGAGGCCTCAAATCTCGACAGGCTCTGTTCAAAAAAGCCAAATCACAAGGCCAGGCTGCTGTCAAGGCCAGTTTTATTTTGGCAGAAGAGATCGCTAAATCAGCCCGGCCATTTACGGAGGGGGATTTCATCAAAAACTGCATGATTAAAGTTTGTGACGAAGTTTGCCCAGAAAAAAGGCAACTCTTTTTAAATGTGAGTCTGAGCAGAAACACCATTGCCGAGAGAGTAGACCAGTTGTCCATCAATCTAAAAGAGCAGCTTGTGAAAAAGGGAAAAGATTTCATTGCATATTCCTTGGCTGTGGATGAGAGCACCGACATTTCTGACATTGCCCAGTTGTCAATTTTCATCCGCGGAGTGGACTCCAGCCTAAGCGTGACAGAGGAGTTTTTGGCTTTACGTCCTATGCATGGCACAACTACGGGGCATGATTTGTATGAAGAGGTGTCAAGATGTGTAAATGAGATGGAGCTGCCTTGGGAAAAACTCGTGGGTTTGACAACCGACGGAGCACCTGCGATGTGTGGACACAGGAGCGGACTGGTGGCGAAGATACGGGAAAAGATGCAAGAGGAAAACGCGACAGGTGAGCTGACAGCTTATCATTGTATCATACACCAGGAAGCGTTGTGCGGTAAAGCCTTGAAAATGGAGCATGTAATGAGCATCATCACGCGCACAGTTAACTTTATCAGAGCCAAAGGTTTGAATCACCGCCAGTTCAAGGCATTTCTGACGGAGTTAGAAACGGAGCATGGTGATTTGCCTTATCACACAGAGGTGCGATGGCTAAGCCAGGGAAAGGTGCTTCAAAGATGTTTCGAGCTTCGTGAGGAGATTTGTCTGTTCTTGGACAGCAAAGGGAAAGACACAACACAACTCCGAGACGAAATGTTTCTGTGTGAAATGGCTTTTCTGTGTGACATTACGAGTCATCTGAATGCAATGAACTTGCAGCTGCAGGGTCGGGATCATGTCATCTCTGATATGTACAGTACAGTGAAGGCATTTAAAACCAAACTGACTCTGTGGGAGACGCAGATGCGGAAAGAAAATTTGAGCCACTTTCCCAGCTGCCAGACCATGAAAGAGAAGCTCTCTACCAGTGCGTTCCCGAGCGCACAGTTGGCTGATAAAATAGGTATGCTTGCCGCTGACTTTCGACGCCGATTTGCTGACTTTGAAGCACAAAAAAGCAGGTTGGAACTGCTCGGTAACCCATTTGCTGTTGACGTGGAAAGCTCACCACCAAACCTCCAAATGGAGTTGATTGACCTCCAATGCAATGATGCACTGAGGGCAAAATATGCGGCAGTGGGTGCTGCGGAGTTCGCCCGTTTCCTCCCCGACACAATGCCCCAGCTGCGCATCCAGGCTGCTCAAACGTTGTCTATGTTTGGCAGCACATACCTGTGTGAACAACTTTTTCTTTGATGAACCTGAACAAAACATCACACAGAAGTCGACTTACTGCTGAACACCTCCACTCAATTCTGAGGATTTCCTCAGCTCAGAGCCTTACCCCGAACATTGATGAACTTGTGGAAAAGATGGGACACCACCAAGTATCACCCTCAACCTCAAACAAGTGAACATTACTGTGCAATCACATATTTAGAGTTTTTACTCAGTTCAAGTTTAAAAGTTAAAGTTTAATATTTGTTTTCACTGCATGTTACTTCTCCTTAAACAAAGTGTTGTTTTTGATTAATAGATTTTTGCACTTTATTTTATTGTATTTCAATCCAATTATATTTTAAAAATATTTCAGTTGAGTGGATGATAGAAAATTGCTATTATTGTTTTTTTCTTTGAAGTAAATTTAGCCCACTTTTGCTAAAATAGAAAATATAGGCTACTGATGGTGCCTTGAATACCGGTTTCTTTCATTTAATGTTCATGTTATGGGGATTTTTATATAAAGGAAATTTGTCTTTTGTGTCTGTTGAAAATTAAAGATTACTGACAGAGCCATAAGAAAATATTGCTTTATTTATCTGATCATATTGGAATATATTTGTTAGGTTTTCAGTAGGTTCAATTAGGTTCACTAGACTATATGCGTCATTTAAAAATTTTTCAATGAACATTCGAACAGTCCGGCCCTCGGCTTGTAGCTAAATTTTTTATTTGGCCCTCCGTCCATTTGACTTTGACACCCCTGGGTTAGGGGGTGCTTTACAAGTAGGCCGTCATTGTAAATAAGAATTTGTTCTTAACTGACTTGCCTAGATTAAAGGTTAAATAAATTTGCGGCAGCGCATTTTCAACTCTACTGAGGGTTTTGTCACAAATGCAACGTTATATAGGTAATGTGCCGACTCAGGTATTGGCACGTGCGTTTTAGCCAACAGCTTGCAGATAGTGTGGGTATAGCCTACGTGATGAGATTATTATGGACAAAAGAGCAAGATAAAAAATATATATTTGTTAAATAGCAGCTAAGTATCGACCATCATGTCACCAGAATAAGACCCTCAATATTTATTGGCATGAAGCATCGCGCTAAAACCGTGCTCTTTCACCACCCTGTGAAGTTAATCATCATTTATTTAATCTGTTTCCTAATAAACTGCATTGTTTCCCAAGTTATAGTGGGAGGACCACACACCATATCATTGCGTGGCTCCAAGGTTACTTCAGTATAATGGTTATTGTATAAATATTTGCGCATAAAGCTGTTTCCGCCACCATTTTTCTCATAATACAGACACAAAAAGATACCACCATGTCGAACAAACCAATAATGTCGCCATTTATAAAATTATACCAAAATAACCTGTTTCCATCACAGCTGTTTTTTTAATATGGTATGACCTTACACTCTAACTGGATGGAAACTGTTACTGATAAACAAACATAGTAATAAAAAAAAATCTTAAATGTATACTCCGGGATTTTGGCAATATATCCCATAATGTACTTCCAGAGTCAGATTAACTCGTGGATACCATTTTTATATCTGTGTCAAATAAGGTTAAGGTAGTTTCACGAGCCAATGCTAACTAGCGTTAGCACAATGACAAAGTCTGTGCTAGCAGATAGCAATGACTGGAAGTCTATGGGTAACGCTAGTTAGTAACTTCCTTCAAAATACATGCAGAGGTGTAAAAATGGTATCTACGAGTTCTTCTGACTCTGGGGAAGTAGATGAAAGGCCTCATTGCCTTTAAATTCTGTCCAGTGTGTCCAGATTACTATTAAATATGACATTTAATTACAATATGTGTGAAATAGTTTGTTTAAAAAGCAGCTTTTTTTCAGCTCCAGGGATACAATCTTGCAACCTTAGTTAACTAGTCCAACGCAATAACGACCTGCCTCTCTCTCATTGCACTCCACAAGGAGACTGCCTGTTACGCGAATGCAGTAAGCCAAGGTAAGTTGCTAGCTAGCATTAAACTTATCTTAAAAATCAATCAATCATAATCACTAGTTAATTACACATGGTTGATATTACTTGATATTATCTAGCGTGTCCTGCGTTGCATATAATCTGACTGAGCATACAAGTATTTAAGTGTCTGACTGAGCGGTGGTAGGCAGAAGCAGGCGCGTAAACATCAAATCAAATTTATTTATATAGCCCTTCGTACATCAGCTGATATCTCAAAGTGCTGTACAGAAACCCAGCCTAAAACCCCAAACAGCAAGCAATGCAGGTGTAGAAGCACGGTGGTTAGGAAAAACTCCCTAGAAAGGCCAAAACCTAGGAAGAAACCTAGAGAGGAACCAGGCTATGTGGGGTGGCCAGTCCTCTTCTGGCTGTGCCGGGAGAGATTATAACAGAACATGGCCAAGATGTTCAAATGTCCATAAATGACCAGCATGGTCGAATAATAATAATAATAATAATGCAGAACAGTTAAAACTGGAGCAGCAGCACGGCCAGGTGGACTGGGGACAGCAAGGAGTCATCATGTCAGGTAGTCCTGGGGCATGGTCCTAGGGCTCAGGTCCCCCGAGAGAGAGAAAGAAAGAGAATTAGAGAGAGCATATGTGGGGTGGCCAGTCCTCTTCCGGCTGTGCCGGGTGGAGATTATAACAGAACATGGCCAAGATGTTCAAATGTTCATAAATGACCAGCATGGTCGAATAATAATAAGGCAGAACAGTTGAAACTGAAGCAGCAGCACGTCCAGGTGGACTGGGGACAGCAAGGAGTCATCATGTCAGGTAGTCCTGGGGCATGGTCCTAGGGCTCAGGTCCTCCGAGAGAGAGAAAGATAGAGAGAAGGAGAGAATTAGAGAACGCACACTTAGATTCACACAGGACACCGAATTGGACAGGAGAAGTACTCCAGATATAACAAACTGACCCCAGCCCCCCGACACATAAACTACTGCAGCATAAATACTGGAGGCTGAGACAGGAGGGGTTAGGAGACACTGTGGCCCCATCCGAGGACACCCCCGGACAGGGCCAAACAGGAAGGATATAACCCCACCCACTTTGAAGAGATGAGTCTTCAGTAAAGACTTAAAGGTTGAGACCGAGTTTGCGTCTCTGACATGGGTAGGCAGACCGTTCCATAAAAATGGAGCTCTATAGGAGAAAGCCCTGCCTCCAGCTGTTTGCTTAGAAATTCTAGGGACAATTAGGAGGCCTGCGTCTTGTGACCGTAGCGTACGTGTAGGTATGTATGGCAGGACCAAATCAGAGAGATAGGTAGGAGCAAGCCCATGTAATGCTTTGTAGGTTAGCAGTAAAACCAGTAAAGCAGCAAACATTCATTCAAACAGCTCTTCGTTGTGCGTCAAGCATTGCGCTGTTTATGATTTCAAGCCGAGTGGAGCGCAACAAGATTTGATCAGACAGATGTGGTTACTTTTGGCAGGTCAAGCACAACTCGTGGAAGAACATATCATTTATCGAGCTCGATAAATGATATGTTCTTCCACGAGAACTACCTTTTCAATTATGAAGGTAAGTTTACCATCAGCTATATTTACCATCACCAGCTAGCTAGCTGTAGCTAACTCTGTAACGTTAGCTACCAACTCAAGCTACAACATAGGGGGGCGGCAGGGTAGCCTAGTGGTTAGAGCGTTGGACTAGCAACCGGAAGGTTGTGAGCTCAAACCCCTGAGCTGACAAGGTACAAATCTGTCGTTCTGCCCCTGAACAGGCAGTTAACCCACTGTTCCTAGGCCGTCATTGAAAATAAGAATTAGTTCTTAACTGACTTGCCTAGTAAAATAAAGGTAAAATAAAAAAACGTAATGGCATTGTTTAACCTGTGACTAAAGATAACACATTGCTAGCTATAACAAGTAATTCAGTTCAAGTGCTACCAAATTGATTACGTGAGTCCTTCCTTGATTTGACAACTAATGATTTAATTTTTTAAAATGTTTTTTTTGTTTTTCTGTAAATGTTCAGTATTGAGCAAGGGAACGGGGAGTTTCATTGAGAGCTAGGTGCTACAGGTCAATGAGCAAGAACGAGGAGCCCCATTCACTGCAGGTTACCCATAGATAAGATTAGGAAAAGTTCAGATTTGACCAAGTTCATTGCTTTTGTTTTACTGTGGTTGCAGATTTCCTTTAACTCTACAATATAACTCTCATAAAGACCATACTCTTTGTTTATCTACTGTAGCACTGCCTAACCCTTTCAATTAGGTTTGGCAGCTGTGCATTACATTTTTTGCTTTGTCTTCTATAGAAACAGATTTATAAATCATACTGCCACTGATATTGGTACTGTAGTTCACTTTGTACACAGACATGAAGCCTTCTGTCCTGTGTGCAACCACCTGGTTGCCTTGCTTTTCCAAACAATACAATGACAGCACGATGAGCATGAAGACTGTGCCACCATTTGTACCATGCACAAGTTTCCTGCAGACATGGCACAGGCCAAGGACTGTGGTAATACACTTTGTAGAGCTAGGGCTAGATGTTGTTTCTGTAATCATTTTGGAATGGTAAATGGAATCTCTGCACAAGTGTTCTTGTTTTCAGGGGATCCGCCCAGAACCAACGACGTCTGGAAGAAGTGGCTTAAAATCTACACTTTAACAAGCATACATCAATTTTCTGTGATGAGAGAAAAATATATATTTTCAGTCACGCTCTTAATAACATTTTTTTTGCAAGGAATACAAATACTTTCTCAACCACGTCACAATAGTTTTATTTATCACTTTCTTCAACTTAAATGCATTGTTTTTGTTTAAGGGCCCCTTCTTGACCCGGCAGTGCATTCTGCTGGAGAGGCTTTGAGGAGCATTACACCCCCATTTCCTGATTTCCTCTGTCCTGCACAACATACAGTGCCTTGCGAAAGTATTCGGCCCCTTTGAACTTTGCGACCTTTTGCCACATTTCAGGCTTCAAAACATAAAGATATAAAACTGTATTTTTTTGTGAAGAATCAACAACAAGTGGGACACAATCATGAAGTGGAACGACATTTATTGGATATTTCAAACTTTTTTTAACAAATCAAAAACTGAAAAATTGGGCGTGCAAAATTATTCAGCCCCTTTACTTTCAGTGCAGCAAACTCTCTCCAGAAGTTCAGTGAGGATCTCTGAATGATCCAATGTTGACCTAAATGACTAATGATGATAAATACAATCCACCTGTGTGTAATCAAGTCTCCGTATAAATGCACCTGCACTGTGATAGTCTCAGAGGTCCGTTAAAAGCGCAGAGAGCATCATGAAGAACAAGGAACACACCAGGCAAGTCCGAGATACCGTTGTGAAGAAGTTTAAAGCCGGATTTGGATACAAAAAGATTTCCCAAGCTTTAAACATCCCAAGGAGCACTGTGCAAGCGATAATATTGAAATGGAAGGAGTATCAGACCACTGCAAATCTACCAAGACCTGGCATTCCCTCTAAACTTTCAGCTCATACAAGGAGAAGACTGATCAGAGATGCAGCCAAGAGGCCCATGATCACTTTGGATGAACTGCAGAGATCTACAGCTGAGGTGGGAGACTCTGTCCATAGGACAACAATCAGTCGTATATTGCACAAATCTGGCCTTTATGGAAGAGTGGCAAGAAGAAAGCCATTTCTTAAAGATATCCATAAAAAGTGTTGTTTAAAGTTTGCCACAAGCCACCTGGGAGACGCACCAAACATGTGGAAGAAGGTGCTCTGGTCAGATGAAACCAAAATTGAACTTTTTGGCAACAATGCAAAACGTTATGTTTGGCGTAAAAGCAACACAGCTCATCACCCTGAACACACCATACCCACTGTCAAACATGGTGGTGGCAGCATCATGGTTTGGGCCTGCTTTTCTTCAGCAGGGACAGGGAAGATGGTTAAAATTGATGGGAAGATGGATGGAGCCAAATACAGGACCATTCTGGAAGAAAACCTGATGGAGTCTGCAAAAGACCTGAGACTGGGACAGATATTTGTCTTCCAACAAGACAATGATCCAAAACTTAAAGCAAAATCTACAATGGAATGGTTCAAAAATAAATATATCCAGGTGTTAGAATGGCCAAGTCAAAGTCCAGACCTGAATCCAATCGAGAATCTGTGGAAAGAACTGAAAACTGCTGTTCAAATGCTCTCCATCCAACCTCACTGAGCTCGAGCTGCTTTGCAAGGAGGAATGGGAAAAAAATTCAGTCTCTCGATGTGCAAAACTGATAGAGACATACCCCAAGCGACTTACAGCTGTAATCGCAGCAAAAGGTGGCGCTACAAAGTATTAACTTAAGGGGGCTGAATAATTTTGCACGCCCAATTTTTCAGTTTTTGATTTGTTAAAAAAGTTTGAAATATCCAATAAATGTCGTTCCACTTCATGATTGTGTCCCACTTGTTGTTGATTCTTCACAAAAAAAATACAATTTTATATCTTTATGTTTTGAAGCCTGAAATGTGGCAAAAGGTCGCAAAGTTCAAGGGGGCCGAATACTTTCGCAAGGCACTGTAGTTGAACTGTCTCTATTTGATTCCAGTTTTGGATCTCTGCCCCGTGGTTCTGTGCTGTCTCAAATGTCCCCCTGTTATGACAAGAAAGCTTGACAAACACCCAGATAATCCAGTCTTTCCCTAACTCCATATAGATGGGAAGTTGGAGCAAATTACACTTCCCAAACTGCCACCAGTTCTACCATTTTAGAGAGCTTAATGGTCACGAGTTGTCAGCTGTGATCGAGGAAGGTACTGAAGGGCAATCGAGTCCCCACTATGGAGCCAAATGCGTTGGCCAAGAGTAACAGCCAGAATGTTCCGTGGAGTATGTCACATGACAGTGGAGTCCTCTGGTCAGGCACTGGCAAGCCCTACTGGGTAAAACAAACCAGTCAAATGAAAAGGGTCTTGGCTCTAGAGCCAGATGTGTTAAAACTACTCTGAAATGTGTACTTTTCTCCAGACCAGATGGTGTGACTGATCTTTAGCCACCAAGCACTTGGATGAGAACAGCAGCTTTACACTTACTGCTGGAACTGTGTGTCCAAGACACCTTGTTCTAGTATAAAAAAAATCAACAAAAGTGGTGTGTGTGTGTGTGTAATATTTTATACATACATGCATGCATACATACATACATACATACAGTGGGGCAAAAAACTATTTAGTCAGCCAACAATTGTGCAAGTTATATCACGTAAAAAGGTGAGAGGCCTGTAATTTTCATCATAGGTACACTTCAACTATGACAGACAAAATGAGGGGGGGGAAATCCAGAAAATCACATTGTAGGATCTTTAATTAATTTGCAAATTTATGGTGGAAAATAAGTATTTGGTCAATAACAAAAGTTTCTCAATACTTTGTCATTGCCAACAAAGGGTATATAACAGAGGTCAAATGTTTTCTGTAAGTCTTCACAAGGTTTTCACACACTGTTACTGGTATTTTGGCCCATTCCTCCATGCAGATCTCCTCTAGAGCAGTGATGTTTTGGGGCTGTTGCTAGGCAACACAGACTTTCAACTCCCTCCAAAGATTTTCTATGGGGTTGGGATCTGGAGACTGGCTTGGCCACTCCAGGACTTTAATGCTTCTTATGAAGCCACTCCTTCGTTGCCCGGGCGGTGTGTTTGGGATCATTGTCATGCTGAAAGACCCAGCCACGTTTAATCTTCAATGCCCTTGCTGATGGAATGAGGTTTTCACTCAAAATCTCACGATACGTGGCCCCATTCATTCTTTCCTTTACACGGATCAGTCGTCCTGGTCCCTTTGCAGAAAAACAGCCCCAAAGCATGATGTTTTCACTCCCATGCTTCACAGTAGGTATGGTGTTCTTTGGATGCAACTCAGCATTCTTTGTCCTCCAAACACGACGAGTTGAGTTTTTACCAAAAAGTTCTATTTTGGTTTCATCTGACCATATGACATTCTCCCAATCTTCTTTTGGATCATCCAAATTTCAGACGGGCCTGGAGATATACTGGCTTAAGCAGGGGGACACGTCTGGCACTGCAGGATTTGAGTCCCTGGCGGCGTAGTGTGTTACTGATGGTAGACTTTGTTACTTTGGTCCCAGCCCTCTGCAGGTCATTCACTAGGTCCCCCCCGTGTGTTTCTGGGATTTTTGCCCACCGTTCTTGTGATCATTTTGACCCAACGGGGTTAGATCTTGCGTAGAGCCCCAGATCGAGGGAGATTATCAGTGGTCTTGTATGTCTTCCATTTCTTAATAATTGCTCCCACAGTTGATTTCTTCAAACCAAGCTGCGTACCTATTGCAGATTCAGGTTTCCCAGCCTGGTGCAGGTCTACAATTTTGTTTCTGGTGTCCTTTGACAGCTTTGATCTTGGCCATAGTGGAGTTTGGAGTGTGACTGTTTGAGGTTGTGGACAGGTGTCTTTTATACTGATAACAAGTTCAAACAGGTGCCATTAATACAGGTAACGAGTGGAGGACAGAGGAGCCTCTTAAAGAAGAAGTTACAGGTCTGTGAGAGCCAGACATTTTGCTTGTTTGTAGGTGACCAAATACTTGTTTTCCACCATAATTTGCAAATAAATTCATTAAAAATCCTACAATGTGATTTTCTGGATTTTTTTTCTCATTTTGTCTGTCATAGTTGAAGTGTACCTATGATGAAAATTACAGGCCTCATCTTTTTAAGTCGGACAACTTGCACAATTGGTGGCTGACTAAATAACTTTTAATATACAGTGGGGCAAAAAAGTTTCTCTTCATTATTTTAAAGTATTCAGCTAAACCTTGTCCCAGTAGTGTAGTTTGTTTGGTTGAGATGTAGGCTCCATTCCAAGCTGCTACTGCAGAGTATTTTAAACGTAGAGCCTTCAACTCTTTTCACAGCATGGAAAGTACGGCTGCTTTTGCTTGTTATTACTACAGAGATTTACGCTACAAAAACACTGACTTTGCTTCTGCCACTTGGTAAGCAAGAAAAGGACCGGAACTTATCATCCAACAAACTACACTTCCAAAAATAATTGAGAGAGTTCTATTTTTGATTCATCAGACCAGAGGACATTTCTCAAAAGTACCATCTTTGACCCCATGTGCAGTTGCAAACCGTAGTCTGGCTTTTTTATGGCGGTTTTTGAGCAGTGGCTTCTCCCTTGCTGAGCGGACTTTTCAGGTTATGTCGATGTAGGACTCGTTTTACTGTGGATATAGATACTTTTGTACCCGCTTCCTCCAGCATCCTCACAAGGTCCTTTGCTGCTGTTCTGGGATTGATTTGCACTTTTCGCACCAAAGTACGTTCATCTCTAGGAGACCGAATGCATCTCCTTCTTGAGCGGTATGACGGCTGCGTGGTCCCATGACATTTATACTTGAGTACTATTGTTTGTACAGATGAACATGGTACCTACCTTCAGGCGTTTTGGAAATTGCTCCCAAGGATGAAACAGACTTGTGGAGGTGTACATGTTTTTTTCTGAGGTATTGGCTGATTTTCCCATGCTGTCAAGCAAAGAGGCACTGAGTTTGAAGGTAGGCCTTGAAATACATCCACAGCTACACTTCCAATTGACTCAAATGAAGTCAATTAGCCTATCCGAAGCTTCTAAAGCCATGACATCATTTTCTGAAATTTTCCAAGTTGTTGAAAGGCACAGGCAACTTGGTGTATGTAAACTTCTGACCCACTGGAATTGTGATACAGTGAAATAACCTGTTAATAATTACTGGAAAAATTACTTGTCATGCATAAAGTAGATTTGCCAAAACTATAGTTTGTTAACAAGAAATTTGTGAAGTGGTTGAAAAGTAAGTTTTAATGACTCCAACCTAGGTGTATGTAAACTTACGACTTCAACTGTAAAATGATGTTTGTCAAGAACTACTGCCCCACTGAGTTGCATTTTATGGTTTAATTTCTTCAGTCCCAGGGAAACCCATACATTCTTTTGGGGTACATCCATTGGGAAAATAAAGTGGAAGTAAAAACGTTTTCCTTCCAGGGAAGCTATGCTTGGGCTCTCAAAGGTGGGATTCCTCACCAAACCAGGCCAAAGATACACCATGATTTAGGGCATTTTGACCACCATTTAATCCATACAGTGGTCCTTTTTGGAGGAAGGATTGTTAACTATTTGACATTTGTATCTAAAAGCATTATTCATTGTGAAATAAGGAATCAAAGTTGGCATATTTATTACATTTCGGCCTCACTCAGTCCTTTAAAGACTCCATAATGTTTCATATGTAGGTGCTACAAAGCAAAAATCAGTGTCATATGAAGCTTTACCGGTTGTTCTGAAATATGAGTGGTTTTTTGATTTTGATTATGATTTTCTTACATTCATTGAATATAGAAAAATATTAAAATGAAAATATAGAAAATGTTTATATTCATATTTTTATATGTTGTTGAACCATTATATACTCTACTATGGGCATAACAAAGTTCCAGAGTGGAGTCTCTGGTAGTTCTAAAGTGATGGCCCATTTCGTAGTGAAATTGGTATAGTAGGCAATGTAACCATTCACCATTCACAGCCCCTGTTTTACTTGTGTAATTGGACATCCTGCAAATCACCTTCAGAGGGAAATCCTTTTTTATCCATTTTCACATTCACTCTGTTGGTCGTGCATTCAAATATGATCATAACTCCTAAAAGTAGCAAATATCCCTCTCTTGAACTTTGATATGGCCATAGAGCAAGTTTCCCTCACTGGGAATTTGTCCTTCAGGTGATTTAAAAAACTTTTTTTTACATTTAAAAAAAAAATGTATTTGCCCCTCCTTGTGTAAATGTAAACAACTGTAAAATGGCAGCAAACTGGCTCCAAGTGATAGAACATTATTATACTTGGGGGAAAAAATCTGTTCCAACTATTCCCAAACATAATAGAAAGGTGATCATATAAAAAATGTAAGCATGCTTTTAAATTGTTTTAGTCAAATATTATATCTGTTTGAGCTTCTTGCGGTCAATTTTGCATTCTACAAATGATTTGTAATTATGTTCCTGACCATCTGCTCAAGAAATAAAATGTCCCACGGCTGAATCTACTAGATGATCCCTGCCGTAGAGGATATTATCAACAATGTATTGAAACATTTGCTTAATCAAAAATGTTATTTTCTATATTCATATTTTATACTTCTCAATCTTCATAAATTAATGTAAGAGCTGTTACTGAAGAATACTACTCATATTACAGAGCAAGTGGTAAAGCTTAATTTGACATCAAAGTTTGCTTTGTAGCACCTACAGATCAAACATTATGCAGGCCTTAAGACTCCAGAAGGCCAAAATGTCCTCAATATGCCAACTTTCATTAATTGATTACCTCAGGGTGCACATTGTGGTTTTTGCCCTAGCACTACACAGCTGATTCACGATGACCCAGGACCGAGTTTGGGAAACCTTGCTCTAAAGGACCATTCTATGGATTAAATAGTAAAAAGAGCAAATTAGTCAGTTTAGGGCACAGAAAAAGCAGTCATGTTTCTGAGAAACACATGGAGGTCCTGTAATCGGCATTATGCCTCAAATCCTGTTGAAGATAATGAACATGGTTGATTTTTATGGTGAGAACCACAATGTTAATATCTGCTATAAGATTCCTACTGGTGTTCAACCTATTTTTACTACCCATGACCCTGCATACCTCACTGAGAAACCTTTGGCAGATGTATCTCCCTGCGATCCACTGGGCCACAGAATTAGAACACATTGTCTATACATGAGCTATAGAGGATTATGAAGAGTGCATTATACAAAAATCCATAGCTCATTGCAGTACAGGAAGTAAACTTTAAAAGAAAATCAGACATTTTTATTATCTTCATTGTCACAATTTATATTACACATGATGGGAAACTAGGCTGCATTGAAAAAAAAATGGTAGTAAGAATAGGCTTTTTTATTTTAATCCGGTACAGGCCAGGCTCTAAATGTAAATGCATTGTTAGCACTGGTGCTCACAACTGTAAAAAGTTAGGAGCACAACATAGCATTTATTGAGATATAGCAGCCCTATATGAATTCTAGCTAAATCTGGAACATGTTATGCCCTAGAAAAATGTATATACTGGTAATGTTACCAGGTTGTTAGCTAGCTAGTTAGTCGAGTGACAAACATGACTAAACAAGGTTTAAAACTAATGGTTAACGGCCGGTGACCGTTTTTAGGAATGTAAAATACGGCTTCCAATCCTCGACAGGAAGAAAAAGAAACGTTGCCCTGGTTAATGAGTCCGATCTTTTGAACTGTGTGCTAGAAGGAAACAACCGTGTTCGCTGTAGTAAGGGTGCAAGCATGAAGCTAACGAATCTGCGCTCGGGAAACAACGGTACAGCGAAGCCTTGTTACAACAATTATAATAAAAATACATTTTTGTTGTCGCATTGGTGTTCCCAATTTTAAAACTGCAGGTTACACAGCAGCGACACATTTTCGTCGCACATTAGAGCCATGGCTACAGTAGCAAAAAGGTTCATTTAAAAATAATTGTTCCCATTGAAAATACCTTTTCCAATGGACCATTGTACAGATATAGGAGGTCCTAGTAGATTTATTGTAATGCCAGAAAATGCAGATTTAATAAACCTTGCGTTCAGAACTGAACGACTCCTGTCTCTCCTTCTGTGGAGAAGACCTGTTGGGTCATTCCGTGAGTCCGTTTCTGTAACCTACCCACATTTGACTTATTCTGCAATTTCCTTTGAGTACGAGTAAGAGGAAGGAAGTGGGTGATTCCTCACGAAACCAGGACCCCCCCTATATTGAAAAATGTGCCAAGTCTTAACTGGTATATTTTCTATATTCATGTTTAGATTTTTCAATATGTAAGACTTTTATTGAAATCAAAATACTACTGCTATTACTATTACTGAGCAAGTGGGGAAAACAATCATATGATACCAGTGTTTGCTTTGTAGCACCTACAGATAAATTATGGAGTCTTAAAGGAGGCCTGGGTAAGGACAAAATGTTATAAATATGCACATTTTCATTAATTATTTCTCAATTGTACTTTGTTACAAATGTTAAATAAATGTCAACAAACCTTCCTCCAAAGGACTGTTCTGTATATTAAATGTTGTGAAAATCTGCCAAATCATGGTCTCTTTTTTTTTTTTTTTTTTTTTTTTTGTGCTAGTTTCATGAGGAATAACCCAAGTGTCTCATTCCTCCTCTGCTTTACTCATTTCTTTAAATGGGATGTAGGGAGGAGGCTTACTGGTCTAACTCGAAGTCTGTTGAATTGCTGGTCTACTGTAAGACATTTTAATCGTATTTTATGTTTGGCATTTTGACTATAATAGCTAAATAATAATGCAGGAAGCTGGAGAGTACACAATGAAAAGTAAGTGTCAGCATTTGTCTTTGTTTTAGTGGGCTAAGCAATAGGACCAAAATGTGATTTACACGTGCCCTGTATTTCCTGGTTGGGCTTTATTCATCACAAATGTTACTGTCAGCCTAGATTGAAATCCTCTCTCATTCTTTGACTCCAGTGCATCCAATGTGGCAGGGGCCGCTCGTTGCTCCAGGGGGTAACAGACAATCTCCTATCGATATTCGGGTGCGTAAGAGCGTTTTTGATCCGCACCTTAAGCCACTGACCCCGGATTACGACCCCGGGACGTGCTCACAGATCTGGAACAACGGGTACTCATTCCTGGTTGAGTACGACGACACCACCGACAAATCCAGTAAGGACTCTGCTCTGCAATGTGCCTCATTAAAAGCAGAATGCCCATCACGTGGAATGTGACTTTGATTAGCTTTTTAAGCATCCCTGCCCTAGTCTTATTTCTCAACATCACTCTGTCTTGAAATGTATTGTTTAGATATTTCTCATTTTCAATTGAATGTTATTTCAAAATGTATATTTTGTTTCACTGCTTTAATAATATACTTTCTACATATTTTCATTTCAATTATTCAATAGGCTTATTGTGTAAAAAAAAAAATAAGTGTGTGTGAAGAGAGGATACTTGTTATGTTTTAGCATGTGTTTATATAATCATGTTTTTAACCCCCACTCAGCTGTTATTTATGTACTAGCTACTGTTTCCCATTCTTGGCTCTCTAATCTAACACCGAATGATCTATTTATTCTTCTCCATCCCTCACTCAGTACTTAAAGGGGGTCCTCTGGAAGATAACTTCCGGCTGTGTCAGTTCCACTTCCATTGGGGGGAGAGCAACGCGTGGGGTTCCGAGCATACCGTGGACCGCCGCCTCTTCCCTGCTGAGGTAGCTACCGCACATCCTCTTCCTTGAGAGTTAGTGTGTTGTATTTTAAATGTCAATTTTGTTGAATGCCTCTATGCAATTTGAAAAACCTCCTAACATGTCAAGTCTAATAGAGCTGTTGTCTTCAGGAGACTATGGAATGGTGGAAGGACTGCTTTTAGACATCAGGGCATAGTGCTGTCCCAGCCAATCCATGACTATATTGGCATGGAATTTTCATGACAGAGGAGTATTGTGCTGTTGGAAACCTCTACATATAGAAGCAGAATGCTCTGCGTGAACTGCGTTCTGGTCAATCCTCATGACCCACCTTTTTATCTATTTTCATATTATTCCACTCACCTAAAGCACACTTACACAATAGAGGGAGTACTACTGTACTACTGTCTGTCTGGGGAAGGGTGCCATGCCAAGCTGTCGTTAATGCCTGTGAGAATCTGACCATGTCAGGGTTCTCAACATTCCCCAGGTGTAGAGGCTGAAGTTACGATTACAACACAACTCCCTCTGTGGGCCTAATAGGAGCACACCACAGTCTGAGTATTTATTGGTTTGTAACTCCTTTATGTTAACCTCCCCTCATCCCAGTGTGACTGTGGGCCGTTGTTGGGAACTGAAATAGAGTGAAACAAAGAGGAGCTATATGTGACCTCGGGGTCAGACAATGCTCAGTTTGGTTTAATAGATACTGATTCCTGTCAGTTAAGGATGGGTATTTTGGGGTGTATTTTGAAGTTCAGAATATGATCCCAAATTCGTTTTACTTCTGCTTTTTGGTTGTTGTTTATCTTGAGAATGATATTGAACATGAATTAGGTTAATCATTATTCAGCAACAGATATAATTTGTGACACATTGCATTTGAATGCAATCAGTATATCATGACATATGTCAACAAAAGTCTACAACCTGACTCTGGGTGTGTGGATAAGCACACTTTGATTTACATATCCTCTGTCTTTTCTGTTCCTAGCTCCACATGGTCCACTGGAACTCTAATAAGTACAGGCGGTTTGAGGAAGCTGTGATGGAGGAGAATGGACTGGCTGTCATCGGAGTCTTCCTCAAGGTCATTTATTGCTCTTTGTTAACATAGCTATTGATGCATCCCTTCAATATGCAACCCACCACCACTACTGTCATATACACACTTGACCATACATATATACATACACACACACACACACACACACACACACACACACACACACACACACACCCCCATGCCTGACAGATGGACTCAGTGCTCAGACACAGATTATTTTACTCCCCAGATAGGGAAGAGACACGAGGGACTGCAGAAATTAGTGGATGCCCTACCTGCTGTCAGACACAAGGTGAGTTCAATGATTGGCCACTTAAATCATGAAGTTGATTTTTTTCCTTTTTTTAAAACCAAGGTTTCAAAGAGCACATTTCAAGCAGGTGGTATATGCCTCTGAGTTTCTGAGAAGGCCGCCCAGGCGTAAGAACAAAAATAGTCCATGTACTGTTGGGCAATCTGGACAAGTCTCAGGTGGAGCACACGTGACATTTGTATGGCAATAGTATGTGAGGAGGAGAGTGACGACAGTGTAGGAGCTACACAGGAGTGTAAAGGGTAGAACACCATTTGTTACCTCCCACAGAATTATTACACAAAAGAACAATTCTGAAATATGATCAGAGATGGGAAGATGGTCAACTAACTGCCATCTAGTGGCCATGAGTCAAATTACATGCCACTACTTTCAGGTTATTATGGATGGGGAATGCCAATGATAATTGTTATTATTACATGGTTGGCAGCACCATGTAACCCTTTCCTCTTTCCGTTTTCACTCCCTAGGACAGTGTTGTTGAGTTCACTAGGTTTGACCCAGCCTGCCTACTGCCTGCTAACATTGACGATTACTGGACGTATGCAGGGTCACTTACCACTCCTCCTCTGACTGAGGCAGTGACCTGGATTATCATGAAGCAGCACATCGAAGTCAGCCATGACCAGGTTAGTGTGGATTTGTATGTGTTTGTTTGCTAGTGGAGAACAGGGAGGGAACATCAATGGCATTACCAGCGGTTTACACCTTGGTGTTTTAACTCTGTAGTTTCAGGTCTGCGTAACACATTGTCCCTTTCTCAGCTGGCAGTGTTCCGGAGCCTTCTCTTCACCTCGGCAGAGGAGGAGGTACAGAAGAGCATGGTCAACAACTTCCGCGTGCAGCAGCCCCTGAGGGGCCGCACTGTGCGGTCCTCGTTCACCCCCTTCCTGCAGCAGGAGCCACCTGCAAAAGGTCCACAGACAGGCCACTGACCGGTACACACTAACTCACTTGGACCCTTCAAACCAAAATTATGCAATTATCCTAGGAAGCCTTTTTTTTTTTTTTTTTTTTTTTTTTAACTCTACAGAAGTCATACTGCTGACATCTTCTTTACAAATGCCTTATGCATTCAGAAAGCACCCAATGATTTTGCTTAAATGACAGGGATTTTAGCATTCCAATGTCACCATCTAAAGCTGTGGTATTCAGAGTCAGGGTTGTGACCTCTAGTTAGTTGGATTGTGTGGGAACTGCCTCCCCCCCCCCCCCCAATATTAAAAGTAAGCAAATTGAGAGTACAGATCATTTTATTTGACATTATACAAATGTTTTTGAGAAAGAATTTGAAAAATACTATTTTGAGTAAATGTATTTTAATGGTTTAATAAGAGAAACTTAAATTCATTACATTTTTATTTGTTGATGTAACAATCGAAATGTTTCAGTTTTAAGGTTGTCATTAGCTCTGGGGTTGGGGGGGGGGGGGGTCTCGAGAAAGGATTACGAAAGAAAAGAAAGGGTTGGCCCCCCCCTGAACAAGTTAGAATACCAATGATCTATAGGCTTTTAAAAATAATTTTTTACATCTGTCTCACTGTCTGCTGTCCTGTCAGTAATTGAGTCATCAACACATGGCAGGTTTATTGCTGTAGTCGACGCAAACACATTATTTTCAAAAATATGTCTTAGTTGAATCTGGTTGGAGATTTTTATGAATCCTCTTAATGTTTATAAGTTGTAAACCTTATTTATTCACTCCTTATTAACAGTCAAACTTTACATGCTTCCAGAAACAAATGATTGATGCTGCTGGAATAATCTGAAGTACTATCAACACTTACTATGTAAACTAAAGATTATGAATATCCCCCTCTTGTGGAAAGAGTACTTTTACAGTAATTTTTTCTTCCTTGGCAAAGTATTTGAGGTGAAAGGGCATCATATGAATGGGGGTTTATTTTGAAGGTTTAAGCTCTAAATTTGTTTACAGCATATAAGCGAAGAGATTTAGTTCATTGTATTTAGGCCTAGCTAAGGCTCCAAACTGCACACATGATTGTTGCTCAATATGTTTTTAGGTGATTTGATGGATTTTAATACATAGTCTTGAGTAGACTAGAATGTACATCTCAGTATCTTTAACTTGAATGTAAAAGTAATATGTGTAGGATGTACAGCTTCATTATGCCTTATAAGCACAGGGAAACCAGGGCATTTGTTACAACTAATATGTTGAATTCTATAGCAAACATTGACCTTTTTTAACATGAGTGTCTAAGATTATTTTCCTCTTGTAATCAAATTCTTCTGTTGTACTAAAAAGGACTCTACCATAGTGCCTTCCATGTTATGCATAATACTCACACACACGGTCACCTTTGTTTTCATAGGTCAATAGCTCACTGCAGTGTCTGTTCTGTTGGAGCCTGCTGGTTTAATTAATATTGGCAATATTATGCCCCTCGCAGGTTTTAAACAGGCAGTCGGTAGATTGTTTGCCAATTTCTGATCAAGGAGCTGTGGGAGAGTTTAGAGAGGGTGTCACATGTACATCATTAGCATGTTGGTTCTGTATTTATTTATTGGTGGAGGTCAGAAGGATTTGACTTTTAGAAGCACTAGCAGCACACCGACAGGAATCATTCTCCTGATAGTTGTATGTCATTTCTTGAGACTGTTTAGCTTCGACTGCACTCTGAAAACTGCTATTTGTTCAGACCTTGTTATTGCAATAATTTGGAGATGATTATAAAGTTTACAGCGGAACCATCCATAAATGCAAAATATCTAGGTAGCTGGACAGGGACTACAGTGGGACCAACTACATGTATCAACTTGAAAACATACCTGAACTTAATGTTATGCTTTAATAGCATTCCAAAAGGTTGTTTACGGTAAAATAAGCATTGCTATTCCCTGTGTTGACACACAACCATGATAAGTAAATAGCACATTTTATAGCAATTGTAATACATACTTTTAGTCATATAGTGTATGTGGACACCTGCTTGTCGAAAATCTCATTCCAAACTCATGGGCATTGATATGGAGTTAGTCCCCCCTTTGCTGCAACAGCAGCCTCCACTCTTCTGGGAAGGCTTTCCACTAGATGTTGGGGCATAGCTGTGGGGAATTGAGCAGCAAGAGAATTAGTTAGGCCTGGCTCGCAGTCGGCGTTCCAATTCATCCCAAAGGATGTTCGATGGGGTTGAGGTCAGGGCTCTGTGCAGGCCAGTCAAATTCTTACACACTGAAACAGGAAAGGGCCTTCCCCAAACTTTTGCCACAAAGTTCGAACCACAGAATCGTCTAGAAGGTCATTGTATACTGTAGCGTTAAGATTTCCCATCACTAGAACTAAGAGGCCGAACCATGAAAAACAGCCCCAGACCATTATTCCTCCTCCACCAAACTTAAGTTGGCACTATGCAGTCAGGCAGGTAGCGTTCTCCTGGCGTCCACCAAACCCAGATTCGTCCGTAGGCCTGCCAGATGGTGAAGCTTGATTCATCACTCCAGAGAACGCGTTTCCACTGCTCCAGAGTCCAATGGCGGCGAGCTGTAGACCACTCCAGCCGACGCTTGGCATGGTGATCTTACGCTTGTGTGTCTACCACTTCACGACTTAGCCGTTGTTGCTCCTAGACGTTTTCACTTCACAATAACAGCACTTACATTTGACCGGGACAGCTCTAGCAGGGCAGACATTTGATGAACCGCGCAGCGGTGTAAGGCACTGTTTCTCAGTGCTAGAGGCGTCACTACAGACCCTAGTTCGATTCCAGGTTGTATCACAACCGTCGTGATTGGGAGTCCCATAGGGTGGCGCAAAATTTGGGAAGGACTTGCCTAGTTAAATAAATAAAAAATGTTGGAGAGTTGGCATCCAATGTCGATGCCCTGTTGAAAGTTACTGAGCTCTTCAGTAAGGCCATTCTTCTGCCAATGTTTGCCTATGGAGTTTGCATGGCTGTGTGCTCGATTTTCTTTCATACACCTGCCAGCAACAGGTGTGGCTGTAATAGCCAAATTCACTAATTGAAGGGGTACCCACATACTTACATACACACACGTGTATCGTGCTGCCTATTTTCCATTGGCCTACTTCTCGTTGCAGTATGATGGGTGTGCCTTGCAGTGCTTCACTGTTTTCTTCAAAGATCTTAAATAAGACATCTTGGTTAGAGAGTGACTGGGAGGAATAGAGGGGGGTCTTATGTACTGTGAGCTCAAAGTATTGGGACAGTGACACACTTTTGTTGTTTTGGCTCTGTACTTCAGTTACAGATGCACATATCATACCCTGTTATTGTAATGGTGAGTTTAGCATGTCTTGGGTATGATATTTGTGGGTCTGTAACTTTCTCGCTCATCATTATTCACGATTCATTCAGTATTTATACATAATTGTGGTAGCATCCACATGAATGTAGAAGTGTTTAGAAACATATTCTATTTTTATTTACAATAAGTGACTCCAAAATGACAAATTACCATTTATTTCTAATGGGCACAAAATCTGAAACAACCAAAACAAACAGCAAATGCATCCAACAAATGTGTAGTCGCAAGCTTGATGTATTCATTGCGTGCTATGACTATGGGACCAATTACTAGTTTAGTACACATGTGAATTTGTCCCAATACTTTGTCGCCTAAAATTGGGGGGGTATACAAAAAGTGCTGTCATTTCTAAACCGTTCACCAGATATGGATGACAATACTATCAAATTAAAGGTAACCTCATAGTCATTGTATCATTTCAAATCCAAAGTGCTGGAGTACAGAGCCAAAAACAACAAAAATGGTCACTGTCCCAATAGTTTTGGAGCTCACTGTATGTGCAATGTTCAGAGAAAGTGAAGAGCTTTGACGTGGGTGCTAAAAGATTGGAGGAGAAAATGATTGATTGGTTTGTTCTATGAACAGGGAATGAAAGGGAGAGCAGGCAGAGGGAGCTTTGGTATTGTTCTATAAAGCATTAAGTGAGAGGACGGTTGTCTTTTGTGTGTGTGTATATATATATATATAACAATGTCCCTGTACACACTGTTCTCTGTACGGCCTGGTCCTCTCCCCAATAGGTCAATTGCAGAGAAGTAGCTTGACAATAACATGTTCTGAAAAGCACTGTCCAAGACTCCAGCCCTCCATACCTACTTGACACTTATGCCTGTTTCACTGCGTTACCTATGAAATTGAAGGTGACCTCTTTTCACACCACGGGTTAGGGGAACAATGTTGGGGTACAGGGAGGATTTGAATGGGGTTACGAAACAGTTGTGCATTTTAGGTGTTGGTTTGATGTGGGCATTTTTATGGGTAAATGATGGTAGGACAGAGATTCACTTTTTTTTTTGCTGTAACTTTGGTAAGGGACCTATTTTCTGCCTCCTATTTGTCCTGATCTGTTTAGTTATGTTCTGCCTTTTTAATCTCCAGTGGGATGTTTCCTTTCACTTAACTGTATTTTTGTTTTCAAATTATAAATACTAAATGGTAACTGGAATGTGATTTAACTGTAATGACTGTACTTTAATCAAGACTAATGATCATGATTTAATCTGTCATCAATGGTGAACTGCTGTATTTTCAGTGACTGTTTTAAACGTGTCAAACTTAGTATGCACAATGATCCAGATCGATGTACATGTTTTACATAAATGGGACTTATGCGGAACTTCCACTTAACTTGCCCTACACCATTGTGTTGCCAGTGTTTTTATGTTGATGTAAGCTCTAGTATCATTGTTTCCATCAGGAGTGTGACACTAATGACTTTGGGTGAGCAGGATCAATAACCTCTGCATCAAGACAGTTTCTTTGTGAGGTGTTCACAGTTAGCCATTGTTGTGTGCTGAACAAAAATCTAAACTCAACATTTTCAACAATTTTACTGAGTTACAGTTCATATAAGGAAATAGGTCAATTGACGTAACAGACCGAAATACTCCTCAGCACCCCCCCAGATGCTCCCACAGGTGAAGAAGCCGGATGTGGAGGTCCTGGTTACATGTGGTTGTGAGGCCGGTTGGGCATACTGCCAAATTTTAAAAAATTATGTTTGAGGTGGCTCATGGTAGAGAAATTAACATTCAATTCTCTGGTAACAGCGCTGGTGGACATTCCTGCAGTCAGTATGCCAATTGCACGCTCCCCAAAAACTTGAGACATCTGTGGCATTGTGTTGTGTGACAAAACTGCACATTTTAGTGACCTTTTATTTTCCCCAGCACAAGGTGCACCTTTGTAAAGATCATGCTATTTAATCAGCTTCTTGATATGCCACACCTGTCAGGTGGATGGATTATTTTGGCAAATGAGAAATGCTCACGAACAGGAATATAAACAAATTTGTGCTCAAAATATGCTTTTTGTGCATATGGAACATTTCTGGGATCTTTTATTTCAGCTCATGAAACTAACACTTTATATGTTCAAATCAAATCAAATCAAATTTATTTATATAGCCCTTCGTACATCAGCTGATATCTCAAAGTGCTGTACAGAAACCCAGCCTAAAACCCCAAACAGCAAGCAATGCAGGTGTAGAAGCACGGTGGCTAGGAAAAACTCCCTAGAAAAGCCAAAACCTAGGAAGAAACCTAGAGAGGAACCAGGCTATGTGGGGTGGCCAGTCCTCTTCTTATGTTGTGTTTATATTTTTGTTCGGTATAAATGCCAGCTTCCTGTGGCCTGGTATTAAGTCAGAGCAGGTCCGCTGGAGCCATGGCCTACAATTCTGAGCCTTTTGGCTAAAACACCTCAGATGGAAACTTGACAGTGCTTTGTTTGCTACGTAGCAGGTGTTTTCCTGGAGCTAGAGGAGTGTTCTACGTTTGTTGTGCTGTAGTAAATGTTTTATTTATTTTATCAATGGGTGGCCACATTCCTGCCCCATGGACCGGAAGGAAAACTGCTATTGAGGGTCTGTGGTTCAAGGGCTAGATTGGGGCCCCTCTCCCAACAGGCCTGTTGTACCAGGTGCTTGATTGGCCCAGTCCAGCCGTACAACCAGGAAGCCACTGCTGACAAATGTTTATATAGAAGATTTTAAAGATGAATATATTAAAGAAATTAGTACACTATGCCTGTGTTTTAGTATTTTGACTGGCTGGTGGTATTAAAATGCTTATATGGAATGGGGTGTTCATCTGGGGAAAGTGATGTAGTTAAGCCTGTTATGGGACATGCTGGTCTCTACTTGAGTAATGCTCAGCAGCCAGAACCCAGTAAAATCTGCAGTAGCAACAACCATGATGTCACAATGATCTGGGTTGTTAGAAAGGTCCCCTATAAATGACTGGTTGTGCTGTGCATTGTTCCCCATTCGTCAGGAGCCTGGGCAGGCAATAAGGACCTGGTTCCCGGACCCATAACCCCACACCAGACCTAGTTGGCACCTTTTTGAAGACAAAACAGAGAATGGAGCCAGGGTGTGGATGTTTAGATATGTTAGGAAACATGGTTTGAGTTTTGTCTCAACCTGATTCAAACAGACCCTCATATCTGTTTATTATGGTTGGCCATGGGATATAAAAATGGGATGAGAGTTGTCTCCCAAAAGGCTGCAGGTTTCCCATTGTGTGGGAGAGTTTGAGTACCTGCTCTTTGAACTGTGTATAACACATGGGTGAATTAAATGAACATTCGATTAGAGTCTGAATATTTTCGTGACCACATAGCTATCAACTCTGCATTCAGAGCATGAGAATCCACCCACTGAAGCTAGGACAGCAGAGTCCGTTCCCATCTTCCGAAAACAACTGAAACCGTACCTCGTCAAAGAGCATCTTAAAGACATCTCAGTTTTATCCACCTAAATGCGGAAGATACATTTCAATTGAATAGATATAGTTGGACATCTGACTAGGTATCCCCCCTTTCCCTTTAAAAGGCGTACACTTATCTTTTCCTATTAGCACTGAATCTGCTCTATAACTTCTGTATTGAGGAACAATGTACTGTGACTGTGATGTGGTTGTCTCACCTAGCTATCTTCAGTTTAATGCACTTACTCTAAATCGCTTTTGATAAAGGTGTCTACTAAATTACTAAAATGTCAATGTAAAATGCCATTCTTATGAAGGCCTGTGGACCTCTTTCACTTCAAGATGAAGTGGTGGTTAGAAAATGAAAGGAAAAGGTCTAATTAAAGATAATTTCTTCTTCTCTTGGTTTTGTTTGTTGTTTTAACAGTATATTTTTTAGACCAAAAGACAAAAAAGACCCGATGCTGAAAGTGTAACAGGAACCTGCAGCTTGAGGACGTTCTCTCAGAACTCTCATCCAGCTGCTCTTCCTCCCCCTCAATTCTTTTTATGTTTGGTTTATTAGATATTTCAATCAGCTTCTCATAGATGGGGATTTAGAACTAGGAAGTCCTCTCTGTGACGTGAATGGAAGACCTTGACTTCAGTAATTAGCTCCTTGAAACACGAAATTAGGATAGTCCTGGCTCTTTGTTATGAGTCTGGTTGGCAGTATATTGGGCACTCCTTATGCCAGTATGTTTTGTTCATAGGATATTCACACATTGTTTTGAACTGAAGAAAATAACTTGTTTGTTCAATGTTTTCAGTCGATCTGAAAGTGAAATGGCATTAACGTAATTTCGCTCAATACGAAACTGGTCAGATGACGCGGATGCTACACTACAGGACTGTTTTGCTAGCACAGACTGGAATATGTTCTGGGATTCATCCAGTGGCATTGAGGAAAACACCACCTCAGTCACTGGCTTCATAAATAAATGCATAGATGACTTCGTCCCCACAGTGACTGTACGTACACATCTCAACCAGAAGCCATGGATTACAGGCAACATCCACATCAAACTAAAGGCTTGAGCTGCCGATTTTCAAGGAGCGGGAGACTAATCCGGACGCTTATAAGAAATCCCACTATGCCCTCAGATGAACCATCAAACAAGAAAAGTGTCAATACAGGATTAAGATTGAATCCTACTACACCGGCTCTGATGCTCGTCGGATGTGGCAGGGCTTGAAAACTATTACGGACTACAAAGGGAAACCCAGACGAGAGCTGCACAGTGACGCGAGCCTACCAGACGAGCTAAATGCCTTATATGCTCGCCTCGAGGCAAGCAACACTGAAGCATGCACACAAGCACCAGCTGTTCTGGATGACTGTGTGATAACGCTCTCGGTAGCCGATGTGAGCAAGACCTTTAAACAGGTCAACATTCACAAAACCGCTGGGCCAGATGGATTTGCAGGACGTGTACTCAAAGCATGCGCAGACCAACTGTCAAGTGTCTTCACTGACATTCTCAACCTCTCCCTGACGGAGTCTGTAATACCTACATGTTTCAAGCAGACCATCATAGTCCCTGTGCCCAAGGAAGTGAAGGTAACCTGGCTAAATGATTACCGCCCTGTAGCACTCGCGTCGGTAGCCATGAAGTGCTTTGAAAGGCTGGACGTGGCTCACATCAACAGCATCTTCCCTGATACTATAGACCCACTCCAATTTGCGAACCGCCCAATTCGCATACTTAGTCCCCTCCTGTATTCCCTGTTCACCCACGACTGCGTGGCCAAACACGACTCCAACACCATCATTACCTTTGCTGACGACATAACAGTGGTAGGCCCAATCACCGACAACGATGAGACGGCCAATAGGGAGGAGATCAGAGAACTGGCAGTGTGGTGCCAGGACGACAACCTCTCCCTCAATGTGAACAAGACAAAGTAGCTGATCGTGGACTACAGGAAAAGGTGGGCCAAACAGCCCTCCATTAACATCGACTGGGCTGTAGTGGAGCGGGTCGAGAATTTCAAGTTCCTTGGTGTCCACATCACCAATGAACTATCATGGTCCAAACATACCAAGACAGTCGTGAAGAGGGCACGACAAAACCTTTTTCCCCCTCAGGAGACTGAAAAGATTTGGCATGGGCCCCCAGATCCTCAAAGTTCTACAGCTGCACCATCGAGAGCATCCTGACCGGTTGCATCACCGCCTGGTATGGTAACTGCTCGGCATGTGACCGTAAGGCGCTACAGAGGGTAGGGCGAATGGCCCTGTACATCACTGGGGCCAAGCTTCCTGCCATCCAGGACCTATATACTAGGCGGTGTCAAAGGAAAGCCCATAAAATTGTTAGAGACTCCAGTCAGCCAAGTTATAGACTGTTTTCTCTGCTACCGCACGGTCAAGCATACCGGAGCGCCAAGTCTAGTGCCAAAAGGCTCCTTAACAGCTTCTACCCCCAAGCCATTAGACTGCTGAACAATTCATAAAAATCGCCACCTGACAATTTACATTGACACCCCCCCCCCCCCCCCCTCTTGTACACTGCTGCTACTCGCTGTTTGTTTGTTACCTTTGCATAGTCACTTCACCCCCACATACATGTACAGATTACCTCAGCTAGCCTGTACCCCTTCACATTGACTCGGTACCGGTGCCCCCAGTATATAGCCTCGTTATTGTTATTCTTATTGTGTTACTTTTTATTATTTATTTTTATTTTAGCCTACTTGGTATATATTTTCTTCTTCTTGAACTGCACTGTTTGTTAATGGCTTGTAAGTAAGCATTACACGGTAAAATCTACACTTGCTGTATTCGGCGCATGTGACAAATTAAGTTTGATATGATTGGATTTTGATTGGATTATTGATTTATCAGTCAAATTCACATTACACACAGAGACATTAGGAATGGGGACTGTCGTTCTCTTGATTTTTCAATATACTTGCTGAAATGTTCAAGTACTGCATGCAGTGAATGTTAGGCTACTTCCAGGTAACTTTGCCTTCATCTCCGATAATGTGAGCTTCCAACACAGTAGAGCTTGTATAACATTCATTCAGTTGTGTAATTGTTTTCACTTATCCTCACTGCTTTGAGGATTACTGTTTATGGGACTCCTTATCCTAATAACCACACTCTTATCAAACAAGTGTTCCATGCCTCAGATCCTCTCTGTGCCCCCGCTGACAGGCCTACTATGGGCTCCATTCAGAGGACGGAATGATGATTTTCTCTTCCTGATGTTGACCAGCCCTGAAATTGAGGTCAGTCCCACCCTTAGATCACCTGCCAGGAGAAAAAGCAGAACCTCCACATCTGGAGGCAGCAGCACATTCATCAAAGAATCCTGACGTGACGCTGTCGTTCTCCGCAAACATCAAAATAGTGACTCGTTCATGCAGGAAGGGATTTTTTTTAGCAATAATGACTAATTATGTATACATTTCAATCAGGACTGACTAATCAGAATACTTTTATGTTACTGTATATGTATGAATTTTCTTTTTATCCTAGTACTGAATATAATGTGTGTAATTATAATCAAGAAGTAGAACAATGACTGTCTACTCCTTGGTAGAAATTAATGAATTTATCATCAGACTGGCTAGAATGCTTATCTACACAGGCAGACCTTGGCTCGGGTCATAAATTATCTAAGTTTGGGAAAGACGATGTGGGAAGTCTTGAGAACTATACAGCCATTGTACTGGGGTGGAGATGAGACGGGATAGTACGAAAACTAATGACGTCATTTTCAATTTATAACCTGTGGTAAACTGTATCATGTTCAGCACTCTCGAGAATAAACGCTGCTGGTTGATTTTGAGACTGGTCTCTGTCCATTTTATGCAAATAAGAGTCTTACAAATTCTTAGGAATTGACCATGTTTAATTTTAATTGGGTATTAAAACATATAGGAATTTAATTCCTGTAACAGCCTCAAAGCCAGTTCCACTGCTTTTTAAAATGGTTCCCCTTTTAATCAGGGACTGATTAATTATCAGGTAGAACTGGTACAATTTAATTATCAGGTAGAACAGAAAACCAGCATGCTCTGGACCTTGTAGGAAGACCTCTACAACATCCGTAGAGTACGACCTTTCCTCACACAGGAAGTGGCGCAGGTCCTAATCTGGGCACTTGTCATATCCCATCTGGACTACTGTAACTCTCTGTGGGCTGGACTCACCGCTTGTGCCATCAAACTCAACCTGCAACCTATCCAGAACGCTGCAGCCCGTCTGGTGTTCAACCTTCCCAAGTTCTCCCATGTCACCCGCTCCTCCATACACTCCACCGGCTTCCAGTCGAAGCTCGCGTCCACAACAAGACCATGGTGCTTGCCCACAGAGCAACAAGGGGAACTGCGCCTCCCTACCTTCAGGCAATGCTCAAACCCTACATCCCAACCTGAGCACTCCGTTCTGCCATCTCTGATCTTTTGGCTGTCCCACCGCTATGGGAGATCAGCTTCAGCCCAGTCAAAACTCTTCTCTGTCCTGGCACCCCAAAGGTGGAACCAGCTTCCCCCTGATACTAGAACAGAAGAGTCCCTGCAAAAACGTCTGAAGCCCTACATCTTCAAAGAGTATGTTAAATAAGACGTAACAGCCCCCCCCCCCCAAAAAAAAACCCCAACAACAACCTTGCACTTGTCTTTTTCTACTGGCACTGACTTTGCTGGTAACTTCTTTATTGAGGAAAAATGTACTTACAATGACTGTGATGTGGTGGTCTCACCTAGCTATTGTCATGTTTGGAGATTTGCTGGTCTTGTCCACTTTAGTGTAGATAGGCTCTTCAGTCTCCAGATGACCATTAGCTAACAGTTAGAAAGCAGAACTAACTATCGTTACAGTACTGTAGCTGCCTATTCTCTTGTATCTACACAGACCTTATGTGTGGACGGTGTGGGAAGGTCTACGACAGGGATCATCAACTAGATTCAGCCGTGGGCAGATATTTTGTTGAGCAGATGTTTGGGGGGCTGGAACATAATTACAAACAATTTGTAGACTGCAAATTGACCGCAAGAAGCCCAAACAGAATGTTTGACTAAAACATAATCATATCAAACCTTGCTTACATTTGTATATTATCACGTGTCTCTCTATTATACTTGAGAACAGATTTCTTAAATTAAAATCACTGATTTCCTGTTGTTTTTAGTCTTTTATGTCCAACAATGAAAACAAAAATATATACTTTTTTGCTCAGAAAACATGGAGGGTCAAATAAAACCGCGGGCCGGCAGTTGGGGAACCCTGGTCTATGACAACCTTATGTCTTGTTTTAGGATGTTAATTGCAGTCAAATTTCACATTTAGTTACAGTTGAGCTTCAGCACAGATCACACAGCACAGTGTCCATACTGGGGCCATACAACAAAACTGAAGGCAAACTGTCAGTTACAAAGCATGGCAATGTGGGGCTGACAGATGATTGGCCAACACCACTGCCAATCAATCCACCCAGTGGGCGGGGCATAAAAGAGCAGAACTGCATTCACAACACTATCCCCTCCAGAGGGCTCGACGCATATGTGCTCCTAAGTCAAATAAATTAGTAGCACACAAAGACATTTTGGAGCACAATGAAAGTATTTGAGGAAGAGTGTTTTTTATGATAAATGACTAAAAGTGAATTAAAAGGTTTTGGAGTGTTCCATTCTCAATAAAGTGAACTTAGGTGACACAACAATGTTCAGCTGCCCCTTTAAGGGGCTGGCTGTTACCATGGTAATGGTGGGCCTCAGATGTCTGTCTTTGAGAGATGACCAGCTTGTCTTCCTAAAACCCGGAAATGAGTTACCGCTGGTTCGTTCAGCCATTCCTATGAGGGAAATTAATGGGGGAAAGAATAGTTTTTTGGGATAAATGCCGAAAATAAGGTCTGGGGTTAACACAGGCTTAGGATATCTTATATGTTTTGTTCTATGACATAATATCAGTCAGTTAACATGACCTTAATCAATTATGAAGCCTTGTGCTTTTTTTGCCTTTTCTTTTACATAAATGCTTCAAAATTCACAACAAATGAAAGCTGATGCAGAATATCTCATAGAACAAAGCGTATAAGATCTCCTATGCCTGTTTACCAGAGCACTTATTTTCGGCATTTATCTTAAAACGCAACAAAAAACCCATAGGCTTTGTCCAATGAACCATGGCGTAGTTAGTGCCTACAAAAAGACAGCGTTACTATTGCTCTCTTTTCTCCGACATACAGTACCTTCTTTGCTAGCAGTTGAGCAAAGCTTAGCTAACATTGAAAAACAACATAGTGTGTGAACAAAACTGTAAATAGCCCAAAAACTCGAGGACTAAGTCACACTTTAGTACACTTTCGGGTAAGTACTATGCCTGTGTACTTATAAAAATTAATCTTTCAGCACATTTTTTACATTTTAGTCATTTAGCAGACGCTCTTATCCAGAGTAACTTACAGTAGTGAGTGCATACATTCTCATACTTTTTATTGTACTGGTCTCCCGGTGGGCACAGCACCCCAATCACTCATGAGACTGTGAGATGTATAGGACTCTGTAGTTTCTTTGTGTGATTAGCAACCAGCTATGAAACAAAATGGCAAAATCACAACTCGCACGTGCTCATACTTGATTTTTTTTTTCAAATATCTATTTTTAGGCGCATATGCAAGTAAATCGGTCGCACTGTAGCCCTGCTCCAGCAGTGCCGAAAAAGGCAGGAACAAATAAAACATGTTCTGAAAACACTTTGTGGAGTAAACGGTTAAAGCTATAAGAACAATAGGTAAGTAAACATTACAAATCAAATCAATTTGTATTTGTCACATACACATGGTTAGCAGATGTTAATGCGAGTGTAGCGAAATGCTTGTGCTTCTAGTTCCGACAATGCAGTAATAACCAACAAGTAATCTAACTAACAATTCCAAAACTAATTTCTTATACACAGTGTAAGGGGATAAAGAATATGTACATAAAGATATGAATGAGTGATGGTGCAGAGCAGCATAGGCAAGATACAGTAGATGGTATCGAGTACAGTATATACATATGAGATGAGTATGTAAACAAAGTGGCATAGTTAAAGTGGCTAGTGATACATGTATTACATAAGGATGCAGTAGATGATATAGAGTACAGTATATACGTATACATATGAGATGAATAATGTAGGGTATGTAAACATTATATTAGGTAGCATTGTTTAAAGTGGCTACTGATATATTTTACATAATTTCCCATCAATTCCCATTGTTAAAGTGGCTGGAGTTGAGTCAGTGTGTTGGCAGCAGCCACTCAAAGTTAGTAGTTGCTGTTTAACAGTCTGATGGCCTTGAGATAGAAGCTGTTTTTCAGTCTCTCGGTCCCAGCTTTGATGCACCTGTACTGACCTCGCCTTCTGGATGATAGCGGGGTGAACAGGCAGTGGCTCGGGTGGGTGTTGTCCTTGATGATCTTTATGGCCTTCCTGTAACATCGGGTGGTGTAGGTGTCCTGGAGGGCAGGTAGTTTGCCCCCGGTGATGCGTTGTGCAGACCTCACTACCCTCTGGAGAGCCTTACGGTTGTGGGCGGAGCAGTTGCCGTACCAGGCGGTGATACAGCCCGCCAGGATGCTCTTGATTGTGCATCTGTAGAAGTTTGTGTGTGCTTTTGGTGACAAGCCAAATTTCTTCAGCCTCCTGAGGTTGAAGAGGCGCTGCTGCGCCTTCTTCACGATGCTCTCTGTGTGGGTGGACCAATTCAGTTTGTCTGTGATGTGTATGCCAAGGAACTTAACTTACTACCCTCTCCACTACTGTTCCATCGATGTGGATAGGGGGGTGGCCCGTCAGGAAGTCCAGTACCCAGTTGCACAGGGTGGGGTCGAGACCCAGGGTCTCGAGCTTGATGACGAGCTTGGAGGGTACTATGGTGTTAAATGCCGAGCTGTAGTCAATGAACAGCATTCTCACATTGGTATTCCTCTTGTCCAGATGGGTTAGGGCAGTGTGGTTGAGATTGTGTCGTCTGTGGACCTATTTGGGCAGTAAGCAAATTGGAGTGGGTCTAGGGTGTCAGGTAGGGTGGAGGTGATATGGTCCTTGACTAGTCTCTCAAAGCACTTCATGATGACGGAAGTGAGTGCTACGGGGCGGTAGTCGTTTAGCTCAGTTACCTTAGCTTTCTTGGGAACAGGAACAATGGTGGCCCTCTTGAAGCATGTGGGAACAGCAGACTGGTATAGGGATTGATTGAATATGTCCGTAAACACACCAGCCAGCTGGTCTGCGCATGCTCTGAGGGCGCGGCTGGGGATGCCATCTGGGCCTGTAGCCTTGCGAGGGTTAACACGTTTAAATGTTTTACTCACCTCGGCTGCAGTGAAGGAGAGACCGCATGTTTTCGTTGCAGGCCGTGTCAGTGGCACTGTATTGTCCTCAAAGCGGGCAAAAAAGTTATTTAGTCTGCCTGGGAGCAAGACATCCTGGTCCGTGACTGGGCTGGTTTTCTTCTTGTAGTCGGTGATTGACTGTAGACCCTGCCACATACCTCTTGTGTCTGAGCCGTTGAATTGAGATTCTACTTTGTCTCTGTACTGACGCTTAGCTTGTTTGATAGCCTTGCGGAGGGAATAGCTGCACTGTTTGTAATTCGGTCATGTTACCAGTCACCTTGCCCTGATTAAAAGCAGTGGTTCGCGCTTTCAGTTTCACGCGAATGCTGCCATCAATCCACAGTTTCTGGTTAGGGAATGTTTTAATTGTTGCTATGGGAACGACATCTTCAACGCACGTTCTAATGAACTCCGACAGAGATGGCCGCCTCGCTTCGCGTTCCTAGGAAACTGTGCAGTTTTTTTTTTTTACGTGTTATTTCTTACATTGGTACCCCAGGTAATCTTAGGTTTCATTACATACAGTCGAGAAGAACTACTGAATATAAGATCAGCGTCAACTCACCATCAGTACGACCAAGAATATGACTTTCGCGAAGCGGATCCTGTGTTCTGCCTTTCAACCAGGACAATGGAATGGATCCCAGCCGGCGACCCAAAAAAACGACTTCGTAAAAGAGGGAAACATATGCAAGGCAACAATACAACAGTTCTTAGATAAGTGAACTCAGGACCCAAAACTGTCTTCTTTCATGTCCAGTCATTTATTTAAAATATCCTTTCAGCCCAGCTGAGCTGAAAAGGGCATGACAAAACCACTTTAAGTTTGGTGGGTGGGGTGTGTCATGGAATTCTTTGTCAGGATGCAGCCGGTATCTGGTTGGCTCTTTCCTGACACTATGGACTGGGGTTTCTCCACTGTAGTGCCTGAGATGTCAGGAAGAATGTTCAGGAACACACAAGGTTCAGTGAGGGCACACTACTTCTTCTCTTCACCTTGGGCTGGCTGAAGCACAGGTCTGTGGTGCCTGTGTCGAGGCCCTTGGTACCAGAAGAGGAGTGGCGCCTCTGACCGGTGTTGAGGGTGAGGCCCTTGGCACTGGCAGCAGGGTGGTGGCCTTGCCCTGTATCGAGACCCACGCTGCTGGGCTCACCGCCGCTAGGGTCACTGCCACTGGGGTCACTGCCACTGGGGTCATCGCTGTTGGGGACACCGTTGCTGGGGTCACCGTCTCTGTGGACACCGCCACTGGGGTCACCATTGTTGGGCTGGTCACCGCCACTGGGATCACCGCCGCTGTGGTCACCGCCGCTGTGGTCACCATTGTTGGGGTCACTGCTACTGGGTTCACAGTCGCTGGGCTGGTCACCGTTGCTGGAGGGCTCACCGTTGCCGGGGCGCACTTTTGCTAGGAAGCTCACCGTCGCTGGGGACACCGTTTCTTCCCTCTCTCCTCTGGTTTTGGTGCTGGGACTGGGAAGCTGCTAGAAAAGCAGTACTGCACCTTCCTCAGGACTCAACCTTGTCCTCTTGTCTAGGAAAAGTCCCCAAAAATGATAATCAGACAAGAAGAATATACATTTAAGTTAAAAAGAAAATCACACAAAAATCACAATATCAAACAATTACTCGGATCAGAGGCCAACATTGGAATAATATTCAAATCTATTTTTCATAAATGTACATAAATAAAAAAGCCTAGGCTACATGACAAAGTGTAGGTGATATGCATATGTCACGTCCTGACCTTAGTTCCTTTTTTATGTCTCCATTTTAGTTTGGTTGGGGTGGGCATTCTATGTTTTGTGTTCTATGTTTTCTATTTTTATGTGTTTGTCCTGGTATGGTTCCCAATCAGAGGCAGCTGGCAATCGTTGTCTCTGATTGAGAACCATACTTAGGCAGCCTGTTTTCCCACTATGGGTTGTGGGTAGTTATTTTCTGTTTAGTGTTTTTGTTGCACCTTACAGAACTGTTCGTTTGTCGGTTTGTTGTTTTTGTTCAGTATTCATCTTTATTAAAAGTGTTATGAATTACGTGCCACGCTGCACTTTGGTCCCCTTCTCCTTCTCCCGACGACAATCGTTACAGCATAGGCCTATTGGCTACAGCCTCATGTCCGTCCAAACCGATGCTGAAAAGTTAGCCAAATTTTGATGAGTTTTTAATTACATAAATATAGGCTAAATGCCTAACATGTTTTACAAATATAATGAATGATGATTAGCATTAATGTCTAAAGGCTTAATATGCCATTGAAACCAGCATTTTTGTCATGTTCTATTGGTTTTCAAATCAAGGTTATTTTATTGTCCAGCAGCCAAAGGCATAATCCTAGTGAAATTAGTTAGCACAGCTAGCACAGTGGATCTGGGCCGATTCCGGCTGAGAGTCGAGGCCCTCCGCTGAAAGTCAGACTCGGCCAAAGTCATGTGGCCCCCAGTCTGGGGCCGCCTTCGGCAGTATTACTTATGGCTAGGCTGCGGGGATTGAGCTCGGGCAGATTCCGGTGTGAGTTACCTGGCCCAAAAGTATTACTTGGGGCTCAGGCCGACTGGGGCTACACTTTGGCAGATGATTATACGGGCTGCTTTATATAATAAACATTTCATTATTTATTTTTCCATATTTTCTAATTGTTTCTGTGATCAAAAAATACAATGAACATTGAAATAAAATTCTTTAAGAGTCCTGTGTAGTATTTTAGTATTTTATACTTTGTGCAAGGCAATTGATAAGTATTAAAAACTTGTGGTGCAGCGGTCCAAGACACTGCATGGCAGTGCAAACTGTGTTGATACAGATGCTGGTTTGAGACCCGTGCCGGCTGTGACCGGGAGACCCATGAGGTGACGCACAATTTGCCCAGTGTCGTCTGAGTTAATTCTCATTTACAGTGACGGCCCAACCCTACCCCGGATGACGCTGGGCAAATTGCCCTATGGGACTCCCAATCACAGCCGGTTGTGATACAGCCTAGAATTGAACCAGAGTGTGTAGTGATGCCTCTATGCCCCCTATGTGTAGCACCTTTAACGAATAGAGATTGTCTGTAAAAACATGACCAAAAGAACTCGGACCAGATTTCTGTCCTGACTATTTCATTTGATGGAAGAATTGAATTGTATGCGTTTACTTATCAAAATAAAGATAATGAAAATGTGTCATTCATTGTTGTTATAATACTGTATGTTGGTAACAGCTTTATAAAAGCAATAAGGCACGCGAGGCAGTGCTGTATCCTGAATACAGTCACAGGTAAATGGGTTGACTTGCCCTCAAGCATCGGGCCGAAAAAAGCCATTTAGGCCTACATGTGTATTCACGACACAGCACACCTCTTGTGCCTTATTGCTTAATTAAGATGCTACATCTGTATTAAAAAAGCAGTTGGCGAGGACGTTTGCTCTGTATTAAAAAAGCAGTTGGCGAGGACGTTTGCTAGCTTTGTTAGATCAATGTGCATGATATCTAACAAAGCGGAGTGAGGAAAGAAAATAGAAAAGTGACTTTTTCAAATCAGAGTTTCATCCAGGTCATTTTTGCTTTTTTATCTGTGCATGATCAGACAGAGCAGATTTTAAGGTTTCTAAAGCACATACAAGTACCTACAAAATCTCAAAATATCACTTTTGTTTTAAATGACAGCGGTTCCACACATTCCTGTGACATTCAAGTTGCGTTGTGGGTGTTGACTTTGATCAGGGCAGGGGAATGTAAGTGTGTCTTGTCTGTTGAATTTCATTTGCATGGTGCTGCCATGTAGCTCTATGCTAGTAACATAACTAAACTCAAAATAAATGTGATTAAATATATCCCATTTAGCAGACGCTTTTGTCCAAAGCGACTTACAAGTCGGCTGGGGCCACTACTTTTACATATGGGTGGCCCCAGCAGGAATCGAACCCACGACGCTTGGCGTTGCAAGCGCCATGCTCTACCGACTGAGCCACACAGGACCCATTAGTCGTATAAGGTTTCTTAGGACCTGCCTAAACAAATGAATAATTAATTTATTTGTGATGGTGTACGGTGCATTCGGGAACTATTCAGACCCCTTCACTTTTTCCACATTTTGTAACATTACAGCCTTATTCTAAAATTGATTAAATATTTGTTTTCCCTCATCAATCTACACATAATACCCCATAATGACAAAGAGAAAACACGTATAGACATTTTTGCAAACGTATTAAAAATAAAAAACAGAAATACCTTATATACATAAGTATTCAGACCCTTTGCTATGAGATGCAAAATTGAGCTCAGGTGCATCCTTTTTCCATTGATCATCCTTGAGATGTTTCTACAACTTGATTAGAGTCCACCTGTGGTAAAGTCAATTGATTGGACATGATTTGGAAAGGTACACACCTGTCTATATAAGGTCCCACAGTTGACAGTGCGTGTCAGATCAAAAACCAAACCATGAGGTCGAAGGAATTGTCCGTAGAGCTCCGAGACAGGATCGTGTCGAGGCACAGATCTGGGGAAGGGTACCAAAACATTTCTGAAGCATTGGAGGTCCCTAAGAACACAGTGGCCTCCATCAATCTTAAATGGAAGAATTTTGGAACCACCAAGACTCTTGCTAGAGCTGGCCGTCTGGGAGAGAAGGGCCTTGGTCAGGAAGGTGACCAAGAACCCAATGGTTACCAATGGTCATTCTGACAGAACTCCAAAGTTTCTCTGTGGCGATGGGATAACCTTCCAGAAGGACAAGAATCTCTGCCAGGCGGAAGTCACTCCTCAGTAAAAGGCACACGACAGGCCGTTTGGAGTTTGCCAAAAGGCACCCAAAGGAATCTCAGACCATGAGAAACAAGATTCTCTAGTCTGATTAAACCAAGATTCAACTCATCACGTCTGGAGGAAACCAGGTAAAGATCATCACCTGGCCAATACCATCCCTACGGTGAAGCATGGTGGTGGAAGCATCATGCTGTGGGGATGTTTTTCAGTGGCAGGGACTGGGAGACTAGTCAGGACAGAGGAAAAGATGAACGAAGCAAAGTACAGAGATCCTTGATGAAAACCTGCTCCAGAGCATTCAGGACTGGGGCGAAGGTTCACCTTCCAACAGGACAACAACCCTAAACACACAGCCAAGACAAGGCAGGAGCGGCTTCAGGGACAAGTTTCTGAATGTCCTTGAGTGGCCCAGCCAGAGCCCGGACTTGAAGACAATCAAACATCTCTGGAGAGTGAGGAAAATAGCTGTGCAGCGACGTTCCCCATCCAAGCTGACATAGCTTGAGGATCTGCAGAGAAGAATGGAAGCAACTTCCCAAATACAGGTATGCCAAGCTTGTAGCGTCATACCCAATGATACTCGAGGCTGTAATCGCTGAAAAGGTTCTGGATACTTATGTAAATGTGATATTTCAGTTTTTATTTTTAATACATTTGGAGAAAAAAAATTACAACTGTTTTGGCTTTGTCATTATGGGGTTTTGTGTGTAGATTGATAAGGGTAAAGAAAAAACATTTAATCCATTTTAGAATAAAGCCGAAACGTTATAAAATGTGGAAAATGTGAAAGGTACTCAATAGTTTCCAAATGCATTCAATGGATTTAATTAAAATAGACTCCTACTAACAACGGAACACCCGGCACCGCTACTCCCACTAACAACGGAACACCAGACACCGCTACTCCCACTAACAACGGAACACCCAGCACCGCTACTCCCACTAACAACGGAACACCCGGCACCGCTACTCCCACTAACAACGGAACACCAGACACCGCTACTCCCACTAACAACGGAACACCCGGCACCGCTACTCCCACTAACAACGGAACACCCGGCACCGCTACTCCCACTAACAACGGAACACCCGACACCGCCACTCCCACTAACAACGGAACACCCGGCACCGCTACTCCCACTAACAACGGAACACCCGGCACCGCTACTCCCACAAACAACGGAACACCCGACACCGCCACTCCCACTCGCCAACAGTGCTGGCATGCGCACGGATATAGAAAAGGCTTATGCAGGAAGGAATGTGATAAAAAAATGGGACAGTTTGAAAGGGGGTCATATAAAAAATTGCCTTTTTCTACAGGCAACATACCGTAATTCCTGGGTGAATTAGGTGGGAATTAAAAAAACTGGACATCATGATAGCACAAAAAGAGAAGCGGGCAAGAAATTTGGACAAATGAGTCTTCCCAAGTGCGTTAATATCTGTGTTCTTGTGACTGACTGAACTCAAAGAATGTGGAATGTCATATTGTGCAATAGGAGATCATAGGTCCTGCCTCTAAAAAAATATTATCTGCAATTACACAAGTAGAGGGCAAACATTAGACTCCAATGTATTTCTTCAACTCTCTGCAGTGACCTGAAATGGTATTTAGGATAGAAGAAACTACTCAGACTATATATGAAACGCTAAGCCTGCATCTGTCTGTCTTTTTGCTGTGTTAAATGAGGAGCCAATAACTTGAAGACCTTAGGGGTAAATCTGGCCACTATTATTTAACTATGTACTCCTCTTCTGAGGACACAACAGGAAATTGTCTGAGTGGGGCAATATTTGTCTGTCTGAGCTCCAGATGCAATTATGGCAAGGGTCTGTCTGTGGGTCTGTGTGTCTGGGTGAGGGAACTCCAGGGCACATCTCTGCAAAGGCCTCATAGTGGGGCTTGTTTCATCTCATTTTCTTAACCCTTCCTGTTCATTGGTAGGCCGTCGTTGTAAATAAGAATTTATTATTTTCTGACTTGCCTAGTTAAATAAAGGTTAAATATTTTTTTTATTAACCCCAATGGGGTAGCGTGGTCGGACACAGAGATATCAATATGAAAGTATTTCTAGGTAATAAGTAAGTATCTTACCATAGGCGGTCCGTGAGTTTCAAGTATGGGGAAGTTAATTTTCTCCATAAAAAAATGCACCTTTATAATAAAGCATTCCATGCATCATTGTATTTGCAGACTTATGTATGAAAGCCTACGATTCCTAATGTAATGAGTAGATTGAATAGTAAGAATGTAGGCTAATAATATACAGTAACTCAATCACTGTTCACAAAAAAAGACTGTTCAATGCATGGCTGAGCGAGTAGAGTAGGCCTAGGCTATAGGCTGCAGTCGCTCTACTGAACTGAGCTGCGGGACAGGAAGGAAACTGCTTAGGGATGTCACCATGAGGCCATTGGTGATTTTAAAACAGCTACAGAGTTCAATGGCTGTGATGGGAGTAAACTGTGGACGGCCAAAACAACATTGTAGGGACTCCACAATAATGAGCTAAATGACAAGAGTGAAAAGAAGAATACAAATATACATAATATGCTTATGTATGCAACAAGGCACTGAAGTAATACTGGGAAAAAAGGGCAAAGGAATACACTTTTTGGCCTAAATGCAAAGCCTTATATTTGGAGCAAATCCAACACAACACATCACTGAGTAACTGCCTCATTTTCAAGTGGCTGAAATCAAATCAAACTAACCAACAGTACAGTTCAAGAAAGAATTAAGAAAATATTTACCAAATAAACTAAAGTAAAAATTATAAAAAGTAACACAATAAAAGAACAATAATGAGGCTGCATACAGATGGTACCGGTACTGAGTAAATTTGCTGGGGTACAGCTTAGTCGAGGGTACATTTGTACATGTAGGTAGGGGTGAAGTGACTATGCATAGACAATAAACAGCAAGTAACAGCAGTGTAAAAAACAAATGGGGGGGTTGCCAATGTAAATAATCTTGTGGCCATTTGATAAATTGTTCAGCAGTCTTATGGTTTGGGGGTAGAAGCTGTTAAGACGCCTTTGCCGCTCCGGTACCTCTTGCCGTGTGGTAGCAGAGAAAACAGTTTATGACTTGGATGACTGGAGTCTGACAATTTTTTGGACCTTCCTCTGACACTGCCTAGTATATATGTGCTGGATGGCAGGAAGCTTGGCCCCAGTGACGTACTGGGCAGTACACACTACCCTCTGTAGTGCCTTATGGTCAGATGCCGAGCAGTTACCATACCAGGCGGTGATGCAACCGGTCAGGATGCTCTCGATGGTGTAGCTGTAGAACTTTTTGAGGATCTGAGGACCCATGCCAAATATTTTCAGTCTCTTGAGAGGGGGAATAGGCATTGTCGTACCCTCTTCAAGACTGTCTTGGTATGTTTGGGCCAGGATAGTCGTTGGTGATGTGGACACCAAGGAACTTGAAACTCTCACCCAGCTCCACTACAGCCCTGTCGATGTTAATGGAGGCCTGTTTGGCCCACCTTTTCCTGTAGTCCACGATCAGCTCCTTGTCTTGCTCACATTGAGGGAGAGATTGTTGTCTTAGCACCACACTGCCAGGTCTCTGATCTCCTTCCTATAGGCTGTCTCATCATTAGGTGATCAAGCCTACCACTGTTGTGTCGTCAACAAACTTAATGATGGTGTTGGAGTTGTGTTTGGCAACTCAGTCATGGGTGAACAGAGAGTACAGGAGGGGACTAAGCACACACCCCTGAGGGACCCCAGTGTTGAAGATCAGTGTAGCAGACGTGTTGTTGCCTACACTTACCACCTGGGAGCGGCTCGTCAGGAAGTCCAGGATCCAGTTGCAGAGGGAGGTGTTTAGTTCCAGGGTCCTTAGTTTAGTGATGAGCTTTGTGGGCCCTATGGTGTTGAACGCTGAGCTATAGTCAATGAACAGTATTCTCACATAGGTGTTCATTTTGTCCAGGTGGGAAGTGGGAAAGGGCAGTGTGGAGTGTGATTGCTTCATCTGTGGATCTGTTGGGGCGGTATGCGAATTGGAGTGGGTCTAGGATATCCGGGAGGATGCTGTTGATGTGAGCCATGACCAACCTTTAAAGGAAATTCATGGCTACCGACGTGTGTGCTATGGGGCGGTAATCATTTAGACAGGCTATCTTCCTTCGCCTCTTTGGGCACAGGGACTATGATGGTCTGCTTGAATCATGTAGATATTACAGACTCGGTCAGGGAGTGGTTGAAAATGTCAGTGAAGACACTTGCCAGTTGGTCCGTGCATGCTTTGAGTACACGTCCTGGTAAAGTCTGGCCCCGCAGCTTTGTGAATGTTGACCTGTTTAAAGGTCTTGCTCACATCGGCTACCGAGAGCGTTATCACACAGTCGTCCAGAACAGCTGGTCCTCTCATGCATGCTTCAGTGTTGCTTGCCTCAAAGTGAGCATAAATGGCATTTAGCTCGTCGAGTAGGCTCACGTCACTGGGCAGCTCACGGCTGGGTTTCCCTTTATAGTCCATAATAGTTTTCAAGCCCTGCCACATCCGACGAGCTTCAGAGCCGGTGTAGTAGGATACAAGCTTAATCCTGTATTGACGCTTTGCTTGTTTGATGGTTTGTACGAGGGCATAGTGGGATTTCTTATAAGCGTCCGGATTAGTCTCCCGCTCCTTGAAAGCGGCAGCTCTAGCCTAGGTACTTTCATGTGCGCCCGTTCACACATAATGCATAGGCCTACATGAAGCGCTCCAGACAACAGGCAATTAAGAAATTGACATAAAACATGTAAATGGAATTTAATGAACCAAAACGAATTCCACATAAGTGTAGGCAGCGCAGTTTGTGAGCTCTTCAAGCTACATGTCCACTTGTAGAATGAAAGTGATAGGCTAAATTAATGTATACCCCAATAATATATTGAGTAAACTAACAAGAATTACCATTAAAACACATTCTAGATTATTTGAAATGTCAAGGATTAAAGTTAAATGGACTACTTGTGATATATTTAATGTGGCACTGATAAACACAGGCCAACATGTCACATAATGAAAGGAATGCGTATGGATTGGCAACTAGTGCGTCTTTACCACAATGGCCATTTTGTATTTTGTAATTTCCTTAAAATTATCTCAATTTTCACTCTTCAACTGCCTAGCAGAGAATGCCAACAAAAGCATTTCAGCTTGTCTGGCAGTTTGGTCCCTTAAACGGTTTGTCTCAGCGAAAACATCACTAGAGGGCGTAAAAGCTTCGGTCTCACATTTAGCAACTCAGCAGCATCATTTGGTGTGGATTTGTGACGCTGTCATGACAGGGAAAAAAAGGAGACTGGCCCATATGACAATTTCAAATGTTTCGTCGTCGCGTCCTCAAAAACAATTTGAATGAGAAAGCCAGAGGTCCCGCCCCTCTGACCTTTTCCAATGGGAGGGAGGTAAGGAGAGAGGACGCAACAGGGCACTTGAGATTCTTCCCGAGTCCTTTATACAGAGTTGCGTTGACACAACACAGAGCAAGCACGTTTTTCCGTGTCAGCATCGTGTATTTGTGCTACAGGAGCGACTCAGACAGAATCATAGACATTGAATAGAAAAAAAACAACGCAAGGAGAGACACAGACAACAAGCTAAAAGCTGTGTCCCCACAGAATCGAGCAATGTCTAGTTTAAAGAAAAGAAATTCGAATTCGTCAGTTGACCGGGATGTGGAAAACAAGGAGGTTACGGAGAAGATGCTCTCTCCGGCCGGAGGGGAGAATGGAAACTCGAGCCGAACGGGAGGCGCACCGGGAAGCCCGGACAAGGTATCTGTACCCGGCGAAGATAAGGTTGTCCTAGAGAGAACCATTACCCTGGTGAATGGCGTCGCTATCATTGTGGGTACCATTATCGGCTCGGGTATATTTGTGACCCCGACTGGAGTGGTAAAGGAAGCCGGGTCAGTCGGACTGTCCCTTATTGTTTGGGCAGTGTGTGGAGTGTTCTCAACCATAGGTGCCCTGTGCTATGCTGAGCTGGGCACCACTATTTCCAAATCAGGTGGAGACTATGCTTACATCCTTGAAGTGTATGGTTCCCTGCCGGCTTTCCTGAAATTGTGGATAGAGTTGCTCATCATCCGGCCATCATCGCAGTACATTGTCGCGTACGTCTTCGCTACCTACCTCCTCAAGCCCATTTTCCCTGACTGCCCAGTCCCCGAGAATGGGGCGAAGCTGATAGCCTGTCTTTGCATCTGTAAGTATCCAAGCCGATGTAATTCACTATTACCACACTAAGCACGATGAGAAGTTGGAACTGTTGTTAGCCTACACGTTGCATCCCACTGGGCACACACAGGTTGAATACACGTTTGTTTAAATAAAATTAAATGACGTTGAACCAACGCGGAATTGACGTTGAAATGACGTTTGTGTCCAGTGTGATTGCGCCACATAAGGATATCGTTGTATGCACTGTTCTCTTGGCAGCCGCACGAGACTCACCCAAACGGAAACACTGGGTGTACTAGGCTACTGTTGTAAAACTACAGCGTTATTTCATCATCTTTGGTTAGTAGGTCTATAGAGCCAGCGTCACCCACGCGCCATAATGTCTCATCAAGCTCAAATGGAACTTGTATCTATCTTTTAGATAAGATAATTCATTATTAATGATGACAATAATAAGAATTTTAAAAAAAATCTACAATAGATTGCAAATTCAATTAATTCAGCCGTTTGTCTCATGCACATTGCATTACACTATTGCACGTGCAATACACAGGTCATTTCCTTGTAAAAGGACCCATGAGCACCAACATTTGAAGTTCTTAGCAGTATGATAAATTGGGTGTCAAATGAAAGCTAAGTCTATATTTTTGGGAAATTAAACCATACGTTTTTCAACAATTTTCCATCATAAAAATTATGAATAGGTAATGGCTTTGATTTCTGGTCAAGCAGATGGAAAAGGGGTCTTAGAAAACATCTAGACTACCAGAAAAAGTATTTCTGTCAACAATCGTGTTGAAGTAAAGACACCTGCCATCTCATATCAACACTTGAAATTACTTGCCTTCTGTAAGTTTAAGAAACATTGCCTTGTGCCTTTTAATGCCATTAACAAAAACCCACATTCTAATTTCTCTCCAATAATGAAAGTTTGCAGAAGTAACAAGTAAAGGGTAGACCTATCAATTAGTTATAGTGTTTTTACTTATACCATTGTTGTTGCCAAATTGGTAACAGAATTACAGAAAAATCACCAATGGAATTACTGCAATTGAATTGGTTACAATGACAAATCACAGTAGTCACAAACCACAGGGTCACCTTCTACTGCGTTCCCTTCCACTGGCATACTGTTATGTTTAGCTCATAACTGTTTTCTTTCTGTGTCTTGTGGTCAAAGCAAGAGTGTGGAGCAGTCTGGACAACCCCTCCCTCTTTCTCTCTTTCTGTCTCTCTCTTCTTTCTCTCTCTAGTTAAAGATGCAGTCTGGGATCTTAAGCGCAACAAGTTAATAACATATTGTATGAATTGAATTCGTAACATAGCATACGAATTGCACCCGGAAAAAAAGGACGTAACATATCATACGAAATGGATGATGCAATACACAATTGCAGTGGTCAAACTTGGGAGAGTTAGCTAGCTAGCACTACAACCAAGAAATCTCAGTTGCTTGTGCTTTAGCTGTTACCTTGATAAATTGGCAACAATGGCAAGCTAGCTGTGAGAAGCATCCAGCAGTGATTATGAGCGCTGAGGGCGCCTGGTCTGCGAACCTCAAAGCGCATAAGCGTGCATCTTAGATGGTATTTTGCATCTCAAATGGTACTCTACGTGCGCATGCAACCTGTAGATGTTTGTTGGTTGTGTACAATGCTTGAGGCAGTAGCTTTGTTCCAGGGCGTCAAATGAAATCACATTTTAATGGTTGCATACACATTTAGCAGATGTTATTGCGGGTTTAGCGAAATGCTTGTGTTCCTAGCTCCGACAGTGCAGTAATATCTAACACACAACAATACACACATCTAAAAAGTAAAAGAATGGAATTAAGAAATATAGAAATATTAGGATGAGCAGTGTCAGATTCCAGAGTATAAATATACACCATAGTGCTAACTGTACATTTTGGTGGAGAAGGAATAATGGTCTGGGGCTGTTTTTCATGGTACGGCTAGGCCCCATAGTTCCAGTGAAGGGAAATCTTAAAGCTACAGCATACAATGACATTCTAGACAATTCTGTTCTTCAAACTTTATAGCAACAGTTTGGGGAAGGCCCTTACCCAACATCAGTGCCCGACCTCACTAATGCTCTTGTGGCTGAATGGAAGCAAGTCCCCACAGCAATGTTTCAACATCTAGTGGAAGGCCTTACCAAAAGAGTGGAGGCTGTTACTGCAGCAAAAGGGAGACCGACTCCATATTAATGTTTAACAATGAAGTGTCCATATACTTTTGGTCATATTGTATGTGTATATAGTGCCAGTCAAAAGTTTGGACACCTACTCATTCCAGAGTTTCTCTTTTATTTTTTACTATTTTCTACATTGTAGGATAATAGTGAAGACATCAACACTATGAAATAACACATGGAATCATGTAGTAACCAGACAATTGTTAAACAAATTCTTCAAAGTAGCTACCCTTTGCCTTGATGACAGCTTTGCACACTCTTGGCATAGAGTGTAGTCACCTAGAATGCATTTCAATTAACAGGTGTGCTTTGTTAAACGTTCATTTGTGAAATTTCTTTCCTTCTTAATGCATTTGAGACAATCAGTTGTGTTGTGACAAGTTAGGGGTGGTATACAGAAGATGGGTAGGGGTGGTATTCAGAAGATGCCTAGAATGCCTGCTTCTCGGAGTCGCCTCTTCACTGTTGACGTTAAGACTGGTGTTTTGCAGTTACTATTTAATGAAGCTGCCAGTTGAGGACTTGTGAGGCATCTGTTTTTCAAACAAGACACTCTAATGTACTTGTCCTCTTGCTCAGTTGTGCACCGGGGCCTCCCACTCCTCTTTCGATTCTGGTTAGAGCCAGTTTGCTCTGTTCTGTGAAGGGAGTACTACACAGCGTTGTATGAGATCTTCAGTTTCTTGGCAATTCCTCGCATGGAATAGCCTTAATTTCTCAGAACAAGAACACACTGACGAGTTTCAGAAGAAAGGTCTTTGTTTCTGGCCATTTTGAGCCTGTAATCAAACCCACAAATGCTGATGCTCCAGATACTCAACTAGTCAAAAGAAGGCCAGTTTTATTGCTTCTTTAACCAGAACAACAGTTTTCAGCTGTGCTAACATAATTGCACAAGGGTTTTCTAATGATCAATTAGCCTTTCAAAATGATAAACTTGGATTAGCTAACACAACGTGCCATTGGAGCACAGGAGTGATGGTTGCTGATAATGGGCCTCTGTACGCCTATTTAGATATTCCATAAAAATCTGCATAATTTACAACATTAACAATATCTACACTGTATTTCTGATAAATTTGATGTTATTTTAATGGCCAAAAAATGTGCTTTTCTTTCAAAATCAAGGACATTTCTAAGTGACCCCAAACTATTGAATGGTAGTGTACATAAATGTTAAACTCGGCCTCGTGAATGGCGCAGTGGTCTAAGGCCACTAAAGATTCTGGGTTCGAGTCCAGGCACTGTCGCAGCCAGCCGCGCTCGGGAGACCCATGGGGTGGCGCACAATTGGCCCAGCATTTTCCGAGTTAGGGGAGAGTTTGGCCGGCAGGGATGTCCTTGTCCCATTACTGACTCCTGACACGGTCGCCAGGTGTACGGTGTTTCCTCCGACACATTGGTGCGGCTGGATTCCGGGTTAAGTGGGCATTGTGTCAAGAAGCAGTGCGGCTTGTTTGGGTTGCGTTTCGGAGGACGCATGGCTCTCAACCTTCGCCTCTCCCGAGTCCGTATTGGAGTTGCAGCGATGAGACAAGACTGTAAATACCAATTGGAAATCACGAAATTTGGCTGAAAAAAGGGGTAAAAAAAATGATATATTTATTTGTTTTTTATTTTCACCCCTCCCCCACTACATGGCAAAAAGGTAGGCCTCACTTGAAGCTTGACCTAATGTTTCGGTCCTTTTGAGTGACATCGGTAGAACGGTTGAGGCTAGAAACACATTTCATGTATGGGATTGTTCAGCACGTGCTCAGCCACAAGCTCTGGGCATGCAGCTTTTTTCATTTCCTTTATCAATCTTATTTTCATTTGGCCTATTCTGTTGTATTTATTTAGCCTACCCCACCACTAATGCACAGATATTCTATATGAGTCGTCGAAGAAATAGGTCACACAGCCTGTGTAATTGATAGCAAGACAACGAATGAGCCCATGCAGCAGCACTGGAGACGTTTAGATGTATGCTATTGTTAAAAAAGACAAATCGAAGTTTGTAGACAACTTTACCACTGCTATCACCTGTAAAATGTGAGCGCAACAGAGCCAGTTATGGCTGAAGTATCTGATCATCAATAGATTAGAGAAAAAGCTATTTGTTTTTTTAACACAGCGGCTGCACATCATCTGGAAAGTCCTTGTATAATAGCCTACGACATGTTGTTGAAATGTTGAAGCTTCTTATGACAGCCTACTTCAAAACCAAATGGTACATAGTCACAAAAGTAGATGAGGTGTTAGCTAAATTATAGGTTTACAACAAAAAATGAATGGGGCAAATTTAGATTTGAAAAGTCTGTTTGAGATGTGAAACTGTTTTGGATTTTGTTGGCACTTATGCGTCTGTCTATGATGGCTATCTCTATGAATCAATTTTGTTGCACTAATTTTCCCCCTATTGAATGAAATGTATTCACTTAGGCATCATGTCTTTGATGTGTATCTCTTGGCGTCAATATATTGACACTAATCTTCCCCCAATTCAATGCAATGTACTGTATACACATTAGCGTCATGTTTCTTTTAGCATTAACATACCAGATTGAAGCTTTTTAATTATATGATATTGGAGTATTCACCATCATTGTAAACCCTAGGTATTTTGTTGCTTTGACAAAGTAATTTCTGAATATTATTTAATGAATGTTAAGGTTAAAAACGAACAACCGACTGTCCCTCATTTTAAGGTCAACCCAGTTATGTGAACTGAACTGTCGTTTTAATATGGTGAAATTATTCCCCTTTTTTAATCTTTTTTTTTTTTTACATTGACCAGCTAATAGTCGAATCATAGTGTAAAAATAGGTGAGCTGGTTCTACTCTTTTTGGCCATTTTCTGGTGTTTTGTGGTGGAAAACTGAGTGTAACATGTCATCCCTGTTACCCATAGATAGCCATGCTATCAACCCTGTTACTTTATTTGGCACTAAATAGGCAGTTACTATAGGATTTGTTATTTATTTAACCCCTTGAGATGGGAGAAAGTGTTTTTTATTAAGTTGAACATGAACATAATGATGATAATTATGACATAATGTAATTTTAAATTTAAAAAAATCTTCCCCCAAACAAGTTACACTACTCAAAAGGCAGCTAATTGGTGGTATTACCCAGTACAGATCAGGGACCCATGATGTATTTCCGTTACCAGAATTCTGTTACCTTAATTAACGGATGTAAATCCACCTACTGTAGTTCAATAACCAAAAGAGATTGTTTCAAACTCAAGGTGTCATTATATGGCTGACACCCCATTTCTTCTGCAGACATCTTTGAATCCTCAATTTGGAGTCGATATCTACCAAAGTTTTTGAAGAACGTGGTCGCATAAAAAACTGAGGGAGATTTGACCGTAATTCTGTTTCCAAACTTTGCATCTGCACAGTTCTTCCAATATATTTGCCTTTATTATTCCCCGCAAACCATACCACTCCTCCCCCAAATGGGGTAAACTAATAAACAATAACACTTAGGTTTCTACTTCCAGTTTGTATAAACTATACACATTTTACAGACACAGTCTATTTTACAATGGTTATATTTTGTTTGTTTTTAGTCCTGGCCTTCCTCTATTTCTGATGTCCATCTGATTTCTATTTGTAACTGTGCTATTTCACAAAAGTTCTGAACCCATATACATTTTACAAACCCTGTATGTTTTACGTTGGTTATCTTGTTATTAGTCCCACCCTTCAGCTCCATTCAGCCCCTCCCATCTATCTCTTAACACCATCCATTTTGGATTTCTATTTGCCATATATTTTTCAACTGTGCTGTAATGCTTCACAAAAGTTACGGAATGTCCTATTCTCATAGTTTCTACAGATGGTAAATTAAAGAAACATTTTTATACTATTGATCGATTGACTATGACTTTTTAAATCACCCAGTATTGCTACAGTATCTGCAGTGTTAGCTCTAGGTAAATGTTGCAATTCTTCAGCCATTCCTGGACTTGTGACCAAAATAAATGATCTAATGACTCTGCCTCCTCGCAGCAAAATCTGCAGATCTGGGAAGATTGTACCCCCCATATATATAACATTCTATTCAAACACTGCCATGAGTCTCTTTCTGCGTCCAGCCCACTGAGGGTTTTGGACATTGTGTGATCAGTGTTCATTACCACTTCCCAGTGGATGCTGAATACCAGACCTAACAGTACCATCTGTCAATACATTTTGCAATGAGAAATGTGTGGGCAGCGGAAGCGGCAGCGGCAATCATTGTAGGGCTGTGGTACTGTAGAGATTGAATTCAAGCCAGGCTCATGGCTGCTCCTGCCTGGTGGAAAAAGCTCTCGCAGACTCTGTGTGTGTGTGAATGTTGTACGGTTCAGTACTTGCGCTAGTCTCTAATCCCTATTCTAAGTGTGTAATCGCCAGTGACCACATGATAGAAACTGAGATAAGGCCGCAGCCAGGCCAGGGCGAAAGTATAGATAAAGAGAGAGAATTGAAGCCATGATGTTGTTAGTCCAGTCTGCTTATTCTGGTCTTGGTGGTTGACGGGGTCAGTCTAGATAGCCAAGCCACTATTATCCACATTTGCTGATCTATTGAGTTGTTGTGCTAGGCTACAGGATTTGTCTGACCGACTTTGAGTTATTGTTCCAGTGACCTATTTATTTAGTGTTTTGCAGTTATTAGGTCACTGTGCTTTTAGTTTAGTGCATACTGTAGGTCCCAGTAGTGAGGTTTTATAGTGACCCCCTGGCTGACTCTGTATGGCTTCTTTAGTGGGTTGTGGGGAAACCTGTCTCAGTCCATGTGGTGTGTTTAGGAGGCTGAGACTCTGGAGCCTGTCTGCCCTGATCCTACAGGCAACAGGACTGCTCTGCACTCTCATTCTCACCCTCAGCGGGAGTGTGCGTTTTTGTGTTTGTGCCATTCTTCCCAGTCTATACTGTACTCTCCCACACAGGCCCTCATTGTGCTGTGAGTCCACACAGAGGCTGTTGGGTTCCCTACTGTTACCCGGGCTGATTTACGGCTTATGGTGCTTTGAAGTGTTTGTTAGTATCATTTTTAATGATGGGGAGTCCGGGGGACAGGGAGGGGAGGCTGGTGGACAGGGAGGGGAGGCTGGTGGACAGGGAGGGGAGGCTGGTGGACAGGGAGGGGAGGCTGGTGGACAGGGAGGGGAGGCTGGTGGACAGGGAGGGGAGGCTGAGGGACAGGGAGGGGAGACTGGCTGTGGGGGGCTTGATTTTATTCCCTCAAGAATATGTTTACTAGGTCTCTGAACGATTCCCCCCTCTGTGCCACATGACACACCACACAGCAGTTTGTCACACTTATCACATACACATTGTCCTGTGTGTGCTGAATGGAATCTATACAAATATTTAGTACGTTTAGGAAGATTAATTGAGTTGACAAAAAGAGGGAGAACGATTATTTTTTGAGACTCATTCATGTAGGCCAGGTATTCCCAAACTGGGGTAGGCACAATGCCGTCTGAGGTATGCCAAATTGTTATTCACATTTTTGTTTTTTAAACAGTACATTTACATTTTCCAACGGGGCTATATATTTGGGTGAGGTTTTTTTTCTCGTCTGAGTAGCCTCGTTTCACTGCCAAAAATAAAATGTAACCAGCTAGTGTTCAGCGAAATAACAACACAATGTCAAATACAGGTAGCCTAGTCAAATAATTAACATCCAATCACATTAACCATTACTCTCTCACGGGAAACCTTCACTCTTGCGCAGACATTTAGAAACAAAACATGATCATTTGAAAAAGAAGCCACAGGAGTTCTTTGAGTGAGAATAAAGACGACTTTTGAGTAGCAAGACATGACCAGTTGAAGTCGGAAGTTTATATACACCTTAGCCAAATACATTTAAACTCAGTTTCTCACAATTCCTGACATTTAATCCTAGTAAGAATTCCCTGTCTTAGGTCAGTTAGGATCACCATTTTATTTTAAGAATGAATAGTAGAGAGAAGAATAATAGTAGAGAACGATTTATTTAAGCTTTTATTTCTTTCATCACATTCCCAGTGGGTCAGAAGTTTACATACACTCAATTAGTATTTGGAAGCATTGCCTTTAAATTGTTTAACTTGGGTGAAACGTTTCAGGTAGCCTTCCACAAGCTTCCCACAATAAGTTGGGTGAATTTTGGCCCATTCCTCCTGCCAGAGCTGGTGTAACTGAGTCAGGTTTGTAGGCCTCCTTGCTCGCACAAGCTTTTTCAGTTCTGCCCACAAATTTTCTATGGGTTTGAGGTTAGGGCTTTGTCATGGCCACTCCAATACCTTGACTTTGTTGTCCTTAAGCCATTTTGCCACAACTTTGAAAGTATGCTTGGGGTCATTGTTCATTTGGAAGACACATTTACGACCAAGCTTTAGCTTCCTGACTGATGTCTTGAGATGTTGCTTCAATATATCCACATAATATTCCTTCCTCATGAAGCCATCTAGTTTGTTAAATACACCATCCCTCCTGCAGCAAAGCACCCCCACAACATGATGCTGCCACCCCCGTGCTTCACGGTTGGGATGGTATTCTTCGGGCTTGCAAGCCTCCCCTTTTTTCCTCCAAACATAACAATGGTCATTATGGCCAAACAGTTCTATTTTTGTTTCATCAGACCAGAGGAAAGTACGATCTTTGTCCCCATGTGCAGTTGCAAACCGTAGTCTGGCTTTTTTTATGGCTGTTTTGGCGCAGTGGCCTTGCTGAGCTTTCTTTCAGGTTGTGTTTCCTCCAGCATCTTCACAGGGTCCTTTACTGTTGTTCTGGGATTGATTTGCACTTTTTGCACCAAAGTACGTTCATCTCTAGGAGACAGCGTGGTCCCATGGTGTTTATGCTTGCATACTATTGTTTGTACAGATGACCGTGGTACCTTCAGGTGTTTGGAAATTGCTCCCAAGGATGAACCAGACTTGTGGAGGTCTACCAATTTTTTTATGAGGTCTTGGCTGATTTCTTAAGATTTTGCCATGATGTCAAGCAAAGAGACACTGAGTTTGAAGGTAGGGCCTTGAAATATATCTACAGGTACACCTTCAATTGACTCACATGATGTCAATTAGCCTTATTATCAGAAGCTTCTAAAGCCATGACATCATTTTCTGGAATTTTCCAAGCTGTTTTAAAGGCACAGTCAACTTAGTGTATGTAAACTTCTGACCCACTGGAATTGTGATACAGTGAAATAATCTGTCTGTAAACAATTGTTGGAAAAATTACTTGACATGCACAAAGTAGATGTCCTAACCGACTTGCCAAAACTATAGTTTGTTATCAAGACATTTGTGGAGTGGTTGAAAAACAAGTTTTAATAACTAAGTGTATGTAAACTTTCGACTTCAACTGTATAAACGCAACAGATACCATTAATAAGAAGGGTCTAGAAGCATCTATATGGTGAGCTACCAATTGGCTAGGACAGGCAAGCCCCATACTACTGTGGAGGACTTAATTCTTCCTGCTGCCGCGGATATGGCTGGGACAATGCTGGGGGAAAAGGCAAAAAAAAACTATACAGACAATGACTTCATCAAACAACACTGTTTCACGATGCATCAGTGACTTGGCAGGAGATGTTTTGAAACAATTACTGCTTCACATACAAGCCAGTGAATTCTATGCGTTACAGCAGGATGAGTCAACAGACGTGGCGGGCCTGGCACAGCTCCTGGTATATGTCCGTTACGTTTATGGGGGGTCAATTAAGGAAGACATCCTCTTCTGAAGACCACTGGAAACCAGGACAACATGAGAAGATATTTTTAAAGTACTGGACAGCTTTGTGACATCAAATGGACTTTGGTGGTCCAAGCTGTGTTGGTATCTGTACTGATGGCGCAAAAGCCAGGACAGGGAAACATAGTGGAGTGGTAACGCCCATGCAAACAGTTGCTCCCGACGACACTTGGGTACACTGCAGCATCCACCGAGAGGCTCTTGCTGCCAAGGGAATGCCTGACAGCTTGACCTTTTGGACACAACAGTGAAAATGGTTAACTTTGTTAAAGCAAGGCCCCTGAACTCTCGTTTATTTTCTGCATAATGCAATGATATTCGCAGCGACCATGTAACACTTTTACAACATACAGAAGTGTGCTGGTTATCAAGGGGCAAAGTATTGGCACTTTTTTTAAATTGAGAGACGAGCTTAAAGTTCTTTACTGACCATCATTTTCACTTGTCTGACCGCTTGCATGATGACAAGTTTCTCACACGACTGGCCTGTTTTTTTTCTTGCCGGAATGTTTACAGGGACTCTCCGCAACTATATTCAATGTGCGGGACAAAATTGAGGCTATGATTAAGAAGTTGGAGCTCTTTTCTGTCTGCATTAACAAGGACCACACTAAGGTCTTTCCATCATTGTATTATTTTTGTGAGTAAATGAAATCAAGCTTACGGACAATGTCAAATGTGATATAGTGAAGCACCTGAGTGAACATCTTTGGAGGGAGCTGAAAGTCCGTATTGCCCAGCGACAGCCCCGAAATCTGAAGGATCTGGAGGAGTGGGCCAAAATCCCTGCTGCAGTGTGTACAAACCTGGTCAAGAACTACAGGATACGTATGATCTCTGTAATTGCAAACAAAGGTTCCTGTACCATATTAAGTTCTGCTTTTCTGATGTATCAAATACTTTTGTCATGCAAATAAAATTAAATACTTAAAAATCATACAATGTGATTTTCTGGATTTTGCTGTTTTAGATTCCGTCTCTCGCAGTTGAAGTGTACCTATGATAAAAATTACAGACCTCTACATGCTTTGTAAGTAGGAAACACGGCCGATTTTACAGGTTATCAAATACTTGTTCTCACCACTGTATGTGAGAGTGGATTCTCGCCCCTCAGTAGTATGGAAACTAAATACAGGCACAGACTGTGTGTGAAAAATGATTTAAGACAGACTCTCACCAATACAACCCAACATTGCAGAGTTATGTGCCTCCTTTCAAGCACACCCTTCTCATTAACCTGTGGTGAGTTATTCACAATTTTTAATGAACAAATAAGGTTTTATATGTAAGATGACAAAATAAAGAGCAAAATTATTGATTATTATTATATTATTATTTGTGCCCTGGTCCTGTAAGAACTCTTTGTGTCACAACCCGGCTCGTGGGAAGTGACAAACTCACTTACATTTATTAAACATATCGTATAGTGTGTGTGACAGGCTTACAATGATGGCAAAAAAACAACATTTGAGAGTGTGCTGAAGGTTGAATGTTTGAAGGGGTATGGGACTATAAAGAGTTTGGGAACCACTGATGTAGACCGTAGTCAAAAATCGAAAGGAATAACTCACACACTCTGTTTCTCTCTTCCTCTGTCTCTCTCTTTGCCCAGTGCTGTTGACTGCTATAAACTGTTACAGTGTGAAGGCAGCCACGCGGGTCCAGGATGCCTTCGCTGCTGCCAAGCTCCTTGCCTTGGGCCTCATCATTATTGTGGGCTTTGTGGAGATTGGGAAAGGTAAGATACGGCCATACATAATCACTTACACTACCACACTCTACAAAATGCCCTTTACAGGAGGAGGTGCACAGTGCAAACCAAACAGACAAGACATAAAGTGCAATGGGACAGGAAAGGAATTCAGGGCCGATAACGATGTAGTCTGAGTCACGTGATCAGGAACAGGAAGTGGCGGCACCTCTTGGCTTTCATGGCCAATAAGCTGTTTCCCCACAGAGGGGAAACCGCTTTATTTTTATGATGTCATCTTTTGGTGAAAGATTCAGAAAAACATTTGTTTAATTTAGGAAATCTGTTCCCAAGTATTCCCTCAAATAAAAAAAGGGTTGTGACCGTTTCTCAATGTAATCAAGGTATGACATTTTTGTTTTACTCTAGTAGTATCTCTTTTTGGGCTTAATTGCGGTCAATTTGCAGTGTACAAATGTTAGAGGAATTTATTTTCTATATGTTCAATTAAAAAACACTGTCCGTTTCTAAGAATTTGTAAGATACTTATTTGCATAAAATGGACAGAGACCAGTCTCATAATTAATCCGTAGCATTTATTTTCGAGAGCTCTGGTCATAATATCATGTACATTGATTTATATACCTCACATTTCGTCATAAATGTCTCTCCTTCTCTAAGATACCATGGCAATATAGTTCACAAGCCTTCCCACATTGTCTGCCACCTGTTAAACGATCTACTACAAGCCCAAGGTCTCTCCCCTCCCTGGGTATGGACAGAATGTCCTGTAAGGAACACAGTATTGCAGCTGGTCTGACAATAACTTCATTAATTTCTAACAAGGAACAGAAAGTCCTTGTTATAATTCTTGACTAAAACTACACACATTATATTCAGTATTATGATTATAATAAGATTCATACATTCATACAGTAACAGAGTAGTATTCTGTTTAGTTATAGTTCTAAGTTAAATGTATACATTCTAAGTTAAATGTATACATTGTATACATCCAAAACATAAAGCAAAATCTACAATGGAATGGTTCAAAAATAAACATATCCAGGTGTTAGAATGGCCAAGTCAAAGTCCAGACCTGAATCCAATCGAGAATCTGTGGAAAGAACTGAAAACTGCTGTTCACAAATGCTCTCCATCCAACCTCACTGAGCTTGAGCTGTTTTGCAAGGAGGAATGGGAAAAAAATTCAGTCTCTCAATGTGCAAAACTGATAGAGACATACCGCAAGCGACTTACAGCTGTAATCGCAGCAAAAGGTGGCTTCACTTCATGATTGTGTCCCACTCGTTGTTGATTCTTCACAAAAAAATACAGTTTTATATCTTTATGTTTGAAGCCTGAAATGTGGCAAAAGGTCGCAAAGTTCAAGGGGGCCGAATACTTTCGCAAGGCACTGTAATTTAGTCATTATTCATAAAAATCCCATAACAACTAATTATTATAACTACCATTTGCTCCACTAAAAATCTGCCTTTTGGCCGAATCTAGTTGCCTACTCCTGCCCGAGAGAGTGATCCCACTGGGCACAGACATCAGTTCAACGTATAGTTTTGATTTGGTTGAGTTGTCAGCTAATGTGAATTCAACGTGAAATCAACAAAACATTTCACCATGTCATTGGATTTAAGTTAAAAGTTGGGTGAAAAAAAGACAAAATTCGCTTACATTGATGACTTTTTACAAATCCAAGCAATTTTGAACATTATTTATTTTTTATAGGCGGAGTTGAAATATTTGAGGTGTGTCCTTAAAAACATGATCCAAAGTGCAAGTTTCATGCAACACTGATAGGAATATTGTTGGTTATGGTATGAATTTTGACAGTGGAAACGTAGCCTTTCCAGCCGTGAAGCACAGTACCCATATCTTGAAGAATCATGTGCACAAAATACAAAACAAAATTACACACTGGATAAGAGCGTCTGCTAAATGACTTAAATGTAATGTAAATGTACACACAATAAAACATATTCATGGTAAGTACAGCTACCATTTTGTAACATTATACAAACAATACCTTTCTTCTTCTCCACCAGAAGGGGCTTATGGGCCACCTTGAAGTCCCCCAGTCAGACTGATTTTAATGTTGTGTATAAGTAATTATGTTAGAATTTAAGGTATCGTTGAAGTGCAACGAATTGCACTTCTTCAGACCTCTGTCCCGGAGACGACTGAGATTTTGTAACCTGATGTTATACTGTAGCAACTGAGAATTTCTTTACAGAAGTGTGTGGTCAGTGCATGGGTAAAAATGTGTGATTCAAGCTACTAAATAGCTTACTGAGAGATGCCACCCTCCTTCAGTGTACCAAGACTGCAATGTGTAAGGTACATCAATTTGCACCGCTGCTTATCGAATCATTTCTGAGACTGCTCACCTTTCCCAGGTAACCCTGTGCCCTAAGGGGCCAGATCCCCTCTGCTAGGTGAATATGTGTAGTCATGGCCAGCTGTGTAGCCATTGCTGGTCCTGGATCCTTCTTGTTGACCTGCTTGTTATCACAGCTCTTCCCCCTCTCCTTGTTGCCCCCAGTATTTGCCATGTCGATGGCCTCTCCCATGTGACCTGGGCCATAGAGTGTGACTCTAGTTAAGCTGCAGCTGGCCCAGAACAGAGCGGCACGTTTTGCTCTTAATTGTAATCAGAGGGCTGATATAAATACTATGCTGCCAGGCTCTCTTGGAGAGAGACTGACTGCATCACTTCTTTTTATAAGAAACAAATGTGTTGAAAATCCCAAATAGTTTGCATAGTCAACTTACACACAGCTCTGACACACACACGTATCCCACCAGATATGTCACCAGGGGTCTTTTCATAGTCCCCAAATCCAGAACAAATTTAAGAAAACCTACAGTATTATATAGAGCCCTTATTGCATGGAACTTCCTTCCATCTCATATTGCTCAAATAAACAGCAAACCTGGTTTCAAAAAAACGATAAAGCAACAACTCGCGGCACAACGCCTCTCCCCTATTTGACCTAGATAGTTTGTGTGTATGCATTGATATGTAGGCTACTTGTACCTTTTATGTATGTAGTTCTGTCCTTGAGCTGTTCTTGTCTTACGATGTTCTGTATTATGTCATTCTGTATTATGTTTCATGTTTTGTGTGGACCCCAGGAAGAGTAGCTGCTGCTTTTGCAACAGCTAATGGGGATCCTAATAAAATACCAAATACATATTGAATTTGGGCTGGCTGGGGCTGAAGCTATGGCCTGGTGGATGCGATTGGCCAGGTTGGCTCAGGCTGAACTGTTCCGCAGTCAGAACTGCTGACTGTGGTGTGGCGTGCCCAGAACACTGCCCGGGATTGTTCTCCATTCAGAGCTGGAGCACATACAAAGGGAGAGATGGAGAGACTATGAAAAGAGAGAGAGTGAGCAGGAGGGAGAACGAGACACCAAGATTTGCATTAACTCCTGGCAGGCTTTACTGGCGGACATTGGAGTGAACCAGACCAGCAACGGCCATTCTTCTGGAAGAGACAGTGACCTAGTGAAGCGTAAGCTTGCCTGAATGAATCAGTCAGCCGATGGAGGTTGCCCCCAGAGTCACTCAGGGCATAATGTAGACAATCTGATGATATTAATTGTTAAGTGAGGCATTGAGAGCTTTGAGTCAATGTTTGTAGAATATGATTGTGTCTGATTTGGGTGCTTTACCATCATGTGTTTTCGGTGGAGTACATCTAATTACTATGTTTGAAGTAGTAGTAAGGAGTATATTTGGATACATCTTAAGTCGAGCTGGCACATGAGAGTTTTGAAGCACCAGACTAGAGTCAATATACCATAACATATTTTTGTTAAACATTCTAAGATGGCGGATTTAAGACTCGCAATAATTCAGAGATAAATACAATATATAACTCTGTATTCCTGTCTTCAATACAGCAGCCCCACTCTCCTCCCCTCCATCCACATGGTTCATCCAGTGGTCAGACTGTATTCCTGTCTTCAATACAGCAGCCGTACTCTCCTCCCCTCCATCCACATGGTTCATCCAGTGGTCAGACTGTATTCCTGTCTTCAATACAGCAGCCGTACTCTCCTCCCCTCCATCCACATGGTTCATCCAGTGGTCAGACTCTCCTCCCCTCCATCCACATGGTTCATCCAGTGGTCAGACTCTCCTCCCCTACATCCACATGGTTCATCCAGTGGTCAGACTGTATTCCTGTCTTCAATACAGCAGCCGTACTCTCCTCCCCTCCATCCACATGGTTCATCCAGTGGTCAGACTCTCCTCCCCTCCATCCACATGGTTCATCCAGTGGTCAGACTCTCCTCCCCTACATCCACATGGTTCATCCAGTGGTCAGACTGTATTCCTGTCTTCAATACAGCAGCCGTACTCTCCTCCCCTCCATCCACATGGTTCATCCAGTGGTCAGACTCTCCTCCCCTCCATCCACATGGTTCATCCAGTGGTCAGACTGTATTCCTGTCTTCAATACAGCAGCCCCACTCTCCTCCCCTCCATCCACATGGTTCATCCAGTGGTCACATACAGACGGACGGTAGGTTCTGTGAGGGGGGGGGGATACATTTTAATAAAGAAGAGCTGTGTCTGCAAGATCGATATGGTATTGTGCGTTTTCTATCGATGGATTTGTCAATTAATCTCTTGCATGCCCCAATGAGCATGGGACGACACTGCTTACTGTCAGCCAAGTTCACACAAAAATATAATATTGTACTTTTTTTTTCTAGGACAGATCTTTCAGATAGAGGCTCATTTTTATGAAGGTTGGTCATGGTAGTGGTTGTCTTTAGTTGAATGCTCAAATTGTAAGTCACTCTGTGTAAAGCATCTCCTAAATGATTTAAGTGTTTGTCTGTCTATATCTGTCTGTGGGTGATAGTAGTTTTATTGCCCTGTGACTGACTCAGTGTTGTGAAATATCCCTATGTTGAGTTATTAGAGTCCTCCTGCTGCCAGTTCAGGACAGTTGTATGGAGGAGGGTCTTCCAGAGCTGGTCTGGTCCGGTCTGGTCCGGTTGGGACTCCACTGGGTGGGAGAGAGAAATCTAACCACAGAGATCAAATGAATGCTCCACTTGTCTTTGTCTTCTCTTCTTGACTGAGAGACATCCTCACTTCAGTGCATTTTAGAATGCCTGTTATCTACACCAGGCCGTCTTCTAGGGTTAACGGATGAAGTGTACGATTCTGGGTCATTCCTTCATTTGGTAATAGGCTCTACCAGGTTAATGACAACAGGATTGTTACAAAAATAATCTCATTAGGCTACTCCAATGATCCAGTTCCTTTTCAATCAAAAGCATTTTTGTTTGTCTTTGGGAGCCAGTCCTGAGTCCTCTGTAGGGACATTCCTTGTCTGCGTGTCTCTCGTGTGTGTCGGGTGTACATCTCTGTCTCTGTTTGAAAACAAGTTTCTCCCCTTGGCTCCTTATGAAAGAGGCAGCCCAGCCTTGGTTTCGCCATCACATGTTATCTGCTTGTTCATTTGAAGGTAGTCAGTAGTGTAACGGGATCTCTCAATGGTTTATTTACAACCTGACCCAGCTGCTCACTGAGCTGCTGTGACTGACTTTAACCCATCCCCAAACACAACACAGCCGCCCCCAGGTGGCTAATCATATAAGGCTTACCAGTTTCTACCTTTCAAGCACTTGATTTAAAGGTTAGACCAGATATGTGCCATGCAGTCCACCGGTTGCTGATTATACACGGATATTGTATTAAGAAGTTCTAAACTACTGGGCCATTGTTTTGTTATCTTGACCAAATAAGGAAGTTGGTCCAAACTAGGAGAACTTAGAGCTGGAGACTGCTTGCTTGTAGGCCAAGCCAGTATCTCTTGACAAAGAAACGGGAAGAGGTGAATTCAGAGCTTAGCCTTACCTGAGGGGCGGCTGTTAATGTAAATGCTCTAGTGATAAAGATGGGGGTAAATGGTAAAATGTCAATGATTCTTCCCATGCAGCCCTCGTGTCAAATAGACAGCTACTGTCCCTATTTCTTTATGCAAATCAAAATTAAACTGAAGTGTCAAATGAGGGTTGACAGATAGCTGTTTATATTCCAGATAGATTAGCAGAGAACAGAGCGACGAGGGCCATTGCTCAGTGACCAGGGAGTGATTTAATCTATGCGACATGACAGGATGACGTGGCAGCCCTGTTTGTATTTGTTTAACCGTACAACTCAGAAATACAGGTTAGGCAGTAGGTACGCACCGACCTTCACTATAGCAGAACAGCCCCGTGTCTCCCCTTGGCTGGCGTGACAGGATATTTAACACCTTCAGAAAGTATTCTCACCCCTTGACTTTTTCCACATTTTGTCTTACAGCCTGAATTTAAAATAGATTACATTGAGATGTTGTGTCACTGGCCTACACACATTACCTCATAATGTCAAAGTGGAATTATGATTTTAGAAGTTTTTGACAAATTAAATCAAAATCAAAAAACTGAAATGTCTTGCATCAATAAGTATTCAATCCCTTTGTTATGGCGAGCCTAAATACGTTTCAGGAGTGAAAATGTCCCATACTACGTTGCATGGATCACTCTGTGTGCAATAATAGTGTTTAACATGATTTTTGAAAGGCTACCTCATCTCAATTATCTGTAAGGTCCCTCAGTCGAGCAGTCAATTTCGAACACGAAGACCAGGGAGGTTTTCAAATGCCTCGCAAAGAAGTGTACCTATTGGTAGATGGGTAAGAATAAAAATATGGAATATCCGTTTGAGCGAAGTTATTAATTACACTGTGGATGGTGTATCAAGACACCCAGTCACTACAAAAATACATGCGTCCATCCTAACTCCGTTGCCAGAGAGGAAGGAAACCACTCAGGGATTTCACCATGAGGCCAATGGTAACTTTAAAACAGTTAGAGTTTAATGGCTGTGATAGGAGAACTGAGGATGAACGTTATTTAACATTGTAGTTACTCCACAATACTAATCCAATTGACAGAGTGAAAAAAAGGAAGCCTGTACAGATATAAATATGACAAAACATGCATCCTATTTGCAACAAGGCGCTAAAGAAATATTGCAAAAAATGTGGCGAATCAATTCACTTTTTGTCCTGAATACAAAGTGTTATGTTTGGGGCAAATCCAAAACAACACATACTGAGTACCACTAAATATCTTCAAGCGTAGTGGTGGCTGCATCATGTTATGAGTATGCTTGTAATCGTTAAGGACTGGTTCGTGTTTCAGGATAAAAAAGAAATGGAGCTAAGCACAGACAAAATCCTAGAGGAAAACCTGGTTCAGTCTGATCAATTCACCTTTCAGCTGGACAATAACCTAAAACACAAGGCCAAATCTACACCGAAGTTATTTACCAAGAAGACATACATTTACATTTAAGTCATTTAGCAGACGCTCTTATCCAGAGCGACTTACAAATTGGTGAATTCACCTTCTGACATCCAGTGGAACAGCCACTTACAATAGTGCATCTAAATCATTTAAGGGGGGGTGAGAAGGATTACTTATCCTATCCTAGGTATTCCTTGAAGAGGTGGGGTTTCAGGTGTCTCCGGAAGGTGGTGATTGACTCTGCTGTCCTGGCGTCGTGAGGGAGTTTGTTCCACCATTGGGGGGCCAGAGCAGCGAACAGTTTTGACTGGGCTGAGCGGGAACTGTACTTCCTCAGTGGTAGGGAGGCGAGCAGGCCAGAGGTGGATGAACGCGGTGCCCTTGTTTGGGTGTACAATGTTCCTCAGTGGCCTAGTTACAGTTTTGTCTTAAACTGGCTATGGCAAGACTTGAAAATGGCAGTCTAGCAATGATCAATAACCAATTTTAAGAATTTTTGAAAATAATAAAATGCAAATATTGTACAATCCAGGTGTGAAGAGCTCTTAGAGGCTTACCCAGAAAGACTCACAGCTGTAATCGCTGCCAAAGGTGACTCTAACTTGTATTGACTCAGGGGTGTGAATACTTATGTAAATTAGATATTTATGTATTTCATTTTCAATACATTTGTTGTTTTCACCTTGTCATTATGGGGTAGATGGGTGAGAAACATATATTTAATACATTTTTTAATTCAGACTGCAACACAACAAAATGTGGAATAAGTCAAGGGGTATGAATACTTTCTGAAGGCGCTGTATGTACACACTACTGGCCATCAGTGGTTGTGTTGAAACAGGCAGCCCAATTCTGATATTTTTTTTTTCATGAATTGTCTTTGGACCAATCAGATCAGCTCTGAAAAATAGCTGATGTGATTTGGTCAGATTGGTGTAAAAAAGATTAGAATTGGCCTGCTGTTGTAATCTCAGCTCGTGTAATTTTACTTGTACTATTCCACAGTCATCTACTACTCAGTAGGAGTCCCTGAAAATATTAGGTTTGGGAGAGCTCTTTTAGGATCATCTAATGTTTCACTGGTATGAATTAATGAACCTTTATTCATCAAACAAGGATAGACTGGTTTGAGGTAGTGATGTGTTCACCTGAAATTGCTCAAGAAACTTGAGATAGATGACACACACACATATATCACCGAGGGACCAACAACACCACTATTGTGAATAGGGGGCAACAGCGTCTCTACTTCCTAAGGCGGCTGAAGAAATTCAGCATGCCGCCCGGGGTCCTCTACAAATAGTACCGCTGCACCATCGAGAGCGTCCAGACCGGTTGCATCACGGCCTGGTGCGGCAAGGTCCAGTACATCACTGGGACAGTGCACACCCATCCAGGGCATCTACTCGAAACGGTGCCTGAGGAAGGCCTGCAGCATCATCAAGGACCCCACATACCTCAGCCACGAGCTGTTCACTCCCTTACCATCAGGCAGACGGTATCGGAGCATGAGGTCTGATACCAACAGACTCAGAGATAGAAACTATCTACCAGCCATCAGACTGCTGAACACTTGACCTGGACTGACCATCTGCTGATTCTCTGCAACTTAGCTCACATGCACTCACTCACACACACCTACACAGACATTTATATGTACACACACACACCCACCAACCGATCACATCACAACTGCTGCTACCAGACTCTTATTATGATTGCTAAATACTGCACAATTTAAACACTTGTCCCCCAATGCCCCGTTCCCCAAAACACGTGTAAATATTGGACTATAAATTAGACTCATGCTAAAAAATTATTTGATTCTAATGAGCCATTTACTTGATTCTCCTATTCTTATCTTTTATTATTTCTTATTGTTATTGCGTTATCGAGAAGGAAGCTGCAAGTAAGCATTTCACTGGACGGTGTACACCATGTGTATCCTGTACATATGACTAATACAACTTGAAAGGTACAGATCACCCATACTTTACATACTGTACACTGTGTGTCTGAAAGATGTGGTGTGTTCACAGTGGTAGCTCCCATTCAGACAAACTGCCTCGAGGCTCTGACACTTATCTGCATTCTGCAGAGTCATGTCTGAACTGGTAATACTCACTGGGGCCCGTCTGGCCCATTGTCTGCCTGCCCGCTTTTCTGCCATGCATGACCCTAAGGCCACTGCATCCCTCCCTCTGCCTGGTACTGCAGTCATGTGAATAACTGATGGCAAGCTCCTGAGGCCTGTCCCGGGCGGGCGGTGGGTCACATGAGCTGAGGCCAAAATGGCCTCTCATGACTCTTTTCAGTCAGTCATCTACCCAGACACACGCTCACTCACTGCCTCTCACCTTTCCATCACCACCAATATCAAGGCATTCAGAAACCTGTGTGTGTGTGTGTGTGTGTATATGTTGTGTGTATGGAGAGCAGCCAATACGCTGTTGGGATGTTCGATGCTTGACAAAGCAGTTAAATCCACTTCAATCAGTGTAGATTAAGGGGAGGAGACAGGTTAAGGAAGGTTTTTGAAGCCTTGAGACAATTGAGACATGGATTGTGTATGAGTGGCATTCAGAGGTTGAATGCGCAAGGCAAAATATTTAAGAGCCTTTGAATGGGGTATGGTAGTAGGTGCCAGGTTTGTTTCAAGAACCACAATGCTGCTGGGTTTTTCACGCTCAACAGTTTCCTGTGTTTATCAAGAATGGTCCACCACCCAAAGGACATCCAGCCAAATTGACACAACTGTGGGAAGCATTAGAGTCAACATGGCCCAGCATCCCAGTGGAATGCTTTTAACACTGTAGATTCCATGTCCCGACGAATTGAGGCTGTTCTGAGAGCAAAGGGGGGTGCAACTCAATATTAGGAAGATGTTCCTAGTGTTTTGTACACTCCGTGTATATAGGACTGTGGTTACTATGTATTTGTGTCATATAGTTTCAGTGTACTAGCTGATGTTGCACAACCCTGGAAAGACCCTTTCCATGTTGGGGTGTCATGCAGGCTTTAGGGTTGGAGTTGGGGGACAATAAAGGTGGAAGGTCATGGTCCTACATGAAGAGGGACACGGCCCAGTGCTGGTCCTGGTTAAGCATGGGCCTCTGTCTGAAACAACTCTCTGGGAGTTGTTTGTTCTGAGGATGTCTGGCTCTTTTGGCCAGCTGGTACTCCTGGAATGTCCATCCTTTGTGTCCCCCCTCAGGCGTATACGTTCCACATATTTGTCTTGTTTTTCATTTAATAAAACAGGTAGCCCCATCGCCATTCTACCCCCCCTGAGTGGTGGATTTAGTGAAACCCCCATAACTGTTTATTATAGGGGATTTAGGTTGAACCCAAGCACTGCTCACAGCCTTTTAATCTAGCTCTGGTATTAACACTGGTATTTTGTCTGGGTATATTTGTCTGGTCTTCCACTATTTTAAAACTTTCTCATGTTGATCTTAGTTTTCATGGTGCATTTATGTGATCTTGTTACGCCATTCCAGGGCCCTGCTCGGACACAATTCACAGGGCTGTTAATTCTGTCCACTTTGTGGTCAATAATTCAGTGTCAACTTTGGACTTACCTTTCCAACTCTTTCTTCCCTTCTTCCAGGTGACACAGTCAACCTCCTACCAGAAAATTCTTTCAAGAATTCAAATTACGATTTTGGGAACATTGGCCTGGCCCTATACAGTGGTCTGTTTGCCTATGGGGGCTGGTAAGTACAGAGAACTAGAACTTGACTGACACATCCAGGAGTATTTAAAACGAGAGTAGCATTTTGTCCTCCATATAATCCCATTGTAAACCCCCTTTTAGGAGGGCTGACCAATTAAGAACTACTAAGTGAATTGAAAACTCTGCTCAGACTAATCCTCCCAATGCATGGTGCTCAGGTTTCAACCTAAAACAGTCCCTCTCCCCCTTGGTCTTTTTAGCACTGTTTTGTTGCTCTATGGGACATGAACATTACTGTATGATTGAATACTTTATCCTCACTCACACTCAATGAAATCACAGCCTGTCTACAATAGATTTGCACACGGTTGTCTGGTCTGTCTGTCTACACGTTTCCATAGTTTTTATGCGAGCAAAATCAAGACAGCTGTGATGGAAACAGGAAGTTTTGGTATAATTTTAGAAATGCTGACAGATCATTTGTTTGTTCGACGTGGTGGGATGTTTTTGTGTCTGTAAAATGTGTTAATAACCATTGTATCAAAGTAAACTTGGAGTCGCACGATGATATGGTGTGTGGTCCTCCCACCTCGACTCGGGGAAACCACACAATTTATTAGGTTACAAATGAAATACGTTATGATGAACTTCACAGGATCTAGATGCTCCTTTTTTCAATAAATATCAAGAGTCTTAGTTTGGTGGCATGATGATCGATGCTTGACTGCTGTTTTTGACTAATACAAATATTCTCGCTCTTATCCATAATAATCTCATAATGTAGACTAGCCTACCCGCACTGTATCTGTGAGCTGCTGGCTAGAGCGCACATGCCATGCCCAGTGTAGGCGCGTTTGCTATTTAACACAACCGTTTTTGTCACAAAACTATCGGTAGAGTTTAACATGCGATGGAAACAAATTGAACTTTAGATTTTATTCAGTACATTAATTTCTTTTAGCAGCAATAAGTCCATTTGGTGGAACCCCACCAATGGTGGAAAAATGTACATATTTTCTTTATGCGGATTCTAAAATGAAAATTAAAATCTGTCGCCAATTGGATGGAAACTTAGCTAGTGTCTCTAAACCATGTCATCCTCATCTTGCAGGAATTACTTGAACTTTGTTACAGAAGAAATGATTGAACCTTACAAGTGAGTGTCAACTCTATTCTGTGTTCCCTGTAACTTGCTATATGTCAAGAATGACTTCCTGTGAATTTAGAAGAATTACTGGTACATGCATGTTTTATGTTGGCACGATCCCTTTCTCAGTCCGTATTAAACGTAGAATTACATGGATTTTCTTCAGATGTAGGTAAACATAGGAAGTATAATGTCACAGCTGAAGAGTTTAACTGCGTAACCCTCACTGCCCCCCTCTCCCACAGGAACCTGCCGCGTGCAATCATCATCTCCCTTCCCATCGTCACTGTGGTGTACGTACTAACTAACCTGGCCTACTTCACTACTCTGAGCCCAGATGAGATGCTCAGCTCTGAGGCAGTGGCTGTGGTGAGTTCTCCCCCATACCACACCATGCAGCCTGCACATACTGTACTCTCTATGTTCCCTTAAGCACACACGATCTCTGGCTATAAATACATCGCTCTATGTCCCTGTACACACAGCCCCAGTGACTGGTAGATGGACAGTTTGCTGAAATTGTTTGTCTGTCTTTCAGGACTTTGGAAACTACCACCTGGGCCCCATGGCTTGGATCATCCCAGTGTTTGTGGGACTGTCCTGTTTCGGCTCCGTCAATGGCTCTCTCTTTACATCATCCAGGTAACACACACACATGCTTTGATTCACACACACACCAACGACGAGTATGTTCCTTCATGGACTACTTTGGTTTGTGTGTATGTAGAATTACTGTAACCCCTGTCCTCTGTCAGGTTGTTCTTTGTGGGCTCAAGAGAGGGCCACCTCCCCAGTCTGCTGTCCATGATCCACCCCAACCTGCTGACTCCTCTGCCGTCACTCATCTTCACAGTACGTACACAAACTTCCATCTAACCAGGGGCTTCTCAAAACCACCAACACCAAGGGCTCTCATCATTCAACGAGTCAAACATTAATCCTGAGAATTGAGGCTCAGTATTATTGTCATATTAGCTTTTTTCCATGGCTGTCGTTGATAGTCACTGCTGTCTGCTGCAATTCCAAACCTCCCTCTCTCTCACACACTTCCCTCTCTCCTTCACAGTGCCTGATGACGCTGCTGTACGCCTTCTCCAACGACATCTTCTCCGTCATCAACTTCTTCAGTTTCTTCAACTGGCTCTGTATTGCCATGGCGATCATTGGCATGATGTGGCTGCGCTACAAGAAACCTGAGCTGGAACGACCAATCAAGGTGAGAATATGTGTAATGCCTCTAACCTGTTATCAACTGATCAGGCACCAGAGAGGGAGAAGGGCAAGGGAGAAAAAGAGAATGATAAAAGGAACTGGAACTGGTTACTTGGAAGCGTAGGCTGCAGTGTGACCTGCCATGGGCATGAGCTGCTGGCTAGTGAAGGTGGAACAGCATGTGCACTGATACAGTCGCCCTAGGACTGTTGGGCACACAGAGCCCCTTTGTGCAACTGTGGGTCCTCTGCCTGCCCTCAAAATGGACCCCTAATTCCTGGTTGACATAGCGACGTGTTAATGAGGGGAGTGGCCGAGAACGGCAGTGAAGTGAAAGAGGCCATCGCTGCACAGTGCTGGTGGTTCAGATGGATCTATCTTATCTATTGACCACATAAATATGTCCTGTGTGTTTGGGACAGAGGACCATACAGTGGCCTGGTCTGTGCCACCACAGAGGAGGGGGTGGAGTTTTTTCCCCAACACTGTTCATTCAATTGCCGGCCTTTGAATATCTCTCTCTCATATACACACTCGCTGGTACTCATTAAGTTTGTGTGGATTAACATCACACACAGCCTTTGTCAGCCTCTGAAAAGATGACAGTTGATTACTGGTCTTATGCTCCACATTCTGCAGGATGTGAGTTAGTGTTCTGATCACTGTGTGACCAAGAGCACCAACACTCTGTCTGGTCCTCTGGATGAATGCCATTTGGTTAGTCAGAATTTCACCTTTAACCCTCGTCAGAACTTTAACCTTAGGCATGTACCTCAGTAAAGCTGAGGAAAAGGAGTATTTTCTGATGAAAGTATTCCTTATTTTCAAAATATTGGATTTAAAATATTATATTTAGTATATAAATATGCTTTGCCAATTACGGTCACACAATTTGACATTATTTTCCTATTTCAATTTCCTTGATGAGTTTAGTTTGAATCCAGTCATTCTCTGTGTATTTTGTTAGAGGGAGTTTCAATGTGTTTGTTTGTAATGTATTCAGTATCCCATTGAACTGTTTCCCCCAGGTGAATATCCTGCTGCCTATCAGCTTCGTCCTGGCTTGTATGTTCCTTATCGTGGTGTCCATCTGGAAAACACCTGTGGAGTGTGCCATCGGCTTTGGCATCATTGCCACTGGAGTGCCAGTCTACTTTATTGGCGTTTGGTGGCAAAACAAGCCCAAATGGCTCCTTCAATTAATCTGTAAGTTTTACTTATGAATTGCTTCCCTGTACTCTTGATCTGTCTTCATAATGTAGTCTGTTTCTGATTATACAGTGGTTATAATTGATGGTGTGTATTTGTCTCTCTCCCCAGTCTCTTCCACGGCACTATGCCAGAAGATGATGGAGGTGGTACCACAGGAGTCCTAAAGAGGAGATAAATCGATGAAGCCCCTCGTCACGGGAAACCCAGTAACTGCTCATTTACCCTACCCCCTGCACCCAGTGTACACCCTAACTCAGCCCCTATCGATGTGTTCTTCAAGCACACTCCAATCATTCCCCCTGATCTGCTAGTGCTGTAGTGAAGGAGAGCCATGCTGCAGACTGGTTTACATGTCAGAGCCCCTCCTTCATTCCTCCGCACCAGGCAGGGGCACGGCCACCCCCACGCCACTCATAGGCCGTTTGATAAGTGCTGGGATATATTCAGACAGGTTTTCACTGCATAGTATCCGTTTAAAAGGGCCAGTACAGTCAAAAACATGGTGATCCTGTGTTTTATATTTCCATACTACGAGGTTGGAATAATACTGTGAAAATGATCATAGTGCCCTTTTCGTGAAGAGCTATTTGAAAAGACTACCTGAAATGTCTGCTTGTTTGGTGGGATGAAGCTTTGGCCTGGCTAGTGACATCACCAGGCGGTAATTTAGTTAAAAGACCAATAAGAAAGAGAGTTCCAAAAATCTCTGCCAACAGCTAGTTTTCAGTTTTCCCCTCTCCACTCTGAACATTCCCAGAACAGTCAGTCCTAGCAAAAGTCTTGCTTGAGAAATTGTTCTTTGCTAAGAATCATTTTTTTTTTTTTTTTTTTTACCATTTTCATTGAAAACAATCACAGTAAGGTACTTAATTGTTACCCAGAAATGATTTTCTATTGAGATAAAAACTGCTGCATTGGACCTTTTAACATTTTTGTTGATTTGTATTTTTGAATATCTTTGTACTCTTATCCCACCATGACCCACAAGTGTTGTTTTTATAAGAAAGATGTTACTTTTATTTTTCATATTTGGGTTGCAGAGAGATGTCCTCTCGTTCAAACTATTATTTCACTGAGGGTTTAGCATCCGTGTGTTCATGTAATTACAATCTGTGCTTTCATGGAGTTGTGATGGACACTTGTGGCCTGGCTTTTTGCCAATTCCTTGTAGGCTAAAGCTAGATCTTTTGTTCAGATTTTCATGGTAGACTCACTGTTTCTCAGTAGTTCTGCCATTACCTAGTCAGGCAGTCAACTGCTTCCCAGTAGGGTATCATCTCTGTGTTGCCATGGCTTCTATTTAAAGTTCAGCACCTTACAGGCTGTATAATGCAGCCATTATGTGTTGTCATCTGGGTGTGTATCTAAATATCTGTGTATATGTGTTTTCTGTATGCTTTTATGTTTTCAGCTTTTGGGTGGGTATTTGTAAAGAATAGCCAAACAACATGAAGGACCCACAAATAACATTTGCTTAAACTAGTGCCTCTGATGAAGCCAAAGGTTATTCAGTTCCCCGACTACAGACACAGTACAACTCATCTGACCCCAGAGAAGCTGAAGACAGAGGTAGACAGGTAAATGCACGTGTAACAGCGATTGGAGGAGTGTCAGTGGTATACTTCTTATGTGATGGCACTCCTCCCCTCGGCATCTATGGCAGACCAGACTGGTTCACTGCGCCTAGACTGTACACGTTGGAAATCCCAGCTTGGGCAGTTCTTTTTTAAATTCTTTGTAGATATGAATTTCTACTTGAATTCATTTATTTTTATAGGTAGATGCAGTGGAGCTTTTTTTAATGCTGTCAATTAACAATTTTGTAAATCCAGGTAATTCGTAAATTCCTATGAGATTTCTGGTTCACAATTATACCAATACAGGTGACATTTTAATTATAGTTATTATTACAACTATTTCTCATATACAAGTTGCTTGTGTCCTGTGAAGGTCACAACGTCATGGTTTTTTAATACTGGCATTAAGAGCCAGCGTATGAACATAATAGTTGCCTGCTTGAGGACTTCATTTGTTCTTAGATCACGGTTATCTTGTGGGTATCATCTGATGCACATTGCTACTTACTACTGTTAAGTTAGTGTTTTTATAACAGAGCAGGTCGTAACAAAGGCCCCCGATAGGAGCACTGACGTCACAGCCACTGTTTTTACCTACGACGGCAAGGGTGGCTAATAACCTTAGATATTGGGTTAGAATGGGCCGTTGTGCGTGAGGTCTATGTGTCTAAGAATAGGTTCATAGCTGTGAATATTCTTTGTGTTTTAGTGTTTCTGTGCTTATGTGTGTCTTGGTATCCTACATTAGAAAAGGTATATTGTATGTTGTCACTACTGTCAGCGCACAACTTCATAGAAGGATTTCATTATTTTAGGGTGATAATGATATTTGTGCTGTAAAAGGTTTGATGAGGTATGGACCATGGTAGTGGAAGATGGGTAGTTGCCCAGTCAAAAGGGGGAGGCATGCAGGGCATTCAGAGTAGAGGTTAAAACCACATAGTTTTTGGATACAGATGCCTCGGGGTGGGACAGTGGAGACATAGGACAGGAGGTGGAAAGGGGGTTGGGAAGGTTGACAAGATTAATTCATTGTTATTCTTATTATTTTTGCTGAAAGGACCTGTGTTGTGTACTGTATTAACTGAACTCATCCTCCAGAAGCTTGTCCAGACCAGTGTTCCTCCACGCTGTATCGTGACCGTGGTAAAGCATATGTTGTGCTATAGACCACATGGTTGCTATGGTAACGTATAATTCATGAGTCTGGTCTCCCATCAGTTTCTCAGAGGATCTGTCATTGTATTTAGAACAGCTGCATAGCAAGCTAACACTCCAGCCATCAGAAGTAATTTAAATAGTTCCGTAGGTTTATTTATTTATTGTAGGAACTGTTAGCGTTCTCATTTTTTGGGGGTCCTTTTTTTTTTTTTACAGGGCATTTGTGAAAGTGCTTTATGAATAAATCTTACATTTTATTCCATACGTGTATTGTCCATTTTTGTTTTTCAGTGTTATGTGTAAAATCTTTCAATACAATCCTCTCTGTAACAGATGTGTTATGTTGATTGTACATAGCCCATATGCTATACCGGGTGATTTGCTGAAGGGATGACGCAGAAGACGATAAGCCTACACCAATGACTTGGTCCATCCTTTCAACTTTGATCCTTGACCTCCCAGGATACATTACACACATCTTTATGCACTACAGGCTGGTTTCCCAGACATAGATTAAGCATAGTCCTGGACTGAGAAGTACAGTCAATGAAGAATCTTTATTGAAATAGCTTGGTAGACACAGGACTAAGATTGTTTTGTGTCTGGGAAACCACCCCTATATATTATACAGTTATTCGTGCTGATTATCATTAAGTTGCTCAAGCCTGTATGTGTAATTACAAACCTGCTACTCAGCGGATAACAGGTTTCCTGATTCTGCCTTGAGGGCAGAAGCTAGGATGGAGTGGAATACTGTTCTCTCAGCAAGGTGGGTCCTGACACACTTCTAAATCTGGCTGTAGTACACTTTATTCCATACACATGCTTCATATCAAATTGTATTTGTCACATGTTTAGCAGGTGTAGAAAATCAAATCAAATTGATTTATATAGCCCTTCGTACATCAGCTGATATCTCAAAGTGCTGTACAGAAACCCAACCTAAAACCACAATCAGCAAGCAATGCAGGTGTAGAAGCACGGTGGCTAGGAAAAACTCCCTAGAAAGAAACCTAGAGAGGAACCAGGCTATGTGGGTTGGAGATTATAACAGAACATGGCCAAGATGTTCAAATGTTCATAAATTACCAGCATGGTCCAATAATAATAAGGCAGAACAGTTGAAACTGGAGCAGCAGCACGGCCAGGTGGACTGGGGACAGCAAGGAGTCGTCATATCAGGTAGTCCTGAGGCATTGTTCTAGGGCTCAGGTCCTCAGAGAGAAAGAGAGAATTAGAGAGAGCACACAAATTCACACAGGACACCGAATAGGACAGGAGAAGTACTCCAGATATAACAAACTGACCCTAGCCCCCCGACACATAAACTACTGCAGCATAAATACTGGAGGCTGAGACAGGAGGGGTCAGGAGACACTGTGGCCTCATCCGAGGACACCCCCGAACAGGGCCAAACAGGAAGGATATAACCCCACCCACTTTGCCAAAGCACAGCCCCCACACCACTAGAGGGATATCTTCAACCACCAACTTACCAATCTGAGACAAGGCCGAGTATAGCCCACAAAGATCGCCGCCATGGCGCAACCCACGGGGGGGGATCTTTGTGGGCTATACTCAGAGTTTGAGGTTCCGCAAAGAAAAGATGGTAATAACGCTCATTGACATTGTTGCAAATTTCGGATGATTGTAATGGAGACACAGGGAGTAGGTGAGTTTAATAGGCACAAACATTGCATGAATAGATAAACAGGAAACAATACTACCTAATGGGTGATACAACGGAGCGCTAGATAAAGGGGAAGTCATGATGGGGCGCAGGTGTGCGTAATGATGGTTGCCAGAACCGGTGGTTAGTAGACCAGCTATGTCAAGCGCTGGAATGGGATAGCAGGAGTAGACTAGACAATTATAAACTGGGTGGTTCGAGCCCTGAATGCTGATTGGCTGACAGCCATGGTATATCAGACTGTATACCACCGGTATGACAAAACATTTATTTGTACTGCTCTAATTACATTGGTAACAAGTTTATATAAGAAATAAGGCACCTCTGGATTTGTGGCGTGGCCAATATACCACAGCTAAGGGCTGTATCCAGGCACTCTGCATGACTAAGAACAGCCCTTAGCCTTGGTATATATATATACAGGCATATAAATATATATATTTATCTTTATTTAACTAGGCAAACCAGTTAAGAACAAATTCTTATATACCACACGCCCTCCTGCTTTATTACTTAAATAACCAATCCGACTAGTCCTTGCCATCTGTCAACAAGCATTGCTTCAGAAAAGCATGGTGAATCAAATGTGACTGTACTTCAAATGTTGCAATGGTACAACTTTGATCAATTCAGCTTGACACGATCACTTTCCCTAATATGCATAACCTTTAAAAAAGAAATACAATTCTAATGGTTATTAAATTCGTAATTTTGACAATAATTACCATTATATCAACACACTCGTCATTCCCGTTTAACAACTCTTATCACATCAACTTGCCAATAATGATTAATACAACGTTGCATACAACGTTTGAAAGGTCTATCATTTTCATCGAACAAAATCAAAGTTAACCTATGCCCTAGAAGCCTTCATTTTCCCAATTTATAGGCAAGCCCAATTAAGAAATGTTTTTGAACAACGTGTTGCACTCCAAATGTTGAAAGAAACATGTTTATGAGTGTTTTAACGATGCATCTTTCCTACAATGACGTTTTCCAAAACATGACGCAGAAAGAACTGAAGCATTGGAGCATGTGTCGATACTGATGCGGCGTTCAAAAGAACTGGGAACTCGGGAAAAATAACCATTGAAGTGACAATGAGCATGATGCTAAACCTCCAGGACAGAAAATAGCCAAAAATATGAGGTTGTGCACGTATATTCCATTCAAGTAAGTGGCATAGGAGTGAATGTAATATTGCGAAGCATTCACGTGACATCGGATCAATGTGTTTGCATACCTGGTAGTTCTAGAACATTTGGTAAACAGGATTAAATATGTTGCAGTTAATTATGACGTGCCTGTCACACAGTTCAATGAAACTGAGCAAAGAAGACAGGGCAAAAAGGTAAAAACATGGAGGCATTTCCCATTAGAGTGTTCAGAGTGAATTTACTATAGTGCATTAGAGGTTATTCCATGTGTCCTCACTGATAGTGCCTCATTTTTTGTTTAAACTGATAGTTTGTAGATACCCTCTTTCAGAGTTTACATGCAGAGTGGGCAGGTGTTCATTGCTAACCACATTAGTTGATTGGATTGTCTTCTCGATAACCCACCACAAAGACAGAGACAGAGTTGGGAAGGGGGAAACAAGTGCAGGATCAAGCTCCTTCCCACACTGTGAGCCTGCTGGTGAAACGTCGCCTGCTGTATGTGAGGGGGACATGAGATAGGCCTCAACAACAGGAACCCGATATTGATTCTGCAGGAAGTCACAGGTGTGAGGGGCAGACAATGTTACCCTGATTTACACTTCCCTGTGTCAACACAAACGGAGGGGTGCTCAAACACTGTCTGTTTACTGTGCTTGTTACATACAGTCTGTTGTTGAGCTGGTTTGTTGGGGAGGTAGAGGAGGATGCCAGTCACAATGCACCGGGAGGCTTCCTGAAGTCTGGGTTGGAACTGGAAGTTACTGATGTATGTTTATATACTGTTCTTTACTCACTGTGTATGAATATACTGTATTCCCAACGTAGTTCATCCTGGTATACCTACTACTGTATCAGATGGGGTGAGAGGGGGGGTCTAAGCTGAATTATTCACCTAATGTTCTATGATTAAATTATTTTCATTGTATTCACAGGAATGTCCCTGTATTGATGTGCCATTTTCTTTATTGCAACAATAATAACATTTAAAAAAAATAAAAAAAACGAAAAATAAATTACGTCTCAAAATTACAAAAATTATAAAAAAATAAAAAAAGAGATAATAATAAAGCTCAGGAAATATATATTTTTTACACATATTGAACCCCTTTTTTGGGTAGGTACGGAGACTCCATCATGTTTGTGAGAGTCTCCCGTTTCCATAGAGTGGTCATAATTGTTTTGTAGGTCAAACCGTTTGGATGCTAAAGATGTTTTCGTGAGAAGATCGATTTTTTCAGGATGTCTCATGGTCTGACAAACACAACTCTAGCTCTGCCACCTTTCACTGCAGACAAGGAAAGGCAACTTCGGCGGATTCGGTGGCTTGAGACGCATCCTATTATGTACTTAGATTGAAACACTTGTGCTTCAATGGACTCGAGGGGATTATAAAACCTGCAAATCAGTGTGTGCAACCAATACATTTTATTTATATGGTTACCTCCAGTACAACATTTCCCAACATGTCACTGAGGAACTGAGGAACACCCCGTGGGCAGAATTGGCAGGTGCTACGGCCTGGTATCATCACCATGGAGATGACTTCACTTTATATCCCACGTCTACTCTCCCTCAACCAGTCTTACTCATCATACAAGGACAGGGCAATCTGGACGCAATTAATGTCCACCATTAGATTTGAAAGCGGTGGCTGTCATCGTAAACTGAGTGTGTGTGCGCTTGTCTGTGGGAGAGAGAGAAAGGGATATTGTTTAGATGAGTAATTGAGCGTGACCACGGCTTGCATTGTCTCTGGGCAACAAGGAAATAGCAGGTTATTTCTCCTGTGTGTATGGGTCTATATGCGATAACATTCATATTTAAGAAATGGAACACCTATCAAGTCAGATAACACTATTACTCCTGATCTCCCCTCTTTCCTGCAGCCCCATTCATCACAGGCAGATAGATGAGCCTTTCAGCTCTGAGAGGACAGATACCAGGGACCTGCACCTAGCTAGAATCATTTGGTGGGTGCTTACATTTGTCCTATTTCACACATGTACACGTGTGTATTAATACACGTGTGAATTGGAAATGTGTTTCATTGCATATCCCAACTCCTCATGAGAGTGGATTCACGGCCAGGATCTGCCATTATCAACAGCTACCCTGGAGAAATGAGGATTAAGTGCCTTGCTCAAGGGCAAATCAACATATTTTTCACCTTGTCGGCTCGTGGATTCAAACTAGCATCCTTTCAGTTACTGGCCCTGTGCTCTAACTGCTATGTTATTATTGACACAGGTTGTACTGATTCACATGTGCGTGTGAGCACACACACTTTAAACGATTCTCAACCATCGTCACTTTTGCTCCTCGCAAACAAACAATCAGAGGCAACAAGCTCTCTAAATTTGAAACAATAAGTTAAAGGAAGCACTCATAGTTTGCAAAGCAGATTTCTGTCCATCTTCATTAGAGGGAACAGGGGAGGCATGGAGGAGAGTGTGTGTGTGTGTGTGTGTGTGTCCCAGGGCACTCACAGGGCAGTGTAAGTGGAGCTTGTGATAAAGTCTGTGTCTACCCTCTGAGCTACCAACATCCACGCTCGAGCACAAACACGCTCTCACACAAATCTCACAATGCCGCCTTCACAGAAAAAGGTTAGTAGTCAGTCAGGGGGTAGGAGTAGAAGGCATGGAGCAGTCATGTGGTCTATGGGGCAGGAAAGGGGAAAGAACATGCACTTTCCTTTTTGTAATATTACAATACGCCTACCCTTGAAAAAGGGGTTCACAAGTTCTTGGAAATACAATAAAGGAGAAGTGTGAATGTGTGTACATTTTTTCCTCCATAAATCATGATTTACAGCATGTCTTCAAATCAATTCATTGAATGATTTCAAACAATTACTGTGCAAAAGTGCTCTACCTACCGAACCCTGACTATCATTGCAGTCAGATTCTCATTCCCCTACCATTCATAGTTTCATTATTAGTGCTGCCACATTGTGCCAGTTTAGTGTATTTCATCATATATGACAGGCTAACACAGGTAGTGTGATGATATCACATAACATTATCATACAGATATCACCACTTCCTTATCACATAACATTTTATTTATATGGTTACCTCCAGTACAACATTTCCCAACATGTCACTGAGGAACACCCAGTGGGCAGAATTGGCAGGTGCTACGGCCTGGTATCATCACCATGGAGATGACTTAACTTTATATCCCACATCTACTCTCCCTCAACCAGTCTTACTCATCATACAAGGACAGGGCAATCTGGACGCAATTAATGTCCACCATTAGATTTGAAAGCGGTGGCTGTCATTGTAAAATGAGTGTGTGTGCTTGTCTGTGGGAGAGAGAGAAAGGGATATTGTTTAGATGAGTAATTGAGCGTGACCACGGCTTGCATTGTCTCTGGGCAACAAGGAAATAGCAGGTTATTTCTCCTGTGTGTGTATGGGTCTATATGCGATAACATTCATATTTAAGAAATGGAACACCTATCAAGTCAGATAACACTATTACTCCTGATCTCCCATCTTTCCTGCAGCCTCATTCATCACGGGCAGATAGAGACTTGAGAGAGAGGAAGAATCTATGTCTCCCTGCCCCCAGGACAGGGGAGCTGCTCTTCCCAACTTTAAGTTTGGGCTCTTCAGTGTTTAAAAGTGAGCCGCGGCCAGACTCTGCATCGGGTGGCCGGCTCCCTTGGTGGGTGTCAAGATTTCGTAAGGGACCTGTACGATGGGAAATGACTCCCATCCCGTATGGCCATTGTTCAACAACTGCGTCCCACTGTCCCAGCTTTCCTCAGGGCACGTGAGAAAAGTTCCTTACTAGGCGCTCCCTTAGCCTGGACATGCAAAATATGGAGGAATCCGGGTTTTGCAACCCCACACGGTGGAGCCATCACTGTCTGACCACCTCCACCCCACGCGTTGTGTTACTAACAACACCAGTACCTGCCTCCATGGAAAGATGGAATGCTTTTCTGCCTCCATTTTTCAGAAGATGTACAAATCCTCAGCCCAGGTAATTCAGAGCACTCAACATGACCTCTTTATTGATGGCTTAGTTAGATTGTTAGGTTACTTGTTAGATATTACTGCATTGTCGGGACTAGAAGCACAAACATTTCACCACACTCGCATTAACACCTGCTAACCATGTGTATGTGACCAATACAATTTGATTTGAGTTACTGGAGGAGGTGGGGAATCACCTGGATTCAGACACCCTGATTCCAGATGCTTGGGATGAGCTCTGTATAATTACAGACCTAAACCTCAGCACCTCTCGTAATGCCATCCAAGGCTGTGGTGGTACCATGAGCCTGGCTGTGGTAGGAGAGCGGGCACTTCGATTAAGCTTGTCCAGGTTGACAGACAAAGAAAAAGTGGACCTCCTGGAGGAAATGTTTGGGCCCAATGTCACTGCCGTATGGCAGTAGTGTTTTCCCCCCACATTTTGTTAGGTTACAGCCCTATTTCTGAAATTGATTAAATAAAACATTTTCCTCAATCTACACACCCCATAATGACAAAGCGAAAACAGATTTTTTTTCTTCATTTTAGCAAATTTATAAAAGATAAATAAGGTATTTTGTTTTTATTTCAGTATTCAGACCATTTGCTATGAGACTTGAAATTGAGCTCAGGTGCATCCTGTTTCCATTGATCATCCTTGAGATGTTTCTACAACTTGATTGGAGTCCACCTGTGTTAAATTCAATTGATTAGACATGATTTGGAAAGGCACATACCTGTCTATATAAGGCCCCACAGTTGACAGTGCATGTCAGAGCAAAAACCAAGCCATGAAGTCGAAGGAATTGTCCGTAGAGCTCAGAGACAGGATCCTGTCGAGGCACAGATTTGGGGATGGTACCAAAACATTTCTGCAGCATTGAAGATCCCCAAGAACACAGTGCCCTCCATCATTCTTAAATGGAAGAAGTTTGGAACCACCAAAACTCTTTCTAGAGCTGGCCGGCCGGCCAAACTGAGCAATCGGGGGAGAAGGGCCTTGATCAGGGAGGTGACCAAGAACCCGATGGTCGCTCTAGAGTTCCTCTGTTGAGATGGGAGAACCTTCCAGAAGGGCAACCATCTCTACAGCACTCCAACAATCAGGCCTTTATGGTAGAGTGGCCAGATGGAAGACACTCCTCAATAAAATTCATATGACTGCCCCCATGGAGTTTGCTGAAAGGCATCTAAAGTACTCTCAGACCTTGAAAAACAAGATTATCTGGTCTAATGACGGCGGAAACCTGGCACAATCCCTATGGTGAAATCATGCTGGTGACAGAATCATGCTGTGGGGTTGTTTTTCAGCGGCAGGGACTGGGAGACTAGTCAGGATTGAGGGAAAGATGAACGATGCAAAGTACAGAGAGATCCTTGATGAAAACCTGCTCCAGAGCGCTCAGGACCTCAGACTGGGGCGAAGGTTCACTTGCCAACAGGACAACAACCCTAAGCACACAGCCATGACAACGCAGTAGTTGCTTCAGGACAAGTCTCTGAATATCCTTGAGTGGCTCAGCCAGAGCCTGCACATTAACCTGAGTGAACATCTCTGGAGAGAGCTAGCTATGCAGAAATAGCTGTGCAGCCATACCCAAGAAGACACGAGGCTGTAATCACTGCCAAAGGTGCTTTAACAAAGTACTGAGTAAATGGTCTGAATACTTATATAAATGTTAGATTTCCTTTTTTTTTCTTTTGCAACAATTTCTATTTCAATTTCAACAATTTCAATTGCCTGTATTGTAAGGCTGATTTCTACACCAAACTTAGTGATGTAAAAAAACACATGGAAACTCTAAAACACACTCAAAAGCCTTATAACAGTTCCACCCAAAACAAGCTGCTATTTATGGTTTAAAAAGGCTGAGGCCATCATGGCATTAGCTATCGCTGAACACTGTTCCATGCTGGCATGTGATCACATTGGAGAGGCATGTAGAGCTGCTTTCTCAGACCCCACTGATGCTACCCACTTCCAAATGCACAGGATAAAGTGCACAGAAATGATTAATGCTGTTCTAGCACCATACTTTCTGAAAAGGTTGGTCGCAGATGTGGGTGAGCAGTGTTTCAGCCTCCTCCTCGATGAGTCTACGGATGTAAGTGTTTCTAAGTACCTGGGGGTTGTGATAAGGTACTTTAGTGACACCAAGCAGACAATTGTATCAACATTTCTGGTGCTTGTTGAGTTGGTGGGAGTAGATGCCAAATCTATAGCCCGTGCTGTTGTGGCTTTCCTCGAGAAGTGTTGTCTTAAAGAGAAACTCCTGGGGATGGGGACTGACAATGCCTCTGTTATGACTGGGATTAACAATGGGGTCCATAAAGTGCTGGAGGAGGAGTATGGCCTCATATCTGGTTCTTATTCGCTGTGTGTGCCACTCTCTGCAGCTTGCTGTAAGTCATGCTTCCAATGACACCATCCCCGTTGTGTGGAGTACTTGGTACTGATTTTCAGTGTCTCCAAAGCGCAGGGAGGCCTACAAAAGGCCATATATGAGACCATCAACTGTGTGGAGAAACCTTTACAGATAACCAAGGTGTGTTCCACACATTGGCTCTCCATTGAACCTGCTGTTTCACGCATTTTGGACTAGTGGGAGGAGCTTAGGCTGCATTTCGCAGTCACCAAGTCCAGTGAACACTGCTACATGGCTGAGGTTTTACACTCCATGTACAGTGATCCTCAAAACATATTGTATCTGACTTTTTTGAAGTCAGTGCTGGGTGAGGTACAGTTGGCCATCAAGGCTTTTGAGGGAGAGCAAGTAGATCCTATTAAGCTACTTGACAGTTTGGTTAGCCTGATCAAGTCTGTGAGCAGCAGGGTGATGAATCCACTGGCAAATGTTGATGTACTCAAAGGGCCAATAGATGGATACATCAGTCCCAAACTGTACCTTGGTTACCTTTTTAAGTCATAGGCAGCTGAGCTCCACCTTGCGCCTGATGTCCAATGTCCAGAAGCGGCGAGTAGCCTTCACCATCTCCCTCACTAATGAGTTGAGGGTGAGACTGCCGGACAACATCGAAGCATTGCAGTACATGTCAGTTTTCAATGTGGAGGAAACTCTGAAGCACAATAAGAGCCCTGGAGAAAAAGAAAAATAGCCAAACTCCTTGGCTACTCCTCTGCAGAGATAGACAAGATTGTCCAACAATGGCGTGCCATCCATCTTAGTAAATGGAATGAGACAAAAACCACACTGGGCTTCTGGAGTGAGATTTGGAAGTTCAGGGATGCAGCTGATATCAACCTGTTTCAAGAACTTGCATTGGCCACTTGCCATGGCTGCTGTGTCTGTGTTGTCCTTGCCACACTCGAATGCTGAAGTCGAGAGTCTTCAGCCAGATGAGTGTGGTAAAAAAGCAAAATAGAAAACAAATGTCCTTGCAGACTCTTAACTCCATCCTGTACATTCGATATGGACTGAAGCTGTCTGGTGAGGCTTGCTATGAGCACCAGCTGCCTGATAATGTTTTTCAGCTTTTTGGCACATCAGCTGCTTACTCATGTAAGTCAGCTCCCTCAGTTGCTGAACCTGCCATAGAGAGCCTTGACCAAAATGATGATGACCCACTCTTTCTGAGAGCCAGCACACCCTTTGTGTGTGGAGGAGGGTCTGGAAAAACAAAACAATTAACCTGATTTAGGGCCAGACTAGTTACCATAATTGTCTCACATTGTTTTTTTCTATTTTCTATTTTTGTTCCATTTAGATTGTTAATGTCAATTGTACAAAAATAAAATAAAATGTTATGGTTAAAAATGTTCATGTTTTACTGTGACTTGTTGTAGGCTCCTAAGTGGACCATAAGGTTACAAATCAAACTAAGAAAACTAAACTTAAAAATAAAAATAATACAATTAAATAGAAAACTAAGTAACTCTGTTAGAGTGTCTCTTTTGGGTCACTTTTGGCGGTCCCAAGCCCGGATAAAGGAGGAAGGTTGGAATTGTGACATTAAAAAACCCAAAGAAGAAACAGAAGAAAGTTCATTTGTAGTTCTAAACATATTTAGGGTGTTTTTTTACTCACTTTTTGTCTCTTGCATGATGTTATTCCTCTCTCCTACTGCATCCATCACAATTACATGCACATGGCCAATTATGCAAATTCGGCGATGGCGTCATTTAATTAGCCAATTCTAGCGACTTTTAGGACAGCCAATAGCTACTTTCCTTACTGAGGATTTGGCAACACTGGAGGGAACAACAAACTGCCTTTGGGATGATGGCACTTGGGGATAAAGTGTAGCTCCTCCGTTTTTCCATGTGAGCAATTCCATGAAAGTGAGCTGCACAGGTGCTACACTGTACACAAACGGGGCAGATGGAAGTCGGTTTGCGTCGCTCTTTACATATTTCTACGTACGTTTGTGTGGCTGAATTTTTGGACCGCGATGCAAACGGACCTCCGTCGGCTCCGTTTGCTAAGACTGTGTTGCCCTCTTTAGACTCAGCATGTCCGCTCTCCTAGGACGCAGCACTGGCAGCGGAGGAAGATAGCGCGCAACGCCTACCTGCCTTACACTCTCTCTTAGGTTTAACGTGAGCCATTTCTCCACCTCTCCGCCTGAAAAGGCAGTGGGGAGGCACAGTGCACTTTTTTTATATCACTGTGCAGCTCACTTTCGTGGCCTTTCTCACATGAGAAAATGGAGGAGCTGCACTTTACTCCCAAGTGCCATCGTCCCTTAATTTACACAGTTTTAACATTTACACAGCAAATGGAGCAATGGAGGTTTGTTTGCATCGTTCTCGGCGTATTTCTACATACATTTGTGCAGCTGAATTTTTGGAATGCAACACAAAGGGACTCCGTCGGCTCCCTTTGCTTAGCCTGTGTAGAGCCCTTTAGACTCTACCCTCAGAGCCTTGCCAGGTTTCAGCCAGGGGCGATCCGCATTCCCTCTGATCTTATCGGTTGCCATCACTCTAGGTGAACAAGGCATGTAAATGTAACCTGATCAACACTTCCCCATTCACTCTGTGGCTTCCTGTCACTCATTAGCTCAGTTTCAATGTATTTAACAGGGGAACAGGCTTTTGTTGGCTCACCCATGGAACTTCCTTACAGGTGTAGGATCTAAATTTGATCACATTTGCAGGAGAACTTTCCTGCTGTAGCAAACTGGCTCAAATTAAGATCCTGCATCTGCAGCCCACTTAGTTTTGGGGATTTTTTGACAAGCCAATGGAAACTCGGCTCTATTGGCGGAGAACCCTGTCTATTGAGCTCAGTACTATCAGTACAGCTACTTGTACTTTCTGGTTAAAAAGAGAGGGTGTCTGAGCCCCAGACAGCTATCGGTTATTTGCGAGTCTACAACGCTCAGGTCTTTTCCTCCTCCTGTTTTTACACTTGCGCTTGGTACGTGCAGTCAAGGCACACTCTACTTCCACAATATTTTAGAGCCAAGACAGACCAGACACATACTGTAGCTGCTCTACTGCTTAGGATTAGGACATCTGGGAAACCAGTATGTTTCCTTCTTTCTTTTAGCTACACTGTCTGACGTCTTACGTCATTCCATTATTACTAGCACACCCTTGCCAAGGATAACGCCTTACGCTTTTTCCCACTCTATGCCTAATAGTCCCCACTCCAGTAAACAGAGTGAGGGAACAGGGCTTATCCCTAATCTTCGAGACCCCTTCGATGACCAGGGAAGCTTTGGTTGGCAGAGATCACTCTCCTGCTTTACAACCAGCCCAGGCAGCTATCTTTAAGCAGGGATCTTTTGACCCAAGTGAATGAGGAGATTTGCCATCCTCACCAAGAAGCCATGACCCTCTGGCCCTGGCCTGTGAGAGGCTGAATCTGAGTGTGACAGACTTGCCACTCAAGGCCATTGAGTATCCAATGCCTGAGCCCCTTCTACACGCTCAATGTATGGAAAAACAAGTGGTGTGTCCTAAAAAAGACAGTTCCTTACCAATGCTCTGTGTCCAAGATTTTATTAGGAGTGACCGTGTGTGTGAGTGTGTAGGGCCCTGTGAGAGGGCATAGAGACCATGCAAATATTGGAATAAAAGGTCAGTAAAGATACAAGGTAAACTCCGTCCATGTAGCTATTTTGTTAGTTATTTATCACTCGTATTGCTTGGTGATAGAAGCTGTTGATGTCAGACTGGATGCACCGGTACTACTTGCCTAATGTGACTAACCTTATCTGACCAACCATCCTATCAGCTAACTTCCACGTGCATGCTGACATACTGACCATGTTCCTTAAGGTTCCCAGAATAAATTGTTATACCTCAATGCTACAACTGTAGACCAGGGCAGGACTCAAAGAGAAACCAAGGAAGGCAGTGGCCAAAAACAGCATAAAGATTAGACACTTTGTGTGAGAGCCATACATGAAGCCTGCCGGGTGCACATGGTCTATTTCTGTCACAGGGTTTCAACAGTAAACTGACGCTTGTTTCATCAATTTGAAGGTGATGTTAAATTATACGCCACCATGAGGAATATATATATATTTTTATTATTATTATTTTTTCACCTTTATTTAACCAGGTAGGCTAGTTGAGAACAAGTTCTCATTTGCAACTGCGACCTGGCCAAGGTAAAGCATAGCAATTTGACAAATAAAACAACACAGAGTTACACATGGAATAAACAAAACATAGTCAATAATACAGTAGAAAAAAAGAAGACAATATGTCTATATACAGTGAGTGCAAATGAGGTAAGATAAGGGAGTTAAGGCAATAAATAGACCATGGTGGTGAAGTAATTACAGTATAGCAAATAAACACTGGAATGGTAGATGTGCAGAAGATGAATGGAAAGACAGGGTAGGATAGATATATGTCTGAGTGATTGGGACTCTCCTGACCAGCTCAATTAATTATGTTACAACATGCAACAGGCTTGTCCTCTCTAAAAACAATGAGCTTAATCCTTTTACGTGCCCTTTAACATACTTCTTTACAATACCAGGCATTATGTCTTACATGATACAAATATGAGTTGAAACATAATTTCTTTAAATGTAGCATAATCTACTGAACTCATTGTGTGAAATAACATCTGCAATGCTTCCCAGATAATTGGTCCACAGAACTAGCCTACACTTTCCAAGTTGATATTCTTTTAGATTTACAGTTTTTCACGAACTAACTATTTCCAGAGTCTAAACCTGCTTCTCATTTTACTCGGTGAGCTAGTACTACATCCAGTGCAACAGGTGGCACTATTTCATACTGTATAGACAATAGACTTGTTTCTATGTCACTTCGCTGTTGTTGCCGGAAGTGAACCGCGCTTGTCTGTGGAAGTACATGTGAGTTTATTTAGCTGGACAATTTCCATGTGGTTCTGATTCAAAGCTAATCTGTAGCTAGTACTGTCCTGTAAAAATGGGCAAAAAGGGTAAAAAAGAGCAAAAGAAAGTGAAAGGAGCAGAGAAGACCGCAGCCAAAATGGATAAAAAGATTTCAAAGCGGTCTAAACGAGAAGAGGTAACGTTAGGCTGTCTGTCTCCCTTTCAACTGCTGGCTACTAACATTAGCTAGCTAGCTAGTTCTACAGTACATTACAATGTATTTATAGCATACCATCTTATTACATAAAATCGTGTGTGTGAAATTCCAAGTCAATTAACTTCTACTCAATCACATGACATTGTACAGAGTGAATAGTTTCAGCTCTTGTTCACTGCTGTGTTGTTTTCCTTTGGCATTGATACAGGAGGACCTGGCTGCGCTGATAGCTGAGTTTCAGTCCTTGGATGCAAAGAAGACAACAGTTGTGGAGACCGCCTGCCCGCCCCCCTCACCCAGGTGACCCACTACTCTGTCCTAGATGTTGATAGGTGTTGACCTGGATCGTGTTCAATGGGCACAAAACGGGAGAAAATGTGTTGAAACCAGGGAGTTACTATGGCTGATCTTGTACAATAAGAATAGTCTTGTTTTTGATTGTTTCCATTTCAAAACCTTTGCTGTTTCGTGCCTACTGAACATGAGTCTGGTGTTAGGTGTGGCAGCTCAAGTCAGAGCCAGGTGTTAGGAGATTTCACAGCCAGGTGTCACAAGCATTTTGCTACACCTGCAATAACATCTGCTAAATATTTGTATGCGACCAATAAAATGTGATGTGATTTGATTTGATAGTGGTATCCTGTTTGTCTCATCACTCAGGTTGAACGCCTCACTGTCAGCACACCCCGACAAGGATGAGCTGATCTTGTTTGGAGGCGAGTTCTTCAATGGCAAAAAGGTACGATTCATATACACTACATGACCTAAAGCATGTGGACACCTGCTCGTCGAACATCTCATTCCAAAATCATGGGCTTTAATATAGAGTTGGTCCCTCCTTTGCTACTATAACAGCCTCCACTCTTCTGGGAAGGCTTTCCACTAGATGTTGGAACATTGCTGCAGGTATGTGCTTCCATTCAGCCACGAGCATTAGAGAAGTCTGATGTTGGGCGATGAGGCCTGGCTCGTAGTCGTCATTCCAATTAATCCCAAAGGTGTTTGATGGGGTTGAGATCAGGGCTTTGAGCAGGCCAGTCAAGTTCTTCCACACCGATCTCGACAAACCATTTCTGTATGGACCTCGCATTGTGCACGGGGGCATTGTCATGCTGAACCAGGAACGGGCCTTCCACGAACTGTTGCCATGAAGTTGGAAGCACAGAATCGTCTAGAATGTCATTGCATGCTGTATCATTAAGATTTCCCTTCACTGGAACTAAGGGTCCATGAAAACAGCCCCAGACCATTTTTCCTCCTCCACCAAACTTTACAGTTTGCACTATGCATTCGTCTGTCACACTGCCAGATGGTGAAATGTGAATCATCACTCCAGAGAACACGTTTCCACTGCTCCAGAGTCCAATGGCGGCGAGCTTTACACCTCTTGCGCATGGTGACCTTAGACTTGTGTGGCTACTCGGCCATGGAAACACATTTCATGAAGCTCCCGACAAACAGTTATTTTGCTGATGTTGCTTCCCGAACTCGGTAGTGAGCGTTGCAACTCAGGACAGATGATCTTTACGCGCTTCAGCACTCAAGCTTACAGTCTCGTTCTGTGAGCTTGTCTGCCCTTGCACTTTGCGGCTGAGCCGTTGTTGGTCCTGGATGTTTTCACTTCACAATAACAGCACAGCATTTTGATGAACTGACTTGTTGGAAAGGTGGAATCCTATGAAGGGCTGGGCCAATTGTGTGCTGCCCTATGGGACTCCCAATCACGGCTGGTTGTGATACAGCCTGGAATCGAACCAGGGTTTGTAGTAATGCCTCAAGCACTGAGAAGCAGCGCCTTAGACCTCTGCACCACTCGGGAGCCTTTATATTCATATATTCATTAATGTATTTTTATATTTATATTCACCATTTTTTTGTCTGTTATTAATCCTTATTGACTTTGGATGAATAGGGTTGACAGTGGGTTAATTTTCTTCCTTTCAGACGTACCTCTACAATGACCTGTTCTTCTATAACATAAAGAAGAACACCTGGGTGAAGTCAGACATCCCCAACCCTCCTCCACGACGCTGTGCTCACCAGGTAACTATGTACCTCCTTTCAACCACCATCTCTACAACCACCTCCGTTTTCTTTCAGGGATGCAAACATGTCTCTTTTCGACGATATCCGCCGTTTAGATCTCAAAATAGATCAACACCTTAGCGGATCAGTGTGCAGACCTAGAGTGTATCACACATTAAGCTATAAAAGAGAGAGCGCAAGCAGATCTTCTCCCTCTGCGATTACAGCCTTCTCTCTCTCTAACGAGTACAGGATGCATCCCCACCGTACACGTCCTATAAATTGAATATCAAACGGAGTTCAGAGCGTGATGTCAGATATGTTATATCAAAATGAGTGCTTCATCCAATATCACGTGTGTCTGATGTGAGCAGTTACCCACGTCCCCCTAACCAGCCATTTGCATACTCGGCTGCTTCGCTCCGTCTGTTCTTTATGCGCATCTCCATAAGTTTTGAAAATGTTATTTAGCAGCAATGGCGAGTTGGGGAGTGCAGACAGTCATGGGGTTTCTGTTGTTAAATTTGTTTAATTATTAGAGCAGCTCCCAGGGTGCGCAAAGTGGATAGGTATCTTTTGATTTCGCCTCTAAGAACAAGCAGGCCATTTTGCGAGTTTTTGGTTTCATAACAAACGACCTTGTTTAGTCATGTTACCTGGCTAACGAACACCATGATACCATGGCTATACACACACATTTGGATGGCGCAGGGAAAGGGGATAGATAGCCTACTCAAAGAGATGCTTCGAAGTAGGATGCATATGTCTAATCAATATAATTCTAAACTCAATCTGAGGGGGTGGATCACCATACTACTAGGTATTGTTATAGTTGGCCTGGTATCACATCGTTAGTAAAATCAGAATCCCCTTTATTCAACAAGTACATTTACACGTACTCTGAATGTTACAGTGGGGCAAAAAAGTATTTAGTCAGCCACCAATTGTGCAGGTTCTCCCACTTAAAAAGATGAGAGGCCTGTAATTTTCATTATAGGTACACTTCAACCATGACAGACAAAATGAGGGGGAAAAATCCAGAAAATCACAAACAAAAGTTTATCTCAATACTTTGTTATATACCCTTTGTTGGCAATGACAGAGGTCAAACGTTTTCTGTAAGTCTTCACAAGGTTTTCACACACTGTTGCTGGTATTTTGGCCCATTCCTCCATGCAAATCTCCTCTAGAGCAGTGATGTTTTGGGGCTGTTGCTGGGCAACACAGACTTTCAACTCCCTCCAAAGATTTTCTATGGGGTTGAGATCTGGAGACTGGCGAGGCCACTCCAGGACCTTGAAATGTTTCTTACGAAGCCACTCCTTTGTTGCCCGTGCGGTGTGTTTGGGATCATTATCATGCTGAAAGACCCAGCCATGTTTCATCTTCAATGCCCTTGCTGATGGAAGGAGGTTTTCACTCAAAATCTCACGATGCATGGCCCCATTCATTCTTTCCTTTACACGGATCAGTCGTCCTGGTCCCTTTGCAGAAAAACAGCCCCAAAGCATGATGTTTCCACCCCCATGCTTCACAGTAGGTATGGCGTTCTTTGGATGCAACTCAGCATTCTTTGTCCTCCAAACACGACGAGTTGAGTTTTTACCAAAAAGTTATATTTTGGTTTCATCTGACCATATGACATTCTCCCAATCTTTTTCTGGATCGTCCAAATGCTCTCTAGCAAACTTCAGACGGGCCTGGACATGTACTGGCTTAAGCAGGGGGACACGTCTTGCACTGCAGGATTTGAGTCCCTGGCAGCGTAGTGTGTTACTAATGGTAGGCTTTGTTACTTTGGTCCCACCTCTCTGCAGGTCATTCACTAGGTCCCCCTGTGTGGTTCTGGAATTTGTGCTCACCGTTCTTGTGATCATTTTGACCCCACGGGGTGAGATCCTGCGTGGAGCCCCAGATCGAGGGAGATTATCAGTGGTCTTGTATGTCTTCCATTTCCTAATAATTGCTCCCACAGTTGATTTCTTCAAACCAAGCTGCTTACCTATTGCAGATTCAGTCTTCCCAGCCTGGTGCAGGTCTACAATTTTGTTTCTGGTGTTCTTTGACAGCTCTTTGGTCTTGGCCATAATGGAGTTTGGAGTGTGACTGTTTGAGGTTGTGGACAGGTCTCTTTTATACTGACAACAAGTTCAAACAGGTGCCATTAATACAGGTAACGAGTGGAGGACAGAGGAGCCTCTTAAAGAAGAAGTTACAGGTCTGTGAGCCAGAAATCTTGCTTGTTTGTACGTGACCAAATACTTATTTTCCACCATAATTTGCAAATAAATTCATTAAAAATCCTACAAAGTGATTTTCTGGATTTTTTTTCTCATTTAGTCTGTCATAGTTGAAGTGTACCGGGGTGAAAAATGTAAAAATGTACAGTATCAGTATGAATATATCTAAATGCAGAGAGACAACCCCACTCAGAACATTTCCATCGATTTGTCATGTGTTTCCGTGCAAAACATTTGTTTCAACTTTTCGGGCCCTCACCAGTTTGCATCCTTGTACTTTACAGAGCTCCCCAGATCCCCCCCTGCCTTCTTTCAGGAGTCTACCTTTACTCTTTATAGTCACTTAGACAGCTCAGGGTAACTTTTTCACACCTTTGTTCTACTTTTGGGGAACTCAAAGGCATGTCACACCTTTACTGACACATTTTATTTTATTTTTTAACTTTTTCTCTGTTGTGGATGAGTGATTTCTCTCACTGCGGGTCTCAGGTGGCAGCCTGCCCATTGTGCTGTCATTCTCCCTTTTGGACACCAGAGGACAGACTATACCTTTGATACAGCTATGAAGAGATTTGAGAGATTGCCAAGGTAGATGATATCTACCTGATAACTCTCTCTCTCCCTTCCAACTTTCTCCATCTTTCTCTCTCTCTCTCTCCTTTCTCTGTCTCTCTTTCTCTCTCTCTGCAGGCGGTGGTAGTTCCCCAGGCAGGGGGGCAGCTGTGGTTGTTTGGAGGGGAGTTTGCGTCTCCTGACGGGGAGCAGTTCTACCACTATAAAGACCTCTGGGTTCTTCACCTCTCCACAAACACCTGGGAGCAGATCAAGTGAGGGAGCCATATTGTTATTGTAGTAATAGTGTGTTAAACATATGTTTGAGATACTACTAGATGAACCTGTTTGTGTCAGTGTGTGTGAGTTCAAGTGTTGTGTCTGTAACCCAGGGTTCCAGGTGCCCCCTCTGGTAGGAGTGGACATCGTATGGTCCTGAGTAAGAGGCAGTTGCTGGTGTTCGGAGGCTTCCACGAAAGTGCTAGGTAAGGAGAGATGATGGGAGGAGCTATCGTGTCAGTTAAGGAGAGATGATAGGTGGAGTAATTGTAGGAAATGAGAGGAAAGAGAACCCTCTGGCTAGCTTTATGGAGGTCAAACTATCACAATATGAGATACAGCCACTGCATGAAATATGCAAAATGAACTAGATTATTTTGTTGATAGTGTACTTCTTATCTTGCAGGGATTTTCTCTACTACAACGATGTACACGCCTTCAGTCTGGACTCCTTCACCTGGAGTCGCCTCTCCCCCTCCGGTACTGGCCCCTCCCCTCGCTCAGCCTGCCAGATGACCTCTACCCCCGATGGCTCCGGGGTCATCATCTACGGAGGATACTCCAAAGTGGTGTGTGTGTGTGTGTGTGTGTGCACAACAGGTTCTTAAGTTTGCTCATGTTAATTTGATATGATATTGAGAGATATGCAGCAAGTCTTTGAATGACTCCATGACATTTTAATCAAGTTGTGTTTTTATTGTTCCCTATTAGAAAGCTAAGAAAGATGTGGAAAAGGGAACCATCCACTCTGACATGTTTCTCCTCAAGAGAGATGGCAAAGAAGAACAAGGTACAGTGATGCTCAGGCTTATACTTACTATTGGCTACAGACGAGCCTGGACAAATAAAACGCAGGGCAATGGGATTTCTATTCACATGACATTGTTTCTCATGTTTATTTTTTCCCTGTCCCTTTCAGAGAAGTGGTTGTGGTCCCGGGTGAGTCCCTCAGGCTCCAAGCCACCCGCCCGGTCGGGCTTCTCCCTGGCTGTGGGGCCCACGGGCCGGGCGCTGCTCTTCGGAGGGGTGTGTGACGAGGAGGAAGATGAGACTCTGGAGGGGGACTTCTACAACGACCTTTACCTGTATGACATCAACAAGCACCGCTGGTTCCCTGCTCAGCTCAAGGTAACTGCCGGAAACTTCTATTTTGGCACATACAGTAGATATAATGTTTACTTGGACATTTGTAAGCAACTGTGTTAATATTATTGTTGTTGACCTGTTTTTCCTTCCCCTTGTCCAGGGCTGTAAGTCGGAGAAGAAGAAGCGTCGACGAGGGAAGAAGGGAGAGGAGACAGGGGAGGGGTCAGGGGAGGGTCAGGAGGAGGAAGGAGCAGCAGCACAGGGACCTGTGGAGGTCATCAAGGAGATTGTCACTGAAGACGGAACAGTCATGACCATCAAGGAAATAATCCCCGGGACACAGGTGGAGGAAGAGAGTGAGGAAGAGGAGGAAGGTGAGGAAGGTGCCTCGGCCATCCTTGTCGAGCCCTGTGCTCGCTCCAGTGCCATGGCAACAGTGAAATATGGGAAGCTGTATTTGTACGGGGGCATGTTTGAGGTGGGTGACCGCCAGTTCACCCTCAACGACCTGTACTGTCTGGACCTCCACAAGATGGACCAGTGGGAGGTGCTGGTCGAGATGGACACCAGTAAGTAAGAGGGAAACTGGGCTTTTCTGTCCGTGTGTTTCTGTGGGATGGAGGTTGACTTCCTGATCACACTGACCCCTTCTCTCTGTAGAGACCCAAGAGTGGCTGGATGACTGGTCTGACTCAGAGGACGATGAGGAGGGGGATGAAGAGGAGGCTAAAGGAGGTGATGACGAAGAGGAGGAATCTGAAGAAGAAAGTGACGAACAGGGTAAATGAGAAATATCCCTCTATTCTTTTCGGTGTATGTTTCTAACCCTACTTTATTCTGCTCTTCATGTGTTCAATGGTGCTGTTTGGCTGAAAGCTGTGGTATATCAGGCTATATCAACTGGGTGGTTTGAGCCCTGAATGCTGATTGGCTGAAAGCCGTAGTATATCAGAGAATGTACTTCTCCACTAGAGCAGTGAACAGGTTGCATCAAAGCCGAAGCCAAAAGCCTCTTATAGAAAGCCTCAAGGGACAGTGCTGTCTAAACACAATGTCAGTCGCAGTAGTGTTGACACCAGCAGTAACACTCTCTTCTATGTGGTGTATGCGTTTACAGATGAGGAGGATCACCCCCCAGTGCAGCCAGGTGAGGCGCTGGAAGACTTCCAGAGCCGTACAGAGCAATACTGGGTAGGCCAGGCCCGGGCCAACATGGGCCCAGAGGCTAAGGACACGAAGGTGCAGAAAGTGGGCATAGCCATGGCCAAGGTGTTCTATGAAGACCAGCAGTGAGCCAGGGTGTATGTGAATCCGCCTTCTGTGTGTGTGTGTGTGTGTGTGTGTGTGTGTGTGTGTGTGTGTGTGTGTGTGTGTGTGTGTGTGTGTGTGTGTGTGTGGGACAGGTGGAGGGTGATAGTTTGTCATAGGGAAGAATGAGGGTACTCATCAGTGTTTCCCAACTCCAGTCCTCAAGTACCCCCCCCCCCCTAACAGCACACATTTGTATTGTAGCCACGGACAAGCACACCTGATTCAACTTATCAACTAATCATCAAGACCTCAATGAGTTGAATCAGGTTAGTTTGTTTGGGGCTACAACAAAAATGTACGCGGTTGGGGGTACTCAAGGACTGGAGTTGGGAACCACTGATGAGTATCCGCATTCTTCCCTATGACACATTGTTAGAGTTGGAAAATACTTCTTTAAACTGAAGAGGCCAATTAAATAATCTCTCTGCTTGGTGAACATTTTCTGCCCTCATAACCACCCATGCCTTTGTACAGTAGGCCTAACTGTGCATGAAAATATGCTGCTGTTTTGGCAGTTGGACTACACTGCAGTATGTATACTGTATCGTATTTGGAATTAGTTTCTAGTTTCATATCTTCAAGAAGATGGTAAGAAAATCCTTGTCATTGCTCACCCCCTTTGATTATTGTTTTCCAAACCAATTTGTCATTAAACATCCAACCATAATACTTCTGTAGTGTCTGTAGTCTTTTTAAAGGTGATGGCCAAAGTGTTTAGTGTTGAAAATGGCTCAACTTGATAAATACTGGTTGATCTTTCCCAGTGTTTGTGTTGTATTGAAGATAAGAAGATTATGTTTTAGCCTTTAAAATAGGTTGCTGATTCAACTCTTGACATATTTGAACCACTCTACCCTGCTACCAAAGCTTTGCCAGAACATATACTGTAGTACATTGGCTCCCCGACTGTTTACCATGCACTGTGCAGCGGTCACACATGTAGTCAAACTTCCCCTGCTGTATGCTAAAGGTAAAACAGTTCCTTCGTTTCAGCTCTACCTCTCCTCCAGACTCATCTTCTTATCTGATGATGAAGAAAGGAAGGTATATCGCAGAGGAAGGACAATTCAGCGAGTGAGTGATTTGAAAAGGACAATGAAAATACTTTGGAATAGTAGTCAGGTATCAATCAATCAAATGTTTTTTTTAAAGCCCTTTTTACATCCGCAGATGTCACAAAGTGCTATACAGGAACCGAGCCTAAAACCCCAAACAGCAAGCAATGCAGATGTAAAAGCATGGTGGCTAGGTAAAACTCCCTAGAAAGAAACCTAGAGAGGAACCACACTCTTGAGGGATGGCCAGTCCTCTTCTGTCGATGGAGATTATAGGAGTACATAGCCATTAAGGCCAGATCATTCTTCAAGATAAGAGACGAGTGGAGAGGAAAGCAGTGCCTCCAAATGAAACGCAGCCTAGCTAGCTATCCCAGAGTGACCTATTTTCTCAGCCCTGAGAAGAATGAGGGATGAAGAGTGGAGGGATGAATAATAGATGGAAAGCAGATAGATGGATGAGGTTACTGGGATGCTGCAGACTGTCTCCAACTCTTTCCCTCACCTCCCTTCTTCATTCACCTTCGACCTCAAAATTTTAAATCCTGTAAAAAAGACTGATATAAATAACTAAAAATATACTTTTTGTGGGGCCCAGTGCTGCTGACGTGTCGGAGCACATGAAGTGTTATCGTCACAGACTCGTCAGTGGTCCCATGTGAGAGTGAGACTCATTCAGAGCGTATGGCTACTTCAGTGTTAGTTGTATAATTTCATACCCTGTTTTCTTGATCTTTTTGGTGTTCTCCTATTTTATAATACTATATTTGGTGTTTTTAGACTGACTAGGAGCAATAATCATCATTCATTATCAACCCTTCTCAATGTTGTCGCACTGAAGCTGTTCCAGCCCGGTATTCTGACTCCTAACATGCTAATACAGTTTCCAAGATAAGAAGTCAAATAATTCCATTTATAGCCATTTGTTTGTGTGTTTTATGTGAGTAGTTGTGATCATACACACAGCTCTCAGCTGGACAGATATTTGGTGAGTCCATGACAGACTGTTACCTCTTTCTCTACCTCCTCCAATAGATTTAGAGAAATTACCCATCATCCTGTTCTAGTGGTGGGACACAGCTAAACTCCACGCAGTGATTTCATTACAGTAATCTGGTGAAATTGGCTTAACTTCCCTTCAGACAATGAGCAGACAGGGAGGCAGTCAGAGACACGACAAGACAGACTGAAAACTGCACTGAGAAAAGGATAGTGGAGTTGAGATAGGAGTTGACAGGGATACTAGCAAAACAACTAGGGTATGTTCTTATGTACTTGTGCCATTATATACCAGCTAAGCTAAAGAATATATTTTGTATATAAGTTGCATCCTTCTGGTTTTGTTGTGTGGTCTTGCTGGCTGATGTAGCAACATGAAGGCAACACACACAAACTAATGTTATTGACATGAAGCCTACAAGCCAAGCTGCAGTTGTGTATTTGGAGTGTACCATTTTAAATCTATTCAGGGGGAAGACTTTTTTCTCTCTTTAGGTAATGGTAATGCAAGAGCATGGGAAATAAAGAAGAATAGAAAAGGATAGAGGAAGGGTTCATATACACTATATAGACTGAAACGGCACAGCGAGGGAAGACTGAGGGAAATGAAGGTGTGTCAGGCTTGATTCACCATTTTCCTCTGCCTTTTCTCTCTCTCTGCCCTCCCTTTCATTGTGAAGATGGGTCCCAGGAGACAAACCCCGCCCTCATCGGTCTGACCACGCCCCTCATATGATGGAGGGGAATACGAAGTCAGGGTTGCCATGGTGACCCACCCTCCAATGCTGCAGTTTAAAGTAGCAGCTTGGTTTACTCCTGTCTCTGTTGTACTTTGGTATCTAACATGTTGTTCACCTTAAACAATTTAACAATATGCAGTATACCTGCATACACACGCACATCCAAATAATTTTATCTCTGATATCTTCAATACTCTTTTTCATTATGGAAAGAAGACCTGAGTAAAATCAGACCTGAAGAAAGAGGGAGAGGACAAAGATTCAATAACCACAAACCAGGAGTTTTCTTTCAAACACTTTCATTATTTTCTCCACATAACTCAAAAACGAACAGACCCCCAAAAAGTAAAGAAATAAAAGAGAGGAGGAGAAGAAAAGAACTGGGCATGCTTTGGCATGCGATGAGTACTTCCAGTGGGAATGGTAGAAAAACCACAGGAGCAGGTAGATCAGCCAGTCGTCACCTCTGCACCTCTCAGTATCATCAACAGCCACTGGAACACTTTTCCATAGTTGTTCTTTGAATCAGTAAACCCTTTCCCATAATATGCCTTAACCCTCTAACGGTATCAGTCCAGTTTCCAACAGTACCTACTAACTCATGTAGTCAAGACTGGGGGAGCAAACGTTGTTGAAAAATAAAACTCCACACGTTTGGCCCCAACTTTCATTCCTTCACATTGGCAGCTCTGTTTAACTTTGCTGGATAGAGAAACGGAGAGGAGGAAGAGAAGAGCGAGACACAGACCGGATGATCACTTACAGGAGGACCAGGAGAATCAGGGTGGAGTACAAGCCCCTTACAGACATGCTATAAAAACATCTCAGAGTCTTTGAGTTAGTTAGCCAGCTATATATAAATAAATAAAAAGCAAAAGACTTCTCTTAGTTTGTCTGTTTGTTTTTTCTCTCTTGTTTTCATTGCGTCTAAGATGTGGGCTTTGTCTTGGAGAAGCAGTGGGATGCAGTAGACTAGTAGCCTGTGTCTGGATCTTGTAATGTACTGTAATGTACTGTACTGTAGCGCAAGCCCAGGCTACCCTATGGAAGAGTCTGCTTCACAGAACAGTACTGGACAACATCTGGAAAAGTTCTGCTTGCTCCAGACTAAGAGCAACTTGGCAAAGCCTGTAAAGTACCACTTTTATTTTTTTGCAGCCCCCCCCCCCCACTTATACTGCTTCCAAAACTAGCCCTCTACTGCACATCGCTGCCCTTAGGCAACAGAAAATATTTTTGCCCCTCAACCTCCCCATATTATGATAATATGTGATGACATGTTTGTAAACAATCCAAGGAGGTGCAGAAGTTGGTATGATGTATCAACTGGGGGAGGGACCTTCTTTCAGGAAGCAGAGCAACCTGAGCACGTGGTGTGACTGAACTGTACAATACATTTCATTATTTTGCATGTTTAACTAGAGATAACTTGACAATTAAAAATATCTAATTGTGTAGGAACCTGTAAAGAGGCATATTTGATTTTTGAACACACACATATATATATATATATATATATGAAAAAACAAATGTAGTTTTCTTTTTGTTGCCTCAGGGCAACGTTGTGCAGTTAGGCTACTTTTCAGGGCAATATCATGCTCAATGAAAGACATTTGATGGATATGGATATTTTTGCCAAAATATCCACAGACATTCACATGCAATGGACACAGCGACATTCTATGGGCGAAAGGATCCTAATGGAGCAGTTAGGATCACCCTCTGATAGTGAGGACAGTGAGCTGGAGGACAGTGACAGCGAGGAAGAATCAGGTTTGAGAGGCAGTGAAATACTAGTTTATGCCCCCAACTTGTATTTCCTTATGAAAAGAGTGTTTTTTCCTAGTATGTTCCTCGTAATAAATGATCTAAATATATCAGATTTTCCTTGGTGTTTTAGCAACAATGAAATCTGGGTGGAGGGGGAGAAAAGCCTAAATCTTCCAAAAAAAATAGGATGGAATATTAGCAGTAGAGGGCTAGAGGAGACATTTATATTTTTCCCCAAAAAGATGTATCTATACAAAACCAAAACATACATGAGCATGCATTTTAGATATTTTTTTCAACTTTATAAAACAAGGCAGTAGGCGTTTTTTCAGAAGTCTTGCAAATAGCTCAAAAATATTATTTTTTTCTGTCTTGGTAAATCATTTGTTTTGAAAGCAGCAGTTTTAAACATAACAGTCTCTGAACTTGCACTAGGCCTCTTACAGTACGGCCAGCCAGTGCCTCCAGACCAGACCAGGTGTGTGGGGTGAGGTTTGGGTAGAAACCTTTAGACATGATACTGTAGAGAGAGAGAGAGAGAGAGAGAGAGAGAGATGGCTCTGTAGGAGACAGAGGAGCAGATAGATGAGAACTGACAGAATGTTATTCGCTAGTCCTCATATAAAGTTCAACCTGTGCGTTAAAGGCCAGAGAGACATTGAGAAGGTTTTTTGGAATGTCAATATTTTATATGAATATAGCTTATCATTCACATACCACTGTATGTGTGGGAGTATTGTACCTGTTGTGTACATGGTATTGTACAATGTGTGTGTGTGTGTGTTTGAGAGTTCTTTCCTTTAGATAATTTGTTCATTTTGTTGTATGTTGACTGTAAAGAGAATCTTTCACATTAGAAGCCCTTTTTCTACTCCAGTTACAGACAGATTAGAGTTGATATACAGTAGTTCTTTGCACATGGCTCAATCTTGGTAACCCAAGTTGCTAAATTTGCAACAGGTTTTCTAACATAGATAGGTTTTATGGTGCTATAGTTGTTAGAGGCAATTTTGTGTTGGTCATCCCGGTTTTTCAGATTGTAAACATGTCCTGTTGCTAACTAGGATCTGTAGTTGCAAAAGTGTTTTTGTAGCCCTATTTTATTTAATCATATCTATATATATATGTTGTTTCATTTTTCATGAAACACCTGCTTGCCATGGACATTCTCTGGTCTATTTGGGGAAGTCTTGGTTAAGATGGCTGGTTGTAGGAATAGGGGAGCATGGTGGAGTATTAAATAAAAGGAGAGTTACATGAAACAAATAAAGGGGGTAACAGGATACGGCGTGATGTCATGAGGGGACTACCAGGAAGGGGAGGAAGGGGGGGATGAGAGACTGAATTAATAATTGGGAAGAGGAACGTGTCAGGAGGGAGAGAAGTGGGAGGGTTTGGAGGGCAGTGGGTAGGACAGGGGTCCATTTCCCATCCCTTTAACATTGTATTACCTGGGTGGACAACACACCTGGGTTCAGATACTACTTGAAATCTTTAAAATACTTTCAGCATTTGCTTTAGCCTGTCTCAACCACCAGGTAGGCAGGGTTTTGCACTTTTCTATTGTTTCCATTGCAACAGGCAACCTCAATCAAGCACAGCTAAAGTATTTTAAATTATGTCAAATAGTTTTTGAACCCAGGTCAGGTGGACACAGCCATAACCAGACTAGATACATTATATCCTGTCTCATTCGACCCGCTACACCATTATACAAGAAGTGCTCATCTGAGTCTACCATTCCAAACAAACTAAACCAAAAGAACATCAGCAATATTAACAGAGAAAAGGCAAGTAAGGAATAAAAAATAATTTAAATGAATATATCATACGTGAGCAAATTAATAAGTTAAATTATAAGTTACAAACCTTTTTTAAACATTGATTTAAGATGAAAAACAGGTAATGTCAGGGAGAGAAAGAATTACTTTTTTTTTTTTTTTTTTTTAGATCACTGCTTATCTGTCATCTGGGCATTGGGAACCAGCTTTATCCCCATATTGTTAATCCTCTTACTGTACTCTTTACATAGTGTCAAATGTCCAAGGGCTGTATAGTCATGATAATACTCATAATATGTTATAATAATAGCATAGATAATAATAGGAATTAATAGGCAATCCATTGTTAAATAAAAAAGTGAATAAACAAAATTGCAACTCCAATGTTGAGCAAAATCACCATGATGACCAGAATTGAGCTGGAGCCCTGTGGAGGAGGGAGGGAGAGAATAGTACATGTTAATTCAGACTTTACACACACACACACACACACACACACACACACACACACACACACACACACACACACACACACACACACACACACACACACACACACACACACACACACATACAGTGGGGCAAAAAAGTATTTAGTCAGCCACCAATTGTGCAAGTTCTCCCACTTCAAAAAGATGAGAGAGGCCTGTAATTTTCATCATAGGTACACTTCAACTATGACAGACAAAATTAGAAAAAAAATCCAGAAAATCACATTGTAGGATTTTTAATGAATTTATTTGCAAATTATGGTGGAAAATAAGTATATTGTCAATAACAAAAGTTTATCTTAATACTTTGTTATATACCCTTTTTTGGCAATGACAGAGGTCAAATGTTTTCTGTAAGTCTTCACAAGGTTTTCACACACTGTTGCTGGTATTTTGGCCCATTCCTGCATAAAAATCTCCTCTAGAGCAGTGATGTTTTGAAGCTGCTGCTGGGCAACACGGACTTTCAACTCCCTCCAAAGATTTTCTATGGGGTTGAGATCTGGAGACTGGCTAGGCCACTCCAGGATCTTGAAATGCTTCTTTACGAAGTTTGTGTTTGGGATCATTGTCATGCTGAAAGACCCAGCCATGTTTCATCTTCAATGCCCTTGCTGATGGAAGGAGGTTTTCACTCAAAATCTCACGATACATGGCCCCATTCATTCTTTCCTTTACACGGATCAGTCGTCCTGGTCCCTTTGCAGAAAAACAGCCCCAAAGCATGATATTTCCACCCCCATGCTTCACAGTAGGTATGGTGTTCTTTGGATGCAACTCAGCATTCTTTGTCCTCCAAACACAACAAGTTGAGTTTTTACCAAAAAGTTATATTTTGGTTTCATCTGACCATATGACATTCTCCCAATCTTATTCTGGATCATCCAAATGCTCTCTAGCAAACTTCAGACGGGCCTGGACATGTACTGGTTTAAGCAGGGGGACACGTCTGGCACTGCAGGATTTGAGTCCCTGGCGGTGTAGTGTGTTACTGATGGTAGGCTTTGTTACTTTGGTCCCAGCTCTCTGCAGGTCATTCACAAGGTCCCCCCGTGTGGTTCTGGGATTTTTGCACACCGTTCTTGTGATCATTTTGACCCCACGGGGTGAGATCTTGTGTGGAGCCACAGATCGAGGGAGATTATCAGTGGTCTTGTATGTCTTCCATTTCCTAATAATTGCTCCCACAGTTGATTTCTTCAAACCAAGACCTAGCTTCAGTCTTCCCAGCCTGGTGCAGGTCTGTTTCTGATGTCCTTTGACAGCTCTTTGGTCTTGGCCATAGTGGAGTTTGGAGTGTGACTGTTTGAGGTTGTGGACAGGTGTCTTTTATACTGATAACAAGTTCAAACAGGTGCCATTAATACAGGTAACGAGTGGAGGACAGAGGAGCCTCTTAAAGAAGAAGTTACAGGTCTGTGAGAGCCAGAAATCTTGCTTGTTTGTAGGTGATCAAATACTTATTTTCCACCATAATTTGCAAATAAATTCATTAAAAATCCTACAATGTGATTTTCTGGATTTTTTTTCAAATTTTGTCTGTCATAGTTGAAGTGTACCTATGATGAAAATTACAGGCCTCTCTCATCTTTTTAAGTGGGAGAACTTGCACAATTGGTGGCTGACTAAATACTTTTTTGCCCCACTGTAGCTCTACCTGTACACATACAAAATCAAAGGCACAGCTAATGTGTACTTTATTTAATGTTGGTATTTACTCTGTATAATTAGGTTCATTTGAGAGATATGCATTTTCATGTACTGTAAATGAGTCTCTCAGTGTTATTGAGAGCCAGCATGTTAAAACAGCAGACTATTAGGGACATCTAACTGATGGGTTTTTGTAACTGTGCCATGGAAAATGTATAGGACTGGAGCACTCATAAAAGGGAAAGAGCATTACAAATGACCTATGTAATTATCAAAGCAATTACTTAAGTTGAGTCCATAGTATGACATCTAAAATACTTTAAAATGTAATTCACATGCTCATTGGTAGCCTCTAACAACAGCTATGTTTACTCTACACCATGCAACTGAATGATCATTCCCGAAGGATATGTATGTTGTGTATAATTGATGCATTTCATATGCCAGTGACCCTGTCTTTACGTTGGTGCACTCTCCATGCCAGAAATGTTGTAGATGGCTCAGTTCACTGATCCCATTTGTCTGTGTGATACGTGGACATTAGCTCCATGTGCACTGTTGGCATATCCTCGTGGATATCTGTATGTTTAACTGTGCTGCTGGAATAGATTATAGGGGAGAGCTTTGTGCAAAAGTGTTCTACAGTGCGATCACTTGCAGAATCTGTGTCTGCTTATGCGTGAATGTATCTGTGTTTCATGTGAACCTGTCTTACACAAGTCAGCTGCATTACTCGCCTCTCTGCGGCTGCAACCCCCCCCCCCCCCAGTCACCATCACACGCCCACTGATTGGCTACTGCTGGAGCAAGGCATAAGCTGTTTCCTAGCAACAGAGCGTGGGGCAGCCAATGCGGGGATGCTTTGTGGAAGGAGCTACTTTGCCAATCTGCTGTTACTAAGGTGCAGTGGGAGATAGCTAGCTGAGGCTGTGTGGTGCGGTGGAGGGGATGTGGGAGGTTAGAGTGTCCAACCATAGAGTCTGTGTTGTGTAGAGCACCTGCCTATCAGGGGACTACACCAGGGCCCCGGATGCTCCCACTTACTACTGTACATAGCTACTGTATGAGTTCATTCTGTTATTATGTCTGTACATCGCACAGTAATGATACATTCATAGCTCTTCTATCATTGATTACAGTACAATTGTGTCTGAATGATGTGTAATTGCAGTTAACATCTGCATGCAAGTGATTACTCATGCGTGTGTGATTTTTCTGCATGTGTGCACATGACAAGCAAATGATATGACTAAGTGTGGCTATGAATGTGTGGGTGAGAGGAGGCGTCCTTACCGAGTTTGCTTTGAGCTGGGTTTGTTTCTTGTCGTCGTCGTGTTCTAGTGCAATGGGTGAGGATTTCTGTGGGGGGGAGAGGGTGAGATCCCTGCGCAGAGGCCGAGCCTCCAACTTGTCCCCCTTGCTCAGACTGTCTAGCTTTTGCATTGAGTCTGGGGCCGGTCCCTCCTTTCTCTCTTTGCCCTCCCGAGCTCCTGATGGCCGTGCTGCCTCCCTTTCCCTGCCCTCCCTGGCCTCCCGGGTCTTAGAAGGCCGCTGTCTCTGCAGCGTGTGGGAGCGGGCCTCGCCACTGTAACCATGGTGCTCCTCTCCCAGCCCATAGGGCTTCTGGGAGTTGGAGTCCATGGGCTGCAGCGGCCTCATCTCCATCTCGTAGTTGCTCAGCTTCTCCTCATCCTGCTCCAGCAGCCGCGTGTCACCGCTGTGCGTCCGCTGGGACCTCCACGATGCCGACGGGCAGTCCGACCATCGGTCCCTGGAGGCCTTGTGATTGGACGAGCCATGCTCTCGAGACCTGTGATTGGAGGAGGCGTGCTTATGGCCGTGGCCGTTGGTGCGGCCCCTGGCCTCGTCCTGGACAGAGGGGGTGGTGGAGCGACTGCTGCCCCTGCTGCCCCCCCTGCTGCCCTCTTTAGAAGAGCGTTTGTCCTCGCTCCAGCTGTTGGCCCTTAGGTACTCCCCTCCTCCACGGCCCTCCATCAGCACCTGGATCTCCTGGCCACCACTGCCCCCTCTCCCACCCCCACCGCCCCCTCCCCCACCGCCACCACCCCCAGCGTCGTCCACAGCACTCTGCCGCAGGAAGCGTGCGTTCTTGGTGCGGTATGGCTTGGAGGTGGTGGGGCTGCAGGGGGGCGAGGAGGGGTGGCTGGCCTCAGGACTAAGGTCAGGGGTCAGGTTGGGGGGTGTGGTGCCCTTTATGTAGAGTTCAGGACTGTCTGGCCCCGTGCCACTGGAGATCACCTCAATGTCGTTCTCACTGGAGTTCTGATGCTTTGGCCTTTGGACCTCTACTCCTGACCAACAGCAAAGAGACACAGGGAGAGAGACAGAGAGAGAGACAGACACAGAGAGTAAGGACAGCATGACACACAACTTTGGTTTAGTCACATTTCAAAACATTGGCATAGTTCCATTTCAAAGTGAATGATTTAGAGTTATTTAGCTATTCTCTGTTTTGCATGCATGTAGTCCAACATCTGCTTTATGGGCGAGACCAATTTACCCTGTGAATGCCATGAACAACTGTACTGCTAATGTCAACCAGATTATGTCAGTATAATGTTAAGGAAGTCAAATGGAAGTGCATCTGGAAGGAACCATAACCCCACACATTGACTTTAATTAAATGACCTAATTTCCTTTCCAGAGATGTGTGTAGTTGACATCCCCATTCTATTATGCAATCATGCACACAGCATATAATACCTCTTTAAATCAGACAGACTACTCGTGACCACCCTTGTCTTGTCTGTAGACTAGACTCCTCCTCTTTTCAAGTAAGCAGAACCAGAGTGAGATCGGGAGCTGGTGAAGCATTCTTCTCAGTTACTCTAAGTCACCCCTCTCTTTCTCTGCATTGCCTACCTTACATTGTTGTCTCCTAGTCTGCACCCAGACAGTCACAGCACACAATCTTTATCTTTTGCAACACAACACAGTACACTCATAGAAGAAAAAGACCCTTGAAGAACCTTTTGGGGTTCAAAACGATTGTCACTGTGGGAGAACCTTTTCAATTCAAAAAGTTTCCTTGTGGAACCCCTCTGAAAAGGTTCCTTCAGGAATCCCTCTGAAAAGGTTCTTAGAGGAACCCCTCTGAAAAGTTTCAAGCATGAACCTTTTTGTGATCAGAAGATGGGAGGCGTGGCATATTGGCGTGGCTTTCAGATAGTTGTTTTTGGACACCTGTGAGAGTAAATGTTATACCTATTCATGTGTTCTGTTGTATTGTCATTATAGGTTAAGGTTGTACACTGACAGTTCTGAAGCCTCGTTAAAATACTAACAAAATTGTGACTATCTGAAAAATGTAATGCTATTTGGCTCTTAGTATCACATGCACTTATGTAAGTCTTTGGAACTGATAGTGTACAAGCTTTGCCTTTAATAACAGTATAACAGAACAGGCATGACATTTACTATCATGGGTGGACAAAAATAACCTTATTAAAGCCATGCCTCCAATCTTCTGTTAGGCTGCCACCGCTACAATATTATTGCTGTTACTCTTACAGAGCTAGCTAAAAGCTAGGCTGAAGATACTGTAGCTAGCTAGCGACCTAAGCCAACATCCAATCAAATCATCAGTCATCAATCTTCATAAACAAAAGTTATTACCATCACTTTTTGGAATAAGCAGTCATAATATAATTGGCTTTACAGCCAATGCTGTATTACTTAATATTGCTATTGAGATAGTAATCTCATGGATGCTTCAGATATAAGAATGGATAATTGTTTACAAGTTGCTAGCTATCCCATAAAGCCATCGCCGAAAACCACATATTTCATCTTCTTCTGAGTCTGGCAGCACAACAAATCCAACAGCTAAATAAATTGCTCTGCATGCACCAGAGGAAAAGTTCCTCCAGGAACCCTGTGCTATATTGAAACATTAAAGGTTCCTCTACGAACACCTCAACTAACCAAAGGTGCAAATATTAACCCATTGACTGCAATGGTTACTTGAGGAACTCCAGGTGTCCTTGAGGATCTCCAGGGTTCCTTGAGTCACCCCTAATTCTAACAATTTACAGCATAACACATTATCACTCTGATCCTCAGCACTGTGCTCAATTGGCTAATTTATCATGCACAAATAATGTATGCATAGGGTATGAATGGCGAATGAAGTTAGCCCCTCCCCTCATCATCAAGAGCCACTTGCCCGCCCTCTGATCATTCTCACCTCTCTTCCTCACAGAAGAGTCCTACTTTAAGCTTTCCTCAGCAAGGCTTAGCTAACCTGGCTAGCTTGCCGCAAGGCTAACTATCCTGCTGACTAGCTTTTCTACCTGGAAGGGTAGAATTACTAGCTCGCTCTCTCGTTTAGCTTAACCCACCACATTGACTAGACCAACCGTCCTAGCTTCACTGCTTATCGGTTGAGAGCCATGCTTTTCTTCGCTTCGAGACCCACAAAGCGCTAGCTTTCTTTAGCTAACATTGTGCTAACTAACTAGGCTACTAGCCCATGAGCCAGATCAACTCAATCAACCTGCATAACAGAAAGACATTATCGGCCACTGAGAGGAATGCATTATATTTTCTGCAAAGAGATGCATGCTTATGATAGGACAAAACAGATGAAAAGGAGCTTCATGTCAAATTGAACATCCACATTCTCATGTGGAATTCTAGTCTCGTTACATTTTCATCAACAAAAATGAAAAGTAAATGATAATAGTTATCATATTTCTAAGTGCATCTGGTCTTGTTATCATCATTCGTTTTCATCCGGAAAAATAGGTAGTTGCCGAGTAGTCATAGTTATCATAGTTATTGTTGACAAAATTAACACTGGGTTGACGGCATTCACCAACTCAGTGGTAAATCTTGGCCTACTGAGGATGAGAGACTTCCAGTGCTGGGCATATGCCCAATGTCTGTGTGCACGGTGTGACCTCAATCGTCAGATAAAGGTGACCTCCACCTCTACTACAATGAAAGTAGTCCGGGTAGCCATTTGATAAGCTGTTCAGGAGTCTTATGGCTTGTGGGTATAAGCTGTTAAATTAAGAAGCCTTTTGGACCTAGACTTGGCGCTCCGGTACCGCTTGCCGTGCAGTAGCAGAGAGAACAGTCTATGACTAGGGTGGCTGGTGTAACGGTCTGACGAGGAGGAGTAGTAGGAAGGATCGGAGGACCAAAATGTATTGATGCTTTGCCTGGTGGTTTGTCAGAGGGCATAGAGGGATTTCTTATAAGCGTCTGGGTTAGAGTCCCACTCCTTGAAAGTGGCAGCTCTTCCCTTTATCTCAGTGCGGATGTTGCCTGTAATCCATGGCTTCTGGTTGGGGTATGTACGTACGGTTACTGTGGGGACGACGTCATCGATGCACTTATTGATGAAGCCAGTGGATGATGTGGTGTACTCCTCAATGTCATCGGAAGAATCCTGGAACATATTCCAGTCTGTGCTAGCAAAACAGTCCTGTAGCTTAGCATCTGCGTGATCTGGCCACTTCCTTATTGAGCGAGTCACTGGTACTTCCTGCTTTAGTTTTTGCTTGTAAAGAGGAATTCGGAGGATAGAATTATGTTCAGATTTGCCAAATGGAGGGCGAGGGAGAGTTTTGTATGTGTCTCTGTGTGTGGAGTAAAGGTGGTCTATAGTTTTTTTTCCTCTGGTTGCACATGTGACATGCTGGTAGAAATAAGGTAAAACGGATTTAAAAAGTTTCCCTGCATTAAAGTCCCTGACACTTGCGCCACCTCTTTTAATAAAAAAACAAAATAGAGATATTTTTATTTGACCCCTTTTTCGTGGTATCCAATTGTTTTTAGTAATCTCTCTTGTCTCTTCGCTACAACTCGCGTACGGGCTCGGGAGAGACAAAGCGCCATTCACCTGGCAACCTTGGTTAGCGTGCACAAAATAAGTTTCAAATAATGTGAAAAAACACACACAATAGCACAATTGGATAGGAACCCATAAAACAGCAGCCATCTCCTCCGCCGCCATCTTTAAGCATGTTTCTTGGCTCTCCGTCACCAGAAAAGCCCCTCGATCTTCGCTCCTGGCACTCCCCTGAGGTAGTGGCAACGAGGAACGTGATGACGACACACTCGTCACTCACAGACTGGGGCGTAGGTCACGAGGGGAAGCCAATAAATGGGGTGTGGAACCCACAACTCTGCATTGTTCACATAAATTACCTTGAATTGCTGACAGTGCTTCTCTCTCTGAGACACTTTTGACCCTCCCTTCAGAATGTTCACGTCTTGATCAGAACGGCATTTGCTCCCGTCACTTACACAGTCAGGATTATTCTGTGGCAGAGTACTGTCACTTTTTGACACTCAACATGTCTGTCTCCGAGAGATGTGCGTGATTGGTTCTTCGAGCTTCTGAGATTCTGGTGAATCCCTCTTGTGAGATATCTCACTTATAATATCAGTGAACCGGGGTTATGCAGTATAGTAACCTTAGGTTTTATTCACCCATAGCAGCTTGTTGAAATGAACTCTTTTTCAGAGCAGTTGGGACAATCTGCTGCCATGGCTCTGAGGATAAACCCAGCCTTCTAGGGAATCTGTGACTGTGATTCTTTATAATGTCATGACATTAAAAACCGCTATCAAGGTATCGTCAGGTACGTGGACAAAAAAAACATGCTAGGGACAGTATATGTCAGGAAGTGTGTGTGTATGATTGTGTGTGTTTGTTTGTGTGTGTCAGTCAGTCTGCCTTGCGTGGGCTTGTTGGAAAGGTCATTGTTGACCTCCCTCCAGCTTCCTGTTGCTGCCTCCATCACTCATGGCCTGCACTGCACTGTGGGTAACCGGTCCCATTGGGCCCAAGCACATACTCTACAGCAACCACACGCCTGACACTGACACCTGATTTACTTTGTCATTGTCTCCTATCTATCTCCATTAGTTACATGTTCCTCTCCATTAGTTACATGTTCCTCTCTCCATTAGTTACATGTTCCTCTCTCCATTAGTTACATGTTCCTCTCTCCATTAGTTACATGTTCCTCTCTCCATTAGTTACATGTTCCTCTCCATTAGTTACATGTTCCTCTCTCCATTAGTTACATGTTCCTCTCCATTAGTTACATGTTCCTCTCTCCATTAGTTACATGTTCCTCTCTCCATTAGTTACATGTTCCTCTCTCCATTAGTTACATGTTCCTCTCCATTAGTTACATGTTCCTCTCCATTAGTTACATGTTCCTCTCCATTATTTACATGTTCCTCTCTCCATTAGTTACATCTTCCTCTCTCCATTAGTTACATGTTCCTCTCCATTAGTTACATGTTCCTCTCTCCATTAGTTACATGTTCCTCTCTCCATTAGTTACATGTTCCTCTCTCCATTAGTTACATGTTCCTCTCCATTAGTTACATGTTCCTCTCTCCATTAGTTACATGTTCCTCTCTCCATTAGTTACATGTTCCTCTCCATTAGTTACATGTTCCTCTCCATTAGTTACATGTTCCTCTCTCCATTAGTTACATGTTCCTCTCTCCATTAGTTACATGTTCCTCTCTCCATTAGTTACATGTTCCTCTCTCCATTAGTTACATGTTCCTCTCTCCATTAGTTACATGTTCCTCTCTCCATTACTTACATGTTCAGGAGACATATGTGACAATGAGGTGGTTGCCTCCCTTTGATATGGTATTTTCTCTCAGCATTTCGAGTTGATAACATAAAGTGACGCATGGTAAGTGTCAAATAGACTAATAGCATTAGTGCATTGACATTTGTGGTTATAAAAAGACGACTGTGTGTCTTCAAAACTGGTGCTTCTGGTGTATTGTATTGGTGGTTGCCATGGGGATGGTGATCCCGGCAGTGAGTGGTGGCACACTCACCGTTTTCGCGGTGCTGGAAGGAGGGGGAGAACCCTTTGGCGGTGACCCTGGCGAGGCGACACTCCTCCTGGGCCTTCTGGCTGGCTCCCATGGCCGCCTCCGCCTTCCCCCGTGCATGGGCCGTCCTAGGGGGGAGGGGGGTAATAATCATATTAATAAAAAAATCAAAATAAATTCAAGACAGCAACTAAACGGGGCATGTTGATATGACTGACTGTGATTGTACTGTAAGTGCATTGGAAAGTACAGCTTTTTTGTTGTGCTTAAAATATAATAGATGGCCAATTTCCCCTTTCCTAAGAGCCACTCTGTTTGAGGTCAGGCCCTCTGAGTAGTAAGAGGCTGACCAGCTGGGATAGCCTAATAAATAATGCACCTGCAGAAACAATGAGCCCACCCTGTATTCCCAGACATAATCACTGTCTCCTCTGTGTTTTCATCTGGCTGCTCTCTCATTGATCTCTGCCATATTCGTTACCTACCTTCAATCCCACGTTAGACTCAGATTCCTCTCTGCAGTCTGGTGAGGTAGCCTACTGAGTGTACAGTACATACGATGACAGACAGACAGCCCCAGGCTTTCATCTTTCTCTGCCATGCTACTGTGGTCTTATAAAAGAATAGAGGCCTGATGATAATGTGCACTTACAATCCCTTCAAATGGATAGTTCTGTTTAAGCTCGCATGACATAATGCCGACATGAAGGCGTTTTGCTTTTACCATTCTTCCTAGTCTCTCTCTCTCTCTGTGTGTCTCTCTCTCTCTGTGTGTCTCTCTCTCTCTCACTGTGTGTCTCTCTCTCTCTCACTGTGTGTCTCTCTCTCTCTCTCTGTGTGTCTCTCTCTCTCTCACTGTGTGTGTCTCTCTCTCTCTCTGTGTCTCTCTCTCTCTCTCTCTCTATCTGTCTCTCTCTCTCTGACTCTCTGTCTCACTCTCTCTCTCTCTCTGTCTCTCTCTCTCACTCTGTGTCTCTCTCTCTCTCCACCCTCTATTCAGTCTTTTTCCTTTTCTATTTCCCTCTCTCCTCCTTGTTTGTGCAGGAACTGTCTTGGTGCAGTATTGCATGTCGATGGTTATTGATTTTTTTTGCCTCTCTGTTTCTTTTTGCTTCTGGCTCTCTTCACCCTGGCAATAGAGCCATGCCGGACATGTCAGAGAACTCACAGCACTGTGTGTATCTGTGTCTGTGTGTGTGAGCGAGCGAGCGAGATATTGTATGAGTTATAGCGTGACTAATAGTCTGTACATTTTTCTGTTTATTAGGTTTAGTTAGCCATGTGTCAAGTGTTGGCTGGCTTGGTGTGTTTGGTAGGGACACATTAGTGGGTGTTGGAGAAGGGTGTGGTCAGGATGGGGGTGAGGAGGCAGCTGAGGTGAGATAGAGCTCCATTTCCTGCTCTACACTGGGAACTAGCCCTCTCCTGGACCGTTGTCCTAGCAACTGCAGGAACGAAATATTGAGAAATAGCGAGAGAGAGAATGAGAGAGAAAGTGAAGGGAGGCAGCGTGAGGGAGGATAGGAATCTTCCATTCAGTGTTACTGTGCCCCAGAGCACTGCATGAGTTCATTTAGAGTTTCATGATTCAGACATAATGCAGTGATCATCGCTCTCTCAATTCAATTTCAATTTCAATGTCAATGTAAGGGCTTTATTGGCATGGGAAACCTTTGTTTAGAAATAGATAATAAACAAAAGTGAAATAAACAATACAAATTAACAGTAAACATTACACTTAGAAAAGTTCCAAAAGAATAAGGAAATTTCAAATGTCATATTATGTATATATACAGTGTTGTAATGATGTGAAAATAGTCAAAGTACGAAAGGGAAAATAAATAAACATAAATATAAATTGTATTTAAAGTGGTATTTGTTCTTCACTGGTTGCCCTTTTCTTGTGGCAACAGGTCACAAATCTTGCTGCTGTGATGGCACACCTTGGTATTTCACCAAACAGAAATGGGAGTTTATCAAAATTGGATTTGTTTTCAAATTCTTTGTGGGTCTGTGTAATCAGAAGGAAATATGTGTCTCTAATATGGTCATACATTTGGCAGGAGGTTTCCACCTAATTTTGTGGGCATTGTGCACATAGCCTGTCTCGTCTTGAGAGCCAGGTCTGCCTTCAGTGGCCTATCTCAATAGGAAGGCTATGCTCACTGCATCTGTACATAGCCAAAGATTTCCTTAATTTTGGGTCAGTCAAAGTGGTCAGGCAATCTGCCACTGTGTACTCTCTGTTTAGGGCCCAATAGCATTCTAGTTTGCTCTGTTTTGTGGTAAATTCTTTCCAATGTGTCAAGTAATTCTCTTTTTGATTTGGTTGGGTCTAATTGTGTTGCTGTCGTGGGACTATGTGGTGTTCTCAAATTCGAATTCAGATTTCTTTAGTGACATGAAATACAATTTGTAGATATTGCCAAAGCAGCATAGTGGTACAGTATTTCGGTAAATACAGTACAATGCAATGAGGTTACAGTTAATTTCACTAGTAATAATAATAATAGTACATATAGTCATGTATACAGGTACAACACTACTGCTGTTGTACTGTGTAATCGTCAGTCGATACATTTAAAGAAAACTAAGATTAGAAAAAGAAAGGTTAATAAATAACTAAATGTACACGGATGATGTTTACATTATGTATTACTTGTAAACTATATACAATGTACATACTTTAGGGAATTAATGGTAATGGGATTAGGGTTCTCTCTCTCTCACACACACACACACACACACACACACACACACACACACACACACACACACAGTAGGGATGGCGTGTAAGGCAAATATTGATCTGATCTATATTTACTGTGGTACTGGGTTGGGGTGTACTGATTTTCTGTCTATTTACAGTATATTCGGAAAGTATTCAGACCCCTTTACTTTTTCCACATTTTGTTACGTTACAGCCTTATTCTAAAAATGATTAAATAGTTATTTCCCCTCATCAATCTACACACAATACCCAATAACGACAAAGCAAAAGCAGGTTTTTAGAAATGTTTGCACATTTATAAAAAAATATATTTAGAAAATATCACATTTACATAAGTATTCAGACCCTTTACTCAGTACTTGTTGAAGCACCTTTGGCAGCGATTATAGTATTGAGTGTTCTTGGGTATGACGCGACAAGTTTGGCACACCTGTATTTGGGGAGTTTCTCCCATTCTTCTCTACAGATCCTCTCAAGCTCTGTCAGGTTGGATGGGGAGCATCACTGCACAGCTATTTTCAGGTCTCTCCAGAGATGTTCGATCAGGTTCAAATCCGGGCTCTGGCTGGGCCACTCAAGAACATTGAGAGACTTGTCCACAAAGCCACTCCTGCGTTGTCTTGGCGTGTGTTTAGGGTCATTATCCTGTTTGAAGGTGAACCTTCGCCCCAGTCTGAGGTCCTGAGAGCTCCAGAGCAGGTTTTCATCAAGGATCTCTCTTTACCAGTGGAGGCTCCTCAGAGGAGGAAGGGGAGGACCATCCTCCTCAGTGAAATTTCATAAAAAGAAAGTGAAACACTAAAAAAGTTTTTGATAAAACGATACTAAATATATTCATATGTCACCAAATAATTGATTAAAAAAACTGTTTTGTAATGAATGTCTATAGTAACTTCAACAGCACTCTTTGGGGTAGCACCATGGTGTAGCCAGAGGACAGCTAGCTTCTGTCCTCCTCTGGGTACATTGACTTCAATACAAAACCTGGGAGGCTCGTAGGCCCCATCCCCTTCCAAAGACCTACAGTACCAGTCAAAAGTTTGGATACACCTAATTATTCATGGTTTTTTCTTTATTTTTACTTTTTATTTTATTAAAACTATGAAATAACACATGGAATCATGTAGTAACCAAAAAACTGTTAAACAAATCAAAATCTATTTTATATTTGTGATTCATCAAAGTAGCCACCCTTTGCCTTGATGACAGCTTTGCACACTCTTGGCATTCTCTCAACCAGCTTCATGAGGTAGTCACCTGGAATGCATTTAAATTAAAAGGTGTGCCTTGTTAAAAGTTCATTTGTGGAATTTCTTTCCTTCTTAATGCGTTTGAGGCAATCAATTGTGTTGTGACAAGGTAGGGGTGGTATATATTTGGTAAAATACCAAGGCCATATGATGGCAAGAACAGCTCAAATAAGCAAAGAGAAACAACATCACTACTTCAAGACATGAAGGTCAATACGGAACATTTCAAGAACTTTGAAAGATTCTTCAAGTGCAGTCGGAAAAACCATCAAGCGCTATGATGAAACTGGCTCTCATGAGGAACGCCACAGGAAAGGAAGACCCAGAGTTAACTCTGCTGCAGAGGATAAGTTCATTAGAGTTATCAGCCTCAGAAACTGAATCCCAAATAAATGCTTCAGAGTTCAAGTAACAGACACATCTGTTCAGAGGAGACTGCGTGAATCAGGCCTTCATTGTCGAATTGCTGCAAATAAACCACTACGAAAGGACACCAATAAGAAGTAGAGACTTGCTTGGGACAAGCAACATGAGCAATGAACATTAGACTGGTGGAAATCTGTCCTTTGGTCTGATGAGTCCAAGTTGAGAGAATGCTAAGAGTGTGAAAAACTGTCATCAAGGCAAAGGGTGGCTGCTTTGAAGAATCAAAAATATTCTTACGTCTACTCCCGCTCCTCCCCTCCAGCGTTCGGTTTACTAACCACCGGCCCTGGCAACCATCATTACGCGCACCTGTGTCACATCATGAGACACACCTGGACTCCATCACTTCACTGATTACCTCCCCTATATCTATCACTTCCTTAGTTCCATTCCCCAGGCAGTATTGACTATGTGTTTCATGTCTATACGCTACTTGTGGTTCTTGTATTGGTCTATGTTCCGGTCAATATTTAACTGCACTTGCTTTCCAACTCCCAGCGTATACGTTACAAATATCAAGTACATTTGGATTTGTTTAACACTTTTCTGGATACTACATGATTCCATATGTGTTATTTCATACTTTTGATGTCTTTACTATTATTCTACAATGTAGAAAATGGTCCAAATAAAGCAAAATCCTTGAATGAGTCAGTGTGTCCAAACTTTTGACTGGTACTCTACATGGTAATTATGACCACTTCCAGAGGATGACCTCCAACCAATCAAAGCTTATGCAGTATGAACTAACATGTTGTCCATCCAATCATAGGATTAGGATCAGAGAATGAACCTAGTATGTTGTATTGGGGTTGTGCCACAGATCATTATGGGGGGGGGGGGGGGGTGTCACGCCCTGGCCATAGTTTGCTTTGTATGTTTCTATGTTTTGGTTGGTCAGGTTGTGATCTGAGTGGGCATTCTATGTTGGATGTCTTGTTTGTCTATTTCTGTGTTTGGCCTGATATGGTTCTCAATCAGGGGCAGGTGTTAGTCATTGTCTCTGATTGGGAACCATATTTAGGTAGCCTGGGTTTCACTGTGTGTTTGTGGGTGATTGTTCCTATCTCTGTGTTTGTTTGCACCAAATAGGCTCAGTCACTTTGGTTTTTATTTTTTCCTTGTTTTGGAAGAGAAGAGAACGTGAGCCGGGTGCGCCATTCTCCTTGCGGAGATGGTGCAAAATCCATCAACACGGTCGGTCCCTGGGATTGGGCTGGCCAACACGATTCGGTTTGCTTGGAAGGAAAAGGAGTTGGAGCCTTTAGGACGGGAAACTTTTGGAAGGACAATATTGATGGGGATTCTAAAGCTGACGGTGAAGGACGTGTTTTGTTTCCAAGGCAACTCGTTGGAGGGAGCATACGACGTGGCACTGCATACGACGTGGCACTACATACAGAGGAAAAACACGATTATATCCTGAGAAGGGCAAGAGCTGTGGGAGGTGAGAAGCCGATGAGCCACTATGAAATAACAAGCCTGGCGAAGAACAACTTTAGGGTTGTAACTGTCAACATATACAACCCATACGTTAAGGACGAAGAGGTGAGGCCTTTCTGTCTCCTCAGCAAGGCACCTCAAAGACTCTCTTGGGTTTTGGAATGGGAGGAGAGGTTTCCAGGCCCTCCTCAGGGAGGACCCAAAGGGACATGGTGGCTACCTCCATCCTCCTGCTATGTTCTCCCTGGGGGCTGACAGGGGGACGTTGTTTTATGCACGTCAGCCTCCATTTTGCAGGCGCTGTATCGCCTACGGCCATATCTTCGCTTCGTGCAGCGCAAGAAAATACAGATTTTGTGGATCTGGGGAGCACGAGGCGAGGGATTGTGACAAGCCTAAGGCGTGCCACGGGTGTGGCTCGTCAGCACACGTGTAGCGAGGGTGCCCGGCTTGTCATACGCATCTGCGGCTGGTGGGGGAGCAGGGGTGGGATGGGGGAAGAAGAGGGGAAGGAAGCACGCCTCATGACCAGAGTACAGGTCCAGAGGGGAAGGCCGCAAGGAAGGAGGAGAAGCAAGAAGCGGCGGATGGAAGAGAGAAGGAAACGGAAGGCACGGGAGTAGGAGAACCAGGAAAGCGGCGGTAGAAGAAGGCAAGCGAGTGGAGGAGCATGAGAGAAGAAAGCGAGGGAGGGTGGTGGAGAAGGAGACGGTGGAAGAGCAAGTAGAGTGGGGGGAAAGTGCCCTGGTGGAAGAGATGAGGGGTATGGTGGAGGAGCTGGCGGGGGGAGGGTGGTATCTCTTCACTGCCGCCATCACCAAAGAAGAGAATGAAGAGGAGGGTGCGATTGGCCGACAATGAGAGGGAGGGGATGGTCAAGAGAGTGAAGGGGGTGGGAGAAACCTCTGGGTTGCTGCTGGTTTTCCCCAGACCCTAAACTTCTGGTGGGTGGGGTCAAACCTAACAAGACTCAGGACTGGGTACAGGAGGAGGTGGGGAGTTTTTTGTTTGGGGACTCCCCTCCCCTATTTTTTCCAAACCAGCTGCAGCACTGGGGAGGGGGAGGATTGTGGGGGTAGACCCAGGGTGCAGGGCACCCCGGAGCCAAACACTATTCCTGCATCCTGGGTTGGTGAGATGGAGGAAGAGGGGGGATGTCGATGGTGTTTTCACAGGTAGATATGGAGCACGGAGGCATTGGGTGAGTCTCCTGTTTTTGTTTTTTTGTGTCTGGGTTTAGTATTTGAGTGTATTACATGTTTTTATTTCATGGGATCTAATTTTACTTTTGTTAGTTTAAATGTAAGGGGTTTGAGGGATTTTGTTAAGAGGAGGGTGGTCTTTAGTTATTTGGAGGGTGTGGGTTTTGATTTTTGTTTTTTACAGGAGGTTCACCTGAGGGATGGAGGGGATGTTAGTAGGTTTAAGAGGGAGTGGGACAAGGGGGAGTCGGTTTGTGGTATTGGGGGGGTGCACTCATCGGGGGTAGGGATTTTGTGTGGGCACAGGGAGGTAAAAGTGGAGGGTTCTTTTGTGGTGATGCAGGGGAGGGTTATAGGGGTGGATGTCACCATAAGGGATTGTAAATTTAGATTAGTGGTGGTGTATGGCCACAGGTGGTGGCAGACAGGAGGGAGATGGTGGACTGTCTGGCGCCCCTGTGTGTCACAAATAGGAAATTAGTGATAGGGGGGATTTTAATACAGATTTAGGAATAGGGGGGATAGCATTGCAGGCGCCATCACCGGGCTAATGGCTTGCCATGGTCTGGTTGATGGTGGCCTGCACACTACTCCGAAAATGGCCGGTCCTACATGGCGCAACTGCAGGGGGGTTGTGCGGAGGCTCGACTATATTTTTGTACCCAGGTCTTTGGGTAAGTTGTCTGGGCGGCTGTTGCCTGTTTTCTTTTCGGATCACGGCGGGGTGCTCCTGCAGGTGGGGTCGCCAGTCTGCCTCTTTGGTAGGGGGTACTGGAAGTTAGATCGGGAGGTGCTGAAGGAGCAGGCTTTTGTTGACAGGTTTTTTGGTTTCTTTTGGAGGCCTTCAAGCCTCCAAAAGAAACCAAAAAACCTGTCAACAAAAGCCTGCTCCTTCAGCACCTCCCGCTTGAAGGCCTCCGGTCCATGTGCGAGGGGGTGTTAGAGTGGTGGGAATTAGTTAAGGTGAGGATTAGGGCTTTTATAATAGGGTATTGCAAGAGGAAAAAAAGGGAGGAGAGGAGGGAGGTGGATCGTATCCAAAGGTTAATTGAACTCGAGTACGAGGCAGGCAACCTCGGCGGGTCGTTTGACTGGGAGAGATCCGCAACCCTAAAGTCGCAGCTCAGGGAGTTGCAGGAGCGGAAGGCTCGAGTTTTCCTGGAGCGTGCCCATAGTGGCTTTCTAGAACACAATGAGACTTGTTCTGCTATGTTCTTTAAGTCGGTTAGGGCCAGACAGAGTAGGAAGGTAATGCATGGCGTTAGGGAAGAAAATGGTAGTATAGTTAGAGAACCAGAGGATATGGTCAGGGTGACAACTGATCATTTCCAAGGTTTATTTAAGGAAAGGGAAATAGATGTAGAGCAGGGAAATGTGTTTTTAGAACACTTGTCCAGGCGGTTGCCGGTGGACATTAGAGAAGTGATGGAGGCCCAGATCTCACTAGAAGAGGTTGAGAGCGCTCTTAGGAGGATGGGAAAAGGGAAGGTGCCTGGGATGGATGGGCTGCCGGCTGAGTTTTATCTCAAGTTTTGGGGTATACTTGGACCAGTGGTTCTCGAAGTCTTGAAGGCCATCCTTGAGACGGGGGTCCCGGGGGGGATCAATGGCTGTTGGTGTGCTGTCACTTTTATATAAGAAAGGGGAAGTAACAGACCTTGGCAACTGGCGGCCGTTGACCATGCTGTGTGTAGATTACAAGCTACTTGCAAAGGTTTTAGCAGACCGGTTGCGCACAGCCCTTCCCTACGTCGTCCATGAGGATCAGACATGCGGGGTAGAGGGCCGCTCTATTAGATGGAACCTACAGTTAATCAGGGACTCCATCGCTTGGGTTGAAGATAGAGGATTGCCTTTAATGGTAGCAGCGCTAGATCAGGCGAAAGCCTTTGATCGCGTGAATAGATCCTTTTTATTCAGAGTGTTAGGTCGATTAGGATTTGGGGAGAAGTTCATAGGATGGATTCGTACATTATATGTCGGAGCGGGGTGCCGAGTTAGTGTAAATAGTCACTTGGGTGACGTTTTTGACCTCTCGTCTGGGGTCAGGCAGGGTGCCCACTCTCGGCTCTCCTCTTCGTTCTGTACATGGAGCCTCTGGGGGCTGCCATTAGGGCAGACACAGGGGTGGAAGGCTTGCTGATCCCTGGAAGTGGTGGGCTGCGTGTTAAGATGACGCAGTACTCCGACGACACTTCCTTGCTGCTATGCAAGGACTCGTGCCTGACAAGGTCCCTTGCCATCTTTGGGGATTTCACCCGAGCGTCGGGAGCGGTTCTGAACCATGCAAAGTCTTCCGTCAAGTTTTTCGGAAGATGGCGCGGTAGAACGGATGTGCCCGGGGGGGTTATCTCTCTGTGAGGGGGCCCTGAGGATTCTTGGGGTCCATTTTGAGACCTCCGGCTCAGCGACGCTAAACTGGAACATGCGTATCGCAGTGGTACAGAGGAAGCTAGCAATGTGGAAGGCTAGGTATTTGTCATTTATGGGCAAAGTCATGGTCCTAAAGGTGGATGTGTTGCCGTCTCTTTTGTTTTTGGCATACATCTACCCTTTGCCGGCTTGTCTGAGGAGGCCTCTAGTGAGGCTTGTGTTTCAGTTCATGTGGAGTGGCAGGTGCGAGTGGGTCGCCAGGGCACGCATGCTCTGTCCCATCGGGGAGGGAGGTAGGGGGGTACCACATTTCCCCCTCAAGCTGGACGCAATTTGTTTCTTTCTTGTTAACGGAGCTTGCTCATCCAGTGATACACCCGTCCGGTTACCTCCTGCGGGTGTTCTTCTCGTATCCGGCGAGAAGCGTAATGGTGTGGTCTATCACGGGTCCTCGGGCGGAACAGCTGCCGTGGCACTTTGGTCATGCGGCCAAGTGGCTGCGTGCGCACCCTGAGGTTGAAGTTGCCCGAGTAGGTTTAGATCACAGGCACCTGTACGAGGAGGTCAGAAAGGCAGGCAGTCCGGTGCCTGTAGTGGGCATCTCAGAAGTGGTCTGGGAGGGGGTGCAGGCGCGGGGTCTGGACAACAGGCTCAAGGACCTGAATTGGTTGAGCCTCCATAAGTGCTTGCCGGTACGTTCCATCATGTACCGGTATAGTTTGGTGCAATCCCCCACCTGTCCAAGATCCTCTTGTGGCAGGGAGGAGACTGTGCGCCATGTCTTTTGGGACTGTGCCTTTGCCGGAGTAGTATGGGCTAGGGCACGGGTGTTGTTAGGTTTGGTAAGGGGGATTTTGTATTGACGTGGGCCAGGTTAGAGAGAGGTGTAGGGAGAGCGAGAGGGACCGATAGGGACAGGTTTCTGCTCTGGCTTCTCATGAGTCTCTTTAAACGGGGGCTGTGGGAAGCCAGGCAGAACATGGTGAAGACAGGGAGAGATTGGGGGGTGGAAGGAGATTTGAGGGGGAGGATGAAGAGGGAGGAGAGGAAGTGCGGGCAGCATGCTGCTCGGGAGAGGTGGAAGGGGGGTTTAGGGCTGGGTGTTATTTAGATTTGTAAGGGGATAGATTAGGGACGGGGAGATAGGGAAAGGTAGTTTATAGGGTGACGGGGAGGGAAGATGCTCCCCTGAGGTTTTGTTTGGGGTTGTTGTATAGTTAAATTAAAATACCATTATTGGAGTATGTATGAACATTATGAGTTGTAAAGAATGAATGGTATTGAAGGTAATAAATTATTTTTTATATAAAAAATAGGGCTGTTTTAGGTTTTCGCACGTTTGTTATTTTGTTAGTTTATCGTGTATAGATTCTTTATTAAAATAAAATGAATAACAACCACGCTGCATTTTGGTCTGCTCCTCCTTCTACAGACGAAAGCCGTGACAGGGGGGTTCTATGTGTTGAGAAGCTTGGTGAGTTGGGGAAATTATTGGATAGTGATAGTTGAGCATTTTTGGGATATTATTCAATTCAAATTTAGTTTCTTAAAATTACAGGAGACAGTAGAGATAGATTCTAAATAGTTTTCTTGGTTTTAGAACTTTATTTTTGTGTCCAGTTAGTGCAATTTATTTCAATTTGCCTTGCTAACTTCAGTAGCAAGTAGCAGTAGCTACCAGCTCGAGTGTGCAGTTTTCACCACCAACACTACAACAAATGTTGAAGAACCCCTTTCATTCTTAGGGAAAAGGTGTGAATTAAAACCGAGGGTCGACCTCTGTGTAACCATGTGCGCTGAGAGTCGGGATCTAGTCGCATCTAAATAGAAAACAAGAACCACAAACAGCGCACAGACATGACACTGGAACAGAAACAATGACGACTGGGGAAGAAACCAAAGGGATTGACATATAAAGGGCAGGTAATCAAGGAGGTGATGGAGTCCAGGTGAGTGTCATTATGCGCGTACCGCTGGTGACAGGTGTGCGCCATAACAGGCAGCCTGGTGACCTAGAGGTCGGAGAGGGAGCACACGTGACACTGCCTGAGATTAGTTTCATGAAGAGGGATGAAAAGGTGAGGGCATTTAATACCAATTGGTATTAAATGTATAGCTGGTTAACAGGGAGCCTTTCATCAGGCCGCCTGTATTGCTGGCCTTGTCTGCTTTCTGGAAAGTCTGAACCTTGGGTGAAAGATTGGTACAGTGACCTGAAGAACACAGATTGTTCAGCTAATCGGCAAAACAAAAGTAGGGAGCATACAGTGAGGGGGAAAAGTGTTTGATTTTTTTGTACGTTTGTCCACTGACAAAGAAATGATCCGTCTATAATTTTAATGGTAGGTGTATTTGAACAGTGAGAGACAGAATAACAAAAAAATCCAGGAAAATGCATGTCAAAAATGTTTAAATGATTTGCATTTTAATGAGGGAAATAAGTATTTGACCCCTCTGCAAAACATGACTTAGTACTTGGTGGCAAAACCCTGGTTGGCAATTACAGAGTTCAGACATTTCTTGTAGTTTCTTGTAGTGGTTTGTCCCACTCCTCTTTGCAGATCTTCTCCAAGTCATGAAGGTTTCGAGGCTGACGTTTGGCAACTCGAACCTTCAGCTCCCTCCACAGATTCCCTATGGGTTTAAGGTCTGGAGACTGGCTAGACCACTCAAGGACCTTAATGTGCTTCTTCTTGAGCTACTCCTCGTGGAGTAGTAACTACTAACTCCACAAGCTACTCCTCGTGGAGTTGCAATGATCATGGGAACAGTGAGGAATCAGCCCCTGCCATTCAAGTCTCAATTATCTCAAGGCTTAAAATTCCTTCTTTAACCTGTCTCCTCCCCTTAATCTATACTGATTGAAGTGGATTTTCACATCAATAAGGGATCATAGCTTTCACCTGGATTCACTTGGTCATGGAAAGAGCAGGTGTTCATAATATTTTTTACACTCAGTGGATTTGTCTTGAGAAAAGCTGCTAACCTTATGTTAGTGTAAAAGGGGCCATGCTTACAATCTTCAATAACCTAGAATGGACTGACTAAGGCATAGCGAAGACACGGCAAGGCGTGAGAGGCTCCATCCCAAATAGCACCCTATTCCCTATATAGTACATTAAGTTTCACCAGAGCCCCATGGTGAAATTGGTGCCATTTGGAACACAAAGAGTCTCACTAATCCTCAGGATGACACATGTAAGCTGCCTCTTTTTAATAAGTTGCATCAAGATGGACTTAAGCGGAGCCAGAGATGATTCATGCTTGTTTCCGGTATCAGTGCCTCATCAGCAGCACATGTGTGTAGGACAGGATTCTGTTTTAAACATGACCTACAAGACACAGGGACTCTGATAAGCTTATTTAACACATCTCACAAACATCTGTTTCTGTCTACTGTTACTTTGGTCTCCATTTGCCCCTGTTTGTGAGGGTTTGTTTGTGTGTGTGTGTGTGTGTGTGAGGGAGAGTTTGTTGTTGTCCAAAATATTGTCTATATTATTATTTGACTATGCATTAGTGCTTGGTATCTTTCCTCTTACAGTAACTTTTGTCTTGGTGTTCTACCAGGAAAATACCTTCCCTCTCATGATATCTGGGTTAGTCTGAGTACTGCATGCACCAGAGAATTGTTCTACAGGCAATTCCAATTTTTAGCATAGAATGGCTGAGGTCAAGCTCTCTTCTCACACACTGTTCCTGGAAATGTGCTCCCCTGTCCTCTCTTCTCACAGACAGACATATGCTCCCGACATTCTCCTTACTGTATTTAGCACAGCTGCAAAGTAAAGCAGTGACTGCTATTGTTCCTGTATACAAAATAAAAACATTTCTCTGTCCTTCCCCAGACAACTGCACAAAACATGCTGGGCTGTATGGGTCTTATTTAGGGTTCCTACTGAACCTTCTTACAACTCTGAGCTCATTATTTTACCCCAGTTCTTCTCTTCTCCTCTCCCTCCATTCCACAACAGTGACACACTGAGTCAGCTGACATGGGTTGCCATCTTCTGCTGTAGCGAGAACCTACAGTGCCTTCGGAAAGTATTCTGACCCCTTTACTTTTCCCACATTTTGTTACGTTACAGCCTTATTCTAAAATGGATGAAATAAATATTTTTCCTCCTCAATCTAGACACATTAATCCTTAATGACAAAGCGAAAGGTTACAGTACCAGTCATAACTTTGGACACACCTACTCGTTCTTTTTCTTTCTTTTGACTATTTTCTACATTGTAGAATTAAAGTGAAGACATCAAAGCTATGAAATAACACACGGAATCAGGTAGTAAGCAAAAAAAGTGTAAAAACAAATCTAAATATATTTTATATTTCAGATTCTTCAAAGCAGCCACCCTTTGCCTTGATGACAGCTTTGCACACTCTTGGCATTCGCTCAACCAGCTGCTTGATGGTTTTTGTGACTGCACATGAAAACTTTAAATGTTCTTGAAATCTTCCATATTGACTGACCTTCATGTCTTAAAATCACGATGGACTGTTGTTTATATTTGCTTATTTGAGCTGTTCTTTACCTTAATATGGATTTGGTATTTTACGAAATAGGACTATCTTCTGTATACCACCCCTACCTTGTCACAACACAACCGATTGGCTCAAACACATTAAGAAGGAAAGAAATTCCACAAATTAACTTTTAATAAGGCTCACCTGTTAATTGAAATGCATTCCAGGTGACTACCTCATGAAGCCGGTTGGGAGAACGCCATATGTCTTATTTCATAGTTTTGATGTCTTCACTATTACTCTACTATTTTGAAAATTGGAAAAATAAAGAAAAAACATTGAATGAGGTGTCCAAACCTTTGACTGGAACTGTATAAAAAAATAAGAAACAGAAATACCTTATGTACATAAGTATTCAGACCCTTTACTATGAGACTCAAAATTGAGCTCAGGTACATCCTGTTTCCATTGATCATCCTTGAGATATTTCTACAACTTGGAGTCCACCTGTGGTAAATTCAATTGATTGGACATGATTTGGAAAGGCAAACACCTGTCTATATAAGGTCCCACAGTTGACAGTGCATGTCAGAGCAAAAACCAAGCCATAAGGTCGAAGGAATTGTCCGTAGAGCTCAGAGACAGGAATGTGTCGAGGCACAGATCTGGGGAAGGACACCAAAACAATTCTGCAGCATTGAAGTTCCCCAAGAACACAGTGGCCTCCATCATTCTTAAACGGAAGAAGTTTGGAACCACCAAGACTCTTCCTAGAGCCGGCTGCCCAGGCCAAACTGAGCAATCAGGGGAGAAGAGACTTGGTCAGGGAGGTGACCAAGAACCCGATGGTCACTCTAGAGTTCCTCTGTTGAGATGGAAGAACCTTCCAGAAGGACAACCATCTCTGCAGCACTCCACCAATCAGGCCTGTATGGTAGAGTGGCCATACAGAAGCCACTCCTCGGTAAAAGACACATGACAGCCCACTTGGAGTTTGCCAAAAGGCACCTAAAGGACTCTCAGACCATGAGAAATAAGATTCTGGTGTGATGAAACCAAGAATGAACTCTTTGGCCTGAATGCTAAGCGTCACGTCTGGATGAAACCTGGCACCATCCCTACAGTGAAGCATGGTGGTGGCAGCATCATGCTGTGGGGGTGCCATTTAAGAATAAAGCTGTAACGTAACAAAATGTGGAAAAGGTCAAGGGGTCTGAATGCTTACCAAATGAACTGTAGATACGTATTTAGTGTGTGCCTTGTGTAGATACTTAGCTGTAGTCAGTGATACTTAGCTGTAGTCAGTGATACTTAGCTGTAGTCAGTGATACTTATGTAGATACTTAGCTGTAGTCAGTGTGCCTTATGTAGATACTTAGCTGTAGTATACTTAGCTGTAGTCAGTGTGCCTTATGTAGATACTTAGCTGTAGTCAGTGTGACTTAGCTGTAGTCAGTGATACTTAGCTGTAGTCAGTGTGCCCTGTGTAGATACTTAGCTGTAGTCAGTGATAGTTAGCTGTAGTCAGTGTGCCTTATGTAGATACTTATCTGTAGTCAGTGTGCCTTATGTAGATACTTAGCTGTAGTCAGTGATACTTAGCTGTAGTCAGTGATACTTAGCTGTAGTCAGTGATACTTAGCTGTAGTCAGTGGTACTTAGCTGTAGTCAGTGGTACTTAGCTGTAGCCACTGATACTTAGCTGTAGTCAGTGATACTTAGCTGTAGTCAGTGTGCCTTATGTAGATACTTATCTGTAGTCAGTGTGCCTTATGTAGATACTTAGCTGTAGTCAGTGATACTTAGCTGTAGTCAGTGGTACTTAGCTGTAGTCAGTGATACTTAGCTGTAGTCACTGATACTTAGCTGTAGTCAGTGATACTTAGCTGTAGTCAGTGATACTTAGCTGTAGTCAGTGTGCCTTATGTAGATACTTATCTGTAGTCAGTGTGCCTTATGTAGATACTTAGCTGTAGTCAGTGGTACTTAGCTGTAGTCAGTGGTACTTAGCTGTAGCCACTGATACTTAGCTGTAGTCAGTGATACTTAGCTGTAGTCAGTGTGCCTTATGTAGATACTTATCTGTAGTCAGTGTGCCTTATGTAGATACTTAGCTGTAGTCAGTGAAACATAGCTGTAGTCAGTGGTACTTAGCTGTAGTCAGTGTGCCTTATGTAGATACTTATCTGTAGTCAGTGATACTTAGCTGTAGTCAGTGAAACATAGCTGTAGTCAGTGGTACTTAGCTGTAGTCAGTGTGCCTTATGTAGATACTTATCTGTAGTCAGTGATACTTAGCTGTAGTCAGTGGTACTTAACTGTAGACAGTGTGCCTTATGTAGATACTTATCTGTAGTCAGTGGTAACTTAGCTGTAGTCAGTGTGCCTTATGTAGATACTTATCTGTAGTCAGTGGTACTTAGCTGTAGTCAGTGGTACTTAGCTGTAGTCAGTGTGCCTTATGTAGATACTTATCTGTAATCAGTGGTACTTAGCTGTAGTCCGTGTGCCTTACATAGATACTTAGAAAGTATTTATACCCCTTGACTTATTCCACATTTTGTTGTGTTACAGCCTGAATTCAAAATTGATTAAGTATATTTTTTATCCGGACACACAACAAAATGTGAAAAAGTCAAGGGGTATGAATACTTTCTGAAGGCACTGTAAGTATGTGTACAAACACAGACACGAAAACACAAAAGTGGTAGAATTGTCCTTTAAGACTTTGGAGCTCTTGGAAGAGTGCGTTGGGTATGACTGTTGTAAGCATGGATGTTTGAACATTTGTTGGCTGCAAAGTGTGTGTGTGTGTGTGTGTGTGTGTGTGTGTGTGTGTGTGTGTGTGTGTGTGTGTGTGTGTGTGTGTGTGTGTGTGTGTGTGTGTGCGTGTGTGCGTGCGTGGGCCAGCCTCCAGTTCAGCCTTCCTGGTCTCTTTCCTGCTGTCCGCCAACACTGTTGGCATAATGCAGAAATTGCTCCCTCCCTCCCTCTTCTCTCTCTCGCTTGCTTTCTCTTGCTCTTCCTCTCATAATTCCTTTCTCACACATCCCTCTAGGAGTAGGCCAGGCCTCCATGGCCAAACACATCCCTCTAGGAGTAGGCCAGGCCTCCATGGCCCAACACATCCCTCTAGGAGTAGGCCAGGCCTCCATGGCCCAACACATCTCCCTAGGAGTAGGCCAGGCCTCCATGGCCCAACACATCCCTCTAGGAGTAGGCCAGGCCTCCATGGCCCAACACATTCCTCTAGGAGTAGGCCAGGCCTCCATGGCCCAACACATCCCTCCAGGAGTAGGCCAGGCCTCCATGGCCAACACATCCCTCTAAGAGTAGACCAGGCCTCCATGGCCCAACACATCCCTCTAGGAGTAGGCCAGGCCTACATGGCCCAACACATCCCTCCAGGAGTAGGCCAGGCCTCCATGGCCCACACATCCCTCCAGGAGTAGGTCAGGCCTCCATGGCCCACACATCCCTCCAGGAATAGGCCAGGCCTCCATGGCCCAATACATCCCTCTAGGAGTAGGCCAGGCCTACATGGCCCAACACATCCCTCCAGGAGTAGGCCAGGCCTCCATGGCCCACACATCCCTCCAGGAGTAGGTCAGGCCTCCATGGCCCACACATCCCTCCAGGAGTAGGTCAGGCCTCCATGGCCCAACACAGGAGTAGAGAACTAAATGAATAAACAGGCAGATCACACACAGATATTCTGTTATGAAAGCTTATGGCCTAGTTACACTTTCTATTTATCTGTCAACCACACACAAACACAGACAAACAGACAGACAGGCATGCAAGTACACACACACACACACACACACACACACACACACACACACACACACACACACACACACACACACACACACACACACACACACACACACACACACACACACACACACACACACACACACACACACTATTTATCTATCTCTCTGCATTGTTAGGAAGGACCCGTTTTTTTTCACTGTTAGTCTACACCTGTTGTTTACGAAGCACGTGACAAATATCATTCGATTTGATTTGACATACACACGTACATACAAACAAATGGTTTGAAAGAGGGATGCAGTGTTTATATAGCCATGACATCATTCAAATTTCCATATCCCATGTATGATTTCCAAGAGTAACCATCTATGTAGTCCAACCCTCGTTTATTACTAAATAAATACTCCCTGAAGATATTTACTTCAAAACTTAAATGTAAACACAATGTGATATATACCGCAATGTTACCATTGTCTTTTATTCTGAAAAAATATATAAACGCAACATGCAGCAATTCAAAGATTTTACTGAGTTACAGTTCATTTAAGGAAATCAGTCAATTGAAATGAATTCATTAGGCCCTAATCTGTGGATTTCACATGACTGGGAATAAAGATATGCATCTGTTGGTCACAGATACCTTAAAAAAAAGGTAGGAGCGTGGATCAGAAAACCAGTCAGTATCTGGTGTCACCACCATTTGCCTCATGCAGTGCAACACATCTCCTTCGTATGTAGTTGATCAGGCTGTTCATTGTGGCCTGTAGAATGTTGTCCCACTCCTCTTCAATGGCTTTGTGAAGTTGCTAAATATTGGCAGGAATTGGAACACGTTGTCATGCATTTCGATCCAGAGTATCACAAACACGCTCAATGGGTGGCTGGTGAGTATGCAGAACTGGGACATTTTCAGCTTCTAAGAATTGCGTACAGATCTTCGATGGCGGCGGATGAATGGCACGCTAATGGGCCTCAGGATCTCGTCACACGGTAACTCAATTGTTTTCGTTGTTTGTAACTTATGCATGCCCATACCATAACCCCACCGCCACCATGGGGCACTCTGTTCACAGTGTTGACATCAACAAACGGCTCGATCACACAACACCATACGCATCTTCTGAGGTTGGAAGGACGTTTGGACATACTACCAAATTCTCTAAAACAACGTTGGAGGTGGCTTATGGTTGAGAAATTAACATTTAATTCTCTGGCAACAGGTCTGGTGAACATTCCTGCAGTCATCTTGCCTTTTGCATGCTCCATCAAAACAAGGTGCACCTGTGTAATGATCATGCTGTTTATTCCACTTCTGGATATGCCACAGCTGTCAGGTGGATGGATTATCTTGGCAAAGGAGAAATGCTCACTAACAGGGATGTAAACAAATTTGTGCACAACATTTGAGAGAAATAAGCCTTTTGTGCACATGGAACATTTGTGGGATCTTTAATTTAAGCTCATGCAACATGGGAGCAACAATTTACATGTTGTGTTTATATTTTTGTTCCGTGTATTTCGTCAGTCCAATCAGAAAGTGAAAGCCAGTCTTCATCCATTAGGGGATACTTCCACAAACTAAGCCCTAGTAAATGCTATTTGGAGATACTATAAGCTCTCCATCCATCCAGCTTAACCCAAAGCTGACCCTCTACCATCCTCCTGAGAATGCTGTGTGTATGTGAGAATGCTGTAAATTGACTACAGCTCAGCGTTCAACATGCACCATAGTCCTCTCCAAGTTCGGCACCAATCTCAGGATCCTGGGACTGATCACCTCCCACTGCAACTGGGTCCTGGACTTCTTGATGGGCCGCCCACAGGTGGTGAGGGTAGGCAACAACACATCTGACACGCTGACCCTCAACACGTGGCCCCCCAGGGGTGTGTATTTAGTTCTGTCCTGTACTCCCTGTTCACCCACGATCGCGTGGCCATGCACGGCTCCAACTCCATCATCACGTTTGATGACGACACAACGGTAGTATGCCTGATGTGGTGCCAGGACTACATCTCCACCTCAACGTCAGCAAGACCAAGGAACTGATCGTGCACACCCCTATCCACATTGATGGGATGAGGGCATCCTCATCACTGATAACTTAACATGGATAGTGCCTCTTTGCCCTCAGGAGGCTGAAGAGATTTGGCATGGCCCCTTAAACCCTTGAAAACTTCTACAGAAGCACCATTGAGAGCATCTTGACTGGCTACATCACTGCCTGGTATGGCAACTGCAACGCCCTCGTAGAGGCGAGCTCCCAGCCATTCAGGACATACACACCAGGTGGTGTCTGAGGAAGGCCAGAAAAATTGCCAAAGACTCCAGCCACCCCTGCCATAGACTGTTCTCTCTGCCTCCGTCCAGCAAGGCAGTACCAGAGTATCAGGTCTCGGACCAACAGGCTGAGACAGCTTCTAACCCCAAGCAATGGGACTTTTAAACAGATAGACGATAGCTACCCACTCACACACACCTACACTGACACTGTTGCAGACTCACATACTCACACACCCATTGCTTATCCTCCTGCCATATTGTTCACTATAATTATTATTTCTCCAGCTACTAGTCACTTTCTCCTGATCCCTGCCAACAAGTACATACAGGTAACTGCCCAATTAAAGAAAACTATGTAAAGTGTCTTAGGGTGTTGGGTCACCACGAGCCAGACCAGTGTGTCTGGAACTCTATCGGAAGGATGTGAAACCATTCTTCCACGAGAAATTCCAGAATTGTGTGTTTTGTCGATGGCGTGGGAAAGCTCTGTTTCAGGCGCCATTTCAGAATCTTCCATAAGTGTTCAATTTGGTTGAGATCTGGTGACTGAGACGGCCATGGCATATGGTTTAAATAATTGTCATCCTCATCAAACCATTCAGTGACCACTCGAGCCCTGTAATTGGTGGCATTGTCATGGTATCAGAATAATGACCAAAATAATGGCCTTCCCATCATTTTTATACATGATCCTAAGCATGATGCTTTATTAACTCAGGAACCACACCTGTGTGGGAGCATTTAATTTCAATAAACTTTTTATCCTTCATTTACTCAAGTATTTCCATTATTTTGGCAGTAACGTGTATCTACCTGAGCTACTCCAGTATCCATGCACATTGTAAATGTGGTTCTTCCTTTCTTATTTCCAATTTCTTTTTGTGTTGCTATACTATCTTGATATTGAGTACTGCACTGTTGGGAAGGGCTTGCAAGTTAAGCATTTCACTGCTGCTAGTACTTGTGCATGTGACAAATAAAACTTGAAATTTGAAACTAAACACAGACTACTGTATTAAGGGCCTACACATAGACCTGCTGCTAGTAAGGCCTACACATAGACCTGCTGCTAGTAAGGCCTGCACATGGACCTGCTGCTAGTAAGGCCTGCACATGGACCTGCTGCTAGTAACATATACTAGTAAGGTCTACACATAGACCTGCTGCTAGTAACATCTACTAGTAAGGTCTACACATGGACCTGCTGCTAGTAACATCTACTAGTAAGGTCTGCACATGGACCTGCTGCTAGTAACATCAAGTAGTAAGGTCTACACATGGACCTGCTGCTAGTAACATCTGCTAGTAAGGCCTACACATAGACCTACTGCTAGTAACATCTAGTAAGGCCTACACATGGACCTGCTGCTAGTAACATCTACTAGTAGGCCTACACATGGACCTGCTGCTAGTAAGGCCTGCTAGTAAGGCCTACACATGGACCTGCTGCTAGTAAGGCCAACTAGTAAGGCCTACACATGGACCTGCTGCTAGTAACATCTGCTAGTAAGGCCTACACATAGACCTGCTGCTAGTAACATCTAGTAATGCCTACACATGGACCTGCTGCTAGTAACATCTACTAGTAAGGCCTACACATGGGCCTGCTACTAGTAAGGCCTACTAGTAAGGCCTACACATGGACCTGCTACTAGTAAGGCCAACTAGTAAGGCCTACACATGCACCTGCTGCTAGTAAGGCCTACACATAGACATGCTGCTAGTAAGGCCTACACATGGACCTGCTCCTAATAAGGCCTACTAGTGATTTACACCTTCCACTTAAGTCTGCCCCTTTCCGCACAGTTGTCCACATCCTCATCAGGGCAACTCCCTTGAAAAGTGTTCTGTGGTCACAGAGATTTAGGGACTGGACGTACGAATTAGATCATTTAATTTGAGTTGACCTAGAGGACAGCAAAGAAGCGGGAAGGTGTAAATTAGGCTTAAGGCCTATACATGGACCTGCTGCTGGGTCTTACCTGGACATGGCGATCTCAGCCTTCTGATTGGCGATGTCCGCTGCCTTTTCGGCCGTGTCCACAGCCCGGTCCACCTTCTCTCTGATCTTACTGGCTCGGAGGGGGATTAGGTTCTTCCTTTTGCCGCTCACCAGGACGTTCTGCTTGTACTTGCCCTCCTCCTTGGTCCCGTCAGGGAAGGTGGTGCAGCCGTACCCGTGCCGCTTGTTTCCCACCCACTCACCCTCATAGTGCAGGCCGTCCGAGCGCCGGCTCACCCCACAACCCGTACGCTTGTCGTTCTTCCACTCGCCGCAGTAGGTCTCCGTTGCCGTGGCGTCCACGTCGTCCTCGGCGACGGCCAGCTCGGCTTCGCCTTCTCCCAGGCTGATGGTGGAGTTGATGTCAGAGTTCACCGAGCTGACCGTGCTCATGCCCGCCTCACTGCGGAACGAGCTCTGCTTGGAGCGCTGGCTGGCCAGGGAGCTCTTGGACTCTGACTTCCTCAGTTTGAGTCCGCTGAGGATGGAGCGACCTCGGAACAGACCCTTTTTCTTGCCCTTCAGCAGCTCTGCCTCGCTGTGAGCAGTGAGCACGAAGCCCCCCCGCGACACTGCCGGACTGCTGGTGGAGCCTGTCCCGCCCACACTCCCCACGCCGGCCCGGTCCGCGAGCAGAGCCGTCCCGTTACTGTGCTCCGAGCGCAAGGAGTTTATGGAGGTACGCAGCGGAGAGCGGATGACGGCTGCCATGCCGTACGGCACACTCTGCCGCATGCCGTATCCATGCCGCATCCCCCCCACCCACTGGCCTTGGTACGTACCTGCAGAAAGACACAGAGACAAATGTTACAATGCATGCCACAATGATATAACAGCATATCAATAAATAATCAACACAACACTAGTGAGGGATATATGGGCCTAAGGTGTCTGGGGGTACTGCGAGATATGATGTTTGTTCACCCTCACAGTGAGACCTTGTTGTATCACATTGTTTGAGACACCAGACCACCAGTAACAGGTCAGGTCACTACTACTACCAGTACTACTACTACCACCAGTATCACTACTACTACTACCAGTACCAACACAACCACTGCTACTACTACCAGTATCAACACTACTACTACTACCAGTACCACTACTACTACTACTACTACTACTACCACTACCACCAATACCACCACTACTACTACTACCACCAATACCACCACAACTACTACTACCAGTACCACCACTACTATTACCAATACCACTACTACTACTACCAGTACCACTACTACCACCAGTACCAACACTACTACCAGTACCATCACTACTACTACCAGTACCACCACCACCACTACCAGTACCAGTACCACCACTACTACAAGTACCACCACTACTACTACTACTACCAGTACCACCATTACTACTACCAGTACCACCACTACTACTACTACTACCAGTACCACTACTACTAGTACTACCAGTACCAATACCATTACTACTACCAGTACCACTACTACCAGTACCACCACTACCAGTACCACCACCACTACTACTACCAGTACCACTACTACCAGTACCACCACTACCAGTACCACCACTACTACTACTACCAGTACCATCATTACTACTACTACCAGTACCACCACTACTACTACCAGTACCACCACTACTACTACTACCAGTACCACCACTACTACCACTACTACTACCAGTACCACTACTACTACCAGTACCAACACCAACACCACTACTACTACCAGTACCAACACCACTACCAGTACCATCACTACTACTACCAGTACCACCACCACCACTACCAGTACCAGTACCACCACTACTACTACTACAAGTACCACCACTACTACTACTACTACCAGTACCACCATTACTACTACCAGTACCACCACTACTACTACTACTACCAGTACCACCATTACTACTACCAGTACCACTACTACTAGCACTACCAGTACCAATACCATTACTACTACCAGTACCACTACTACCAGTACCACCACTACCAGTACCACCACTACTACTACTACCAGTACCATCACTACTACTACTACCAGTACCACCACTACTACTACCAGTACCACCACTACTACTACTACCAGTACCACCACTACTACTACTACCAGTACCACCACTACTACCACTACTACTACCAGTACCACTACTACTACCAGTACCAACACCACTACTACTACCAGTACCACCACTACTACTACCAGTACCACTACTACTACTACTACTACTACTACTACTACTACCACTACTACTACCAGTACCACTACTACTACCAGTACCAACACCACTACTACTACCAGTACCACCACTACTACTACCAGTACCACTACTACTACTACTACTACTACTACCAGTACCAACACTACTAGCCCATGTTGACTCAAGTTGGCTGGGTGACTTTTGGGTGGTGGACCATTTTTGATACACACAGGAAATGTGAAAACCCCAGCACCATTGCAGTTCTTGACACAAACCGGAGTGCCTGGCACCTACTATCATACCCTGTTCAAAGGCACTTAAATATGTTGTCTTGCCCATTCACCCTCTGAATGGCACACACAATCCATGTCTCAATTGTTTCAAGGCTTAAAAAAACTTTCACCTCTCTCCTTCCTTTCATCTACACTGATTGAAGTGGATTTAACACGTGTCATCAATAAGGGATCATAGATTTTACCTGGATTCTCCTTGTCAGTCTATGACATGGAAAGGGCAGTCCTTAATCTTTTGTACACTCAGTATATGTATGAGTGAAACTGTGGAGAGGTACTAAGTAAGTGAAGAGCACTTATAACATCTATCACCATGTCCATCCCATTTCCTGTCAGCACCGTTATTTATGGGACATTTTGCCAACAAAATAATGGAATGTTATTTTCCCTGAGACGTCCAGTATGGCAGCTGTTTATCATCTTGTCTGCCAACCCCTCTGGCAGATCACGTCTCAGAATAGTCCCATATACAGTGCATTCTGAAAGTATTCAGACCCTTTGACTTGTTCCACATTGTGTTACGTTACAGCCGTATTCGAAAATGGATTAAATTGTTTATTTTTACACACAATTAATCCATACACAATACCCCATAATGACAAAGCTAAAAACAGGTTTTTGAAATGTTGGAAAATTTCAAAAAAAATACTGAAACTGAAATATCACATTTACATAAGTATTCAGACCCTTTACTCAGTACTTTGTTGAAGCACCTTTGGCAGCGATTACAGCCTCAAGTCTTCTTGGGTATGACGCTACAAGCTCGGCACACCTGTATTTGTGGAGTTTCTCCCATTCTTCTCTGCAGATCCTCTCAAGCTCTGTCAGGTTGGATGGGGAGCGTCGCTGCACAGCTATTTTCTCAAATGTGGGACCTTATATAGACAGGTGTGTGCCTTTCCAAATCATGTCCAATCAATTGAATTTACCACAGGTGAACTCAAGTTGTAGAAACATTTCAAGGATGTACCTGGAAACAGGATGTACCTGGAAACAGGATGCACCTGGAAACAGGATGTACCTGGAAACAGGATGTACCTGGAAACAGGATGTACCTGGAAACAGGATGTACCTGGAAACAGGATGTACCTGGAAACAGGATGTACCTGGAAACAGGATGTACCTGGAAACAGGATGTACCTGGAAACAGGATGTACCTGGAAACAGGATGCACCTGGAAACAGGATGTACCTGGAAACAGGATGCACCTGGAAACAGGATGTACCTGGAAACAGGATGTACCTGGAAACAGGATGTACCTGGAAACAGGATGTACCTGGAAACAGGATGTACCTGGAAACAGGATGTACCTGGAAACAGGATGTACCTGGAAACAGGATGTACCTGAGCTCAGTTTCGAGTCTCATAACAAATGGTCTGAATACTTATATAAATAAGGTATTTCTGTTTTTTATTTGCAAAAATTTGCAGAAATGTCTAAAAACCTGTTTTTGCTTTGTCATTATGGGGTATTGTGTGTTGATTGAAGAGGAACAACATGTATTTAATCAATTTTAGAATAAGGCTGTAACGTCACAAAATGTGGAAAAACTCAAGGGGTCTGAATTCTTTACAAATGCACTGTAGAGGTAGCAAACTGATCCTGACTGGCTAGGGTCAAAGATCAGGTTCCAATTGTCATTCCAAAACAATAATGCTTCACTCTGAGATTGACACGCTCTCTGGATTCCGTAATTCAGTTCAGTGCTATACTATTATGTGAGGTTATGTGACAGATTTTCAGCTTGATGCGATACATGACATGATGTTTTGACAGTTTTGAATCATTACAGGCCTTTCTTTAGAGATAGTAGCATGGTTTCAAAACGTGAACTACACTCTGAGTCTATTTTGTCTGTGAATAGGCGCAATCCAGTACATTTCCTCTGTATACTGCCTTAGTAGCTGGTATTTTAGATGTAGCAGGATTTCTCCTCTATTTCCCATTACAGCTTAGGTCCAACTGTGTGGTGCTGAAATCTAGGACAATTCACTGCCTATCTCTCTATCTGTCGCTCTCTGTTTCTCTCTCTCTATATCTTCCTCTCTTACACGCACACATACACACTACACACACACTGCCGGATTGACGGATCTATGGGATCCATCTATATACAGTATCAGCCTATCTAATCTATATTCTGTCCTTTCCGTGCTGCCAAAGACTGAGCAAACCCTCTGATGTAATAGCTCCTCTTGCTCTGTGATTCAACGTGCCAAGCATTCTATAATATGCTGCTTATGTGTGGAATCAGCACATTTAGGCCCCTATAAGGGTTCCAACCAATCTCAGTATCTCTGTTTGTATCACTCCTTTTCCAAACTCCCTAACCCCAAGCACACGCACACACACACACACACACACACACACACACACACACACACACACACACACACACACACACACACACACACACACACACACACACACACACACACACACACACACACACACACACACACACACCCCTGTCCTCTTTGCCTTTATTGATCTCTGTGGGCTGGCATGTCAGTGAAATGCATAGGGTTGGATGGCTCAATAAGGCAACAGCAGAGAGAGTGTTGGATATCCCCACCCCCACAGCAACACACTGCTGCTGCTACTGCTGCTAGAGGTGCTGCTGCTACTGCTGCTAAAGGTGCTGCTGCTACTGCTGATAAAGGTGCTGCTGCTACTGCTGATAAAGGTGCTGCTGCTACTGCTGCTAGAGCTGCTGCTGCTACTGCTGCTAGAGGTGCTGCTGCTACTGCTGCTAGAGGTGCTGCTGCTACTGCTGATAAAGGTGCTGCTGTTACTACTGCTAGAGGTGCTGCTGCTACTGCTGCTAAAGGAGCTGCTGCTACTGCTGCTAAAGGTGCTGCTGCTACTGCTGCTAAAGGTGCTGCTGCTACTGCTGCTAAAGGTGCTGCTGCTACTGCTGATAAAGGTGCTGCTGCTACTGCTGCTAAAGGAGCTGCTGCTACTGCTGATAAAGGTGCTGCTGCTACTGCTGCTAAAGGAGCTGCTGCTACTGCTGATAAAGGTGCTACTGCTACTTCAGCTGATAAAGTTGCTGCTGCTAGTGGGGCTGCGGATACTTCTGCTATTGTTGCTAGAGGTGCTGCTGCCTCTGCTGCTAGAGGTGCTGTTGCTACTGCTGCTACTGCTGTTAGTGGTGCTGCTGATACTTCTGCTACTGCTGCTAGAGGTGCTGCTGCTATTGCTGCTAGAGGTGCTGCTTCTACTGCTGCTGCTAGAGGTGCTGTTGCTACTGCTGCTACTGCTGCTAGTGGTGCTGCTGATACTTCTGCTACTGCTGCTAGTGGTGCTGCTGATACTTCTGCTAGAGGTGCTGCTGCTACTGGTGCTGCTGCTACTTCTGCCGCCACAAACCTATTGAAACCTACTACTCTTCAGAATAGGCCTGGCAGTCTGACTGAAGCTGGGTGGGCTTCTGCATCTTCTCTGGGCTGTATACTGCCAGGCCTAACATTATTTAGTCAGCCACCAATTGTGCAAGTTCTCCCACTTAAAAAGATGAGAGGCCTGTAATTTTCATCATAGGTACACTTCAACTATGACAGACAAAATGAGAAAATAAATCCAGAAAAATCACATTGTAGGATTTTTAATGAATTTATTTGCAAAGATAAACTTCAAATATACAGTATTCATTATGTAAAACTTCAATGTGTCCGTAAATCAGTCAGTGTCTTTAAAATACTCCAAAATACTCTTCCTGTCACAGACAGCTGGCCGACATCTGGCCACACCCGCCTGATCAGTCAACAGCTGTGTGACATATGATGGATCAAACACAGGCCTCAATTGATAGGATACATTTATATTCCCACAGAGAAAGACAGTGACAGCAAGACAGACAGAGTGAAATTAGCCAGTGCCTTCCAGCTCTGCTCTGGCACATCTCGTATTTCTATCCAGGATCACTTCCTGTTCTCCAGCTCTCTGCTCCGCACCTTCACCCACTCTCTAACTCCAGCCCAGACTCTCCAAAGGAAAAGAGATAAATACAGAGGGAGAGAGAAAGGGAGAGAGAAAGATAACGAGAGATGGGGGGGTTGAGAATGTGTGAGTGTGTGTCTGTGTGTGAGTAGGAGTATGAGTGCTTCTTCCGTGTGTCTTTGAAAATGTTGTATTTTTACAGCTTTTGCTGACACAGCTGAAATAAAGTCCTGACTGAAATAACGTGGGTTACGTCTGGCTGGAACAGAGTCCACATACACAGAGAAGTGACTTCTCCTCTCTTGAAAGTGTGATCAGGTCCATGACACAGCATATTATATTGTTGTTATAGTTTGCAGACACATTAACTAGAATAAGGCTGTAATGAAAGACTGGTATGTTCCCGACCTGCAACAGCAGATTTTCTCAGTGAAGGAGGTCAAGCATAAAGAATGTAGGGAAGGGATGTCTCTCTCTCTCGTAAACTCTGAGTCTTTGAAGATCCATTGACTTCATGGGAATCTCCCCATTATGACTTGTATCTCACCACAGGCATTAGTCAAGCATAGCTAGGCTAGGCTATAATGTCTGGTGCATGACACATGAACATGGATTTTAGACATAAATTAAATCCAATGTCACATCTAGCAGAGAAAAAATGCAGTATCTCTATAAACTTCGAACAAATGTGTGTTGATTCTATTAAAGGTATTATGCGCCCCTGAAATGTCAGTGACATTTTCCTTTTCCTTTCATTGACATAAAAAGCATGTCATGAATCATTTCACATCAAGCAAAACATGTTATAGGCAGGCCTACTTGAATCGTGTCATCCGTACAGTACGTAGCCGTTATAGACTCCATGGTGTCAATTAGACGTTCTCTTTGTGGGTGTGGGTGGATGGATGCACGTTCATCTGTGGTTTGCCTGAACAGTTTCCCACGGGCTATGTGCCCTTACAGCTCGATCAGGAAGTCGGAAAACCTATTTCATTTCAGAATGAAGCTACAGTAAGTAGTTTCATCGGTTAACTCGGGCGTAGTAGAAAATTCTGCATTGTGGAGGCATCTCTCGGTCGAGTTAATAATCAGGGAGCATATTATTTAATTTCCCCACAGCCATGAAAACAGCTAACATTTTGAAAGAAACGCACCCGAAAACACTTTCTGTCGTTTTCATGCACAGCTTGTTCACATTAAGGCCTGGTATGTCATGCATTTAGCCTACAATAATCTTCTAAGAATCTGTAGTTTTCTATGGACTCTGCAACTCACATGTCAAAACGAATTCGATGGTTTTCATCCGGAGTGCTGCGAGATGCGTTAGAACAGCAGTACAGGCGGCAACACAAATGGTTAAACGCGGAAAGATCAAAGACGCGGACACATCACAGCAACCCTGATTTGATTATGCGCCAAAACATAATTTATTATAGTGTATTTAACAATGTGCGTTCTGTTTTTAGGCTGAACTTGGCTTTTGTATGTTCCTTCCAATCGAGATTGCATTACTTTTTCCAAGTTTACTCAACCTGTAATCAAATGATGACTCTCATTTTGATATACAGTGGGCTCCAAAATTACTGGCACCCCTGACTGGCAATGCACAAACAATGCTTAAACAAATATAAACAATATAATTATAGAGAGAAACTCAAAATATCAACATGTGAGAAATACTGTACTTTAATAATGTTTCAATGGAACCAAACAAAATAATTGATTGATTTAATTAAAAATCAATGTCCTCCAAATCAAGGTTTCACAATTAATGGCACCCTTAAAGATTATTGTAAATAATATCTACCAAAATTAAACCACAAATTAAATTCCACTTATTCAAGTTGATCTAAGTCTTAATGAACTATATTGAGCCATTACATCATATGCAATATCCCATTGTCATCCAACACCATGAAGAAAACAAAAGAACTAGCAGTTCAAAAGAGACAGATGGTCATAAACCTTCATAAAGCTGGTAATGGCTACAGGAAGATCCACAAACAATTGAGCATACCACTGAGCACTGTCAGGGCAATTATTAGAAAATTCAGAAGATATGGAACAGTTGAAAACCTCACGGGTTGAGGACCCAAATGCATTTTGTTCCCCAGGATAGGGAGGAGGATGGTGAGAAGCAACAAAATCCCCAAGAATCACTGTGAAAGAATTGTAGGCCTTGGTGGAGTCTTGGGGTCACCAGGTTTCAAAACGCACCATCAGACACCACCTCCACATCCACAGGCTCTTTGGAAGAGTTGCGAGATGAAAGCCCCAAGACACAGACGCAAGCGCTTAGAGTTTGTCAAACGTCATTTAAATTATGACTGGAAGAAGGTGCTCTGGTCAGATGAGACCAAAATTGAACATTTTGGTCAGATGTTTGGCATCTCAACAGAGATGCATACAAGGAGAGGCACCTCATACCCACGGTGAAATATGGAGGGGGGGGGTCAGTGATGTTTTGGGGCTGTTTTAATTCCAGAGGTCCAAGGGCACTGGTTAAGATTGATGGCATAATGAATTCTACCAAGTATCAGGCAATTTTGTCTGACAATCTGGTTGCCTCTTTCAGAAGACTGTGACTTGGCCGTAGGTGGACTTTCCAACAAGACAATGACCCAAAACAGACCTCAGGATCCACACAGAAATGGTTCTGTGACAACAAAATCAATGTTCTGCCATGGCCATCTCAGTCGCCAGACCTCAATCCAATGGAAAACCTGTGGGCTGAGTGGAAGAGGGCAGTTGATAAGCGCAAACCCAAGAATGTGAAGGATTTTGAAAGGATCTGCATAGAGGAATGGTCCAACATCCCTCCAAATGTGTTCCTTAACCTTGTCAAACATTACAGGAAAAGACTCCATGCTGTTATCCTTACCAGAGGTGGTTACACTAAGTACTAAATGAGGAGTGACAATAATTATGAAACCTTGATTTTGGTTACATTTATTTTGTATTAAATAATTGAATGATTTTGGTTGGTTCCATTGAAACATTAATAAAGTACAGCATTTCTCACATGTTGGTATTTTGAGTTTCTCTCTATAATGAAATTGTTTATATTTGTTTAAGTATTGTTTGTGCATTGCCAGTCAGGGGTGCCAGTAATTTTGGAGCCCACTGTAATAGGCCGCATACAGGCGCATAACTTGCGGTGGGGGACAGGGGGTTCGTGATCATAATAAATGAAAGGCTTTTAAATAAGAGTGCTTTGACTACTTCTGGAAGTTTGTTTCCACAAAGGCTGTTCCGCAGTGTTTACTATCCAGCAGCAACTTATTTTTTGCTTTATAGTATTTCATCCCATGATCAAAGAGCTCCTCATGGATTAACTATAAACCAATGAAGCGCTCTTCTGCTGTGTCACTATATTGTGAGCGGTATTTCTCAAAATGACTGATAATTGGTAACGGTTATATTAGGTAAAATTATGTGAGTTCAAAGTCAAATTTGGTAGTATTATAAACTTTGAAAGAACTGGTTTCTAGAAGGCTACAGAATTAGAGAAGGGCTGTTTCTCTGAACCTCAAGCAGTAGGCTCAAGCAAGCCTGTTTCATGTACATGTCCCTCAAATACCTCGTACCTCTCTGCACATTGATCTGGTAATGGTACTCCCTGTATAAAGCTCCATTCTTGTGTATCTTAATTTATATCTAATGTGTTACTATTTTTATTACTATATTTAAATGCTGCCTAGTTGGAAAGGGTTCTTAAGCAAGCATTTCATGGAAGAGTCTACACCAGTTGTATTCCGCTCATGTGACACATACAATTTGATTTGATTTTGATTATCTCCCCAGTCAGAGGCAGCATGCCTGTCTCACAGACTCTGACCATCAGCAGCAGCAACCTATCCTCCATATTTATGTTTAGAAAACACATTTGAAGGCCAACATTTTTTTGGGGGAAAGCACTCATTATGTTAATGCAACCTAATAAAGACCCTAAGAAATTGTCCCACCTTAGTTTTCATTGATAGGGATGTCTGTGACATTGCACAGCGGTTCAATGGTTTATTTCTCCTTTATAATATTTTTCAGCAGATGCTGTTCCCCCATGATGAAAGGGGGCCATGACTGAAAGGGTTTAGGAAGCACTGATCTAGCTAATGATTAGCACAAATACAGATGGGCAATCCTATGGTTCAGCCACTATGCTGCATCAGTTGGGCGACAGGTGATCATGCTTATATGTTGTTAGCCTCATTTTTGGAGGGGGAAATGACCTTTTAATGGCCTTACTATCATTTTATTTTCATTAATTTTGGAGTAGAAAAGACACCAGAGCTGTGTTCAGGACAAATGGTTTTAATGCAACGTTCAATTAAAGGGAAACAGTGATGTTCTGAACGACCAGTTGACAAACCGGGAAGGGGTTGGGCTGTGGGGTCAAAATACACCGCTGCCCTTCAAATATGTCACTCATTACTTCAAGCCACACCCTGCCACACCCACCAAACAGAGAAAATGTAGGCTACCTCGAAGTCTACCCCTTAACCCCCAGGGTGTTGACCCTGGAACCAATTGACCTGGACCCCCCTAATACACCATTTAAATTGGATTTGATTTGAAAAAGAAATACATTTGATTTGATTTGATTTGGTATGCAACACAAAGCCCTCGACCGCATAGTGTGTACAAATCATAACAGAGGATATTCAAACTGGAGTAAGGATGGCAAAAAGTGTGTTTGGATTAACTCTTTCATGAATTATTAACATTTTTATATTTCATCAAGTCAGGCACTTGCAGATCAGATCTGAGTGTGTCTGTGTGTGATTGTGTGAGAGAGAGACACAGAGTAATGTGCATGGGACAGAACAGGAGACACGCTACAGCAGTGTTGTAAGATAGGTCTGGACTGTAAGCAGGTGCTACTTTTGTAATGTGTGTGTCATCTTCTGAAACAGGAGCATCATGTGACTATGCGAATGTTTGATGTCACTCTGCTTGCAAGACAACCATAGAAGAGCTGGCTAGAACAGACACAGACAGACTGCAATCCAGGACAGACTACAGCTAGCGAAACTGCGAGAGAAACGGCAACATTCAAAATGAGCTGCAGTTTTAAAGCTAAATCTCTCAGTAAGCTTAAATCGACTACGGATGTTATCCGGTTAAGAGATTTCGTTTTTGAGAGGCGATGATGTGCCCCAGTCTTAGATTTGTCCATTTAAGGATTATTTAACTCATAGAAACATCCTAAAAAATTGAATTATGATTTGAACGTTAATTCCCCTCAAAAAATTGAATTGGGACATCACAAACGTTTGTTCACATCGTGTTCATCATTTTGAGGAGCTGCTCTTGGTGTCTCTTTGGTCTCATTAACATAATCTGTTTCAACAGCAAAAAGATTACCTCCGTAACTTAGATAACACACCTTTCCCAAGGATACAATCACCTAAATCGCATGGCCATCTACAAAATTAGGCCACTCCTCATCTCTACAGGGCACAAACCATTTCTAAACAACCACGATGGTTCAGTATGTAGGTCAGGGGTCAAATCATACAGGCTACTGCACTGTAATATTGACTCATATCCAGAAACAACTGTCAGGACAGTTTCCTGTAGCTCCCAGTACAGTGAGTTTGCTTTACTCCCAATCACAAATGTGCTAATCAGCAATCAAGGTGGAGTGTCAACAACCATCCAAAACACTACATGACATGTAGTAACTTCTCTTTTACACGCACTGTTGTAGTGTTCTCCTTAGATAGCTCCTTGGATGGGTTCCTCATTCCATGGCCATTGACAGTATACCATTTCTAACTCCTCCTGAGAGCAAAGACAATGCTACTGTAACCTCTCTGTATCTTTGTCTCCCCCTCTCTGTCACTTTCTTCTGTGATTATGATGTAGCAGCCAGATAAGCGCTCACTGCTCAAGTAAGTAAACAACATTAGCAGAGTCAGCCAGCCAATCAGAGTGAGCAACACTGAGTCCCCTGTGACATGCAGCCCTGCTGCATGTCTGTGTGCGTTCCCACAGCAACTTGCTGTACAGAGACAGAGGCGCCACTGCTGTAATGCAGTGGAACGAGGTAGACAGATATAAATATAGAGAAAAACAACTGCTTCGGGCATAGATCCTTCTCCTGAGGAGTGGTATGATAAGCAGGGTGTGAGCAAAGTTTGGGGGTAGAATGCAAGACTTTCTTATTGTTAGATGGTGTAATCAACTGATAGCAATTGTTGTTGGGCATAAAATGCTGAAGCCTTCAGACAGGAAGAGTATACTGGAGTATTTTAAAGACACTGACTGATTTACGGACTCATTGAAGTGTTACATAATGAATACTGTAGATTTGAAGTTTCTCTGGAGTGTCTCTCATATGAAAATAGTACACTATTCTATCGTATGCTTTTCCATCTTCATCTACCAGTCTGTCTTCTCCAAATCCCTTTCTTTATCTTATGCCTCGTACTCATTTCATTATAACAAAGCCTCACTGGCCTGGTGCTCACTTCAGAGCGGACACTGTAACTGTTATCATTGTGGATATCGTCTGTGTCATATCTATTCTGCATATTCTGTCCTCATTAGCCTCCTCTCCTGACTCAGCCAGGGTTCATTGGGCTGTTGGTTGGGTGCATAGTTGTGTAAGGTTCTGGTGCTAGAGAGTTATATAACTTTAACAATGCACTGTTAGAAAAAAGGGTTCCATAAGGGTTCCTCGTTGTCTCCATAGGATAACACTTTTTGGTTCCAGGTTGAACACTTTTTGGTTCTATGTAGAACCCTATGTGAAAATGGTTCTACTAGTTTTAACAAGGATACCCATTGAGATCAAGGGAGCCCTGCATTTTACAATTTCACACATTTTATGAATATAAAATACAAGAGAATTCAAAATCAAATTAGAGAAAAAACAGCAACCTTACATATAGAACACAGGAAGTTGGTGGCACCTTAATTGGGGAGGACGGTCTCGTGGTAATGGCTGGTTTCTATTTGTTTGATGCCATTTGCTCCATTCCAGCCATCATTATGAGCCATCCTCCCCTCAGCAGCCTCCACTGATGTAGAACCTTTTTGGCTTCTCCATGGAACCCAAAAGGATTCTTCAAAGGGTTCTCCTATGGGGACAATCCATTGGACAACCCTTTTAGGTTCTAGATAGAACCTTCTGTTCTAAGACTATGATGTTGCACCAGGAGGTTTCACCAGAAGGAATCAAAATATTCTACAGACCGTCATGCCCTTTGACTGTGTGATTGTTGTAAGTACCGTTGCCTTGCTAAAGGAAGTGTTTTGATAAATATATCTGAATGGATCTGAAATCCACCTTAGTAGAGAGAGAGTGTGTGTGAATTTGAGGTAGAGTAAGGACTTCCAGACTCTCAGCACTGTCAGCTTCAAGGTGTGTATTTATGGCCTCCCAGCCAGGTTTACCATGATTCTGTCTGTCTGCTTGTTCCCTATGCTTTGGGGGTGACCTGAAATCTCTCTCTCAGGCTGCATGCAGAGTCTGGTGGCCTTAATTTGGGCCTCGGAATGTCTCTCCCACTGCAGCACGAGCAGGGGAGACGGATCTGCTTTCCCAATTGACAGATGGACGGAGAAAGAGAGATTAGAGAGTGTCTGAGAGATAGGAGAAGAATGAAGCAGGAGACATTTAGATTATGTGTGTGCGTGGTGGGGAGGGTGGGGTGGGGACACCTAGCACCTAGGTTTCCCCGAATACTGTCAACTCACTCTGAAGAATGGGCCTGCTGGTCTGTATCCATATGTTGATGCTTTACACAGAGGGTACTCACCCATTAAACATGGCTCAGTCTGGGTCTGGGTCTTACCTCCATCGGAGTAGGTCTCAGTGCCGTATCCGTCCTGAAGACCGTTGTTCCAGGTCCCCTCGTACTTCCCGCTGGTGCCGGTGCTCTCCCTGAGGCCGTAGCGTCCCTTAAATCCACTTGTCCACTCCCCCTTATACACCCACTTGCCCTTGTTCTCCATTCCAATCCCATGGCGCTTGCCCTGCGCCCAGGTGCCCTGGTAGGTGTTCCCACTGGGCCATGTGTACACCCCCACCACCTCAAAGCCATGGCTCCAGGACCCTGAGTACTCGCCTTGGCCCTTCGGCCCAGTACAGATGCCATGGCCGTGGGCTTTGCCTTCCTCCCACCCCCCACAGTATGACCCCCCATCATCAAAGTTGAACCTGCCCCCAGTGGACATGCATGAAATAGGTTTTGGCAAATCCCCCAAATCTCAAAAAAAGAAAACAAACTAAAAACAGAGATGGAGGTGGGGTTAGTGATGATGATGAGGTGTGGGGGGGGAGGAAGACACCCAAACAAATCCCCCGGGTTGACTTAAAGAGAAAAATAAAAAGAGGAAAAAGCAAAATAGACCCCCAGAGTGTAGGGTCCCTCCTGTCAGGCCAGGGAGGAGCAGCGGGAACCTCTTCAAACCATTATCCTGGAGGTTTGGTTTACTTTCACTCCCGGTCCAATCTCCTACAGCTGCAGCTCACAGAAGGGGGAAGGCCCACGCCAGCCATGCGTCCTCCCTGCCAACACAAACGCAGCAAACTCCTTTTCTTTGGGGGTTAGGTTCAGGCCCCCTCCCTCCACGCAGGGCCCCACTGCCGGCACACTCCCAGATACTTGTGCCTCCTTCTCTCTGGGGCTTTTAGCTTTAACTCTCCCTAGCAGCTGAAGACCACCAGGCTCCACCTAGAAACCTGGGATCCCACACAGCCACTGGCCAGATCCAACAGCATTTACAGCGTTACAGGTCCATCTCTTTTGGCTAGCTCAGCTTGTCGTTTGTACTCAACCCAGCCAACATGCTCCTGCCACACAGTGCAACACAGAAATAGAGAGAGAGAAAGAAAAAAGAGGGATTCAGCTTGGTTCTCTCCTGATGCCTCTGCTAGTGAACAGCAATGCAGTCTATTCCCATATGCGCACACACATATGCACACTCTCACCGACAGCAAGTGCGCACACGGACCATGAAAATAAACAAGTGATCTGATTATTTTCCTCCTCTCCTTTCCCTTTCCCTCTCTCTTTTTTAATCCACGTCCTTAAGTGGATTAGCGATACTGATGCTTTTATTCTTGCTCCCTTGCCGGTGAGAAATCCAGATTTATTTCTCCTTTTCCTTTGATTCAATACATCATGCTCTTTTATGTATCACAGCCTGCATTCTGTTGTCATCTCATTTCCCCCTTTCTCCTTATGGTTGGGTCTCTCTCTCTCTCTCTCTCTCTCTCTCTCTCTCGCTCTCTCTCTCTCTTCGGTGTCTCTCAAATCTCCTCATTAGAGGAGGACTGTTCCAACTAGCCAACACCCCCTCCCCCTCACATGCGTGCTCCTGTTTTTAAAGAGACAGAGGCAGCATAAGATCCAAGCCTCTCTCTCCTCTCTCTTTTGCTGCCCTGAAGAGCAGAGATTGCATGCTCCTGTTTTTAAAGAGACAGAGGCAGCATAAGATCCAAGCCTCTGTCTCCTCTCTCTTTTGCTGCCCTGAAGAGTAAAGATGTTTTTTATTTGCTTTCTTAAGCCTTTAGCTCCTTTGACCTCTCCATCTCTGGTCTGTGAATAAAAACATGATTCATCAACATGTACGCAAATTATAAGGTAATAGATAGAGACGGCTAAATCTGTTTATACGATAGTTTATTAGACAGCATTCGTACTTGTGGTAAGATTGTATTCACCACAATTCTGTTTCATTGTGAGATTCGGGGACTACAGGAAATGGACGGCTGAGCATGCCCCCATCCACATCGAAGGGGCTGTAGTGGAGCAGGTCCAGAGCTTCAAGTTCCTTGGTGTCCACATCAGTAAGAAATGAACATGGTCCACACCACTACTGCCATTCATATCTCACTCACCCAGCTCAATGTAACATCGATAGGTTTAGGCTACTACATGATACTAACATTTTCCCTATACCCATCATGAGGTTGCTACAACCTAGCCTACGAATTAAAGTTTATAACGTAAGTGCACAGGTCGAGAGAAATTTGAGTAGTCAATGAGACAGACATTCAATACCGCCTTTCACACTCTTGCCTGCATCTAGCTGATTTAGGGTGTAATCATTAGTTCTGCAGTTGCAAAGAAGAGTTTCTACTGGACAAATTCAGGTATGTATATCACCGTTTCGTTCATTTTGCTTCCGTTTATGAAACGGTTTTCAACAGAATCGGCAGAATGAATACACCCCTGATCACATGCAAACACAGTTCACTTTCATAGCAGCTGCATAACAGCATTATCCCTTTGTTTGTTGCATTCCGTCTCGCATCTATGCACTCTCCTCCTCTCACCTTTTTGGGAACTCCTTAGACTCATCACATATGCTGCTGCTACTGCTTATTATATATCCTGTTGCCTAGTCATTTTACCCTTGCCTATATGTACATACTGTACCTACTGTATCTACCTAAATTACCTCATACCCCTGCACATCGACTCAGTACTTGTACCCCATGTATGGGGCGGCAGGTAGCCTAGTGGTTAGAGTGTTGGACCAGTAACCGAAAGGTTGCAAGATCGAATCCCCGAGCTGACAAGGTAAAAATCTGTTCTGTCCCTGAACAAGGCAATTGGTTTTTAACTGACTTGCCTAGTTAAATAAAGGTTAAATATATATATAGCCAAGTTATCATTACTCATAGTAGCCCTCACCTGTCATCATGAATTTCTTTGAGAGACTAGTCAAGGATCATATCACCTCCACCTTACCTGCCAGCCTAGAACCACTTCAATTTGCTTATCGCCCCAATAGATCCACAGACAATGTAATTGCCTGCACACTGCCCTGTCCCATCTAGGCAAGAGGCATACCTATGTAAGAAGGCTGTTCATTCAACAACATAGTACCCTCCAAGCTCATCATCAAGCTCGCGGCCCTGGGTCTGAACCCTGCCCTGTGCAACTGGGTACTGGACTTCCTGATGGGTCACCCTCAGGTGGTTAAGGTAGGAAACAACAACCCTTTGCTGATCCTCAACACAGGGGCCCCACAAGGGTGCGTGCTCAGCCCCTCCTGTACTCCCTCGTCACCTATGACTGCGTGGCCAAACAACTAGCCACTTTAATAATGTCTCCGTATCTTGCATTACTCATCTCATATGTATAAACTGCACTCTATACTATTCTACGGTATCTTAGTCACTTTAATTGTGTGTAAATATTGCATCACACATCTCTTTAATTGTGTGTAAATATTGCATCACACATCTCATATGTATATACTGTATTCTATACTATGCCACTGTATCTTAGTCCAATGCTGCTCTGACATATATGTATATATATTCTTAATCCATTCCTTACTTAGATTTATGTGTATTTTGGAGATATGTTGCGAAACTGTTAGATATCTACTGTATCTTGCCTATGCCGCTCTGTACCATCACTCATTCATATATCTTTATGTACATATTCTTTATCCCCTTACACTTGTGTGTATAAGACAGTAGTTTTGGAATTGTTAGTTAGATTACTTGTTGATTATTACTGCATTGTCGGGACTAAGAAGCACAAGCATTTCGCTACACTCGCATTAACATCTGCTAACCATGTGTATGTGACAAATAAAATTTGATTTGATTTTGATATTACTGCGCTGTCGGCGCTAGAAGCACAAGCATTTTGCTGCTGTTAGGTATGTGTAACTGGCTGTAAGGAAGTCGGGCACAGGAGAGCAGAAGTTGGGTAGCCGAAGGAGCCTTTTTACTAAGAACACTAAACACAATATGGGTTGACATAACCCAGAGCAAACCAGTCTAGCGTGCACATACACGAAACAACAAACAATTCCACACACAGACATGGGGGGGAGGGAACAGAGGGTTATATACACGTCTAATAATGAGGGAATTAAAAGCAGGTGTGTAGCAAAACAAGACAAGACAAATGGAAAAATGAAAGGTGGATCGGCGATGGCTAGAAAGCCGGTGACGTCGACCGAACACCGCCCAAACAAGGAGAGGAACCGACTTCGGCGGAAGTCGTGACAGCTACAACCCGCAATAACATTTGCTAAACACTGGTTTGTGACCAATTCCATTTTGATTTGATTTATTCCTTGCGTCATTATCTTTCTATTATTTCTGTTGTTCTTCTCTCTGCATTGTTGGGAAGGGCCCGTAAGCACTTCACTGTTACTCTACCTGTTGTTCTTCTCTCTGCATTGTTGGGAAGGGCCCGAACACAGAGCTGGCCCTTCATCAAACCACACGTACAAGACATACTTCATACCGGCAGAGAGAGCACAAATAATCAACACAAACAAATGTACCTACATGAAACTAAGACTAACCACCACACCATAACAGATTTATCATGTGTGATCACGCTGTGGCCAAAGTAAGTGGGACCTTTAAACAGGTTAAATTCACAAGGCCAGTTCACCAGGATGCGTTAGAGCATGCTGACCAGCTGACAAGTGTCTTCACTGACATTTCCAACATCTTCCTGACTCAGTCTGTATACCTACAATTACAAGCAGACCACCATAGTCCCTGAGCCATAGTCCCATAGTTCACTGTTACTCTACCTGTTGTTCTTCTCTGCATTGTTGGGAAGGGCTCTACTGTTACTCTACCTGTTGTTCTTCTCTCTGCATTGTTGGGAAGGGCCCGTAAGCACTTCACTGTTACTCTACCTGTTGTTCTTCTCTCTGCATTGTTGGGAAGGGCCCGTAAGCACTTCACTGTTACTCTACCTGTTGTTCTTCTCTCTGCATTGTTGGGAAGGGCCCGTAAGCACTTCACTGTTACTCTACCTGTTGTTCTACTCTCTGCATTGTTGGGAAGGGCCCGTGTTCACTGTTACTCTACCTGTTGTTCTTCCTCTGCATTGTTGGGAAGGGCCCGTAAGCACTTCACTGTTACTCTACCTGTTGTTCTTCTCTCTGCATTGTTGGGAAGGGCCCGTAAGCACTTCACTGTTACTCTACCTGTTGTTTACGAAGCGTGTGACAAGTAAAAATGTATGTGTATCACCTTCAGTAAACCCACATAGTACTAATAATATATGGACATTGGTTTGATATGACATCAGATGAATAACATTGACATACGATACTTAAATGAGAAAACAGTTCTTCGTAAATCCCCATTTTGAACCTACGTTTAATGTCAGGACATGATGTATTAACATCCAAAGTTGGGACTTCTCTGTGACACAGTGAAGGAGAATTGCTTTACACATTGTCCTCCTTTAGTCTCTCTTTAGTTGCGCCCAGTGTTTGGCTGACTCCGCCCTCCCGGTTATCCAATCGCCATGTCTCTCCCTATCACACACTCAGCTGGCATGTTGGCGATGTGTTTATCCAGTCAATTACCTGGGATGAGATCAGACTGAGCTGAGCTGGGAATAAATAGACTGAGAGGACTGACACCCCCCCCCCCACCACATTGCGAGCAAAACATTTCAGCAACCCCCCTTGACAGCAGAGAGAATTTTTACAATTTGTGCAATTCTACACATTTTGCCATGGGGCGTAGAGAAAATGTTGCAGTTTAAAGCAAGTTTGCATCACTTCTACATATTCTGCCATGAGAGAAGATTTTTCTATTTTATAACACATTTTATGCAATTCTGCTTATTTTGGAGTGGAGAGGAAAATTATCTGTTTTACAGCAAATTTCACGCAATTTTACACATTTTGCCATAGGGTGGTGAAATGTTTGCAGTTTATAATGTGATATCTGACTGAGACTGACCAACAAAATCAACAGGCGCCCTCCGGCCGGTAATTCGACCATGATTACTAAATTTAGATAGCTGGCCGCTAGACTAATTTACCAATCTAAAAATCTTTGCTGACATGGTCTAATTGAAATTGCACCTTGTGTATTCTACACTCTTACAAAAAATTGTTTCATAAGGGTTGTTCTGCTGTCCCCATAGGAAAGGGTTCTACATGGAACCAAAAAGGGTTCTTCAAATGTTTCTCCTATGGGGACAGCCAAAGAACCCTTTTAGGTTCAAGATAGCACTTTTTTTCTAAAAGTGTACTATTCTAACTTGCAGCTGTAAGTTGAGAGCCCAACTGAGTAAAAAAAACAAGTATATACAGCATATATACAAAAGTATGTAAACACGCCTTCAAATGAGTGGATTCTGCTATTTCAGCCACACCGTTTGCTGACAGGTGTATAAAAATCGAGCACCCAGCCATGTAATCTCCATAAACAAACATTGTAAGTAGAATGACCTTACTGAAGAGCTCAGTGACTTTCAATGTGGCAATGGCATAGGATGCCACCTTTCCAACTAGTCAGTTCATCAAATTTCTGCCCTGCTAGAGCTGCCCCAGTCGTCTCTCTCTCTCTCTCTCTCTCTCTCTCTCTCTCTCTCTCTCTCTCTCTCTCTCTCTCTCTCTCTCTCTCTCTCTATATATATATATATATATATATATATATATACAGTAGGTGTGAAAAAATGCTGTAAAGTAAGAATGCTTTCAAAAATAGACATGTTAATTGTTTGTATTTATCAATTAACAAAATGTAAAGTGAGTTAACAGAAGAAAAATCTACATCAAATCCATATTTGGTGTGACCACCTTTTGCCTTCAAAACAGCATCAATTCTTCTAGGTACACTTGCACACAGTTTTTGAAGGAACTCGGCAGGTGGGTTGGACCAAACATCTTGGAGAACTAACCACAGTTCAACTGTGGATTTAGGCAGCCTCCGATGCTTACCCCTCTTCATGTAATCCCAGACAGACTTGATGATGTTGAGATCAGGGCTCTGTGGGGGCCATACCATCACCTCCAGGACTCCTTGTTCTTCTTTACGCTGAAGATAGTTCTTAATAACTTTCGTTGTATGTTTTGGGGTCGTTGTCATGCTGCAGAATACATTTGGGGCCAGTCAGATGACTCCCTGATTGTATTGCATGATGGATAAGTATCTGCCTGTACTTTTCAGCATTGAGGAGACCATTAATTCTGACCAAATCCCCCACTCCTTTTGCAGAAATTAAGCCCCAAACTTGCAAGGAACCTCCACCATGCTTCACTGTTGCCTGCAGACACTCATTTGTGTACCGCGCTTCAGCAAACAAACTGCCTTCTGCTACAGCCAAATATTTCAAATTGTGACTCATCAGTCCAGACCACCTGCTGCCATTTTTCTGCACCCCAGTTCTTGTGTTTTCGTGCATAGTTGAGTCGCTTGGCCTTGTTTCCACGTCGGAGGTATGGTTTTTTGGCCGCAAGTCTTCCATGAAGGCCACTTTTGACCAGACTTCTCTGGACAGTAGATGGGTGTACCAGGGTCCCACTGTTTTCTGCCAATTCTGAGCTGATGGCACTGCTGGACATCTTCCGATTGTGAAGGGAAGTAAGCATGATGTGTCTTTCATCTGCTGCAGTAAGTTTCCTTGGCCAAACACTGCGACTACGCTCCTCAACGTTGCCCGTTTCTTTGTGTTTCTCAAAAGAGCTTGGACAGCACGTCTGGAAACCTGTTTGCCTTGACATTTCTACCTGGGAGAGACCTTGCTGATGCAGTACAACTACCTTGCATCTTGTTGCTGTGCTCAGTCTTGCCATGGTGTGTGACTTTTGACAGTAAACTGTCTTTAGAAACCTCACCTTGTTAGCTGAGTTTGGCTGATCCTCACCCAGTTGTATTCCTCCTTCACAGCTGTTTCTGCTTCAGTTAATGGTTGTGTTTCAACCTACATATTGAATTGATGATCATTAGCACCTGTTTGGTATAATTGTTTAATCATACACCTGACTATATGCCTACAAAATCCCTGACTTTCTACAAGTGTACCTACAAGAATTGATGCTGTTTTGAAGGCAAAGGGATCTCACACCAAATATGGATTTGATTTTTCTTCTGTTCACTCGCTTTGCATTTAGTTAAATATAATCTATTAACACATCTATTTTTGAAACTGCATAAAACTTTTGCACATTACTGTATGTATATATGTCAAGAGTGTGCAAAGCTGTCATCAAGGCAAAGGGTGACTACTTTGAAGAATCTCAAATATAAAATATATTTTGATTTGTTTAAAAATTGGTTACTACATGATTCCATATAAAGGGGCTCCTGAGTGGCGCAGTGGTCTACGGCACTGCATCACTACAGGCCCTGGTTCAATCCTGGGCTGTAACGCAACTGGCCATGATTGGAAGGGAAAGGGGATACCTAGTCAGTTGTACAACTGAATGCCTTCAACTGAAATGTGTCTTCCTCATTTAATGCAAGCCCTCTGAATCAGAGTAAGGACAGATGCTGAGAGACGATAAGCAAGTACAGGGAGTGAACATTTAATAAATAACGGACATGAAACAAAACATTGACAGCGTCTGGACAGGAGAAACAAAATGACATTAACGCTGACACGGGGATCAAACTGAGGAACAGAAAGATAGAGGGGGCAATAAACAAAGTGCTCTACAGATGGTCATACTATCAACAAACTGTCAATAAGCAACTGCTTCTTACAGTTACGTTTAGGTTTAGAATAAGTGTAAGGGGTAAGGGTAGATATCATCTCAAAATGGCTTCTAGGGCTCATGGGAGTCCTTATGTCCCAACATATTTGTCCTTGGATCCCTGAAACACAAATACACTCAAGTTACAATCCAGCACTCAGAGTTATTGTCACATACTTTCTGCTGTGCAGTATGCCAAATCGGGTCAACAGATCTCAAATGTGTGTGTGTGTGCCTGCCATGGGGCTGTGAAGGAATTTGAGTGATTTGTCAAAAGCATACAATACAACTTTATTAATACGCAAGGGGATCCCGAAGGGGCAAAAGCATGACGCGCCTATGAGTAAGCTGAGGCCCAGGTGGCCACACAGCTGATAGCTACTCTCAATGACAGTCACCATCCTTGTCAGAGAAAACAGGTCACGATGATTCATTTGCATCATCATCATCATCATCATCATCATCATCACCAAACATTATATAATGGATCCTCTCTGAAACGCATCTGTGGAACTTTACAAAAACATTCAACGGCAAAGAAGGGTTTTCCTATGTTGTCAAGTGAAATAACAGCAAGGAGAGATAGACCAGCATTAAACAGAAACCTACGCTCTTGACCTTCCATCTGTTTAAAAGGATCATCAAGTTCACATCTTAGTTGTAACCACCCCTAAAAATACATCTAGATTTGTGAATGTGTGTTGGAATTTTGATACTAAAGGCTTGGCAGCAGAACAGAAGTAGCATGATCGATCAGGGAAGATGGGTAATGCTGCTCTATCTACTGGTCATTAGAGTGCATTGACATGTGACCTCTGGTATTGTTAACACAGTCACAACTTACACTTCTCACATACCATTACAGTTATGCAAACATTTTACTTTTGGAGGCCTACTTTTTCCATCGGGGTACACCAAATAAAAATGTGATTCACATTTAAAAACACATTTTCAAACAGTTCATTTATATTTTCCAACGGGGCTATACAATTGGGTGAGGTTTTTTCTCACGTGAGTAGCCTTGATTCAGTGCCAAAAATAAAATGAAACCGTCTAGTCTTCAGCGAAATAACAACACAATGTCAAATACAGGTAGCATAGCCAAATAATTAACATCCAATCATATTAACCATTGCTCTCTCGTGGGAATTCCACTAAGGTCCGTATGCAGCCAAAGTAGCTGCTGCTCATTCCGTTTGTCATGTTGGCATAAAGGGATCGGGAGACAGGTGCAGGAATGCGTAATATGGTTTTTTATTTACCCAAATTACAGCATGCCATGTAAAGGCAAGGGGATGAAGACCAACCAAACATGTATACAAAACACAGGGTTGAAACCCAAACAAAAAAGCGAGGAGTACCTTGAATACATACACCAGGGTGAGACCCGTAACACACACACACATAATGATAGCACACGGGACGAGACCCGTAATCATCTGCGCAATACAAGCAGCACGAAGGTCAAAACAAGCACAGGTACTCACACAACCAACGGACATTGGAGCACTAACCGACAGCCCAATGGTGAACCAAAGAGAACATTTATACAATTACAATCAGGGAAATGGGGACCAAGTGTGCGTAATGAAATTTTCTGAGGGATTTGCTCGAAAATTGATAAATGGTTAAAAAAAGTAAGAGACACTACCAGCAGTACTACACCTGCACCTGACGATGACACACGTTGGTGGTGCTTCCACGACCACATCCAATGCTAGTAATTGTACATTTGTTGTTAGCCCAGTTAGCATAGACACTGACAGTTGTGAATCTGATGCAGCCGAAGAGCTACTACCCCCTTACCTGGGAAAGCACCGAACAACAGACAGGGACTTGGACCATCGAAGAGGCGCAAATATGATGAGAACTACATTGATTTGGGGTTCACTTAAATTGGGTGTAGTGCCTTTCCTCAGCCACAGTGTGTTATAAGTGCAAAAGCACCTTACAATATCTCACAACTCAAAGAAACCTTCACTCTTGTGCAGACATTTCGAAACAAAATATGCCAATTTGAAAAATTGTTTTTTTGGGGCGATAATTAAGAGTAGTAAGACATGTATTAAAGCAACATATACCATTAATAATAAGGGGCCAGAAGAGTCTTACACGGCGAGCTACCGAGTGGCTAGGACAGGCAAGCCCCATACTACTGTGGAGGACTTAATTCTTCCTGCTGCTGCGGATATGGCTGGGACAATGCTGGGGGAAAGGCCAACAAAAACTATACAGACACTGCCTTCATCAAACAACACTGTTTCACGATGCATCAGTGACACGGCAGGAGATGTTTTGAAACAATTACTGCTTTGCACACAAGCCAGTGATTTATATGTGTTTGTTTTACTCATGGCTTTAGCACACTCTGCCAACCCGGATGTCCTTGCTGTGTCTGAATCCTGGCTTAGGAAGGCCACCAAAAATTTGGAGATTTCCATACATGACCATCTGATCATTTATCACTCCAGTGTTAATCTGCTAAATTGTAATTATTCGCCGACCTCCTCATGTCTTTTGCACACAATGTATATAGACTCTTTTTTTCTATTTTTTTTCTACTGTGTTATTGACTTGTTAATTGTTTACTCCATGTGTAACTCTGTGTTGTTGTCTGTTCACACTGCTTTGCTTTATCTTGGCCAGGTCCCAATTGTAAATGAGAACTTGCTCTCAACTAGCCTACCTGGTTAAATAAAGGTGAAAAAAAACGTGTTACAGCTGGATGAGTCAACAGACGTGGTGGGCCTGGAACAGCTCCTGGTATATGTCCGTTACGTTTACGGGGGTCAATTAGGGAAGACATCCTCTTCTGCAAACCATTGGAAATCAGGACAACAAGAGAGGATCTTTTTTAAGTACTGGACAGCTTTGTGACATCATATGGACTTTGTTGGTCAAGATGTGTTGCTATCTGTACTGATAGTACAAAAACCATGAGTGGTAACATGCGTGCAAGGAGTTACTCCCGACACCATTTGGGTACACTGCAGCATCCACCGAGAAGCTCTTGCTGCCAAAGGAATGCCTGGCAGCTTGAAAGTCGTTTTGGACACTACAGTAAAAATGGTTAACTTTGTTCGAGCAAGCCCTGTGAACTCTCGTGTATTTTCTGCACTATGCAATGATATGTGCAGCGAAAATGTTACGCTTTTACAACCTACAGAAGTGCGCTGGTTATCAAGGGGCAAAGTATTGACACGTTTTTTAAATTGAGAGACGAGCTTAAATTTTTATTTACTTAAAGAAAACTTTCTTTACTTACATTAACAAGGACAACACACTGGTCTTTCCATCAATGTATGATTTATTGTGTGCAAATGAACTCAAGCTTATGTACAATGTCAAATGTGATATAGCGAAGCACCTGAGTGAGTTGGGTGCACAATTATGCAAGTACTTTCCCAAAACGGATGACACAAACAACTGTATTCGTTATCCCTTTCATGCCCTGCCTCCAGTCCACTTACCGATATCTGAACAAGCGAGCCTCATCGAAATTACAACAAGCGGTTCTGTGAAAATTGAATTTAATCAGAATCCACTGCCACATTTCTGGATTGGGCTGTTCTCAGAGTATCCTGCCTTCGCAAATCGCGCTGTTAAGACACTGATGCCCTTTGCAACCACGTACCAATGTGAGAGTGGATTCTCGGCCCTCACTAGCATGAAAACCAAATACAGGCACAGACTGTGTGTAGAAAATGATTTAAGACGGAGACTCTCTCCAATACAACCAAACATTACAGAGTTATATGCATCCTTTCAAGCATACCCTTCTCATTAACCTGTGGTGAGTTATTCACAATTGTAGATGAACAAATATTGTTTTATATGTAAGATGGCTAACTAAAGAGAAAAATTATTGATTATTATAATATTATTATTTGTGCCCTGGTCCTAGAAGAGCTCTTTGTCACTTCCCACGAGCCGGGTTGGGAAAAAAAACTCACACTCATTCTTATGTTTAATAAATGTATTGTATAGTGTGTGTGTGGCAGGCTTACAATGATGGCAATAAACAACATTTGAGCATGCGCTGACCCTGGTGCAATAGAGGGTATGCAGCTGGAGATTGAATGTTTGAAGGGGTATGGGACTATAAATAGTTTGGGAACCACTGCTCTACAGGGTCGCTGGGTCACCTGCGGGGCGGGTGAGCTGACGTAGGCTCATGCGATTAGCATGAGGTTGTAAGTAACAAGAACATTCCCCAGGACATAAACATATCTGATATTGTCAAAAAGCTTAAATTATTGTTACTCTAACTGCACTGTCCAATTTACAGTAGCTATTACAGTGAAATAATATCATGCTATTGTTTGAGGAGAGTGCACAGTTATGAACTTGGAAAGTTATTAATAAACCAATTAGGCACATTTGGGCAGTCTTGGTACAAAATTTTGAACAGTGGTTCATTGGAGCGGTCTCAAACATTGCACATACACTGCCTGCCATCTAGTGGCCAAAATCTCAATGCGGCCTTTCTTTTGCATTTCAAATATGATGGTACAATTTTAATCGTTTGTATTATCTTTAACCAGATCTAATGTGTTATATTTTCCTAATTTAACATTTCCACAAACGTCAAAGTGTTTCCTTTCAAATGGTATGAAGAATATTCATATCCTTGCTTCAGGTCCTGAGCTACAGGCTAGATTTGGGTATGTCATTTTAAGCAACATTTAAAAAAAAGGTTAGATCCTTAAAAGAGGTTTTAACCAGAGAGTGTGTGTGTGTGTGCTGCCAAATCAGGCTATTGGTACTACAGTGCATCAAAGCATGAACTAATGTGGACATCTACTGGTTATTTATGGGAAGTGCAAGGTCATGTAGAAGAGGTAAAAAGGCCTTACAACAAGCTCAGAAAACTTGAAATTCTCATTAGGTGAAATTCAAGATTACCATATGCAAATAGCACTCAATGTTTATGATTACCAGCCTGTATGAGGTTGCAGGTTAGGGTTTTTCGTTTTGAATCTTGTTCCGGAGGCTCTGCAGAGTGGTCACTAGCTGGCACATGCACAAAGTCCTCAAATCTGATTTTAAATAGAACCATAACCTTAACCACACTGTTAACCCTAACCTTAACCACAATGCTAACCCTAATGCCTTATCCTAACCTTAAATTAAGACCAAAAAGCACATTTTAGTATAAAAGATCGGCAATTTAGACTTTGCAGCTGGCCTAATTAAGGGGAAATCGCACCCAACTGGGCACAGACTGGACACAGAAAGTTCAAATCAAATTGTATAGGTTGCATACACATATTTTGCAGATGTTATCACAGTTGTCGCGAAATGCTTATGTTCCGAGCTCCAACAGTGCAGTAATAACAATACACGCGAATCCCAAAAATAAAAAGTAGGCTAAGGAATTAAGAAATATATAAATATTAAAGCAAGCAATGTCAGACTCCTGAATATAAAGATACAGTGCATTCTGAAGGTATTCAGACCCTTTCCCTTTTTCCACATTTGGTTATTTTACAGCCTTACTTAAATACATGTTTTCCTCATCAATCTACACACAATATACCATAATGACAAAGCAAAAACAAGTTTTTAGAAATGTTTGCAAATGTTTGTTTAAAAAAAAACATAAATAATTTATTTATATAAGTATTCAGACCCTTTGCTATGAGACTCGAAATTGAGCTCAGGTGCATCCTGTTTCCATTGATCATCCTTGAGATGTTTCTACAACTTGATTGGAGTCCACCTGTGTTAAATTCAATTGATCAGACATGATTTGGAAAGGCACACACACCTGTCTATATAAGGCCCCACAGTTGACAGTGCATGTAAGAGCAAAAACCAAGGAATTATCCGTAGAGCTCAGAGACAGGATTGTGTCGAGGCACAGATCTGGGGAATGGTACCAAAACATTTCTGCAGCATTGAAGATCCCCCAAGAACACAGTGCCCTCCATTAAATGGAAGAAGTTTGGAACCACCAAAACTCCTTCTAGAGCTGGCCGGCCGGCCGAACTGAGCAATCGGGGGAGAAGGGCCTTGGTCAGGGAGGTGAACAAGAACCCAATGGTCGCTCGAGAGTTCTTCTGTTGAGATGGGTGAACCTGCCAGAAGGACAACCATCTCTGCAGCACTCCACCAATCAGGCCTTTATGGTAGAGTGGCCAGACGGAAGCCACTCCTCAGTAAAATTAACATGACAGCCCCTTTGGAAATTCATGTGACAGCCCCCATGGAGTTTGCCAGAAGGCACCTAAAGGACTCTCAGACCTTGAGAAACAATATTCTCTGGTCTGATGAAACCAAGATTGAACTCTTTGGCCTGAATGCTAAAGGTCACGTCTGGCGGAAACCTGGCACCATCCCTATGGTGAAATCATGGTGGTGGCAGCATCATGCTGTGGGGTTGTTTTTCAGCGGCAGGGACTGGGAGACTAGTCAGGATCGAGGGAAAGATGAACAATGCAAAGTACAGAGAGATCCTTTATGAAAACCTGCTCCAGAGCACTCAGGACCTCAGACTGGGGCAAAGGTTCACCTTCCAACAGGACAACAACCCTAAGCACACAGCCATGACAACGCAGTAGTTGCTTCGGGACAAGTCTTGGAATGTCCTTGAGTGGCTCAGCCAGAGCCCGGACTTGAACCCGATCGAACATCTTTGGAGAGACTTGAAAATAGCTGTGCAGCGACGCTCCTCATCCAACTTGACAAAGTGTGAGAGGATCTGCAGAGAAGAATGGGAGAAACTACCCAAATACAGGTCTGCCAATCTTGTAGGTTCATACCCAAAAATACTTGAGGCTGCCAAAGGTGCTTCAACAAAGTACTGAGTAAAGAGTCTGAATACTTATGTAAATGTGATATTTCTGTTTAAAAAAAATACATTTTACATTCATACATTTATACATTTATACCAATATTTGTTTGTCATTATGGGGTATTGTGTGTAGATTAATGAGAAAATGAGAAAAACTATTTCATCCATTTTGGAATAAGGCTTTAATGTAACAAAATGTGGAAAAATTCAAGAGGTCTGAATACTTTCCAAATGCACTTTTTATGTATATGATGGTGTGTATATACATGGACAGTACATGAATAGAAAATGTCTGTACAGCAGTAGATATATATAGGATCTTTTCTAGGATACAGTATATAGGATACAGTATATACGTATGAAGTGGGCAAAACAGTAAGTAAACATTATTAAAGTGTTCAATGACTATGCAAATATGGTAGTAGTTTCTAAGGTGCAGGGTTGAGTACCGGGTTGAAGCTGGATAGTGGTATCTATTTAACAGTCTGATTGCCTGGAGATGGAAGCTGTTTTTTAGTCTCTCAGTCCCAGCTTTGATGCACCTGTAGTGTCAACTGTTCCACTTCTAGTTTTGATTTACATTGTGTTGAGTTTTCAATAATTGTGAGTTTGAAGTAAAATCAACAAAACATTTCACAATGCCATTGGAAAGTTAGGTGAAAAAAAGACAAAATGCCCTTACAATGCCCTTACAATGATGACTGGTGTAAATCCAACTAGTTTTCAATGTTGATTTAACATCATCATATTGATTTTTTGGAGGTTAAAATGACGTGGAAACAATGTTGATTCAATCAGTTTTTTTCCAGTGGGTCAGTCCTGCCTCCAGGACAGGACTCATGAGAATAAATCTACTATGAGGTCAAGGAAAGAAATTCCATTAGAGAATACTCAAACATCAAACAAGTGCATCTTTCAACAATATATGAATGCAATACACATATTAAAAACATGTTTGCAATAATATATACTATTAATACAAAAGTATGTGGACATCCCTTCAAATGAGGGATTCTGCTATTTCAGCCAAACCCGTTGCTGACAGGTGTACAAAATCGAGCTCACAGCCATGCAATCTCCATAGACAAACGTTGGCAAACAAATGGCCTTAATGAAGACGCACCACTGTCATAGGATACCACCTTTCCAAGTAGTCAGTTCGTCAAATTTCTGCCGTGTGAGAGCTTCCGCGGTCAACTGTAAGTGCTGTTATTGTGAAGTGAAAACGTCTAGGAGCAACAATGGTTTTGCCGCGAAGTAGTAGGCTACACAACCTCACAGATTGAAACCGCTGAGTGCTGAAATGTGTAGCGCATAGAAATAATTTGTCCTTGGTTGCAACACTCACTACCGAGTTCAAACTGCCTCTGGAAGCAACCTCAGCACAAGAACTTAATGAAATGGGTTTTCATGGCAGAGCAGCTGCACACAAGCCTAAGATCACCACGAGCAATGCCAGGCATTAGCTGGAGTGGTGTAAGCTCACCGCCATTGGACTCTGGAGCAGTGGAAATGCGTTCTCTTGAGTGATGAATCACGCTTAACCATCTGGCAATCCCACTGACGAATCTGGGTTTGGCGGATGCAAGGAGAACGCTACCTGCCCCGATGCATATTGCCAACTGTAAAGTTTGGTGGAGGAGGAATAATGGTCTGGGGCTGTTTTTATGGTTTGGGCTAGGCCCCTTAGTTCCAGTGAAGGGAAATCTTAATGCTACATCATACAATGACATACTAGACGACTGTGTGCTTCCAACTTCGTGACAGCAGTTTGGGGAAAGCGAGGTTCATACAGAAATTGTTTGTCGAGATCAGTGTGGAAGAACTAGACTAGCCTGCACAGAGCCTTGACCTCAACCCCATCGAACACCTTTGGGATGAATTGGAACGCCGACTGCGAACCAGGCCTAATCGCCCAACATCAGTGCCCGACCTCAATAATGCTCTTGTGGCTGAATGGAAGCAAGTCCCCACAGCAATGTTCCATCATGTAGTGCAGGTGTTTCCAAACTGGGGTACCCCCAGAGGCATGCACAATGCTGTTGGGGGTATGCCAAATAGAAATGTGATTCACATTTAAAAATATTTTTCTTTTTACATTAAAAAAAATGCACACATGTTTTTTCACATTTTCAAACAGTACATTTATATCGCGGACATTTCAAAACTAAAAATTACTATTTGAAAAAATATGCCACAGGAGTTTTTGGAGCGAGAAAAAAGTAACTTTCGAGTAGTAAGACATGTATAAAAGCAACAGATACCATTAATAAGAAGGGTCTAGAAGCATCTTATGTGATGAGCTACCAAGTGGCTAGGACAGTCAAGTCCCATACTATTGTGGAGGACTTAATTCTTCCTGCTGCTGAGGATATGGCTGGGACAATGCTGGGGGAAAAGGCAAAAAAAACTATAGACAATATCTTCATCAAACAACACTGTTTCGACCTCCCGGGTGGCGCAGTGGTTAAGGGCGCCAGCTGTGCCATCAGAGACTCTGGGTTCGCTCCCAGGCTCTGTCGTAACCGGCCGCGACCGGGAGGTCCGTGGGGCGACGCACAATTGGCCTAGCATCGTCCGGGTTAGGGAGGGCTTGGTCGGTAGGGATGTCCTTGTCTCATCATGCACCAGCGACTCCTGTGGCGGGACAGGCGCAGTGCACGCTAACCAAGGTTGCCAGGTACACAGTGTTTCCTCCGGCACATTGGTGCGGCTGGCTTCCGGGTTGGATGTGCGCTGTGTTAAGAAGCAGTGCGGCTGGTTGGGTTGTGTATCGGAGGACGCATGACTTTCAACCTTTGTCTCTCCCGAGCCCGTACGGGAGTTGTAGTGATGAGACAAGATAGTAGCGACTACAACAATTGGATACCACGAAATTGGGGATAAAAAGGGGTATAAAGAACACAACAACACTGTTTCATGACTCCTCAGTGACATGGCAGGAGATGTTTTGAAACAATTACTGCTTTGCATAGCAAATTATATGCGTTACAGCTGGATGAGTCAACAGACGTGGAGGGGTCTGGCACAGGACAAATCAGGACAACATGAGAGGATATTTAAAAAATACTGATGGAGCAAAAGCTTGCTTCTCTTGCTGCCAAGGGAATGCCTGACAGATTGAAAGACATTTTGGACACTACAGTGAAAATGGTTAACTTTGTCAAGCAATGCCCTGTGAACTCTCGGTGCACAATTACGCAGGTACTTTCCCAAAACGAACGACACAAACAACTGGATATCTGAACAAGAGAGCCTCATCGAAATTGCAACAAGCGGTTCTGTGACAATTTAATTTAATCAGAAGCCACTGCCAGATTTCTGGATAGTGTGAGAGTGGACTCTATGTGAGAGTGGATTCTCGGCCCTCACTAGCATGAAAACTAAATACAGATAGTGTGAGACTGAGACTCTCTCCAATTACAACCCAACATTACAGAGTTATGTGCCTCCTTTCGAGCACACCCTTCTCATTAACCTGTGGTGAGTTATTCACAATTTTTGATGAACAAATAAGGTTTTATATGTAAGATGGCTAAATAAAGAGAATAATTATTGATTATCATTATATTATTATTTGTGCCCTGTTCCTATAAGAGCTCTTTGTCACTTCCCACGAGCCGGGTTGGGACAAAAACTCACATTCATAGTGTGTGTGTGTGGCAGGCTTACAAGGATGGCAAAAAAACAACATTTGAGAGTGTGCTGACCCTGGTGCTAGAGGGGGTATGCAGCTGGAGGTTAAATGTTTGAAGGGGTACGGGACTATAAAAGTTTGGGAACCACTGATGACATGAAAAGCCTTGCCAGAAGAGTGGAGGTTGTTATAGCTGCAAAAGGAGAACTAACTACATATTAATGCCCGTGATTTAGTAATGATATTCGACGAGAAAGTTTCCACATACTTTCGGTCATGTAGTGCATTTCACATGTAGTGTATTTCGATTTTTTTTTACGCCATAGTCCGAACAAGCTAAATCAAATCAAATCAAATTGTATTTGTCACATACACATGGTTAGCAGATGTAAATGCGAGTGTAGCGAAATGCTTGTGCTTCTAGTTCAGACAATGCAGTAATAACCAACAAGTAATCTAGCTAACAATTCCAAAACTACTACCTTATAGACACAAGTGTAAGGGGATAAAGAATATGTACATAAAGATATATGAACGAGTGATGGTACAGAGCGGCATAGGCAAGATACAGTAGATGGTATTGAGTACAGTATATACATATGAGATGAGTATGTAAACAAAGTGGCATAGTTAAAGTGGCTAGTGATACATGTATTACATAAAGATGCAGTAGATGATATAGAGTACAGTATATACGTATACATAGGAGATGAATAATGTAGGGTATGTAAACATTATAGTGATATATTTTACATAATTTTCCATCAATTCCCATTATTAAAGTGGCTGGAGTTGAGTCAGTGTGTTGGCAGCAGCCACTCAATGTTAGTGGTTGCTGTTAACAGTCTGATGGCCTTGAGATAGAAGCTGTTTTTCAGTCTCTCGTCCCAGCTTTGATGCACCTGTACTAACCTCGCCTTCTGGTTGATAGCGGGGTGAACAGGCAGTGGCTCGGGTGGTTGTTGTCCTTGATGATCTTTATGGCCTTCCTGTGACATCGGGGGGTGTAGGTGTCCGGGAGGGCAGGTAGTTTGCCCCCGGTGATGCGTTGTGCAGACCTCACTACCCTCTGGAGAGCCTTACGGTTGTGGGCGGAGCAGTTGCCGTACCAGGCGGTGATACAGCCCGACAGGATGACCTCGATTGTGCATCTGTAGAAGTTTGTGAGTGGTTTTGGTGACAAGCCGAATTTCTTCAGCCTCCTGAGGTTGAAGAGGCGCTGCTGCGCCTTCTTCACGATGCTGTCTGTGTGAGTGGACCAATTCAGTTTATCTGTGATGTGTACCCCGAGGAACTTAACACTTACTACCCTCTCCACTACTGTTCCATCGATGTGGATAGGGGGGTGTTCCCTCTGCTGTTTCCTGAAGTCCACAATCATCTCCTTAGTTTTGTTGACGTTGAGTGTGAGGTTATTTTCCCGTTTCAAGCTAGAGTACAGATCTACTGTAAAATAAAGGCCATGCACCAAACAATGCACACATACAGAGTGACGCTATGGAAATGGAAATGCCAGAAGTTCCCAAACGTCATCACTGTTCTGCTCTCTCTTTTCTGCTGCTCGTCTTTGACTAATATTAGTTTGAAAATATATTTGATGACAAAAGATGCCATATGCATATTTCTTTAAAACAGTACACTTCCTCAAATCCTAGGCTTTAGAGGGTGACTTTCTCTTTAAAAAGTACAGTACCTCGTTGACCAAATCGGAGAGTTGTATGTATGAGCGCATATGAATAAGATGTGTAAGTGCGGATACTTTTCTGACCAATCACACCATTAGCTGGGATTACTGACAAGATGTTCACCCAATCAAAGTGGATATTTTTCAGTTAATGGGCTTATCTGGCAGAGTTTGGGATAATGGATCACACAGCTGTTTTTCTCGATTTCAGGGTTATGACAGAATAGAAGGGAGTGGGCGTATTCCTTGAATTGCATTTCGAAAAAGCTACGGACTGTTTAACGAAAAGATAATCCTTGTCGTTATTTCTCTGGAACAAATCTGGCTGCGCCACTTGTTACGCTTACGACCAATAGGATTTAACTAAATAGTTTACGTTTAAACTTTAACACTAAGGTAGCTGGCTGCAGTTCATACATACAGTTTATGGTCTTGTTTATTAGCCGACGCTCTCAGAAGTTCAACGAATGCCATGCGGATTCCCATCGAAAAGTATTGTTTTACAGAGGGAAATCAGAGAATGGCGCCTCTGACACTGGAAGTAAAGTATCTCTCTGTGTAATACTTATATGGTATTTTTCATTTCAATCTACTTCATGGATGAATGTGCATGCTCTGTTCCATAATCAATTGACGTGTGGACCTCCGGGGGCTGGCAGAGAACCTGGATGACTGGAGAGTTGGCACTATGCTGAGCCTCGCAGTACAGTAAACCCAGACTCATGCTTTTGTTTATAGACTTTCACCTGAACAACGTTTTGGATGCATCTTTCAACAATGTTGCGACTGGCCTGTAAACAAATAAAGCGGGCATGCGGTAGGCCCAATTTATGTTTCCGAAAACTCAAGAAGTCCTGGATACATTGAATACGATTTTTGTCAAAGGAATAACCAGCGCCAGGTGCACGTTCACAAAGTAACTGTTCCGGCACCCGAATTGCTGCACTCTTTTGTTTCAAGTTTGTTATAGTAGGCCTAGATGGAGTTTTGGCTGACTAATTTTAGTCTTGCCATTTTATTATTTTTAGGCCTAATTACTATCAACAAAATAATACATATTTTAAATTTGTGAGTCGGTGTTAAAATGGTTGAAAATCGGTGCTCCGTTCAAAGGGAAGGGGTCTACCACTGGTTCTCGATATTGAACTCGGCCCAGAGAGCCGAGTTCCTTTGTGGGCTTTTGGACCTCTGTGTTCCAATCGAACTACGCTTCCTCGGGTCATGCTTGGAAGACTTAGCCCGCAAGGACTATCACTCCCTCAGGGACGCCGAGATCAAAGCCAACAACCCTGCTGACCTCTCGAACCTTACCAACATCACCGACGACGTCGTGAGGAGCAAGCTGCTTATCTCCCTCGCACTTCTCAACTCCGACAACCGAGATGCGGCGGGTGTTCTCTTCCGAACGCTCACGCACATCGACAGCGTCATCAACAACTATGGCCTGCAGCTCAACGATGGACGAACGGGGGAGCAGTTCCTTCTCCTATTCACCATGGCATCCAATCATCCGGCGTTCAGCTTTCACCAGAAACAGGTGCTAAGACAGGAGCTGACCCAGATCCAAGAGATCCTGCAGGTCACCTGTGGAAAGCAGCAGGCCGGGACTGGCGCGCTGGCCACCCTGTCTCCCGCCACTAGCATCCCTACCTACATCACTGCGCCCACCCTCAACTCCAGTCAGACTGGGTGTCCATGTTGTCATAAGGTAGGTCATATATTGTCCCCGTTGTCACTTACTTGATGGCTATATATATATATGTATGTGTGTGTGTGTGTGTGTGTGTGTGTGTGTGTGTGTGTGTGTGTGTGTGTGTGAATGGTCTTGTGCCACTTCCAAGTTTGAGCAGCCATCCAAAACACAAAGTTGTAGGATACCTATAAAGCAAAAGAGTTAGTGGGTGCCAGTGCTCCCAACACGGTCCAGGTTCTGGTATAGTGGTCTAAACTCCACTGGTTCTGGTAGTGATGTTGTACAAGGGCCTTCACATCCTTGACAAATGCATCTTGTGGGACAGCTCTGTACCCTCTTTGGTATGAGAAGATCATATGAAGGAAAATGTTTTGTGGTTACACTGTAGGCCTACATTATTTATAACCGATTGAGAATAGAGTGTTGTTGCACGGTAAGAACACTGTAGTACGCCTGCTCCTGTTACTTAGTGTGGGTTTTTCCTAAAGTATGGGAGGGGGTGATAACGTTCTAGTGCTTCCCCCGTTTCCAGGTCAGGCTGAGACAAACTTGAAGGAAAATGACCTGAAAGGAATTAATTTAACTAAACAAACATGTTTTTCACTGGTCCCCCAGGGGCATGCCTGTCGGTTGTCCCCGACCATTGGTGGTCCCCCTGAGTCCTGAACATTCACTCACAATGTCTGCCTGTAGATTCAGCATGACTTTTACTTCTCTGGAGAACCGGATGTCAACACGGCAATGTGGGAATAGGAAACCACGTCTTCCTCGTTGACAAAACATACAGCTTTCTTTGGTTTTGAAATGGATTGCAAAACGTTAGGAATGATGTTATGACAGTTTAAGGGGCTTTTGATGAACAGGAATATTATAATTGACAAAAAAACAACCTCAAGATACATCTGAAAGTGTGCGTGCGTGCGTGTGCATATGCGTGTCTGCACTAGCGTGTGTGTTTGACAGAGAAAGAGCGTGCAGAACACTTAAAAGGACAAATATAATGTTACAAATGAAAAATGAACCGTAAACCATCAGTTGGATTTGAACACATTGGAACACAGGTTTAGGATTACTATGAAGGCCTGTTTGTCATTGGTTTAAATTAAAGACACACAGCAGACAAACACAGGGCCGTTCAAACTCGTGGCTGAGAGGAAAGTACCCTGCCTGCTCAAAGGAAAGTGGTTGGTTGTATTTAGTGTTGTTTTGGTCTTGGCCTCCGTTAAGTGCAGGCCAGCATATTTCTCAACACTGAAATCAACCCTGTGTGAGAGAGACTCAAGCTTCGGTGAATCACCAGGAAGCTCTCTCTGACTGTTCGAAGAAGAAGCCTTTACGGTCACCCTAACCCAACCAGACATGAAATATATAAACCACACTCGCATATTAATTATTCATTGAATTATAAACTTATGGTGATGGGTGATGAGAAGAAAGTCAATGAAAAAACTCACACATTTGTTATTAGATAATGTTCTACTTTATTTGGGGTTTAAGCCTTCGGGAAAAGAGGCAGGAGGAGCTCCTTAGTGGGGTTTCAGGGCGTTATCTGCCACTGTCATGCCCGGTTCAGTTCTAAACCTCAGCTCATTCAGCTAGCGTCTCTCCTCACAGCAGGATTTCCCCTTTTCCTCAAGAAAAATAGAAGATTTGGCAGGAGTCGATGCGGATGTGGCAGTAGCACACTAAAGCACACTTAATTGGCTTCAGAGCTTGTCTGTGTGTGTTTAGGTTGCTGCTTGGGTGAGCATGTGTGCTGCATGACCTCTGCTGTTAAACACATCAGCCTCACCACCGAGAGTGCTTCAAAAAGGAAAGAAAGACACAACACATTCGGTTTGGAATCAAGCCATTCCCATAACCAATCAGTTTGAACTGCACAACTCTAGAAAATACATTTTACCGGTCAATTATTACTGAAGCATTAAGATTACTGGGCATATACAAGTAAAGACGATCAGGATAAATTGTCCTTAAATAACATAAGAGTAGATCACCTAACAACAGTCCTTTTCAAATGGCTCACCTTTCCAGGAAGCTGGTTAGTTGTACAGACAAGTGTTTAGAGTAGCAGTGGCTATTACTCTCTCCTACCTGACTTCTTGACAACTTTTCAAGGTACCTAATCACAGAGCAAGCAGGACAGACACCTGCAGGCCTGCTTAGTGTGTCAGTGCCCACTGTCAATGGTCATAACATGTAACTCTTAAGACAATATAGGCTACTGTGAAAGAGCTCTAATATATTGTGAAAGACCAGCCGTCATATTTGTGGGAACCTTTAACTAATGACAGCTTTCCATCTCTTAAAGGGGCACACACCTTTTAACCCCATATTCAGTATCTCCAGCACCATGCCATTTTCTATGTGAAAACTGTGATTTTCTATGTTCTGTAGTTAAAAAGATAAAAAGTCCTGAGAAAATGACACCCTATGCGGTCAACAGACGTCATTTTCAAATGATTTCAGTGATTTTGAAACATTTCTGTGTGACCCTGTCTCTTACCACTTTGAGTTATGGTAGAATGTGTGCGACAGTCTGAAAAGGCAGTCCAGGTGCTGAAAGATTACAGATCCGTAAACTTCAAACTACTTCTGACCATGATATTAACCTCTGACTACTTGACCTGAGCTTTGACCCCTGTTTCACAGACACTGCACCGAGAGGACGGGGCAGAGCGAGTGGACGAGGGGATTGGTCCAGAACCCATGCCTCACATGACATCTCTCTCATGCAAGGAGCTGCCAGTCAAGGTGCATGTTGGGAAACCGAGCAAAGGTGAGACACAGAACTTTGCTCTGACATACTTATACGGTACACAGAAATCTGTCACACTTATCTACCCTGTCTGGGTACGACACAGGACAGGACATCCCAGTGACATTAAGGGTCAAGGTTCTCTCCAACAACGTCACACACTAGTATGGGAATCTTGAGTTCAAACGTAATACTTTGTCAGTCATTCGGTACGTGTCTTTAGAATGAGCAGTTCAGTTTGTGCCAGACACTCAAACATGCACCCAGAACAAGATACCACACGCTGAAACACCGAAATCGACAAACCAGACTCATTGAGGAATGTGGAGGCATGCTTGCGGTACTGCCCTCCCCCTATCAGAATGGGAAGGGAGAAAGATGGTCATATATCTAGTTCTCAATCTGAGGGTGCAACTTGGTGCAGTGAAGGGCATCAGTGTTATGTTTTACACATTGCTACGCTGCTCTGGTCCGGATGGAGCAGCTGCTGCAGGAATCTGCCATCATCCTCTGTTTCACACTTCTCATTCTGTCATTTTTCAACCACTCCTTTACACTGTACATACTGTACCTCTCACACACTACTGAACACTTCTACTGCTTTGTGGAATGATGTTTACAACCTTTACTCTACTAGAGTATCACTTTAGTATTAAGGTATTTGTTATGAGAGGGAATACTACAGTATATATGCTATTCAATCAGAGTGTAGCAGGCTGTTGTCTACTTCTCCTTTGTACAATCTTTTGAAATATTTGCTGTGAGGCTATAAACAGACCGGAATATACACTTGAACACATGCACACCCACGAAGAAACAAACTCAAAGGGCCATGCTTGTTTGGATTTGGATGATACTGTTGCATTGAGTTATTTGAAGGTCCCGGAAACTACAGCTATAAATATTGTATGTTTCTTAGTTGTCTGCTTTCTTTTCTATCTCTTTTTTCTTGTTGGCTGGACCAACACACAGATGTTGAATCCAAGAGTGGTCACATGTTATGTAATTCACGAGCCACGTTTTCTTCTCCAGTTTTGGAAAGTTTAGTCTGGAGGTGGGACAGAGTGGAGGGGAAATGGGAAATGATGACCTCAGCAATGTGTCTTTTCTCCAAAGCTCTCAAAATAGGCAGTAGATGGTAGTACAGTAGAAGTTCTAAATTCTAGATTCCTCTTCTTCTTTGATTCACTGCACTATCTTGTAGGTAGAAGTGACAGGTCACTGGATTGTACTGTAGCAATTTCATATTTTGAACACAAGTATATGCACAGACACACACACTGTGTCAGTGTGCAGGATTGTCTTTTATCTGAACGTAGTGTAAATATTAAGGGGGTTGATAGTTTTTTGAAGTGTGCTAGTGAGTTAAAGAGTTGATAGTTAGAGGAGCATGTTAAGCTGGGGTCTAATATTGCTTTGAAAGGAGCAGGTCTCTCGGTTACTCAGTAGGATTGGCCCTTTCATTTTCTGGTAACCCAATGCTGAGTTAGCTACACTACCTCATGGCCAGGGCTGCATGCCTGTCATCAGCAGCACAAAGCAGGGCAAGCATACCTCCAAGCACACACACACGCACACATGCACACACACACAGTGGCAAGAGTGCACTTGTTATTCAAACATGCAGATAGTGAGTGACTATTATTTTGTAATGCAATCTTGGTTTTGCCTTCATTCATAATACACAACACGAAAGATGCTGATAATAAACAAAAGAGAATATTTACTTTTGTGTGTCTTTGTGTGACGGTGTATTTTCACAGGGTGCAATATGTAACCAGATCTGTTAGAATGGCAGAATGCCCTGGATTAACGAGTCTGGCACCAGGCATGTGGAGCCTCCAGCAGCTGCTGCCTGCTGGGCACGGAGCAGGGCAGGGTACTGAGGGAGAGGCAAGGTGGTAGTGGGCTGGGTACCTGGGCACTGTGGGCAGAGGACTGGGTGGCTGCGCAGTGGGCTGGGTGGCTGGGCAGAGGGCTGGGTGGCTGGGCAGAGGGCTGGGTGGCTGGGCAGAGGGCTGGGTGGCTGGGCAGAGGGCTGGGTGGCTGGGCAGAGGGCTGGGTGGCTGGGCAGAGGGCTGGGTGGCTGGGCAGAGGGCTGGGTGGCTGGGCAGAGGGCTGGGTGGCTGGGCAGTGGGCTGGGTGGCTGGGCAGTGGGCTGGGTGGCTGGGCAGAGGGCTGGGTGGCTGGGCAGTGGGCTGGGTGGCTGGGCAGAGGGCTGGGTGGCTGGGCAGAGGGCTGGGTGGCTGGGCAGAGGGCTGGGTGGCTGGGCAGAGGGCTGGGTGGCTGGGCAGTGGGCTGGGTGGCTGGGCAGAGGGCTGGGCAGTGGGCTGGGTGGATGGGCAGAGGGCTGGGCAGTGGGCTGGGTGGATGGGCAGAGGGCTGGGCAGTGGGCTGGTTGGATGGGCAGAGGGCTGGGTGGCTGGGCAGAGGGCTGGGTGGCTGGGCAGAGGGCTGGGCAGTGGGCTGGGTGGATGGGCAGAGGGCTGGGCAGAGGGCTGGGTGGATGGGCAGAGGGCTGGGTGGCTGGGCAGAGGGCTGGGTGGATGGGCAGAGGGCTGGGCAGTGGGCTGGGTGGATGGGCAGTGGGCTGGTTGGATGGGCAGAGGGCTGGGTGGCTGGGCAGAGGGCTGGGTGGCTGGGCAGAGGGCTGGGTGGCTGGGCAGGGGCTGGGTGGCTGGGCAGGGGCTGGGTGGCTGGGCAGAGGGCTGGGCAGTGGGCTGGGTGGATGGGCAGTGGGCTGGGCAGAGGGCTGGGTGGCTGGGCAGAGGGCTGGGTGGCTGGGCAGTGGGCTGGGTGGCTGGGCAGAGGGCTGGGTGGCTGGGCAGTGGGCTGGGTGGCTGGGCAGTGGGCTGGGTGGCTGGGCAGAGGGCTGGGTGGCTGGGCAGTGGGCTGGGTGGCTGGGCAGAGGGCTGGGTGGCTGGGCAGTGGGCTGGGTGGCTGGGCAGAGGGCTGGGTGGCTGGGCAGAGGGCTGGGTGGCTGGGCAGTGGGCTGGGTGGCTGGGCAGTGGGCTGGGTGGCTGGGCAGAGGGCTGGGTGGCTGGGTGGATGGGCAGTGGGCTGGGTGGATGGGCAGAGGGCTGGGCAGTGGGCTGGGTGGATGGGCAGAGGGCTGGGCAGTGGGCTGGTTGGATGGGCAGAGGGCTGGGTGGCTGGGCAGAGGGCTGGGTGGCTGGGCAGAGGGCTGGGCAGTGGGCTGGGTGGATGGGCAGAGGGCTGGGCAGTGGGCTGGGTGGATGGGCAGAGGGCTGGGTGGCTGGGCAGAGGGCTGGGCAGTGGGCTGGGTGGATGGGCAGAGGGCTGGGCAGTGGGCTGGGTGGATGGGCAGTGGGCTGGTTGGATGGGCAGAGGGCTGGGTGGCTGGGCAGAGGGCTGGGTGGCTGGGCAGAGGGCTGGGTGGCTGGGCAGTGGGCTGGGTGGCTGGGCAGAGTGCTGGGTGGCTGGGCAGAGGGCTGGGTGGCTGGGCAGAGTGCTGGGTGGCTGGGCAGTGGGCTGGGTGGCTGGGCAGAGGGCTGGGCTGGGCAGTGGGCTGGGCAGAGGGCTGGGTGGCGGGGCAGTGCGCTGGGCAGTGGGCTGGGTGGCTGGGCAGAGGGCTGGGTGGCTGGGCAGTGGGCTGGGTGGCTGGGCAGAGGGCTGGGTGGCTGGGCAGTGGGCTGGGTGGCTGGGCAGAGGGCTGGGTGGCTGGGCAGAGGGCTGGGTGGCTGGGCAGAGGGCTGGGTGGCTGGGCAGAGTGTTGGGTGGCTGGGCAGAGGGCTGGGCAGTGGGCTGGGTGGATGGGCAGAGGGCTGGGTGGATGGGCAGTGGGCTGGGTGGATGGGCAGAGGGTTGGGCAGTGGGCTGGGTGGATGGGCAGTGGGCTGGGTGGATGGGCAGAGGGCTGGGTGGATGGGCAGAGGGTTGGGCAGTGGGCTGGGTGGATGGGCAGTGGGCTGGGTGGATGATCAGAGTGTTGGGTGGCTGGGCAGATGGCTGGGCAGTGGGCTGGGTGGATGGGCAGAGGGCTGGGTGGATGGGCAGAGGGCTGGGCAGTGGTCTGGGTGGATGGGCAGGGGGCTGGGCAGTGGGCTGGGTGGATGAGCAGAGGGTTGGGTGGATGGGCAGTGGGCTGGGTGGATGGGCAAAGGGCTGGGCAGTGGGCTGGGTGGATGGGCAGTGGGCTGGGAGGCTGGACAGTGGGCTGGGCAGTGGGCTGGGTGGATGGGCAGTGGGCTGGGTGGATGGGCAGAAGAGTGGGCTGGGTGGATGGGCAGTGGGCTGGGTGGATGATCAGAGTGTTGGGTGGCTGGGCAGAGGGCTGGGCAGTGGACTGGGTGGATGGGCAGTGGGCTGGGTGGATGGGCAGAGGGCTGGGCAGTGGGCTGGGTGGATGGGCAGAGGGCTGGGTGGATGGGCAGAAGAGTGGGCTGGGTGGATGGGCAGTGGGCTGGGTGGATGGGCAGAGGGTTGGGCAGTGGGCTGGGTGGATGGGCAGTGGGCTGGGTGGATGATAAGAGTGTTGGGTGGCTGGGCAGATGGCTGGGCAGTGGGCTGGGTGGATGGGCAGTGGGCTGGGTGGATGGGCAGAGGGCTGGGCAGTGGGCTGGGTGGATGGGCAGTGGGCTGGGTGGATGGGCAGAGGGCTGGGCAGTGGTCTGGGTGGATGGGCAGGGGGCTGGGCAGGGGGCTGGGCAGTGGGCTGGGTGGATGAGCAGAATGTTGGGTGGATGGGCAGTGGGCTGGGTGGATGGGCAAAGGGCTGGGCAGTGGGCTGGGTGGATGGGCAGTGGGCTGGGTGGATGGGCAGAGGGCTGGGCAGTGGGCTGGGTGGATGGGCAGTGGGCTGGGTGGATGGGCAGTGGGCTGGGTGGATGGGCAGAGGGCTGGGCAGTGGGCTGGGTGGATGGGCAGTGGGCTGGGTGGATGAGCAGAGGGTTGGGTGGCTGGGCAGAGGGCAGTGGGCTGGTTTGTGGGCTGGGTGGCTGGGCAGAGGGCTGGTTTGTGGGCTGGGTGGATGGGCAGTGGGCTGGGTGGATGAGCAGAGGGTTGGGTGGCTGGGCAGAGGGCTGGGTGGATGTGCAGAGGGTTGGGCAGTGGGCTGGGTGGATGGGCAGTGGGCTGGGTGGCTGGGCTGGGTGGCTGGACAGTGGGCTGGGTGGCTGGACAGTGGGCTGGGTGGATGGGCAGAGGGCTGGGCAGTGGGCTGGGTGGATGGGCAGTGGGCTGGGTGGATGGGCAGAGGGCTGGGCAGTGGTCTGGGTGGATGGGCAGGGGGTTGGGCAGGGGGCTGGGCAGTGGGCTGGGTGGATGAGCAGAATGTTGGGTGGATGGGCAGTGGGCTGGGTGGATGGGCAAAGGGCTGGGTGGATGGGCAGTGGGCTGGGTGGATGGGCAGAGGGCTGGGCAGTGGGCTGGGTGGATGGGCAGTGGGCTGGGTGGATGGGCAGAGGGCTGGGCAGTGGGCTGGGTGAATGGGCAGTGGGCTGGTTGGGTGGCTGGGCAGAGGGCTGGGTGGATGGGCAGAGGGTTGGGCAGTGGGCTGGGTGGATGGGCAGTGGGCTGGGTGGCTGGGCTGGGTGGCTGGACAGTGGGCTGGGTGGCTGGACAGTGGGCTGGGTGGCTGGACAGTGGGCTGGGCGAATGGACAGTGGGCTGGGTGAATGGACAGTGGGCTGGGGTGGATGGACAGTGGATGGACAGTGGGCTGGGGTGGATGGACAGTGGGCTGGGGTGGATGGGCACTGTGGGATGGGTGGATGGGCACTGTGGGCAGTGGGCTGGGTGGCTGGACAGTGGGCTGGGTGGATGGGCAGTGGGCTGGGTGGATGGACAGTGGGCTGGGTGGATGGACAGTTGGCTGGGCAGTGGGCTGGGTGGATGGACAGTGGGCTGGTGTGGATGGACAGTGGGCTGGGTGGATGGGCACTGTGGACAGTGGGCTGGGTGGCTGGGCAGTGGGCTTGGTGGATCAGCAGGGGGCTGGGCAGGGGGTTGAGTGGCTGCCCTTACAACTACAACACATGTGAAATAGCTGTTTTGACATGTTGAGCTGAAGTTTCACATGAAACCATATTTTCAAATGTATTCAATTTAGAGTTCACACCACCTTTTCACATGTGAAAAGAAAAACATGTCTCCACCTCATATGTGAAATGTGCAGTTTTACATGTGAAAAACGTTCTCATGTGAAAATCTTACTTTCACATGTGGAATAGCATTTTCACATGTAAAAAACAATCACATGATTTTCATATAAGCCCTTGGGCTTCCAACCACACCTGCACCCAGTTTTGTTTTGATTTGTATTGTTGTCTATCACATGTTTTCTTTGGTGAAAATAAATAAAACTAAATAAATCAAACGAAAACATGTAAGAAAATTAAACGGGCAAAAGTCTCACTTTCACATGTGGAATTGCATCTTCACATGTAAAAATCACATTTGCAGTTTCACATGTAATAAAACTCCACATGTGAAAATCTCACTTTCACATGTGGAATTGCATCTTCACATGTAAAAATCACATTTGCAGTTTCACATGTAATAAAACTCCACATGTGAAAATCTCACTTACACATGTGGAATTGCATTTTCACATGTGGTGGTGAAAGTGTTTTTCTCCTCACGTCAAAATGTGGTGTTAACATGTTGCTATAGCAATGTTTCACACATAAAATTGCAAATTATGTAATGCCATTCTGTAAAAAGTTAACTTAGCCTACCTGACTATATTAATTAATGTGTGTTAAAAATAATGATTTCTTATTTCTGAGTGTAACTGCTGCAGGCGCATGCCTCTCTTCTTCATACGTTGGTCAATGACGGTTGGAAGTTCATCACCAAGTATATTTTCTATTCGATAAGTAGCTGTTGTCTTGCTAGGGCATACTTAATAATGCTGTTTGATTGCTCAGTTCTTGTGGACTAAAATAAGTTTCATTATCCAGGGCAACTTACATTATCATACTGGTCTCCTATTGGGAATCAAACCCACAACCCTGGCCTTGCAAGAGCCTTGCTTTACCAACTGAGCCACACAGGACTTCACCTCTTCTAAGCAATCAGTGCTGGGAGGTGTATCTTTCACCTCTGCAGGGAAATGAATGCAAGTACTTCAGTCTCCCCTGGTTTTTCAGTGGTGGCAGTATAGTGAAGCGGTAATGTTGTCTCTGAAACAAAGACACTACTGAGTTGTTCTGTTGAGTTGTTCGAGGAGGGAAAGAGAGGAAGGCTCCACACCACTCTCACTTGAGTATCTTACCTAGTTATTTTCTGATGATCTCATTTAGCTGTTTTGTAGCTTTGGCACAGTGTCTTTGCAAAGTATTCACACCCCTTCAAAGTTTTCCACATTTTGTTGCCTTACAACCTGAATTTAAACTGGATTATATTTAGATTTTTTTTGTCACTGTCCTAAACACAATATCCCATAATGTCAAAGTGGAATTATGTTTTTCAAAATGTTTACAAATGAATAAAAATGAAAACGTTAAATGTCTTGAGCCAAGTATTCAAGTCCTTTTTTATGGCAAGCCTCAATAAATTCAGGAGTTTACATATGCTTAAAATGTCACATAATATAAGTTCCCTCAACTCACACTGTGTGCAATAATAGTGTTGAACATGAAAGGGATTTCATGTCTGCTTTTTATTTTTCCCCAATCTACGACTGAGGGACCTTACAATTATCTTTATGTGTGGGGTACAGAGATTAGGTAGTCATTAAAAAAAGCATGAATTTCAAACACAGATTCAACCACAGAGACCAGGGAGGTTTTTCAATGCCTCTCAAAGAAATGGCACCTATTGGTAGATGGGTGAAAAATAAAAAAAAAGTAGACATTGACAATCCCTTTGAGCATGGTGAAGTTATTAATTACACTTTGGATGGTGTATCAATACACCCAGTCACTACAAAGATACGTCCAAACTAGTGATGCACGATATATCGGTATCGAAATCGAACGATATTAGCTAAAAATGCCAACATCGGCATCGGACCGATGTCTAGTTTAACGCCGATGTGCAAAACCGATGTCAAAGCTGACGTGCATACCTATATAACGTAGGTAGATGACGTGCATACCTATATAACGTAGGTAGATGACATGCATACCTATATAACGTAGGTAGATGACGTGCATACCTATATAACGTAGGTAGATGACGTGCATACCTATATAACGTAGGTAGATGACGTGCATACCTATATAACGTAGGTAGATGACGTAATGACGCCACAAAAAATACAGCGCTACACAGAACAAAAGCAGAAAAATACTAAGCGCACACTTCCAACAACTAAACAAGTTCAAGTCGAGCAGTCATTTTAAAGAGTAAGAAAATTTCAGCGAGACAACTCAAAGGCAAAATCCATTAACGCCAAGATAATGGAATTCATTGCCCTTGACAATCAACTGTTCTCTGTTGTGGATGATCGAGCACTTCGAGCCCCGGTACACACTACCAAGTAGGCGCTATTTTTCAGATGGTGCCCTACCGGAGTTATGTAGTATTGTTGAAACGCCGTACCAGGCGGTGAACCAGCCCGACAGGATGCTCTCATTTGTGCTGTAATTGCTCTCAATTGTGAGGGTCTTAGGGGCCAAGCCGAATTTCTTCAGCCTCCTGAGGTTGAATAAGCACTGTTGCGCCTTCTTCACAACCCTGTCTGTGTGGGTGGACCATTTCAAATGGTCAGTGATGTGTACTCCAAGGAACTTGAAGCTTTCCACCTTCTCCACTGCGGTCCCGCCCATGTGGATAGAGGCGTGCTCCCTCAGCTGTTTCCTGAAGTCCATGATCAGCTCCTTCGTTTTGTTGATGTTGAGGGAGATATTATTTTCCTGGCACCACTCCACCAGGGCCTTCACCTCCATGTAGACTGTCTCATCATTGTTGGTAATCAGGCATATTACTGTTGTGTCGTCTGCAAACTTGATGATTGAGTTGGAGGCGTGCGTGGCCACGCAGTCATGGGCGAACAGGGAGTACAGAAGGGGGCTGAGCACACACCCTTGTGGGGCCCCTGTGTTGAGGATCAACGAAGTGGAGGTGTTGTTGCCTACCTTCACCATCTGGGGCGGCCCGTCTGGAAGTCCAGGACTCAGTTGCACAGGGCGGGGTTCAGACCCAGGGCCACGTGCTTAATGACGGAATGTAAGTACAGTATTTACTTTCAGAGGTGAATGTATCAAACCAGTTGCTGTGATAAAAAATGTTTTGTTGTTGTGCACTATCCTCAAACAATAGCATGGTATTTTCGTTGTTGTAATAGCTACTGTAAATTGGACACTGCAGTTGAGAATTGAATCTTTAAATTTAATAATTTAGACCGTCCCGTTTTAGGGACACCGATCCCGTAGAGGTCTTAACACGCTTAAATGTCTTACTCACGTCAGCCACGGAGAATGAGAGCCCACTGTCCTTAGGAGCGGGCTATGTCGGTGGCACTGTGCTATCCTCAAAGAGGGCGAAGAACGTGTTCAGCTTGTCCAGGAGCAAGACCTCGGAACATATTCCAGTCTTGAAGCATGGAATCCGATTAGTCAGACCAGCGTTGAAAACATCATAGCACGGGTACTTCCTGTTTGAGTTTCTGCCTATAGGAAGGGAGGAGCAAAATGGAGTCGTGATCTGATTTGCCAAAGGGGGAGCGGGGGAGGGCCTTGTAGGCATCTCGGAAGGGAATGTAGCTGTGGTCGAGCATTTTTCCAGAGCGAGTACTACAGTCAATGTGTTGACAGAACTTCGGTAGTGTTTTCCTCAAATTGTCTTTGTTAAAATCCCCAGGTACAATAAATGCGGCGTCGGGATATGTGGTTTCCAGTTTGCACAAAGTCCAGTGTAGTTCCTTGAGGGCTGTCGTGGTATCGGCTTGAGGTGGAATATACACGGCTGTGACTATAACCGAAGAGAATTCTCTTGGAAGGTAATATGGTCAGCATTTGATTGTGAGGTATTCTAGGTCGGATGAACAAAAGGACTTGAGTTTTATGTACGTTATCACAATCACACCATGAGTAGTTCATCATAAAACATATACCACCTCCTTTCTTCTTCCCAGAGAGTTCTTTATTCCTGCCTGCGCAATGTACTGAGAACTCAGCTGTCTGTATGGATGTGAACTGTATATCCGTAGGGAGTAGAGAGCCATGATTCTGTGAAAGTATGTTACAGTCCCTGATGTCTCTCTAGAAGGAGATCCTCGCCCTGAGCTCCTCTACTTTATTGTCCAGAGACTGAACATTAGCGAGTAATATACTTGCATCCTAGACCTTTCCACTTCACAATAACAGTACAGTTGACTGGGGAGCTCAAGCGGGGCAGAAATTTGATGAACTGACTTGTTGGAAAGGTGGCATCCTATGACGGTGCCACGTTGAAAGTCACTGAGCTCTTCAGTAAGGCCATTCTACTATCAGTGTTTGTTTGTCTATGGCGATCGCATGGCTGTGTGCTCGAGTTTATACACCTGACAGCAATGGGTATGGCTGAAATAGCCGAATCCACTAATTTGAAGGTGTGCCCACAATCTTTTGTATATACTGTATAGTATTTTACTTTTCATATATGTTTTACAAATACTTTAAAAAAAAGTTTTGTGTAGATCCTTGACAAAAAATATGCCAATTAAATCCATTTTAATCCCACTTTGTAGCACAACAATATGTGGAAAAGTCAACAGTTGTGAATGCTTTCTGAAGGCACTGTATGTGTGTGTTTTCTACCCCAGTTCGCTCCTCTTCGATGTAGGTTTTACAGATGCTCCTCTACCCCGTAGCGGCAACCCCTCTAATTTAGCGTACCCTGCGTGCACAACCCATGTGGAATTCCTAGTGCCCTTCAGTCTCTACACTTTTTGGCACTGACGGAGACATTGATTACCCTAGAGAACACTGCTGCACCAGCTGCTCTTTTGGCATCTGACTACATTGTTATTTATTTTTTGGGCTCTTTTGCACCCCAGTAGCTCTACTTGCACATCACCATCTGTACAGTTGTCACTCCAGTGTTAATGCTAAATTGTAATTATTTCGCCACTATTGGCCTATTTTTATTGCCTACTTTTATTGCCTTATTTTTCTGTTGTGTTATTGACTGTTTATCCCATGTGTAACTCTGTGTTTTTTTCACACTGCTTTGCTTTTATCTTGGCCCAACCCCATCTCAAACTTGTATCTCAAACAGACTGTTTAAAAATGCTTGCTATTTCCTCATAGTGGATGATGTCAACCTCCCGAGGAGGATGAGCTGGCCAATCAACTGTCTACTGAGTTAAACATTTTCATTACTGTTATATACGCTCACACCATTCTGTTGTTGGGGTATGCCATACCTAATTACATTTTTTGCGGAAGGAAAACTATTTCACTCATATTGTAATTAATTATAAGTAATATTTCATAGAAATATAGAAACACTGGACAGTTACTTTAGTGCCAATTTGTCTACGGATGATCATACCATACCAAATCATCTCTATCAAGACCAGTCATTGTCGCGTGAACAATGGGAAATGTAGTTACATATTTAGGTGACTTACAATAACATACGCTGAACAAAACAATAAACACAAAGTCCCATGTTTCATCAGCTGAAATAACAGATCCCAGAAATGTTCACAAAAACATCTTTCTCTCAAATGTTCTGCACAAATTTGTTTAGATCCCTGTTAGTGAGCATTTCTCCTTTGCCAAGATAATCCATCCACCTGACAGTTGTGACATATCAAGAAGCTGATTAAACAGCATGATCATTACACAGGTGCACCTTGTCCTGGGGACAATAAAAGCCCACTCTAAAATGTGCAGTTTTGTCACAAAACAAAATGCCACAGATGTCTCAAGTTTTGAGGGAGAGTGCAATTGGCATGCTGACTGCAGGAATGTTCCTCAGAGTTAATTTCCAGAGAATTGAATGTTGAATTGACCATAAGCTGCCTCCAATGTCGTTTTAGAGAATTTGGCAGTCCGTACACCCGGCCTCACAACTTAGACCACGTATAACCACGCCAGTCCAGGACGTCCACATCCGGCTTCTTCACCTGTGGGATTGCTGAGCCCAGCCACCCAGACAGCTGATGAAACTGTGGGTTTTCACAACCAAAGAATTTTTGCACAAACTGTCAGAAACCGTCTCAGGGAAGCTCATCTGCGTACTTGTCTTCCTCACCAGCGTCTTGACCTGACTGCAGACAGTGTCGTAACTGACTTCAGTGGGGAAATGTTCACCTTCGATGGCCACTGGCACGCTGGGGAAGTTTGGGATGCTCTGGATCGACGTGTATGACAGAGTGTTTCAGTTTCTGCTAATATCCACCAACTTTGCACAGCCATTGAAGAAGAGTGGGACAACATTCCACAGGCCACAATCAGCAGCCTTATCTCTATGCAAAGGAGATTTGTCACGCTGCATGTGGCAAATGGTGGTCGCACCAGATAAGGACTGGTTTTCTGATCCACGCTCCTACTTTTTTTAAGGTATCTGTGACCAACAGATGCATATCTGTATTACCAGTCATGTGAAATCCATAGATTAGGGCCTAATGAATTTATTTAAATTGACTGATTTCCTTATATGAACTGTCACTCAGTAAAATCTTTGAAATTGCTGCATATTTTGTTTATATTTTTGTTCATGATACCAATTTAAAAAAAGATCTGCTTAGAGTTTTTATCATTTTCAATTGCGTGAGGATGATGTGTAAACTCTGCCGTGACGGAGAGTGCATGGTATTAGGGAAGGACTGCTCTATTGCTGAGCCTGTGGCTACTGTATAATTTTGTATGGACAGGAGAGGTTCTTGGCTAGAAGGGATACAGCTTTTGTAAAATTAATGTCAGATATGACTTTTTACAGCAGGTCATAAGAACTAGGTTAAGGTTAGGAAAATAGTTTGAGTTAGCTAAAATGCCCCAAAAAATGTTTGACATTAATTTTATAAAAGCTGGATCCCTTCTAGCTGAGACTGCAGGAGAGGGAGCTCACACAGGAAGGGAGAATCCAGGCCAGACAGCATGACATAGTTCCTCTGCTGTCTCTCACTCACATCACATTCACTTTAAAAAAAGTTTTTAAAAAACGTTCCCCACTTGGCTCTTTTACACACTGTGTTCCTACGCTCTTTCACTTACACACTCACACATGCCTGTGCGCACACGCACACACACACACACACACACACACACACACACACACACACACACACACACACACACACACACACACACACACACACACACACACACACACACACACACACACACACACACACACACAGTGAGAGTAATGACGTTTTAGCCTTTAGTAAAGCAGTTTAGACATACAGTGAGACCTAGACTTTCTGCTACTCAGAACACTTCAGATGAGTTCACACTTGCCTGCCGGGGGAGAGGCCCTTTCCTGGCCTGAGACTGAGAGCCAAACCTCTGGGTAAGAAAAGTTACAGGGGAGGTTTTTCACAGTATTTCTCCATTTCTGATCCGCTCAGATTAGGTCACTTTCAGCACAGAGCTTCATTCAGCTAGCTAGTGCCTCTCCCAGTGCTAATACACACCGGAGGAAGTGCTGAGTCTGCAGGGTATATTTAACAAACAGGCTTGTGTGTGTGTGTGTGTGTGTGTACTCTAATGTATGTGTGTTTATGAGTGTTGTGTATGAGATTTCAGATTGTGTGTGTGTGTGTGTGTGTGTGTGTGTGTGTTCTCTGAATCCGATACGGAGTTCAGCCAAATGTTTTAAAATGTCACTGGCAGGATCCCTAAAATGTGCCACTAGTCCAGCCATAAATCTAGATCATCCTGTCACCATTTCTCTCCATGGCTCTCTTTCTTTCTACCTTGTACCTCTATCTGTATGTTCTCTCTAGTTTTTTTGTTCTATCTCACTGTCCTCTGTTCTCCAGTTTAAAGTTTTTAATGTGTTTAAATAGACACCAGGTGACCTCATTTTCTGTGATGTTCTCTACAAATTCAGATATGTCATTTAAGTACATTTGGTGCCAAAAGAACAGTCTCAACAGTAGATCTAACAGGAACTAATATTTCATCTAGCATGCATGGCAGAAAAATACGAGACACCAAAGCAATGTCTTACTTGATGTTCTTTGTTTGCTGAATGATAAAATCAGATAATCCAAATAATATATACATATATATATTCTTTTCTTCAGTGAACATAGAGAGGATAGAGCTGAGTGGAGTGACTCACAAGGGGGAGAAACCAAGTGAATATATGCTAGAGGTGGGTACACACACACACACACACACACAGGAACACATAAGTTCCAGTATGTACTGTATGTTAGTTATTGTACACTGTTGCCCTGTCTACTCACTCTCTCCTTATCCCACAGGTCACATGGTCAGACTCCTCTGTTTCCACTGTGAGCAGGACTCACCAGGAGGTGCTGAACTTCCTCTCCCAGGTAAGAAAGTGGCTGAAGCACAGAGGGGGGACTGAGCGCTTATGTCTCTTATCGACTGTTCTGCTAACTAGCAGCTACCTTTTTTCAGGCTAGGATTGACAGAATTTTGAAGTGGGGTGGAAACCTGTATTTATGTCCACTGTACCCATCTGCCATCTGTTGAATAGTGATGTGAAGGTCAATATCCTATTTTGTGTTTCTCCCAGGTCTCCCAGCTTTTCCCTGATGAAGGTCGAGAGAAGTTCCTGCTTCAGTCTCTTGGCCTTGATCAGACCTCTGAGCTGGACCCCAGGTAAGGTCCATCAGCATTGTCACTGACCAAGGTAGCCCACCTGAATATGTTCACTTGATTTTAATTTTTTTTAAATGTTATTTCACCTTTATTTAACCAGGTAGGCTAGTTGAGAACAAGTTCTCATTTGCAACTGCGACCTGGCCAAGGTAATGCATAGCAATTCGACACATCCAGGCTCTGATCAGGCCCTACACCCAAACAAGGGCACTGCGTTCATCCACCTCTGGCCTGCTCGCCTCCCTACCACTGAGGAAGTACAGTTCCAGCCCAGTCTAAACTGGTAAATGGTGGAACAAACTCCCTCACGACGCCAGGACAGCGGAGTCAATCACCACCTTCCGGAGACACCTGAAACCCCACCTCTTCAAGGAATACCTAGGATAGGATAAAGCAATCCTTCTCACCCCCCCTTAAATGATTTAGATGCACTATTGTAAAGTGGCTGTTCCACTGATGTCAGAAAGTGAATTCACAACATAAGAGCACAGAGTTATACATTATACATGGAATAAACAAAACATAGTCAATAATACAGTAGAACAAAAGAAAACAAAAAGTCTATATACAGTGAGTGCAAATGAGGTAAGATAAGGGAGTTAAGGCAATAAATAGACCATGGTGGTGAAGTAATTACAGTATAGCAATTAAACACTGGAATGGTAGATGTGCAGAAGATGAATGTGCAAGTAGAGATACTGGGGTGCAAAGGAGCAAGATCAATAAATAAATACTGTATGGGGATGAGGTAGGTAGATAGATGGGCTATGTACAGGTGTAGTGATCTGTGAGCTGCTCTGACAGCTGGTGCTTAAAGCTAGTGAGGGAGATATGAGTCTCCAGCTTCAGAGATTTTTGCCGTTTGTTCCAGTCATTGGCAGCAGAGAACTGGAAGGAACGACGACCAAAGGAGGAATTGGCTTTGGGGGTGACCAGTAAGATATACCTGCTGGAGTGCATGCTACGAGTGGGTGCTGTGACCAGTGAGCTGAGATAAGGCGGGGCTTTACCTAGCAGAGAGTTGTAGATAACCTGTAGCCAGTGGGTTTTGCGACGCGTATGAAGCGAGGTCCAACCAACGAGAGCGTATAGGTCGCAATGGTGGGTAGTGTATGGGGCTTTGGTGACAAAACGGATGGCACTTGTGATAGACTGCATCCGGTTTGTTGAGTAGAGTGTTGGAGGCTATTTTATAGATGACATCACCGAAGTCGAGGATCGGTAGGATGGTCAGTTTTACGAGGGTATGTTTGGCAGCATGAGTGAAGGATTCTTTTTCCGATATAGGAAGCCAATTCTAGATTTAATTTTGGATTGGAGATGCTTAATGTGAGTCTGGAAGGAGAGTTTACAGTCTAACCAGACACCTAGGTATTTGTAGTTGTCCATGTATTCTAAGTCAGAGCCGTCCAGAGTAGTGATGCTGGACAGGCGAGCAGGTGCGGGCAGTGATCGGTTGAATAGCATGCATTTAGTTTCCCTGCGTTTAAGAGCAGTTGGAGGCCACGGAAGGAAAGTTGTATGGCATTGAAGCTCATCTGGAGGTTAGTTAACACAGTGTCCAAAGAGGGGCCAGAAGTATACAGATTGGTGTCGTCTGCGTAGAAGTGTACCAGAGAATCACCAGCAGCAAGAGCAACATCATTGATGTATACAGAGAAGAGAGTTGCCCGTGGATTGAACCCTGTGGCACCCCCATAGAGACAGCCAGAGGTCCGGACAACAGGCCCTCCGATTTGACATACTGAACTCTATCAGAGAAGTAGTTGGTGAACCAGGTGAGGCAATCATTTGAGAAACCAAGGCTGTCGAGTCTGCCAATTAGAATGTGGTGATTGACAGAGTCGAAAGCCTTGGCCAGGTCGATGAATATGGCTGCACAGTAATGTCTCTTATCGATGGCGGTTATGATGTCGTTTAGGACCTTGAGCGTGGCTGAGGTGCACCCATGACCAGCTCTGAAACCAGATTGCATAGCGGAGAAGGTACAGTGGGATTCGAAATGGTCAGTAATCTTTTTGATAACTTGGCTTTCGAAGACCTTAGAAAGACAGGGTAGGATAGATATAGGTCTGTAGCAGTTTGGGTCTAGAGAGTCACCCCCTTTGAATAGGGGGATGAACGCGGCAGCTTTCCAATCTTTGGGAATCTCAGACGATACGAAAGAGAGGTTGAACAGGCTAGTAATAGGAGTTGCAACAATTTTGGCAGATAATTTTAGAAAGAGAGGGTCCAGATTGTCTAGCCCGGCTGATTTGTAGGAGTCCAGATTTTGCAGCTCAATCAGAACATCCGCTTTCTGGATTTGGGTGAAGGAGAAATGGTGGGGGCTTGGGCGAGTTGCTGTGGAGGGTGCCGGCAGTTGACCGGGGTAGGGGTAGCCAGGTGGAACGCATGGCCAGCCGTAGAGAAATGCTTATTGAAATTCTCAATTATAGTGGATTTATCGGTGGTGACAGTGTTTCCTAGCCTCAGAGCAGTGGGCAGCTGGGAGGAGGTGCTCTTATTCTCCATGGACTTTATAGTGCCCCAGAACTTTTTTGAGTTCGTACTACAGGATACAAATTTCTGTTTGAAAAAGCTAGCTTTAGCTTTCCTAACTGCCTGTGTATATTTGTTCCTAACTTCCCTGAAAAGTTGCATATCACAGGGGCTATTCGATGCTAATGCAGAACGCCACAGGATGTTTTTATGCTGGTCAAGGGCAGTCAGGTCTGAAGTGAACCAAGGACTATATCTCTTCCTAGTTCTACATTTTGAATGAATGGGGCATGCTTATTTTAAGATGGTGAGGAAGGCACTTTTAAAGAATAGCCAGGCATCATCTACTGACGGGATGAGGTCAATGTCATTCCAGGATACCGCAGCCAGGTCAATTAGAAAGGCCTGCTCGCAGAAGTGTTTTAAGGAGCGTTTGACAGTGATGAGTGGAGGCCGTTTGACCGCTGATCCATTACGGATGCAGGCAATGAGGCAGTGATCGCTGAGATCTTGATTGAAAACAGTAGAGGTGTATTTGGAGGGTGAGTTAGTTAGAATGACATCTATGAGGGTGCCCGTGTTTACGGATTTGGAGTTGTACCTGGTAGGTTCATTGATAATTTGTGTGAGATTGAGGGCATCAAGCTTGGATTGTAGGATGGCCGGGTGTTAAGCATGACCCAGTTTAGGTCACCTAGTAGCACGAACTCAGAAGATAGATGGGGGGCAATCAATTCAAATATGGTATAGAGGGCACAGCTGGGGGCAGAGGGAGGTCTATAGCAAGCGGCAACAGTGAGAGACTTGTTTCTTGAAAGGTGATTTTTTTTTTAATATCTTTGCAGTAGATTGCAACACCGCCCCCTTTGGCAGTTCTATCTTGATGGAAAATGCTATAGTTAGCGATGGAGATATCAAGGTATTTGGTGGTTTTCCTAAGTCAGGATTCAGACACAACTAAGACATCCGGGTTGGCAGAGTGTGCTAAAGCAGTGAGTAAAACAAACTTAGGGAGTAGGCTTCTAATGTTAGCATGCATGAAACCAAGACTTTTACGGTTACAGAAGTCAACAAATGAGAGCACCTGGGGAGTGGAGCTAGGCACTGTAGGACCTGGATTAACCTCTACATCACCAGAAGAACAGAGGAGAAGTAGGATAAGGGTACGGCTAAATGCTATACGAACTGGCTGTCTAGCACGTTCTCAAAAGAGAGTAAAAGGAGCAGGTTTCTGGGCACGGTAGCATAGATTAAAGGCATAGTGTACAGATAAAGGTAAGGTAGGATGTGAGTACATTGGAGGTAAACTTAGGCATTGAGTAATGACTAGAGAGATATAGTCTCTAGAGACGTTTAAACCAGGGGATGTTATCGCATATGTAGGAGGTGGAACAACATGGTTGGTTAAGGCATATTGAGCAGGGCTAGAGGCTCTACAGTGAAATAAGACAGTATTCACTAACCAGGACAGTAATGGACGAGGCATATTGATATTAGAGAGAGGCATGCATAGCCAAGTGAACAATATGGGTCCAGTGAGTGGTTGGGCTGACTGGGAACACGGCGATTCAGACAGTTAGCAGGCCGATGCTAACACGCGAACAGTTAGTAGGCCGGGGCTAAACAGTGATAACAGTGGTGCATAGTTAACACTGTATGTGTTGTGATATATAATATTTTCATACTACATATGTATGATAATGAGTAACAACCAAGTAGTTACTGTAGTTTATCAACAAGTGCATCGATGACGTGGGTCCTCAGATCCTCAAAAGGTTCTACAGCTGCACAATCGAGAGCATCATTACTGGTTGCATCACTGCCTGGTATGGCAACTGCTTGGCCTCAAACCAAAAGACACTCCAGAGGGTAGTGCGTACGGCCCAGTACATCACTGGGGCCAAACTTCCTGCCATCCAGGACCTCTATACCAGCCGGTGTCAGAGGAAGGCCCTAAAAATTGTCAAAGACTCCAGCCACCCTAGTCATAGACTGTTCTCTCTGCTACCACATGGCAAGCAGTACCAGAGCACCAAGTCTAGGTCCAAGATGCTTCTAAACAGCTTCTACCCCCAAGCCGTAAGACTCCTGAACATCTTATCAAATGGCTACCTAGACTATTTGCATTGCCCCCCTCCCACCCCCCTTTTACGCTGCTGCTACTATCTGTTTAATAACTATACCTACATGTACATATTACCACATTTACCTCGACTAACCGGTGTCCCCGCACATTGACTCTGTACCGGTACCACCTGTATATAGCCTTTTGTTATTTTACTACTTCTCTTTAATTATTTGTTACTTTTATGTCTTAGTCTTATTTTTGTAGGTATTTTTTTAAACTGCATTGTTGGATAAGGGCTTGTAAGCAAGCATGTCACTGTAAGGTCTACCGACACCTGTTGTATTCGGCGCATGTTGTTTTAATGTTGTTTTTGACCTAGTTCCAGGTGTTACTGTCAAAGACAAGAGATAAGGAGGGAAGGAATCATATCGAGCATGGAATGTAACGTTGTCTCATGTGTTCCTTCCTTGTACAGGTGCCTGACGGTTCTTCCAGCCCACATTCTCAAACACTACCAAGCCGAACTCTTCTTCAGCACTGCCACCATCGCCCTCTCTCCCCCTCCCACTTCAAGTAAGACTCCTGTCCTAACCCTACTCTGTGTTCATGGGACGTATATGTCCCCCTCTCTGTTTGGCTGAGAGGAGTGGCACTTCATCTCTGGGGTTTGAGGGGTTCTATTTTCGATTTGTGTGGGAATTTGGACTGGCATGTTTGTGTTGGTAGGCCTGGCGAATGGTGACATCATCCTAGAGTTTATTTATAGTTCCGTCTCCCCAGGCAGGGCAGTGGCAGTGGGAGAGACCTGGATGTCTGTCTGACTGTGTCTGGAGCAGCTAGCCTTTCGCCGCTTGGCTGATATTGCGAGACCCTTGGGATGCAGTGAAATAAAAATCTATCTTACTCTGCTGTAATGTGGTACCACAGGCCCCAGTAAAGTGCTGAAATATCACACTGCTCTTAAATTAAACTCGAAAAACTGGTGACCCTCAGCTGATATTTTGTTCCTAACTTGTAAAGAGGTCAATAAACAATAGACAAGATTCAAAAATACATTTTGCGTACTGTATATCGCCGTTCATAAAGTATACTTATTTAGAGGTTGTTGATTATGTGGCTGACTGATCTATGTTTCTTTCATGTGCTACAGGTCTTGGGTGCTTGTTTCAATACAGAGGAGCAAACAGGTGGGCTCCCATCTTTAACACTCAACATACACTATATATACAAAAGTATGTGGACACACCTTCAAATTAGTGGATTCGGCTATTTCAGCCACACCCGTTGCTGACAAGTGTGTAAAATCGAGCACACAGTCATGCAATCTCCATAGATAAACATTGTCAGTAGAATGGCCTTACTGAAGAGCTCAGTGACTTTCAAAATGGCACCATCATAGGGTACCACCTTTTCAACAAGTCAATTTGTCAAATTTCTGCCTTGCAAGAGCTGCCCTGGTAAACTGTAAGTGCTGTTATTGTGAAGTGGAAACGTCTAGGAGAAACATCGGCTCAGCCGTGAAGTGGTAGGCCACACAAGCTCACAGAACGGGACTGCCGAATGCTGAAGCGCGTAGATACTCGGTACTCGGTTGCAGCACTCACTACCTAAGATCACCATGCGCAATGCCAAGCTTCGGCTGGAATGGTGTAAAGCTCACTGCCATTGCACCCTGGAGCAATGGAAATGCGTTTTATGGAGTGAAAATCACACTTCACCATATGGCAGTCTGATGGACGAATCTGGGTTTGGCGGATGCCAGGAGAACGCTACTTGCCCCAATGCATAGTGCCAACTGTAAAGTTCGGTGGAGGATAAATAATGTTCTGGGGCTGATTTTCATGATTTGGGCTAGGCCTCTTAGTTCCAGTGAAGGGAAATCTTAACGATACTGCATTCAATTACATTCTAGAAGATTCTGTGCTTGCAACTTTGTGGCAACAGTTTTGGGAAGGCCTTTTCCTGTTTCAGCATGACAATACTTCGATGCACAAAGCGAGGTCCATACAGAAATGGTTTGTCGAGATCAGTGTGGAAGAACTTGACTGGTCTGCACAGAGTCTTGACCTCAACCCCAGCGAACACCTTGGGGATGAATAGGAATGCCAACTGCAAGCCAGGCCTAATCACCCAACATCAGTGCCCGACCTCACCAATGCTCTTGTGGCTGAATGGAAGCAAGTACCCGCAGCAATGTTCCAACATCTAGTGGAAAGCCTTCGCAGAAGAGTGGAGGTTGTTATACCAGCAAAGGGGGGACCAACTCCATATTAATGACCATGATTTTGGAATGAGATGTTCGACTAGCAGGTGTCCACATACTTTTGGTAATGTAGTGTCACTAAGTTTGATATAGACTGTTGCTGCCTATTCAAATCTGCAACCTCTATAATTATCTTAATATCTTAATTACATTATTTCCATCCTTTGCAATATACAGTATTCACTGTCCTTTTCCTGTCATGAACCTTTCCCTATTTTTCCTCCATGTTTCCTATCCTCCTCTCCCCCCCCCGCTCCTCTCTCTCAGGGCTTTATGTGGTGTAGCCAGCATCCAGACAGTCATGAGCGTTGACAACTCCATTCAGACTCGCTCTCCTACCCAGCTGCCCCCCCAGGGCACTGTGCCCATCCTTCCTCCCGGTGGGGTGGGGGTAGCAGGGGGGGATAATGCACTCCCTCCCGGCCACCTCCAGAACCCTGGTCCTCCACTGCAGAGCAGCCCAGAACAGAATGGCATCCTGGACTGGCTGAGGAAACTCCGCCTGCACAAGTACTATCCAGTGTTCAAGCAGTTGACCATGGAGGAGGTGGGTGGGCTTTGAGGAAGGAGAGAGTCTCTCATTGGTGGGTTTAGGTTACAGTGGATGAATGGCATTTAAGACACCTATGGAGCTGAAGAGATCAGGATATAACTAAAAGTGGCTTTGTTCTGGCTTGGAAATGGGGTGTATGCAGGGAAAGAGTTCAGATCCAGAAAACGTTTATGTCCCCAAAGAGGGATTCATTTAGCAGCAATCACAATACTGACAAAATCACATATTAAAAAACAGCTAAGGATATTTAGAAGCAAGTAGTCTGGACAAGTGCAATATCAATGATAACATGTCAGAATGAGGCTACATGTCTGTTATTAGAAAGCCCCAACAACAGACATTAGAATAGATCAAACAACAGCTGCTGTCTTCCCCTAACAATCACATTCTCCCTAGTAGCCCCTATCTGTGCTCTTAAATGTGCTCTTTTTTCCCGCAGTTCCTTGGACTCACAGAGGAGGATCTGAACAAGTATGACCTCACCCAGGGAGCCAAGAAGAAGCTGAAGACGCAGCTGGAACTGCAGAAGTGAGTCTGAACCCTGAACCCAGACCCCTTATCAAGCCCTCTGTCCCCCAGCCACATAAAAGCAGTGACACGCCCATTCCAACATACTCCTGTGTAGACCCAGGTAGTTCAGAGGGTAATGAGATGGATGGATGGGTAGATGGATGGATGGGTAGATGGATGGATGGATGGATGGATGTGTAGATGGATGGATGGGTATATGGATGGGTGGGTAGCTGGATGGGTGGGTAGATGGATGCATGCATGGGTAGATGGATGAATGGATGGGTAGATGGGTGGGTGGGTGGGTGGTTAGATGGATGCATGCGTGGGTGGATGGATGGGTGGGTGGGTGGGTGGGTGGATGGATAGATAGATACTCTTTACAACTAATGTTTCATAATTTTATTATTTAGATAGTCTTACTTCATAGTTTGTGTAGCATTTGTAAATGGTGTGTCTGTTGATTGTTTATTATATTAAACATTAACACAGGAGATTTGTCAATGGTGTTTATGTAAGGGACAATCAACACGAGGTTATGTGTTCTATGGAATATAATAAATGACACGCGGTAGCTGAGTGGAACTAACCTTCCATGGAGTTGCGTTATTTCCCTTAGAGCCACGAGTTGATTAACCCTTTTATACTGAGGCTTTCAAAGCAGCTCAAACAAAACATGTAAAAATGAACTATGGGCATTGAATTGCAAACATACCGTGTGTTATAAGAAAATAATGCTCTAGAATACCCTTCAAGACAGAAATTAGTATTCAACAATCCCTTACAAAAAAAATATTGCCGTTTTTATAAGTGCAGTAATTGCAGTCGACTGGACTCAGTAATTGCAGAATAACTACAGTGAACTGCAGTTACACTGCAAAATTAGCATATGAAAAGAAACTGTTATTTTGGATGCAGCATACTGCAGTTATACTGCACTCTAACTGCAATCTTTTTCTGTAAGGCATGTCATGGTATAAAGATTCATGGTCATTTGGTTGTCAATGGTTAACTATCATTCCGGTGGGGTAGATTGGTTAGTCCAGATAAGTTGTACCTAAAGGAAAGATGGAAAGAATAAACCGGATGGAAAACCCAGTCACCTGTTGTAGCGTAGGAGTGTTACTGAGAGAGAACACTATCACTCAGCCTGTTTCCACAGCTAATATCAGCATGTTTCCATTAGCCAGGTTTAGCCAGGTACGACCACGTGTGTTGGTGACAGGAAGTGGAAAGTTCCTCAGGTGCTTTTCCATAGATCTGTCGGACTATCAGAGAGCTTCATGGGAGCATATTCGGGATCACTCATTACACTGTCAAGCCTGTTTTTTTTTTCTCCACCTGGCAATGCAGCTAAATTAACAGGATTTTCCAAGCTATATAATATGGTGAGTTGTCAAAATTGTGTAAGTGTACCGACTCGAAAGTTGTTAAAAAAAAATTCTAGCAATTCTCTGTACCATTCATGGCACTGGTGTTCATCTCAAATAACTATTTCTCACACAACCTGTTGCTGGTGTGTTGGTGAAACGGAGGGTGTTGATGCTGTGCTTTTGTAATCTTGACGGCTAGACTAGAGCACCCTCTAGGGTTTCAATAGAGCTACTGTCTCCAGATCATACTGTGGCTGTCCACTATGTAGAGATGACAAAGATGTTGCTGTGATGACTGACTGTGTTCCTGTCAAAAGGGAGAAGATGGAGAAGAGGTATATGTTGTCCCAGTTCCCTGTGTCCTGCAGTGGCATCGCCAGGGTTACTCCATCCAGCCACATAGGCCCAGTGGCACACGTCTACTCAAGTAGCAACACAGGTACAGTATGCAACTCATCTGACAGGATAACATTTCAATACAAAAGTAAACTTGACATTTGGAATAAAGGCACAAAGACATGATCGGTACTCTGTTTGCATGTAGACTACACATTTATTAACATTGGCAATCCCTACAACATGTACACCAGAGGAGGCTGGTGGGGGGAGCTGTAGGAGGATGGTCCCATTTTAATGGCTGAAATGGGACAAAGAGAACGGAGTCAAATGTGAGGTTTCCATATGTTTGATGTGTTTCATACTGTTCCATTTATTCCATTCCAGCCATTACAATGAGCCGTCCTTCTATAGCTCCTCCCACCAGCCTCCTCTGACGTACACCTTCTCAGCATGACCTTTACAACGTACTGCAGGTAGCCTACGTCAGTTGAAGTCGGAGGTTTACATACACCTTAGCCAAATACATTTAAAAACTCAGTTTTTCACAATTCCTGACATTTAATCCTAGTAAAAAATGACCTGTCTTAGGTCAGTTAGGATCACCACTTTATTTTAAGAATGTGAAATGTCAGAATAATAGTAGAGAGAATGATTTATTTCAGCTTTTATTTCTTTCATCACATTCGTAGTGGATCAGAAGTTTACATACACTCAATTAGTATTTGGAAGCATTGCCTTCAAATTGTCAAACGTTTCGGGTAGCCTTCTACAAGCTTCCCACAATAAGTTGGGTGAATTTTGGCCCATTCCTCCTGACAGAGCTGGTGTAACTGAGTCAGGTTTGGAGGCCTCCTTGCTCACACACACTTTTTCAGTTCTGCCCACAAATTTTCTATGGGATTGAGGTCAGGGCTTTGTGATGGCCACTCCAGGACTTTGTTGTCCTTAAGCCATTTTGCCACAACTTTGGAAGTATGCTTGGGGTCATTGTCCATTTGGAAGACCCATTTGCGACCAAGCTTTAACTTCCTGACTGATGTCTTGAGATGTTGCGTCAATATATCCACATAATGTCCTACCTCATGATGCTATCTATTTTGCGAAGTGCACCAGTTCCCTTGCAGCAAAGCACCCCCACAACATGATGCTGCCACCCCCGTGCTTCACGGTTGAGATGGTGTTCTTCGGCTTGCAAGCCTCCCCCTTTTTCCTCCAAACATAACGATGGTCATTATGGCCAAACAGTCCTATTTTTGTTTCATCAGACCAGAGGACATTTCTCCAAAAAGTACGATCTTAGTCCCCATCTGCAGTTGCAAACCATAGTCTGGCTTTTTTTATGCCGGTTTTAGAGCAGTGGCTTCTTCCTTGCTGAGCGGCCTTTCAGGGTATGTCAATATACAGTGGGGCAAAAAAGAATTTAGTCAGCCACCAATTGTGCAAGTTTTCCCACTTAAAAAGATGAGAGAGGCCTGTAATTTTCATCATAGGTACACTTCAACTATGACAGACAATATGAGAAGAAAAAAACAGAAAATCACATTGTAGGAATTTTAATGAATTTATTTGCAAATTATGGTGGAAAATAAGTATTTGGTCACCTACAAACAAGCAAGATTTCTGGCTCTCACAGACCTGTAACTTCTTCTTTAAGAGGCTCCTCTGTCCTCCACTCGTTACCTGTATTAATGGCACCTGTTTGAACTTGTTATCAGTATAAAAGACACCTGTCCACAACCTCAAACAGTCACACTCCAAACTCCACTATGGCCAAGACCAAAAAGTTGTCAAAGAACACCAGAAACAAAATTGTAGACCTGCACCAGGCTGGGAAGACTGAATCTGCAATAGGTAAGCAGCTTGGTTTGAAGAAATCAACTGTGGGAGCAATTAGGAAATGGAAGACATAGAAGACATACAAAGACATACAAGACCATACAAGATCACATTCTTAAAATCAAGTGGTGATCCTAACTGACCTAAAACAGGTAATTGTTACTAGGATTAAATGTCAGGAATTGTGAAAAACTGTGTTTAAATGTAGTTGGCTAAGGTGTATGTAAACTTCAACTGTACACCTTCAGCTTCATTGATCACAGTTTCTTTGTTTAGAGCTGTGTGTGGAGGTAGAGACAGGCGTGCACCCTCTCACCCGGGACAGCAGCTCCTCTTCAGGGTATTCCAGCGCCCCCTCCAGCCCCATGACCCCTCACTCTCTGTCTTTGTCCCGGGAAGGTGCCTTCAACAGGGCCAAGGAGCCACACAGACGTGAGTCTATCTCCCTCAGGAGTTATCAAGCTAACTGAAATGGCCTTCAATAAGTTGGTATATCACTGATAACATTTTGTTCTGTGTCATCCTGTTCCTATCCAGGGATGGAGTCAGGACTAGAACAAGGAGAGAAGGACAGGACTTACGTTCTCCTAAACCCCACCGTTACAACAGGGCCTAGTCGGCCCACTGCTCAGGTTCTGCCTGTGCAGAATGATCCTACTCCCTGCCCCTCCCACATGAGCCTTCCTCCTCCCTCCCTAAGCCTACAGTCACCAGGACGCATCCTGGGTTCCCCCTGTAAGCCCCGGCTACCTCCCTTCTGCCCTGATGAGCGGGCCAAGCCCCTGGGTTCAGGTGTGGCTGTTGGGGTGCGACTGGAGAGAGTGTTCCCTGGCCTGAGTGTGGACAGTATGGGGTCCCCTCCCCTTCGCCAGGACTCTGCTGGTCCCCGGGGGCCCTCCGGGGTCACTGTGCTGCGCTCCCCTCCAGTCTTGATGGTGGACACCAGCTCCGCCCTCACCACAACCTCCAACACTCTGCACCACGTCTCACACCCCCCTCTACACCTGCAGGTGTCCCCCTCTCTACGGCATACTGGACACTACCCCTACCCCTACTCTTCTGCCTCCTCCTCATCTCCTGCCTCCAAGTTAGCTTTTCCGTCTGTGGGTAGCGTTCACATGGGAACTGCGAGCAGTGTTCCCATGGCAGTGGTGCCAGGCAACACCTACTGTGTGAACAGTAGGTCCGCTGTCCAACCCAGCTCCAGTCCCACCTCCACGGACACCAGCAGCTACGCTGTCACTTCTGGCTCCACCCCTAACTCCTCTGTCTGTGTCTGCAGCTCTTGTGGCTGCAGTGGGAACTGTGGCTCCTACGGGGCCCTCCCTGCCAGCTATGCAGGGTACTTCCAGCACCCCTTCTCAGGGACATCAGTGTTCCCCCTGGGGCCCCTGCTTCACCTCAGTCCCCTGCTGGCTGGGAGCAGCACTGCCAGCCCCTTCCCCTACCCCCTGGTGGCACCGCCCCTCTACAACAGCAGTGTGTCTCACAGCCACGACACCCAGGGGCAGCAGGGGCTTATCCTGCCCCCCATACAGGGCTTCCTGGGGGCCGGTGCCAACGTGCACAAGCCTCATGGGGGGGTGGGGAACGGAGGGCATAGGAAGCCAGGGAGCTTGTCCTGTTACAACTGTGGGGTCACCGGCCATCGGGCACAGGAATGCAAGCAGCCACCAATGGACGCTGCTCAGCAAGGTATAAAGTAGAACCCTTACAGCTACTAAAATAGATATTGTAATTCCATGATTAAATATACATATGTTTACTATCTGCAGAAACCTCTTGGGGAACTTGATATATTTAGCACCATTGGTATTTTGTTTTGCAGGCACGTTCCGGCTGAAGTATGCTCCCAAATCAGACAGCCAGGACTCTGGGGACTAAGAACAAGGAACTCCTGTGACCCCTGTGCACATCAGCACCTTATGATCCTCCTGGTGGAGGAGTCCCTTTCATTTGGGGCGGCAGCGTAGCCTAGTGGTTAGAGCGTTGGACTAGTAACTGGAAGGTTGTGAGTTCAAACCCCTGAGCTGACAAGGTACAAATCTGTCGTTCTGCCCCTGAACAGGCAGTTAACCCATTGTTCCCAGGCCGTCATTGAAAATAAGAATGTGTTCTTAACTGACTTGCCTGGTTAAATAAAGGTAAAATAAATAAAAATGTAGGTAACTCTTTGAACACCCTTTGATGATTGGTGAATGAATGGTGGCCTGGGGCCACTTAACTCGACTGATGAAAGTCGAAGCATGGAGTCAGTTTGGAAGGAGATATTAACCCCAGTTCATCTGTAACATATGATCTTGATCATACAAGAGATGGTCAGGTCTAAACCCTGAGGCCGAGGGTATACAGTGTTTTCAAATGGGAAATGATTTAGCTGTACAAAATCCAGTTGAAAATATGATGCAATACTTCTCACACTACTTGGTACACACCTCGGCCTCACTCAGTCAATCGGTCAAACTCCACAGACCTACACCTTTCATAACAACTCATGCGTATGCAAAGATGTCCTCTTAAGTCGCTCTGGAGATGAGTTGGATGTATCTGAGAGGATGCTGATGTGTGAATGCAAAGACTTACAGTATAATATGACTGACAAATAACGCACATTGACTGACTACCAAATCGTTCTCCTCTGGGACGGAGCAGGTCTGTGAGAAACACAGAGGAAGAGAAGCGAGTGCTTTATTCTTCACATCATTCGCTGTGGGTACTTTGCCCTATACAGTGCAGGTATTAATGGTGAAAGAAATAGTGCGAGCATTCTTAGTTTAGATTTTTTGACATTGATATTTGTGTTGTTTAATCATTTAGAAGTTGGAGCAGTCTAATTTTATAATCATTGTCGAAATGTGTGTAGGTTTTAGTTGTATGTATAAGGTTATGTATGTTTGATTTTATAATAGTTGGATTTGATGAGGTGGTGCTATGTAAAAGAATCCTTTTTGAAAAAGATTTGATATTGAATGTCAGTGAATGTGTCCTTGAGTTGCCACCATGGTGTGGCATGTGAAAGCACTTTTATGAGATCGGCTGGTCCCAGTCCATTGGATGCGAGTGTGACATGAGGACCGTATAGTCCTCAAGGATGGACAAGTTATTGTTTTTTTGTGTTGCACTGGAATGTTCCTAGCCAGGTCTGGAGGACACAATTCAGTCATAAGGGACATTTTGTTGAAAATGATGTTTATGAAATGCTCGGGGCCATGACTGAATTCAAACTGAGTTGGTTTTGGGGTGTGGTTTGATGTGGGTGTCTTTTGTGTGTGTTCGCCGGTGGGAAGAGTTAGCCAAATTATTTTGCCAATTTGCTTCAGCCAGCTTGTCCGCAACCTCTGCAAAGTTGATTTGACTTTCGATAGCCTATCTTCAGGGCTAGTTAGGGACCGTCAATAAATAACACAATATAAATTAGACAATATTTTCACATTGCAGAACTTTTCATTAAATGCTTTCAATATTTGCATATGAATTTCTACAATTTATAGTTGGTTTAATGTTTTAAGTCATTGACATGTGGAGCTATTGAATTCTTACATATTGTGTAATTTACAAATGGTCCATAACTAGCCCCATAGGGATATCCAAAGTCAACCCAAATTTACCACAGGCATTATGATTGTGTTGTGTGCAGCTCCACTCTGAATTGATGATTACTTGTATGCAGTCAGCTGTGGGCACATGGGCAGGATTTAAACAAACCCAATCTTCATTTACATTGTGATGCAGTCACAACCACAACACTTACAGAACTCTGTTTTAGACAAGGCTGACTTTATGACCAAAATTATCCTATTTACTCTTCGTAGTCAATTTTGACAGTATAATAAATGTTTGACTCATTCTGATGCCACATATGCTGTTTTCTAAATGCTACGTTTTTTTAAGGGGCTGTTGCTCTTTAAGACATTAAGACTGACAAGATCAGGTTGAAACAGGAAACAGATTTACAGTAGTTCTATTCTGCTGGATGTGATCTGGTCTGAGGACCAAAGATCAAGGAATTGGAGGGCCCAATCAAGGATTGTATCTGACCATCTGTAGAGTATTGCATGCTGGGGAATGTTGTATTTTTAAAAAGTGTCAAAACTTTTCACCACATATGTCCTGTCTAGTTCTCATGGGAGTAATAGAGCTTACAGTGAGAACATTAGTGTAACAATACGCCACATACAGAACTAGCATGCACCACAGTCACAGCGTAGACATTTCTCTGATGGTGCATTTTTTTAAATATTTTTTTGTTACATTGTGCCTAATGAATACACCCTGGTTCACGCTGCAAACATTGTGTAAACCAACTGTTTTCATTATCATTGACTATTGGAAATCATGTTTGTGCACTAAGCTGTTTATCCTGGATGCCTTAGCCACCCTGCATGGTACAAATATTTTTGTAAAGAAAATGTATGGACATAATAAAATGACACCATATTTTTGGATTCTGGAACTGGTTCACCTTACTGGTTCCAATGAGGTTGTTGTCAAACATACATGACACCCCCCTGTCCAAAAGACAAATCTAATTATCTGGTATTATTTGAATGTAACATAACTATCTTCTTAGTCAATAGCTATGCACGTTGCTTGATCAAGTAAACATTTTGTGCATTAAAAAGTTAAAACATTTGGTATTATTTTGAAGCAGATTTGAGCTTGAAGGGCAAATCACTTGTTCATTTTTATGTACTGTGTTTAAGAATTGTTTTTTATATACTGCATCAAAAACATTGTAAAGTACATTCATGTGTTCGGTTTCCATCCTTTCATGGCAACATTTGTATGTTTCTCACTGATCAGTATTTGATCTAATTCAAACGTCAGGATAGGGGTTCTAGATGGGAATACCTTTACATCGTCTGTTTTATTCATAAAATACCAACAAATACAATAAAAGGCTGTGTAATATTGCTGTGAATATGAAGAATGAGAGCGGCAAACAGCAGAGCATGCAGAGGAACATTGGGCTGATAAAACTATCATTCCTCTTATTAAACCCTCAATCAAACTGATCATAGAATCATTCGTATTCATTACACACATAGCATATGGACATTTGTACAAGGAAGTAAAATCACATTAAATAAAAACAGATTATCTGCCAAAAATGAAGATAAAAAGGCATCTAACATTTAAACAGTTGAGAGGACAGCGAGAAGGAAAAGCACAACAGTCAGCACACATTATAAAAGGCATAAATAACCCTCTATTAAACAAATTGAATATTCTAAAAGCGTGACGCCACCCTGGGATGAGTACTGTTCAGAGCCCTAGGGCAGGTCTAGGAGGGGGACGGATGGACAGTTGGTTGGTGGACAGACCCGGCCGTGATGCCCGCCCAGTCCAAAACAGCCACCAACCCCACACCCTACTTCTGACATCAGCATTATCCCACATCAGTGACCCTTTCACACACGTGCAATTCCATCATCATGCTGAACATGGAGGCAAATTTCTTATAACAATCATCATAGCAGGTTTTCGGTAGCATTTCTTTCCTTTTTAACCAGGAGTCCCTAACATCTCTTCTACGTGGAGATGTTTACAACAAAGCGCGGGAAGAATTTTTTTTTGTTTTTTTTTTGTTGAAAGGACCTTCATTTTTATTGAATTTTTTGAAAGGTGCAAAGTAAAATAATCTCTGAACCCACAACCCTTATCAAGTAGCTCAGAGCAACACGGGGGGAGGGGAACTGCTAAACTGAACGCACATTAACATGTTAGCCTTAAAAACTTGTTAATACAATGAAGCCTACAGTTTGCCTAGAATATTCAACCAAGTGACTAAAGGAAAGACTAAAGAAAAAAGAACCACTCATTTTGTCACAGCAGTTGAGACTATTGGCCTGAGTCACCAATTATAGGAGACTTGATGAAACATGTTCTTGTGGAAGTAGTTTGTCCCATGTCTGTCAAACTGGATTCAGCGCTTTAACTAAACTGTTAGAAAATTCCTCAACAACTGTTGTGATTGAAGCTTCATCCAAAATACTGAGCTCATTCAAGTTTAGCAAACACAACAAGTGGAAAATAAAATATGGAGATTTCTGTATAACTGAACTCAACCATGAAGGACTCAAGCAGGGATTTAAGCTGTAAATTGTTTGAGTCGAACTCAACCTGAACTGGCAATCATCTCTGCTATACTAATCCATTCTATACACCAAACAACCCAAAGATAACTATTGAATCTCTTTTCCAAAACACATGGCTGGATGAACAGGGAGAGGTGTTGAGTAATGGATAAACGGGGAGAGGTGTTGAGTAATGGATGTACGGGGAGAGGTGTTGAGTAATGGATGTACGGGGAGAGGTTGAGTAATGGGTAGTGGGCAGTATGAGTATGAGAAGGTGCAGGACATGGCTTTTAATATCTATAAGGGGCCCTTAAGGGCATGGGAGAAGAGGTCAGTCTGGTTCCCATTGTCTTGGCTAAGGTTTTAAGCAAGGGTTGAGGGAAGGCAAGGGGGATCGGTCTGTATTTAGGAACGAAGGATCAAGGAGGGAGGAGGAGATATCATTGTCCGAGCTATGGTGTGGTGGTGGGAGGCTGTTACTGGGGGGTTATGGTTCCAAATGTCTCCTGCGATGCGTACACCATGTAGAGGAAGCCATCATCGTCCTTCTCGCGATCGTACACCTCAGCGATGGCTGCTGACACGGAGACCATGCTGTGGCCATTCACCAGCAGGAAGAAGGCCTGGTTGGAGTTCAGCTGGAGGCGCCTCCTAGTGAGGGCAAACATACAGAGTTTAGCACATCTTATCCTCACATAGACAAGAGAGTAGATAGTATATCTGTGTATCAGATCCTCACATTTATTTTTAATGATTTGTAAGATCAATTAAGTGAATTTGCTTTAGTGATTAAATGACTGATAAAGTGGTGTCAGTAAATACAGAGAAGAGAGGATGATGGAACATCCTGTACCTGATGATTTTGATCAGCTCACTCATATTGACATGATCAGGAACCAGGAACTTGGTTTTATCCAGGATGGGCAGCTGCTTCTCTCCCTTGTATCTCTCGATGATGACCTGAAAGGGAGCAGAGGAAACGTCTTATTATAGAGCTCCCTGGACCCAAGATACACTGTGCTTGGAGGAGTCACATTACAAAGACACAGCTAGAGTTATTCACAGGGGGAGGGGATAATAACAAAGACACAGCTAGTGTTATTCACAGGGGGAGGGGATAATACCAAGACACAGCTAGTGTTATTCACAGGGGAGGGGATAATACCAAGACACAGCTAGTGTTATTCACAGGGGGAGGGGATAATACCAAGACACAGCTAGAGTTATTCACAGGGGGAGGGGATAATACCAAGACACAGCTAGTGTTATTCACAGGGGGAGGGGATAATACCAAGACACAGCTAGTGTTATTCACAGGGGGAGGGGATAATACCAAGACACAGCTAGTGTTATTCACAGGGGGAGGGGATAATACCAAGACACAGAGGGAGGGGATAATAACAAAGACACAGCTAGTGTTATTCACAGGGGGGGGAGGGGATAATACCAAGACACAGCTAGTGTTATTCACAGGGGGAGGGGATAATACCAAGACACAGCTAGTGTTGGTCACAGGGGAGGGATAATACCAAGACACAGCTAGTGTTATTCACAGGGGGGGGATAAAGACACAGCTAGTGTTATTCACAGGGGGAGGGGATAATACCAAGACACAGCTAGTGTTATTCACAGGGGGAGGGGATAATACCAAGACACAGCTAGTGTTATTCACAGGGGGAGGGGATAATACCAAGACACAGCTAGTGTTATTCACAGGGGGAGGGGCATTACTCAGCACTTTGTGACCCTGGAGAGACAAAGGAAAGGCTCAGGAAGCAGTCATGTAGTGTAACTGAGGCTCTGTTTGGCTCTCAGTGTGTGTGTGTACATCTGGGTGAAGGAGGGGAGAGAGGCAGCAGATGGAAGGTTAGAGCGATATTCAATCTGCTATGTGGTCTGCTTGGGTCCTGATACATGGCTAACACAGAGAAGGTTCCACACCCTTCTACCTATTCCTCATGAGAATAACCACTAGGGAGGATACCCTCGGTGTGTTGAGGGAAGCAAGGGTGGGTCTGTATTGAGGAATATTTTCTGTTCATGTATACATTAGGATTGTTATGGCAATAGATGTAATACTAACTGGGATCTTGTTGGGGTGCTGCTCTCGAATCAGTCTCACATCATCTACTCTCTGCTCTGTGGACACAAGGAAGAACAGGTGAGATGACAAATCAATGGGAAAATATATGGTAGCCTGTTATCTTAAACCTCCTATGTTTACACAATACAATCTGTGCAGCAAACCACCAGGTGCTGAATAAACTCAGATCCTAAACGAAACAGCAAGTGAACATTATCGGCACTAATCCAGCACACCCGAACTTTGCACCTCCATGACCATGTGTAACAAGGACAAAACGACTGTTTCCATGGCACCAGATAAGGCCCCTTTGTTATCACTCAAACCCTGTTCTAGGTTAGTTCTGACGGACTGATAGAAGAAACAACAATAACACAAATGCCTGGAAGGATGAACTGCCTGATCCCAATTACTCCAGTAAAATGTTCTTATTGTGGCCTTTCTATACAGAAATACACTAGCTCACTTGTCTCTTATGTAAATCCCCCCCAAACTTGCAGTTTAACGGGTTAAAGGCCTGGGCAGTTAGAAACAAGGAAGCTCGGGCTACCTTTGGGCTACAGTCAGTGTACCAATATGTTGCTCAACACTTGGAAAGAAATATATCAGAAGGGAAATTAAAAGCTTGTTAACACCATCTCTATTTTCAGAAACCCTATTTGTTTTTAGATATTATCAAAAGTGGCCACATTTCACTTCTGTAGCCTCAGCGCAGAGATCAAGCCTACCCATGACCCCAGAGCCACATACTTTGATATAACTGGTCAAATCTACACACTATGTGATGGTAAGTTCACTTTTTAGATTTCACTTTCCAACCCACAGATTTCACTTATGTATAACCACAACAATATAATAATAACCAATGCAATAACTACATCCCCTGTTGTAACTACTGCAGTGTAAACTAGTAGCATGTTACAGCAACATTGTAACTGGTAAGATGTTTATGTTCTTTGAGTTTGGGACACTGCACGTGTTCAGCCAGTGCTCTCATTCTCACGTGGTGATATTGCGCAATTTTTTGGGGAAACGTTAAGACTGACGTTTGGTCTGAACTGTTTTGAATAAATTTGCCATGACATCAGACACTTTACCGTGACGACAAATTGGCCAACTTCAAATTCAAAGAGCTAGGAAACCTTCTGAGCCAATGTAGACTCATCCAGGAAATGGAAACTAACCGATATGTTGGCTACATGGCTTGTATCGCCAAAGAGCTTAACTGTCGCGAAGTAAACAAGGGGCCTTATCTCAGACGAAAACAATGTATCGGATATAAAAAGCCTATTTGCGGAAAGCGAAGATAACAGTCCAAATATGAATTGTCGTGTTATCTAGGTCTAGGCCTACATGATAAAGTCAGAGGTTACAGACATTTGTTTTTGTCCCTTTCCCCTAGGCCTTCCTTTCACCTACGCAATACGTCCCATCCCCCAATCATGCAGCGCACTTTCCTGCTTTTCGAGAAGAGTAATATCGGCTACTTGTTTTTTTTTTTTTTACATCTCTGTCACAAACAAGCGGAGCACACGATAATATATTTAACGTTTCGCTGCCACACGCTTACATTGTACAGAGACATACATTATATGCTACAGCATACAAACTAAACACAACAACACCATATTTGCCATCCGTCTGTTCGGGTTGCATAACATGAGCCAGATCAATTAGCCTATACAAATACAGCTACCACCTTTAATTATCACGAATTTGTCGCTGTGAAAATGCCTATATTATATAATAGATAAAATAAAGTATCTCCCATTTGTACTTAGACGGTTTATTGCCTTTGACTTCTGATCGAAGTTGAGCTGATTAACTATTCAGACACTGGGCCTTACTAGGGGAAACTGGAAAACCATCTGTTCTCCAAATAATGGCTGATACTGAAATAAGAAGCCACTACATTTGATAAAATCGAAATAATATACACAATTAGACAACTTCAATGTTACAACCTGCTGTACTAATAGGCTACATACCAAATGTCCTCCTTTGTTTGAACGTCTTCTCTGAAGGCATATTTCACGCAGGTCAAACCGTTTTGTAAACGAGGCAAAAGATCCCTGTATGAATTGAAAATATATTTAAATGTAGGTGTTGTAAATTTTTGGCCGATCAAAGCCCAGTTTTTTTTGTAATAATAAGAAGTTGAGTCCTTTGATGTTGTGCTATTCCTTCTTTGCTGATTGCTGCGGAGTCTATAGCGAAACAAACCAGTCAGCTGATATTTGACGTCACTGAGAAAGAGACCAATACCTACGCTCTGTATTTGCCGCTGGCTGCCCCACCACCACAGAAAGCACTGAGCTATCCGCCTAGCTCACCACCACAGAATGCACTGAGCTATCAGCCTAGCTCACCAAAACAGAAAGCACTGAGCTATCGGCCTAGTTCAGTGCATTCTGTGGTGGTGGGCCAGCTAGCGGAGACACATATTTCCCTCAGATTACACAAACCCACAAAGAATTTGAAAACAAATCCCAATTTGATCAACTCTACTGGGTGAAATACCACAGCAGCAAGCTGTGTTACCTGTTGCTACAAGAAAAGGCCTACCAGTGAAGAACAAACACCACGGGAAATAAACTATATTTATTTTCCCTTTTGTAACTATTTTCACATCATTACAACCCTTTCTATAGACATCATAGGATGACATCTTTATGTTTTTGGGACTTTGTAAGTGTAATGTTAACTGTAGATTTTTTTTATATCCCCCTTTTCTCTCCAATTTCATGGAGAGAAACACAACCCAACCAAGCCGCACTGCTTCTTAACAAAGTGCGCATCCAACTTGCATCCATATTGTTTATTTCACTTTTGTTTATTTCACTTGCTTTGGCAATGTAAACATATGTTTATATGTTGTGTGAGATTGAAGCTGCAGGTTGCATACAGAACAACCCTACCAGCCCTTGAACACCACACCGTAGGTGCTGGAACTGGATAGATATAAACAATATGGAAAAAACTTCTTAGAGGCCCTAGGAGGTAGGGTTTATTTCTGGACTATATTCAGATACTCCACCGTTCTCCCTGAAGTATGAATTTGCTCAGAGACCCCCACATCTTCTGCCATTTTCTTAAAGCAGTCCATTCATTTAAATCCAGCAGGGGGAGTGAATGAGCTGGATACAGCAGGTTTAATAGTAGAGGACCAATACCACAGCCTGAATGGTATTAGTGGCAATAAGGTCTATGCTGTCAGAAAAGAAACGGATAACAAGGATCCCCTTTTCCAGTCCGCAATCGCAAACCCTTCTTCCTGTGCAGTTTACAATTGTTCTTGCAGAGCCCCACCTTTCTGGCAAAAACAAATTATATGCATGTTTTGCATGTTATTTTGGCATTAATACATAGGGGTTGGTAATGTTCTCTAGTTGCGTGATTGGCTCAGTGTTCTGTCACTCATGTGGACACTACGTCACTGCCAAATCTAAGGGTAGAGCTAGCTGCCATAGAGTTACATTAGAAGTGCCCATCTAAGGCTCAATGTCATTGGCCACAGATAAAATTATGTCAAATCACGTTAAATCTACAGCAGCTTTGATTGAATGATCATGTCAACATCATACTTTCAAAATCTTAGCTAGCAAGCAACAGTCATTATCATGAATCAAGTCGACAAAATCTACTGGCTAATCCTTGTCATATGAAGAGAAATTATAAACATTACACAACAAGTTGGAAATCACAAATTCAACAATGAGTGGTTTGGAATGACTCAGTGGCTAACAGCAAACATTGCAAAGCAATCACTAGCCTCCTATTCAGATTTCGTGTGGTCCCAAGTATAGGTCTCTTTTCCAAGCTTTAATGGATAAACATTGAACATTGGCCATGGTGTCAATCCAGCATGACTTCTGCCATTCTCAAAACAACTGGAAACTGGGACTGAGCTATCAGCCTAGCTCAGTGCATTCTGTGGTGGTGGGCCAGCCACTGGGAAATCTGATATCAGTGAGTTCAAGACAGACCTGGTTTAAATGCATGTGTCACGTCGGTACGAATGATTCGGGAGACAGGAGCAGGAATGCGTAATATTTTTTTGGGAATTATACCCAAATTACAGTGTGCAGTGTAAAGGCATGGGGACGAGGACCAAACAAACACTATACAAAACACAGGGTTGAAACCCAAAACAAAAGAGCGAGGAGTACCTCAATAAATAACACAAGCGCACAATGATTAACCCATGGGACGAGACCCGTAATCATCTGCGCAATCCACAATGGCACGAAAGCCAAAACACACAACACAGGTACTCACATGAACCAACGGACATTGTAACAATAATCGACAGGACAATGATAAACCAAGGGCACACTTACTAATCAATGGGAATAGGGGCCAGGTGTGCGTAATGAAAGTTTCAGAGGGATCCATGACAGCATGGGACTGGAATATTTAAATATTTGTATTTTAAGAAGAAGAAAACCCGCTGTGTTTTGAGTACATGCCAATTCTTTTCAAGTGTATTTCCAAAATACATTTTCAAATATTCAACTAGGTGTATTGTCAAAGAAAAAATATCCAAACTTTGAAATAAGTGTGAAAGTAATTTAAAAATACCTTAAATAGTATTTAAACCCAGATCTGGTGTGGTGTATTACCCTGAAACAAGGGTCCCCTGTGACTCAGTTGGTAGAGCATGTCATTTGTAGTGCTAGGGTTGTGGGTTTGATTCCCATGGGGGACCAGTATGAAAATGTATATAAGTTGCTCTGGATAATACGTTTAGAAAAAAATATTCAGTATAAATTACAAAATTACCATAGATGTTAATTACCAACATTACTGAAGATTCCAATAACTTTGGTAAATTACCGGTAGTTTTACAAGCCTAATTTGCTTAATGACTGAAATGAAGGGGTGTCTTCATGGAACAATATTTTCATGATGAGTAACTATGACCACACTGTTACCATGTTATTAGCCTACTGCTTTATTCTGTGCTACACATAATGTCATAAACATTCAGGACTTCTTGTTTAAGCATGTCTTACAAATTGCACTGAGCACACATTTCATGGGGGTTCTATTGACAGTAGCACTGAAAGGTACACTACATGACCAAAAGTATGTGGACACCGGCTCGTCAACACATCTCATTCCAAAATCCTAGGCATTAATATGGAGTTGGTCCTCCACCAAACTTTACAGTTGGCATTATGCATTGGGGCCGGTGGCAATCTCCCGGAATCCACCAAATCCAGATTTGTCCGTCGGACTGCCAGATGGTGAAGCGTGATTCATCACTCCAGAGAACGTGTTTCCACTGCTTCAGAGTTAAATGGCAACGAGATTTACACCACTCCAGTCAAAGCTTGGCATTGCGCATGGTGATATTAGGCTTGTGTGAGGCTGCTCGACCACCGAACCCAAACCCATTTCATGAAGCTCATGACAGTTACCGTGCTGACGTTGCTTCCAGAGGCAGTTTGGAACTCGGTAGTGAGTGTTGCAACCCAGGAAAGACGATTTTTACGCTCTACACGCTTCAGCTCTTGGCTGTCCCGTTCTGTGAGCTTGTGTGGCCTACCACTTTGCAGCTGAGATGTTGTTGCTCCTAGATGTTTTCATTTTACAATAACAGCACTTACAGTTTACCGGGGGCAGCTCTAGCAGGGCAGGAATTTGACGATAATGACTTGTTGGAAAGGTGGCATCCTATGACAGTGCCACGTTGAAAATCATTGATCTCTTCAGTAAGGCTGCCAATGTTTGTCAATGGAGATTGCATGGCTGTGTGCTCGGTTTGATACACCTGTCAGCAACAGGTGTGGCTGCTGAATCCATTAATATGTGTATTTGAAAATGGGACCAAAGTCGATAGTGCAGCTTCTGTTCTTGAGCCGCAGGTGGCGCTCTCTGATAACCTCTGACTGCCACTCATCCTGCAGATTGAGATGTTTTGTGGAGCCAGTCGACATTTTTATGACTACCATATCTTCTGAGCCAGGAGTGTAGCCTTCGGTTATTTTTTTATTTCTATATATTTTTTTATATGTGGGGGGTAGTACGTTTTCTTTTACTTGTGTCCAGCTCGCTAATAATGACCTATGACAGTCAGGGAGCATTGGAAAAAAGAATAAGTATAGTAGTAGAGAAATAGTAGAGAACTATTATTTTACTTCTATTATTTTACTCAAATTTTGACAGCGAGGACATAATAACACATTTTCAGTGCGAGACTCGGCTCTCGCTGAAGACCGAATACATCCCCTGGGGCAAAATGTCTTGCGATTGTTCATTTTACATTTATTTTACCAGGTAAGGTTGATTGATCTGGTGATTATTGCAAGGAAAGGGGTGAGACAGAGCTGACCTACTGTTACTAGGGATAGAATTCTTGAATTTGACCCTTTTAACACTGAAAAATTGATTGAGGACACATTTATAACTATGACCTGGGGAGTAGACCTATTGAAGGGGAGTGAGAGTAGCTTTCTCAAAAGTAGCTTTAAGTTGTAGGCCTACTTTTGATTACTGCAGACTGCAGTAATCTGATATGCACATCTACTATAAATATAATTTAAAAAAAAATATCAAATAGTCTTATTATAATAACAACATGACACCAACTAATCATGTTACTTCTCAAGATTGAAAAAAAAATTGATTTGATGCTTTGATTTGACTAATAGACATGTGTAAGTATGATTTTTGTTCAAAGAAAGAAAAAGGGTCTTTGTGAAATGGTGCTGTGCCTGCTATCACACAATGATAATGTTACTATGTTTTTGAAATAGGTTTGCAAAGGAAGGGTATATTACTGGAAACTTTCTAAATTTACGAGTAAACTACTAGCATTTTGGTAACTTTCAAATTTTGTTTGGAGTTTTATCAGATGACATCTAGTGGCTTTTTTGGGTACTTCAGATTATCACAGGCATCTGTAATTATCTCTGGGCCTCTGAGTGACCTTATCATGTAAAAACCATGATTTAATCAAATAACAAATAGCAAAATAGAATGACAAAGCTGTAAAACATTATCTTAAATATAAACTTAGTGAACACCAATATCCTTTATATATATATTTTACACACTTTTATTTATTTACTATGTCAATATGTCTTTGTTGTAAATGTTCTGGCACGAAACTGGTGGCAGCTGTGAAAAAAGTAAACAGTTGGAAGAGTTGCAGAGTTAATTGAAAATAATGACATTGTTGATTAGATGCTTTTTTCATAAATTAGGCTACTTTATCTTGAACCATATGGTCTATCTACGAGAAAATCATGGCAAACTCATGGACAAAATTAATACTATATATTAATACGTTTTTTAAAAATTATTCAAGTATAAATTACAAAATTACCATAGATGTTAATTACCAACATTACTGAAGATTCCAGTAACTTTGGTAAATTACCGGTAGCTTTACAACCCTAATTTGCAAACAGCAAACCCCTGTTTCAAATCAGTCTCCCTTTAATTAAATTAATCATTATAGGCCTTACCCAGTTCTTGCTTGCCAGCTGTTGCTAGTTTCTATATAAAGCAGCCTGAAGCTTGTTACTGGGTATGAGGATCACCCTGCCTGCCACTGTCTTCTTCTAGTTCACAGTAACAACCTAAATAATGCTCATCTAAATGGCCATCTATTCAATATCTAATAAACCCACTGCTCTTTGAAGTAATGAGTTTTTAAAGGCCCAGTTTAGTACACAATGAGATTTGTCATGTGTTTTATATATATTTCCACAGGTTGGAATAATTCTGTGAAATTGTGAAAATTATGATAATGCCCTTTTAGTATAAGAGCTGTTTGAAAAGACTGCTTGAAATGTCTGCCTGTTTTGGTGGGATGGAGTTTTAGGCTGCCTGGTGAATCACCAGGCGGTTATTTAGTAAAAAAAAAAGTTCTTAACCTCTTTGCCAATAACAGTTTTCAGTTTTCCCCTTCCCACTCAGACCACTACCAGACAGTCCGAACAAAATTCTTGCTTGAGAAATGGTTGTTTACTAAGAAGCTATTTTTGTTTCTTTTTGACCATTATAATTTAAAACGATCACAGTAAGGTACTTGTTACCCAGAAATGATTTGATATTTATATTAAAACTGCTGCATTGGACCTTTGAACAATCTTCAGGGACCTAGTGTTTGATTGATAAAGGGGATGTGGAGTGTCATCAACAATGACCCTCAAGGCCTCTAAAATCATATAGCCCATTCTGTGCTGCTGGGTAGCTTCAGGCCGAGGCTAGTCATTCAGGTTGGGTTGCTATGGCAATATCCATGGAAACATCCTACATGTTCACTGAGAGTTGAAGGTAACACCCACTCTCATTGTTCAATCTCTGTAATGCATATGTATACCCACAGACAAGCTATTATAGAATGCTTTTATTAGTATATCAATCAATATATTCATTCATCCATCCATCCATCTACGGTTTTACTACATGGGGTAATTACTATGACAATAGTTCATAAATGCACCATCCATCCTTTAAACTAAATAGATTCATAACCTTGCTTGATTGAATTGATTACCATAGAATGAGATGTTCATTCGAAAAATCTGTGCATGACATATCAAAAGTGCTTTATTTCATCATAGATTATTTACAGACTGCAAGAGAACAGTGTTGAGGTCTTAGTAGTGATGTTGACTTACATTGTGGTGAAAATGGTATAAAATCAATACACAATATACAAGCTACAAGCATATGTTTTATATAGCGTAATAATTGCAAACACGCACATGGAATTATGTATAATTATCTACATCCCTTGTACACTTGTATACCCCACATTCCTTTCCGGGGTAGTTTGTGCTCCGTTAAATTAGGGAAATAATTAGTATACGTTTATGTACACTTTCATGAGTGAAAGAAGAGTGTAGAATTGTTCACACTGGCTGGACTTACCGTCTTAGACAGCGTTAGGATCTCACTGGCTGGACTTACCGTCTTAGACAGCGTTAGGATCTCACTGGCTGGACTTACCGTCTTAGACAGCGTTAGGATCTCACTGACTGGACTTATCGTCTTAGACAGCGTTAGGATCTCACTGGCTGGACTTACCGTCTTAGACAGCGTTAGGATCTCACTGGCTGGACTTACCGTCTTAGACAGCATTAGGATCTCACTGGCTGGACTTACCGTCTTAGACAGCGTTAGGATCTCACTGACTGGACTTACTGTCTTAGACAGCATTAGGATCTCACTGACTGGACTTACCGTCTTAGACAGCGTTAGGATCTCACTGGCTGGACTTACCGTCTTAGACAGCATTAGGATCTCACTGGCTGGATCTCAGACAGCATTAGGATCTCACTGGCTGGACTTACCGTCTTAGACAGCGTTAGGATCTCACTGACTGGACTTATCGTCTTAGACAGCGTTAGGATCTCACTGGCTGGACTTACCGTCTTAGACAGCGTTAGGATCTCACTGGCTGGACTTACCGTCTTAGACAGCGTTAGGATCTCACTGGCTGGACTTACCGTCTTAGACAGCGTTAGGATCTCACTGGCTGGACTTACCGTCTTAGACAGCGTTAGGATCTCACTGGCTGGACTTACCGTCTTAGACAGCGTTAGGATCTCACTGACTGGACTTGCCGTCTTAGACAGCGTTAGGATCTCACTGACTGGACTTACCGTCTTAGACAGCGTTAAGATCTCACTGACTGGACTTACCGTCTTAGACAGCGTTAAGATCTCACTGACTGGACTTACCGTCTTAGACAGCGTTAAGATCTCACTAACTGGACTTACTGTCTTAGACAGCATTAGGATCTCACTGACTGGACTTACTGTCTTAGACAGCGTTAGGATCTCACTGACTGGATTGGAAAATGTAGTGACATCTTCAGGTTCAGAAGAACATTTGACACCATAGTACGATTTGACACCATAGTACGATTTGACACCATAGTACGATTTGACACCATAGTTCTTGCTAGCGTTTATTGTTTACACATTTTATTTGGCTGCAACAGAAACAAAACTGCTGTAATTCACAAACAATAAACAATGATTTAAAGGTTTGTTGCAGCCTGCAAACAACAATAAACTATGAGTGCACTCTACGTTCTGAACTGAAGGTCCGTAGGGCTCACTCCAAATGTGCTGTCTGATGAATAGGAAACTAAAAGCGTTGTGGGTGGACTAAAATTTCATCTTGTGCAGTGACTGAACTAAAAGCTGTTTAAATAATGGTGTGTGGGACCTGGTCACTGAGGTAGACAGTGACTTGTTGTCAGAGAGCTAAATTTACAACAACAAAATCACTAGTCTTCCACAGCGTCCAGGACCAAAGTGCACATTCTCCTGCAAGCATAGAGTAGGATAATGACAAATTACAAACATATCGTTATTCACCTGAACATTTTTCCCATTTACAATCATAAAGCCAGGCTACTGCACAACATATTTATTCTTCAATATTCCATTTATATTTTACAATTGATCAACTAATTGAGATAGCGTGCAAGACCTATTATATGCTTAGACTAACCATAATAATTGGATTTTATATATTGATGTTATAAAGAGATTTGTGTTGGTACATAAACCTGTTTACAAACGTATAAAGCAAATAAACAATGAAAAACAGTACATCTGTTGTGTACACATGGATCCCCCTCTGCAGCTGTTAATAATGTGGTAAAACCTGTAGCCTATATGCCCTTTCCACACACAGCACATATCACACACATCGAAATCCACCCCCTTTCATTTCGAAAGGCTATCACCTGTCCTCATATCCCCAGCCTCTAAAAGTCCACTAAAATTGAAAGACACAGTTGATTTAAGGGACAAGCTCCCAGTTTTAATAAAAGAGAGAAAATGAATAAAAGTAAAAGTGCATCTATTGGTTTCCTAAAGCTCAGCCAATACAGGGAGGTCTACTTGGGCTCAGAGAAGGGGGAGAAAAGAAAATGGAATTGTGAATAAAGGACACATTCAGAGAGCTATGTGTTTTATGAGGCATTTTTCATTGATGCCAAAGACGATGGTGATACATTTAGTGATGATGTGGTATGAATCACAAATCAGATTATATCTTACCTTTCACACATCCTTTTGATGTGTGCTTTGCGTTAGCATAATCTCATGAATGAGGCCATTTCTATTTGTTTTGGTTGTGTGTGTGTGTGTGTGTGTGTGTGTGTGTACCTACACTACAAGGCTTTCAGAGTACACCGCACATCTCCTTGTGGCGGATGGAAAAGAAATAGGAAAGAAATGCATAATTTGCCAGAATTGTCCTTGTAGGATACTTAACACTGTTGATCCTAGCATTATTGTGTTAATGCCAGGAATTCGGTCACGTCTGAGCGGCGTGATGTCACAAGAGATGATGAAGTACAGCACAGCATGAACAGGCCCGGGCATTCCATCAGGTAGCTAATGAAGTGACGAGTCCGTGGAAACGAGGGATTTTGGAGATAGTAGAGCAGAGGCTTCAGCAAGCTGTTGATCACGGTCTGTTCCTGTCTGTCTGTCCCTGGCTGGCTCCTCTACTTATCTGCATACGTACAGGGTGGACGAGACTGGAATAGCAGCAACAAAGGATCTGATTCTGAATCATTACAAACAGACTTAGAGCATAAGGAAAGTGGTGCTGTGTACTGGGTAGGTACAGGTAGGTACGTGCACACACGCACGCACGCACGCAAGCAAGCAAGCACGTACGCACACACACACACACACACACACACACACACACACACACACACACACACACACACACACACACACACACACACACACACACACACACACACACACACACACACACACACACACACACACACACACACACACTCACACACACAGAGACCTTTTAGTGAGCTCAACAAAGGCTGGTGACATTTGAAGGGGATGAAATAACCCAGTGGATCAGGGAGTGCTTTGCGTTTTTGCTCAGTGGAGAGGTATTACAGACCTCAATGCTTCTCGCTCACACTGGAAGGCTCTGGGACATTCAGCTCTGTCCTAGGTGTATGGGGCCCAGAACCCTATCAAAGCTTACCAAACCCAAACCTGTTCAGCCTCATGCCAGTATTTAGTGTGCACTTGCCTACCACTTCTCACTACCACTCTGTTCTGAAACAACACCATGAACCTTGATGGGCACCAGTGAGTGTTTAGAACTGTAGATGGTAAAGCCAAACCTCAACATGACTTGTAATGACTCTACCACCTCCAAACACATGCCAATATTGTCATTGTAACAGCAGGCAGATGATTTTGATAGACTTTTTGAAATGGGGAAATACTATTTTCATGACGAATATAGACAATTTTTATAACATACTTTCTCCATGTGTTTATTCTGGATTTCTCACTTACAATTACCCTATCAAAATCACCTGCCTGCTGTAACAAAGACAAGACCGACAAGTGCTTTGAGATGGTGGAGCCGTCACAAGTTAAAGTTACATTGCCCATTCATTTTATATAAGGATCTGCTTGGCTTAACACGCACAAAGAGAAGGCAACAATTGGGCAGCATTGTACTGGGTAGGGCATTGAACGGAGAGTGACAGGCCAATACTAGGCTCAGAAGGAAAGCTTCATTAGTGGCTTTAGGTCATCACTGTCACTGACTTACTGAACAGAACAGAGAGGTGATGTATTACTTTCAGACTCACACTTTACAAGGGATATTAGCTCGCATTAACTATGGTTTTCCCCATTAAAAACTATATTGGATATAATGGGCATCGCTGTTCACATGAATACCACCGACTCTTACTCTGAGTGGCAGAACCTGTCTCTGCATGCACTTATACATTTACTCAAGATTCCCGGGAAAAGGGGGAGGTGAAAATGCAGTTCTTTTATATCTCCACTCCACTGAAAATAATAGGCTTGGTATTGAATAGTGATGTATTATTAAAGCTAGTTCAATTATGCTCTCTAGCTGAGGATGGACGCCTTTCCTTCTTTACAATTAGAATGAGGAGACACAGCGTGCAGAATGGAGCTCCATGGCCAGCCAATGGGAGTGAAGCAGCATTACATTCTGCTCCTCTGCCAGTTGAATTAGGACCAATGTTCAATTATGGTGCCCCTGCCAGTCTCCTAAATATAATTAAGTGAAAAAAATACCTTTTAACAGACTATAATTCCCAATATTGGACAAATGCCCAAATGTAAACTCTATTATAATACCGTACAATAATTACATCATTGGCTATCATACATTTTTTGGTGGGGATAAAGATCTGATTGGGATTCTACAGCTACAGTTAAATGTAGATTTTGCTTCCTACATTGCGCAAATACATCTTTCTGTCTCTATAACTGTGAACACAGACGTACAGAAGCAAACCATGCTGGGCAGCTGAACACAGATCATTTGTTTAATTGGCTACTCACTCGGCTAATCTGCTACCATGTTTTCTCTGGAGGCCAAGTGGCAAACACATAGAGCACGAGGACAAGTCTCAAAATAAAGATGGACCTTTGGCATTAAAACTCTTGCTGGTTTGATAAGCCTGCTACAGGTTAAATATAACTGAAGATGAACAGGTTTGTCCAGGAAAAAATATGAATACAGTGTAATGGGAATAGAGCTTGCAGCTCGAATGTTGTACATTCATCCTTCCATTACATTTTGGTAAGCACCATGGTTGGAAAAAAAGTTGGGGGTACTGTAATGCAAAAACCTTATTCCAAAAAAAGTGTACACTCATGGTCCTGTTCTACACTGTGCGAACAAATGATGATCCATGTAACCCGATAACTCTTCTGTGAGCCTATCCATAAACCTTAAGGTGGCCCACACCTTCCATGCCCTCAATTTATAATTCAATTATTGTCTCATCAAATGACTATGTTCTTTCAGAGAGCATGGTGCGTGCACCTTAAAAGGCTGTTCATTCACCCCTTAAATTCATTAGCTGAACATCTCTACCAAGCCACTGACTGAACAGAGTTAAGCATGCTACTTAGAGGCACAGGGGTGACTGCCTCCCTTTCTCTCCAGCCCTCCCCTCATTGATTCTGTGTTAGCAGGGCTAACTAGGATGGCCATTGGGGGATGTAAGCAGGACCAGACGGGGCTACTGCACGGCACAGACATCTCCTGGGCCATTGGTCACGGGTTGAGACTATCATGTTAACTGCCATCTACTCCACTGCAGACAGAGGCTTGGGATGCACATTATCCATGGCCTGCAATTTACTTTAATTAGCTTGAATTGTGTGCATCTGCATACAAGTGGAATCAACCAGGGCAAAATAGAGTGTTAAAGAAATAAATACTGTCACACTGCAACAGCTGACACAGATAAGTCAAAATGGTCTTAAAATACTAGATGGTACATCTTTATTCAATATTTATTTTGAATGAATACATCTACCCCCCCCCTCCTCCCTCAACCCCCTTCTCTTGTAGGACAATTGACTTGCGGTAAGCCCCTACAAGCAACATCTATTTTGACTATAGAAGTTACACATGTAAATGGTACATGGCATAATTGCTATTGTTGTAAAAATGCTATGAGGAGAGTGAGGCTGCCAGGAAAGGCGGACAGACAGATCCACTGTAATTAGAGCCAGTAAGAGCATATGATTTGTGGTAATTGCCTTGACAAGGGGCTGAGCGTAGCTCCACTTAATTACCTGTGCTTGCTCTTTCCTAGGAGCCCTGTGGGAAATGGGCTTTCATTTTTCATTGCTGAAATTGGAAGGATGTGGGGGTGGGAAATGTGTTCTGCTCCCCTCTGCATCTGTCAAAGTGACAAAAAAATTCTCAAGTACAGTAAGCATGTGTCTTTACCGAAGCCTAGTGCACCATATTTCATATGATGACAGGACGTTTGCCTTTTAGATGCTGTACAGGTGCACTCTGCCTGCTTTGAGTATGGCATCCTCATCAGCAACGCAGAAAGCTAAGGACCCAATTCAATCAATCAGAGATAAAGGAAAACTGCATTTTGGGTTTACTCACAACATTTACTCTGTATTTTCATGTCAGAGGTGGTTTCAAGTCAATATCAACTGACAATATTGCTTTCTAACCAAGGCAGCAACAAAGAAGTGGCTGAAGGAGAAAAACACAGGCACCCAGGCAAAAGCTCAGTAGCGTATAGCCTACTCTGGCTGGTGCCAAATCAATTCATCCAATTTTCTCTACACTGTAAGATGCCATGTACAAGTCCTCATGCCAACTACTCTGGAATCGAATCAGCATTCCCACCATGCGTACAGTTCAATACAATAGAAAAACAGTACATAGAAACTGGACACGTTCATTGTGGCTTTAAAATGACATCAAGCACATTTAGCCAACCTGGATGAGCGGGTTACAACAGCTCGTTGCTTCTCCCACTAGACGCACTGCTGTCATCAACGCAGTTGTAACCTTTTTTCGTGGAAGTTTCACAAAATGATTGCTACTCTAAAAATGACAAAGGAAGCAGAGAGCTAGAATGGATAGACTGATAGAACACTGAACACTATTGTGTTCTGTCAGAGCCAATGGGTCAGCAGCATGTGATCATGGCTGTGATCACCACTCATGGGTAAAAGGATTGCATAGGGAGAGTTCAGTGACCCCATGCTATGGCGCTTTCCTGTGGATACATGCTGGGGACGAGGCTAGCAGTGGGGGAGCTCTGGCTGTGGCAGTGGTGGGGGTAAGGTGGTCTAGCTGTGGTGGAGAGGTATGTGCCTGACGGGCTTTGTGACTTAAGGCCACTCGCTGGGTCCATCTCTGATGTTGAGTTTCTACCCTTGTCTGAGATTGCCCATCCTTCATCATCCCCTACCTCGCCCCCCCATCCCCCTACCTCCCACTGACTGCCTTTTGGTTTGATGTGTAGCTCGTACACCAGGACATTGTTAGGCTTTTTGTATTCCAGCCGGCTTCTCCAACCGGGTTGTGCACCTGTGTGCCACTCAGAACAAAGATTCATAGCAACCAGAGAAGGAGAACGCATCTGTAGGATAACACCTGTCATATCTTTAGGAACACTCATTGAAAGTAGCGGTAACCAAAGCAATCAAATCTAAATTGAGGTTGAATAGAGTTCCAGTGAATGAGCTGGGTTTACAAGCTTCACACAGAGACACGCTAATCATCCACAGAAACTCTCTGACACAAATAGAGGTGATAGAAAAATGACATTGCCACATACAGATATATAGATGAATGTACTTACAATAGACCAGTGGAGAAGAAGGCAATGCTCGGCATGTCACTTCACACAACCGAGACATTGAAAAATAAGCGGGGAATTTAATTGTTCAGTCGATTCACATTTTTTGTAAAGTAATACAACTAAGTGACAGATCCAGAACTGAAATTCTTGTTTGCAAATCTGTTGCAATTCTAACAATATATCACATGAACATCTTGGAGCCTCAACTGTAACTTATTGCCGAGACCAAGCTGAATCCACACGTATGCAACATGCAAATATTACAATCTGTGTCTTTCTGCAAAGAAAATGTTCCTCTGACTCACTTCCAGATCCATAATTAAATTTTACATTTCCATGAACACTCACTCTGTTGGAGAAAAACAGACCCTGTCAGCCAGAACCCTTGAGATCTGTCTCTGAGAATTGTCTTCAGAAAGAAACAAAGGCAATGTTAACCCATTTCACACATTTATACGGGGTGTAAACAGGGCACTTTAGATGTCACTTTGTGTCAGATAAATCATTTCCTTGCAAAACGTGTCGGACAAACATGCTTGCTTTTGAGCATGCAATGACTCATGTGATGTCTTCATCGACAGAGTCGCTCAGCCTAACTGATGCGAATACTCCGTATCTTATTATCACATTAACATACCTCAGACACAAAACTGATCAGTCTCAATGCCATCTGTTTGTAAGAACTCTGGAGAAGGCCCTATGTTCATGTTCAGCCTGGTTATTCTCTCTCGCTCGCTCGCTCTCTCTCTCTACTGCTCTCTCTCTCTGTTTTCTCTATGCTGCTTGGGTGCACCTGGTCACCCCGGTTCATTCTGTGTTGTGCTGAGAAAAAAGTTCATTTGTCAGACCCCAGTAAAAAGGCCAGATCAAACAGTGGTCTCAGCCTTCCTTGCTGCTCCATGGGGCATCGATGCTGAGGGGAGAACAGCACTGTCACTGCCATGCATGCTGATTGTGATTGCACTTCAAACACAGCGACAAATGGCTCCCGCTTTACACAGATTCTGCTGTGTTTTGATGTCACTCTAAAATGTCCCTATGGCGCTATTCATTGTTTATTTTCCCTTAAAAGCTGCAAAAATAGAAGGTGGAGGGGAGGTTTGTGTGAAGGTACACCTTAAAAACAGCAGATTGCCCTCTTTGGGATAAAACACCACAGCATGGTGAGCTCCTGTCTGAAGGTCTCAGTACTACTGGTTCCACACATATTCATTTAGAACATTACCTCGTATTCCTTTAAAGTATTTATGATCCAAAACAATGGACACGATGGCCAATCATTCCACAAAGGGAAGCCATTATAAGTCAAATGTGCTACAAAGAAGGCAGCAAGCTATCTATGTGTGCTAAGAGAAAGGGGAATGGGTAAATACTTACCCCCTGGGTATCTTTAGCAAACAGAAGATGCTTGCCATTGTACAATACAATTGGATTTATTTGATATGAAATACATTTGTTTGCTGTAAAGACATAAGCCTACAGTCTCAAACAATCTGTTGAAACAGATAATGACTGGGTGTGTTTGTAGGTGTGGAGGTTTGGCTTTATTTAAGGCATGTGTGGGGTTCACACATCAGGGAATTCAGACAGGTGTTTTCCCCTAGAGGTAGCAACTGCAGACTTCTCCTTTATCCCTGCGTGCACTCGTTGGACATTATTTAGTCTTAACCAAGCTGCATCTAATTGTATTAATTGGATCAATGCACACACTGTCTTGTTTTAACACCTGCTGTAAATTACTGTATTTCCTGTGTACAGACTGCATATGTAGCACACCCTTTGTGGCAACGTTATGGGGAGTGTTTCGCCACGTAAATGTGTAATCATGACGCCAGCCAGTGTGTTCAACATAGACACCGTGCAGAAGTCTATGAGCGCTGAAATACGGCTATTCGATGCTCAAATTGTATAGAGCAGTAAGATGTAAGGATCATCTCTAAATATGAAGTCATTTTAAACAACCTCCTCATCTAATAAATGCAGGATGTTAAAATTAGGACGACCTACACTGTAACCTAATTGGTAGTCTAAAACATGTATGCCTAACAAGTGAATGGAAACATTTTATTGTGCTTAGGCTAAAAAAAATATTGTACAAAATATACATTCCATTCGTCTAAAATGGCCCTGACTATTAGGACTAAACCGCAGTGCTGAAAATGACTAGCCACGCGCAGGAACGTTTCCTGCTCTACAGCCGACACCACATTGGAGCTGTCCACCCCGGTGGTGCTGAAATGGTTAGCGAACATGTTTTTAACAAGTTGCTTCAAGCTAAATAGACAAGCAGGTGCTTTTTTGTGTAATAGGCCTATATTTTCTGGAAATGTGAGTAAATGTTCATTATATTTTCTTTATTTCCAAGGCGGACTATTATATAGTAATGTACTTGTTTTGTACTTGTTATTTTTTAAGCTTCCAGAGATCATCAACACGTAGCTTACTTGGCAATGGTCATGGAAAAAGGAGTTCACAACTTCCCTGTGACATGACATTATACTCATTTACTTATCAACTTCAAAAAAAATGACAATGAATCATTATTTAAACCATCAAACTGAAGTGGCTATAGCTTGATGGTCGAGGCTGCACGGGAGCATGTGTTCATACAGTATATCCGTCTATAGTAGGCCTAAAAGATATACAATAGAAAGATACATTAGTCACCCTGAAACAAAAGTATTGTAGGCTTCTCTGAATAAAAGGCAACCTGGGACAAGATTGTCCATCAAAAAAAAATATGAAGATGTAGCCAACTGGCTGATATTGGATTTGTCAGGGACAACTGTAATAAAGAGCTCTTCAAAACTAATTACAGCCATTATGTAAACACGACAGGGAAATTATCTTTCTTTGCGGGGGCTTTCCTATAATCAATAGAACCTATTCCCAAGCCTTTAGTATTCTCATTCTAACTGTCAGAGAGAAACCAGAACAATCTCACGTTGTGAAACAGAAACAAAATTATCATATTGATCACATTTTTTTATGGAGAGTTTAACGGATATCGTAGGCTAGGCTAATAATAATCTTACAATAGGTTATTATTCACATTGCCCATTTCTCATGCGAAAATATAGAGCTCCAGTTTATGCTATAGCCACCTTCACAGATAATGAAAACAAGTTGTGCTCGCTGAGTTCTACCTGTTGACGTGAGCACCATCCCATCGGGCTTGATCTCTTGTGGTCTCACCCCTCGTAATATCTGAAAGTGTGGTAGAGCATGAAAAAAGGAATCCATATGAAAGTCACGTTTCTGAAATAGTCAAATGATCAACTCAACAGAGGCACATTAGCCCATGATAGCGTACAGTGAGTAACGAATAGGCATATACTTAATCTCCTTTCTATGTATTTCAGCTCACCCTCTCAAGTCTCAACTTCATTAGATAGAAGGAAAGCCTTTTCGATGCCAAGCTTATAATAGTGGCAATGCTTCTTTTTTTCTTTGTCAATCAAAATCAGCGCACGCTTGGTGTTTGCAAAACATGATATATAGGCAAAAAAAGACACTACCCTCCTTACATACTTTTGTTTCTTCACATCCATATCTCGTTCATTATGTTATTATTCAACCAACATAAAACAACAAGAGTCGATCAGAGAAAGACCTAAGGTATACCTTGCAGATGTTGTCCGCGCCACCGATGGACCTGGAACTGGAACCGAATGTATTGACAGTGAATATTTGTGCCATGTGCGGTAACACAACCTCCAGTTTATGCGACGGACGTATCTCTTTAAATCCCGACTCTTCCCCAGGTGGCCTGTCAATTTCTAGAGCGTGACGTCAACGAATGGAGGAAAGGCATAAAAATCCCCCTTTCATAACAAAAGTCCTGTAGAGGATGTATTTCAGAACGAGATTATAGGCTTCAAATACATTTGACAATAATATCGTCCAAAAAATAACCTACATGTGAAAAGAGTCAACTACAGAAACCAAATAAGCATATGCTGCCACATTCTGTTCGGAAATTGTTTCTACATGTACAATAAACAGATCTAAAGAACAGACAGAGAAAATCGAGCTCCTATTATAGCAACAGAGGGAAATAGGATATACACCGATTTGTGTGCATTATCTGTTGTATTTGAGGTTTCTAACATGAATACTCATGACTGTTCTGATTTCCATGACACCAGATGCTGTTCTACTCAGTGATTCAATTAGCAGAAAATACAACATAGCCATTGTCTATACATTCAATACAAAAGCTACCCGAGAGAAACAGAAGCAACTAAACATCTTTAACAATGCTACAACCTAGCATGCCACTTGCTATTTGAATGCCTTGTATTTTTATCACCAACAACAACCCTCCCATCCCCCAATACATTTTATATGTCTCTTTCTAAGTCAGAATCCTTCATAAAAAGAGCCTCTCCCAGTCAGCACCATCTCCTTCACTGCAATAATAAGTGGGACTAAATTGCTGTCTATGCTCAACAAAGAAATTTAAAAAGGTTGTTAGATTTGACTTTATGTGGATTTGCCCAACTTAGCAGATGTCAGCTGCAAAAGCAGAATCCGCCATTGTACCTGTCCATGATTTTGAAGAAAAATGTACAACAGGTGTATTTTCAGACACAAATGTGCTACCCCATTGTGTTGAGAACTATTGTGCTCTTTTCCCAGACTCAAAAATGATTGAAATGCTTGATTCATTCTATTTGTGTCTCCATGTGTGTGTGTGTGTGTGTGTATGTGCGAGCATGTGATGGTGTTTATTCATGGAGGTGTGTGTGCATACTGTATCCTGACAAATGTTTCCTTTGAAATGCAAGTAAAGACCGTTTTTTATTCTGACATGTATTTGAGGCCCCACTGAAACCTCACAATGGCTCTATTGTGTGTGATTCACAAGGCTGGGCCATTTTACAGAGCTACCGAACAATTACATCTTTAAGTATCAGGGCAGTTAGCTGTATATAGGGATACTGGAAAAATACCTCTGTCTGTAAGTGTCTGTACACTCTAAGAAAAAAGTTGTAAAAAACATTTTGGCGGTCCCCATTGGTTCCAGGTAGAACCCTTTTTGGTTTCAGGTAGATCGCTTTTGGGTTCGATGTAGAACCCTCTGTTTTCTGTCTAGTCAATAGGCCATTAGACACTAGTGTTTGTAGTTTTCCCTTACAGATACAAGGTCATATCATTCTGAGTGGAATGCGTATGCCTCTTACATAATGAAATATAACAACCAATACTTCAGGCTGAGTGCTGTGTGGTTCCAGGGCTCCTGTATGAGGATACAACATGTTTGACAATATGGTTTTAATATAGAAATGTCTTCACGCCAGGGATAATATCCATTTAACAAGGTTTAGTAAGACATGGGGGTCAATTTGGGGTTGTTGGGATGTTGTTTTTATTCAAAGGGGGTTAGTCTTCATTTAATGGTTTTAATCAGCTGTACAGCACTACAGCACAACTGATAAGAGTTTGGTTACCTATCGCTAAAGAGCAGCCAAGTTCAAAAGTTGCACTAGCAGATGTCCATATCAGTGTTATGCAAACCTGCGCAGAGCAATTCCTTGTTTGCCTAAGCGGCCTATAAGTAATTCATTGTGTTCAGTGAGACGGAGCATCTGTTCATCTATACCCCTGACCCACCAAGAAGCCCTGAACACCTGACACAAGGTGTCTCTTTTCCAGGTAACTGCGCTCATCAGATAATGACCTCGACTCGGGTTAATACTTACAAACAAGGGATCATTTTTCTGGCAAAGCAGGGCCTACTGCTAGACTTTTAGACAGCAGGACTTTTTTTTAAAAAAGGGAAAGAGTGCAAACAATCAGGATAGTCACATCTTGCTGGGGTCAGAGCTGCAACTCTTCCTGGGGTTGCAATGGAAGTGTGCAATAGACGGACAAGTTCCAGTTGAAATAATGCGTCTTCAAGCCTACACTCAGCAGAGAAGTAGTAACAGAAAAGTGCCCATCACTGTTCCCTCAGCCGTATTCAGAAAGGGCAAAAATTGCCACCCTCTACATCGACGGAGAAGTTGCGCAATGGTTACGTCCCTCACTGAGGCCCGCTTAGCTTTCCAGGAGAGGTAAGAGGGTAGCTCAGCCAGAGCCAGGCACTATTGCTTGACCTCTCACTGCCTCCTTTTAAGGCTAATTTCTTTCGCCAACTTCTCATCCATCCCCAGCTGACCTGAACTCCATGGCTTGTTAGAAAACTATTGGCATTCGCCTGTTCTTCACTGCAAACAGTCCTTATGTGCTTCTTAAAAGCGTAATAATAGGAAGATGTAAAAGTGAAAATCAATGGTAGAAGTATAACTATAAAAAAAACAGGAAAGTATTTTAAATGGATATAATAGCACTCTAAAGAGTTTCATGTTTGAGATTAGAAACTGGGTGGTTCGAGTCCTGAATGCTGATTGGCTGAAAGACCATATACCGCAGGTATGACACAACATTTATTTTTACTGTTCTAATTACATTGGTAACCAATTTATAATGGCACCTCCGGGTTTGTGGTATATGGCCAATATACCACAGCTAAGGGCTATATCCAGACACTCCGCGTTGCGTCATGCGTAAAAACAGCCCTGAGCCGTGGAATATTGGCCATATACCACACCCCCTCGGGTCAAATTGCTTAATTACAGCATGCATCATATGAGCAAACACATGATACTAATCACAAACACACATAGAAATGTGCCAAGAAAGGCATGACTACATCCTCTATGGCTGTGCTCCTTCTCTTCATTTTGAATACATTATTAATTCATCATTGAGAGATTTCTGTGGTAAACCAGCCTTTAAAATCATGTCATACTTGAAGAAAATTGAAAATGTGGAATGTTGATCGGCAGGGTTCCCCATTATACGAGAACAGGGATGGAGCTTGGGGGGCTAAACACCATGTTCAGCCGGGAAATGGGGTTCAGAAAAACATTCAGCAATATAAATATGTCCTGTGATGCAGTTTCATTCACGAATCAATCAAACACAACATGTTAAATTGAAGCTGCAGGTTCTGAAAGTACTTTTGTAAGGTGGTGAAATGAAATTCAGAAATATTAAAATGTCATGGACACGTGACCACATACAAATTACATTTGGAATTCCATTTCATTATAAATATTTTACAACTCTATTCCAAATAATCATATACTGTAACTACTGTAAATAGATAATAGTATGTAACAATTAATACTATCAACTATCCCGACACCAAATTGTTCCATAAGACAATTCTGCAGGCTTTCCATTCCATATTATTAATGATCGTCCAATAATGACAGACACCCAATAAAATGTGTTCCCTTTGAAAACCAAGTAATGGTCTCCTATATGAAATGAATAGAGAGTTGCACTATTGGAACGGATTGTCTCTGTGCATGCCAAGGAACTGATGTAGTTTGTAACATTCTCTTTTACTTAATTTCTTTGCACGTTAAACTACTGAAAGCTGATGCATTGAAATTAACATACGAGGACGCCATAAATTCTCTGAAAAGCAGAAATTCACAAAGACTTGAAAAGTTCAGGTGGGTAGAGTTACGCAGAAAGCATTCTATAATGCCGGTGAATTTACTGTGCCTCGTAAAGTTAAAAGCTTTTTCCAAAATGTCAAATACAACCTTTTAGTGACATAGGCATACAAAAATGGTAAAACAATGCATGTCTGCCTGTTCATTGTACTAAGAGCAACCTTTTCAAACTGCTATTTCAGCTTCAAGAGGAATTGTGCAAATATGTTATTTAGAGGGAATAATTGACACAAGAAATGTACAATTATTAACTATCAACACATGTAATTTTCCTTCAAAAGTACTAGCCTACTATATGGTTCTACAGGTCTACATTTATTTTATATATGATTATTTTCCATTAGCTGGTAAACACAAGTCTCTGAAATGGTCGCTTGAGGTCTCTCGTCCTTATCCCAGTCCGCTCACAGAATTACAGCCTACATGTGTCTGTGAAGTGTATGAAGGAAGCAAATGGCTCTACAGATGTAGGATCTTCATTTGATCAGTCTTTTGTTGATAGGAATTTTTCTGCCTAGCAGGAAATGCAAACGGGTAGTGTATTTGAGTTTTAAAAAGGTTTATAAAGTTTGTAATTTCCAATTACAGTCTTTATTTGCCCTAACAACAAACGTATCAAACCCTACAAAAATGACCATTAATTATAATCCTCATAATAATTCACATTTCCGTTTGTTGCAGGATAATTTTCCTGCTGTAGCAAACTGGCTCAAATTAAGATCCTACATATGTATGCTCTATCCCTGTATTCCTTGAGAGACGCCCAAGAGCGTTTGAATACCCCTTCTGCCATGTCCTTTTCTCAACCCAAATCATACTTTGCAAACAGCTGCTAAAAGCTGAGGTGAAAGGGGTATGGGATATTAGAAATGAATGAGTTGATAAACAAATACTAAAAAGAAAAGTGTGGGAGAGGATACTCTCCCTAAAGAAGTTATTGATTGGCTACACACATCCCCTCTGAGTAGTAGAGCACCAGCTATTATTATTGGCTATTCAAAAAAATACCATAGAAGGCCTACATCGCATTACATGGTAAAAACTGCAGTACTTTGAAAAGTGGACCATTTCATTTTTCTTGCCACTGTTTTTAGCATTATCTTTCGGTGTTCACCGCACACTCTTAATGGAAATTAACGACGTGTAATCTACGAGGCACGTGGGTTAAGGATAATTACACATAGGTCCACTATCATGCTCTCAAGGCCAAGCATGAGGGCTTTCTTCTGTTGTCCTTCATTCTGCTTTTTTATGTCCAGTATTGGAGTCTTAAGAACGAGATGCATTTTTGGGCTTCGTGGACAATTTAATAATTAATTCCTCCCTGTACACTACTTTATAATGGGTTCAGATGATTTGACCTACTCGTATGGACAGGAATGTACCAAGACCAAGAAAAACTTTAATCAGGTCATTGATCAGGTCACATGGCAAGGAAAACTCCTAAACATAATTAATCAGGAATATGTGAGTGAGGTTGTTTCATGAAATAGCTACAGGCTTACTGCCAGTTCGTATTTTTTAATACAGACACTCCTGACCTGCAAACCAATATTTAATTTCAGAATTGGTGAAAATTAGGTTAGGGTCAAGGTTAAGGGTTTGGTTAAGGTTAGGGATAAAGTACGTTTTGGATTTTGATTAGTCGTTGTGCAGGTCAGTTTCCTTTGAGTCTCCCCTTTGGTCAAGTGTGGCGTCGACGTGATGCGATACTATTTTCACCCTGAGTTTGCCGTGGCGCTGTGAGAATTGAGGAACAGTTCCACCGTAGAGGATGCATCTCTTGCTGTTTATGGCTCTCTCTTAGCTTGTTATCTAGTTATCTATCTAATGCTAACAACATGAAGCAGTGTTGAGAAAACACGATTCCTGTTCAGAACAAACGTTCCAAGCTTGCCACATAATCGCATTTTATTGCCTGCCCCAAGACTGTAACTAACAAACGTTATTCCCGCATTTGATAAAGCTAGATAGCATAACGTTACTGGCTTGACAAATTCACAGCAAGCAACAGGTGAGTAACGTTGTTGTTAGAAAATGAATTCCGCTGGCTCTGTAACGGCCTATGACTCAAAAGGAAATAATGTTTAGCTTCCAGAACACAAGCGAGCAAGTTCTGACTGTTTAGTTAACGTTAGTTTGTATGTAACGTTTCGCCCAACGGGTAGGATTAAATGCAAAGAAATAGAATGAATTGAACGGGTTTACCCATTCAAATAAATTATTCGTCCGTTTTAGTCATTATAGTTATAACTATGCATTTCAAAACGTTTTTAATCAAATACGAGATGTTTTAGGTTTGGTTATAGTGAAACACGTAAATTCGGGTCATTATTTTGACAGTTCGTTTTGGAAAAGTTATATATTTTGTTATTTCAGGAGTAAACCTAGCTCTTTCTACCCCTAGTGGTTCAACTCTACCATTGAAGTCGTGATGTCGAGGCATCTCAAGGTCGGGGTTCGGTATGAAATACACACCTTCTACTGACGCGTTCAACACAACTGGGAACTCGGAAAAAAACGAGATCAAAATCATGAAGACAGACTTCAGGTTGGAAAGTCGAGTTGGATCAAAACGATTTTCCCAGTCGGAGTTCGTTTTTGGGCTAGTGAATGACTAGCTTCAGATTGTACGCTAGATAATGTGATATAACCAAATATTTTTTGGAATGTTGGGCCAGTCACCAAAAGGTTCCTATTTCGAATTTCCTCACTGACAATGTGATACATTTGTCTGTGTCCTTGAGCAATTCACTACACCCTAATTGTTCCAAAGTCGCCATTGATAATGGCAGACCCTGGCTGTGACCCCACTCCAAGGGTGTCTCAAGGAGAGTTGGGATATGCAAAAACACATTTCAAATTCACATGTGTATAATACACACTTGTACATGTGTAGTTGGAAAAATATAAGCACCCACCAAATTATTATTATAAATGACCGCTATAGCTTAAAAAAAACAGTGATAACTCAAAGATATTAAATCTATGTTTTGTACCGTGCAAGGAGATTCCTCGCCATCTTAGCTGCTGCACATCTAGAGCATTTCCCAGCATCTTTGCAGGAACTAGGGTGTAGTCGTTTCTATGCGTCACAGCCATGTGTATAAGTAAATTTTTGCTCTTCACAATGCGACCAAAATAAATATCTACACACATACAAGAGACATATCTCACCCAATAAAACACCTGGATTTAATATCTTTCTGAATTGTCTATGTTTTTTGTAGAACCACCTGCAATTGGAAACGGACATTTCTAAGATACTTCATTCTTGATTCGGTGAAAAAAGTATCGGCAAGAACAGGTTAGTTATAAAAATCTATGGCGGTGGTTTGAATGGGGCTTTCCTGTAACAGCCAATAATGGACACCACAAATCTTTGGTTATCACATTATCAGGCATACAATCTGTAGCTAGTGAACAACATTACACCTGGGGTGCGTTCAGTACAACAGAACGATATTCAAAGTTTAATTAAACAGAAACTGTTCTATACAGAAGGACCAGGAGTTTAGCAATTTCAAATGACCACATCTTGCCACATCCACCAAATGGGAGCAAATGTACTTCAAAGGCTGTTAAAAAACGGTGCACACTGTTTGGGGGAAATGTGTCATTCAGTACTACAAACTGTCACGAAACGTAGCGTTAAATCAAACTAAGGGCAGCCCAGGGGTGTATTCATTAGTCGGACACTATTGCAAAACATTTTGCACCAAAACAAGATGATTTGCAATGGAAACCTATTCTATTCTAGAAATGACCTGTGTGATATGACAATGCTGATAAGCTGTTGTACTTTCAAATTAATTGTGTATTGATTTAATTGTTTTGTGTTACCTCTTTAACTAGTTGCCATACAGAGAGATTTGTGATGTAGCTACCAGTTGGTGGGAGTTGGCAACAATCAAACAATGGAAGATGATTCCCCGACTCTGAAACCCAGGCGCATCCAGAACCAGAATGTGGTCCATCGACTGGAGCGGCGGCGGATCTTCTCTGGCCGGGCTGCAGCCCACTGGTACCGCGGGCGCTGCTTCCACCAGAACCTTTTCCCAAACTTCACTGTGGTAAATGTAGAGAAGCCTCCTTGCTTCCTACGCAAGTTCTCCCCAGATGGACGCTGCTTCATAGCCTTCTCCTCTGACCAGACCTCCCTGGAGATCTATGAGTACCAGGGCTGCCATGCAGCGGAGGATCTGCTGCTGGGGCAGGATGGAGAGACCCTGGCCAACAGCAATGACCAGCGCTCCCTCAACATCCGCGGCCGCCTCTTTGAGCGCTTCTTTTCCCTCCTGCACGTCACTAACGTGGCCTCCAATGGAGAGCACCTGAACCGAGAGTGCAGCCTGTTCACTGATGACTGTCGCTATGTGATCGTGGGCTCAGCGGTCTACGTGCCCGAGGAGCCCTCTCCACACTTCTTTGAGGTGTACCGCAACAACGAGTCTGTGACTCCCAACCCCCGCTCTCCTCTGGAAGACTACTCACTGCACGTCATTGACCTGCACACTGGCAGGCTTTGTGACACCAGGTCCTTTAAGTGTGACAAGATCATCCTCTCGCACAACCAGGGACTCTACCTCTACCGTAACATACTGGCTGTTCTTTCTGTTCAGCAGCAGACAATCCATGTCTTTCAGGTGTATAATCTCAGCCTGCCTCATCCTCTGTACCCTATGCTTACCTGGTAGTGAGATTACAACGTTAAACCATCTTGATTGAATGTTTTTCTGAAATTAAATGAATGTTTTTATAGTTCTGATGTCATCCTGTAGGTGACATCAGAGGGGTTGTTTCTGGACGTGCGGACCATTGGTCGTTTCTGCTACGAGGACGACCTCCTGACTCTGTCTGCGGTGTACACTGAGGCCCGGGCCGAGGGCCAGCCAGGCTTCTCCCGCCTCTACAAGGAGAAGACCATCAACTCCCTGAAGCACAGACTACTGGTCTACCTGTGGAGACGGGCTGAGAAGGACGGCAGCGCCACCGCCAAGCGACGCTTCTTCCAGTTCTTTGACCAGCTGAGACAGCTGAGGATGTGGAAGATGCAGCTGCTGGATGAGCACCACCTCTTCATTAAATACACCAGCGAGGATGTGGTCACCCTGCGAGTCACTGACCCCTCCCAGGTACACCTAATTAAGGATCTCTAGTGGTAATTTGCAACCAAATTATTTTTGGCATGGGATAACAGGGCTTGGCAGGGGATAACAGAGCTAGCCAGGGGATAACAGAGTTAGCCAGGGCATAACAGAGCTAGCCAGGGGATAACATAACAGGGCTTGGCAGGGGATTAGCCCAGGGCATAATAGAGCTAGCCGGGGGATAACAGCGCTAGGCAGGGGATAACAGGGCTTGGCAGGGGATAATAGAGCTAGCCGGGGGATAACAGCGCTAGGCATAATAGATAACAGAGCTAGCCAGGGGATAACAGAGTTAGCCAGGGCATAACAGAGCTAGCCGGGGGATAACAGCGCTAGGCAGGGGATAACAGGGCTTGGCAGGGGATAATAGAGCTAGCCAGGGGATAATAGAGCTAGCCGGGGGATAACAGAGCTAGCCAGGGTATAACAGAGCTAGCCAGGGGATAACAGAGCTAGCCAGGGGATAACAGAGCTAGGCAGGGGGGCCTGTCCCACCTGTATAATGGTAGTGCTTTACACTGTTTCCTCTATCTGGAAATGCAATTGATTCTTCTATTGAGTTCTGAGTTCTTCTATATCCTACATAAGGGGACTGTTGATTAGTAACAAAATCAAATGTTATTTTTATTTTACCTTTATTTAACTAGGCAAGTCAGTTAAGAAAAAATTCTTATTTTCAATGACGGCCTAGGAACAGTGGGTTAACAGATTTGTACCTTGTCAGCTCGGGGGTTTGAACTTGCAACCGGAAGGATGCAAATGTTATTTGTCACATGCCTAATACAACTGGTGTAGACTTTACTGTGAAAGGCTTGCTTACGAGTCCTTCCCAACGATTCAGAGGGGGAAAAAACGAACACAAGAAGAGTAAAATAAAAACACAAGAATGGAGCTATATACAGGAAGTACCGGTACCATATTAATAAGCAGAAGTAAAAGGTATTTGAGGTAGATATGTACATGAAGGCAGGGTAAAGTGACTAGTCATCAGGATAGATGAGTAAAATAAAGAACAGCAGAGCAGCAGCAAATTATGAGTGTAAAAGTGTGTGTGATGTGTGTGTGTCGGTATGCGTTTGTGTTATGTCAATGTAGTGTGTGAATGAGTATGTTCATGGTGAGTGTGTATATATAGTCAAGTGAGTGTGTATATATAGTCAAGTGAGTGTGTGTATATATAGTCAAGTGAGTGTGTGTATATATAGTCAAGTGAGTGTGTGTATATATAGTCTAGTGAGTGTGTGTATATATAGTCTAGTGAGTGTGTATATATAGTGGGGCAAAAAAGTATTTAGTCAGCCACCAATTGTGCAAGTTCTCCCACTTAAAAAGACGAGAGGCCTGTAATTTTCATCCAGAAAATCACATTGTAGGATTTTTAATGAATTTATTTGCTAATTATGGTGGAAAATAAGTATTTGGTCAATAACAAAAGTTTATCTCAATACTTTGTTATATAGCCTTTGTATAGAAGTTACAGGTCTGTGAGAGCCAGAAATCTTGCTTGTTTGTAGATGACCAAATACTTATTTTCCTGTGTTTCAAGTCAAAGTAAAACGGTTGGAGACTCAAAAACCACCACATCACCCAAGCGTTCTTCTCTTTAGCCCTATGCATCCAGGTGAGTGGGGCATGGTCATTGATGAGGGTGAAGTGGTGCCCCAGCAGGTAGTATTTCAGACTTTCTAGAGCCCACTTTACTGCCAGCGCCTCTTTCCCAACGACTGCGTAGTTGGTTTCCCGTGGTTCCAGCTTCCTGCTTAAAAACAGGATGGGGTGTTCCACCCCTTCTACCTCTTGGGATAGCACTGCTCCCAAGCCGACCTCTGAGGCATCCGTCTGAACTACAAACTCTTTCTCAAAGTCTGGTACCACCAGCACTGGATTACAGCAGAGAGCCTCCTGTAATGTCCTAAATGCTTTGGTGGCCCTTTCATCCCATTTGACCATGTTTGGCCCTCTGGCTATAGTCATGTCGGTGAGTGGGGCGGCCACTGTGGCATAAATTGTGATGAACTTCCAATAGTAACCGGTCAGCCCTAGGAAGGCTCGAACCTGCTTCTTATTTACTGGTTTCGGCCATTCTCTAATTGCCTCCACCTTCTTACGTTGGGGTTTGATTAACCCTCTTCCCACGGTGTATCCCAGATACTCTGATACCCCACATAACACTTGGCAGGGTTCGCCATAAGCCCTGCCTTTCTAAGGGCATCTAACACTGACTGTACCCGGGGTAAGTGTTATTCCCAATCTTGGCTGTAGATCCCCACGTCATCTAAATAAGCTGTGGCGTATGCTTGGTGCTGGTAAAGGACCTTGTTCATGAGCCGTTGAAAGGTGGTTGGGGCCCCGTGTAAGCCGAATGGCATGACGGTGTATTGAAACAAACCGTCAGGGGTTGCAAAGGCTGTCTTTTCTTTGGCCCTGGGGGTCAGAGGAATTTGCCAGTACCTTTTTTTCAGGACCAGGGTCGTAATGTACCGAGCTTTACCAATTTTCTCCAGTAGTTCACCTACTCGGGGCATGGGGTAGGCATCAAACTTGGAGATTTCATTTACCTTCCGAAAGTCGTTACAGAACCGCAAAGACCCATCGAAGACCATCACAATTGGGCTAGACCTATCACTATGTGACTCCTCGATCACTCCAGCTGTCAACATTTTCTCTGTCTCTGCTCTAATCGCGGCCTGTCGAGCCTCGGGTACCCGATATGGCCTCATGCTCACTTTTCTCCCTGGTAGGGAAACAATATCATGAGCCGTAACCTCAGTTCGGCCGGGTACCTCTGAAAACACATCTCTGTTTTTCTCGATCAGGGTCTTTACTTCCTGTACTTGTGCTGGGGACAGAGTAGGTGAAATATTTACTTCGGCTGTCTCCTGAGTGTGTGTGGGGTATGTGACCATTAGTGTTTCTCTCTCCATGCTTTTAACAGGTTTATGTGATCGATCTGTTCCTGGGGCCGTCAACCTGGCTGTCGGATCCAATAATTAACGTCTCCTATTCTCTCCAGTACTTCCTTTCCATGTGGCTAGTAGTTTGCACTCTACCGTGGGGATCAGCACTAACACCTTATCTCCCGGTTAAAATTCCCTCAGGGTAGCCTGCCGGTTATAATTGTGCCGCTGGTGCTCTTGTGCTTGGCTCATGTGCTGTCGGACAATGGGCATGACTGTGGCTATCCTGTCTTGCATTGCCGTGACGTACTCTATGACACTAGTATACGGGTGGATTGGTGCTTCCAGGTTTCCCAAGTGATGTCTAAGATTCCCCGGGGGTGCCTTCCATATACCAGCTCAAAGGGAGAAAACCCCAGCGAGGCTTGAGGAACCTCTATAATGGCAAACATAAGATACGGCAACATGCAATCCCAGTTTTTCCCGTCCTTATCGATTACCTTCCTGAGCATTGACTTCAGGGTCCTGTTGAATCTCCGAACCAGCCCGTCCGTCTGAGGATGGTAAACCGATGTCCTCAACTGTTTCACCTGCCACAATTTACAAAGGTCCGCCATAAGGCGGGACATAAAGGGTGTCCCCTGGTCAGTAAGGATCTCCTTTGGAACCCCTACCCTGGTAAACAAGAGCACTAATTCCGTGGCGATATTTTTGGAAACCATCGTCCGAAGGGGAATGGCTTCTGGGTAGCGAGTGGCATAATCTAGAATGACCAGAATGTATTGGTGCCCTCTGGCAGATTTGGGTAGTGGTCCCACTATATCCATTGCTATCCTCTCAAATGGCGTTTCGATTATGGAGAGTGGCGTTAACAGGCTTCTAACAGCTGGTCGGGGAGCTGTTAACTGACACTCCGGGCACTCACCACAATGCCGAGCCACTTCAGCCTGAATTCCTGGCCAGTAAAACCTCCTTACAATCCGGTCTCGGGTTTTATCGATACCAAGATGTCCACCCAGAATGTGCCCGTGTGCTAGATCCAGTACTGTCCTCCGGTACCGGGTGGGGACCAACAACTGTTCAACCACATCAACCCCTATTTTTGATACTCTGTACACCAAACCCTTATTCATAATGAAGTGGGGAAAACTATTAGGCATCATCCCATCATTTATGGGAGTACCATCTACGACCTGCACTCCTGCTCTGGTTTGCTGCAGGGTTGGATTCTGGTTTTGGTCTGTCCCGAAATTAGTCAAGGACCCTGCCAGGTCTGCTGGCTCAAGATCGTCGTCCTCTGGATTCAGATCGACCCAGCCCCACTAGTACCGGGCTGTTCGTTATCAACGAGGTTTGCCACTTCATCCTCATCCTCCCCTACTAGTACCTGTGAGGTTGGCCCCTGGGAGACCTCTTTTCTTGGCTTTGGTTGAAGACCCCATGCTTCTTCCTGCTTGGTCAGGGTTGTTGGCTTCTCAAATATGCCATTATTTTGGCTTAACTTCGCAAAGTTAGGAAAGTATCTACCCAATATTACATCCTATGGCATCTTTGGGACCACGCCGACCTCATAATCCGGCAGACCGTCCTCTGTTTGTATGCTCACTAAGGCTGTGGGGTACAGACGGGTATCCCCATGAATGCATGTAACACTGATATCATGACTTGCATCCAGTTTATAAGTTGGCACTAGGTTTGCAACGACCAGGGTTAGCATACTGCCGGAATCCAGCAGTGCTTCAACCTCTTTCCCTTCAACCTTTACCCTGCACATATGTTTGTTTCTTGATCTTTCTAGTACAGTGGTTACAACAGGACATGCATACCATATATCATCTTCTTTTTCACAGAGGTTACATTGCATTGGCTCTTCTTTAATAGAGCAGTAGGCTGCAATATGTCCTGGTCGATTACAGTTGTAACAGATAATAGGGGTTCGGGGGGGGGAGACCCCCTCGACCCCCAGTCCCGGTTTCCGTTTTTTTCCTTAGTGTCTCGGGCCGATTCTGATTCTTTCCTCATGGCGCCACGCTGCTCTCTTCCCCCTCCACCTTTTGGGACAGTCTTACCCTGTCCGCTGGTTCGCCCAGGCCTGGGGAATGGGAATCTTTCTTCCTGTGCCTGCTCAGCTGTTCATGCCGTACAATACCGTTCAACCAGGCCCACGAGATGGGCCAGAAAGTACCTCGTTCTGGCCAACCCCTCGTTGCAGTTCTTGGGGTAGACCTCGCTGAAACTGGTTTAGTACGATGGTCTCGACGATCTCGGCGGAGGAACGGGTCTCCGGTCGCAACCATTTCCATGCCAGGTGAATCAAGTCGAACATCTGTGTTTGGGGAGGTTGTCCAGGTCGGTCGGACCACGAGTGGAAGCGGTGTGCACTTACGGTATCAGTCACTCCCAGTCTAGTCAGAATCTCTCCCTTTAGTTTATCGTAATCCTGTGCATCTTTCAACTCCAGGTTGAAATACTCTTTTTGAGCATCCCCTGCCAGGTATGGTGCCAGAAACCCTGCCCATTCTTCTTTCGGCCACTTCTCCCGCTCTGCCGTCCTTTCGAAGGTGGTAAGATATGCTTCCACATCATCCTGTGCTGTCATTTTTTGAAGAAAATCCAAGTCCAAAACAGTCCAGCTCATTCACGGTAAATCCAGCCGATATCTATTGTCTCTTTCTCTACGGTTCATAGATCCTTCTAGCCCTCTCTCTCTTCCTGGTTTTTCTTGACCCTTTATTTGTGGGTCGGCTCCACCTTCTGAGGTTTCCCCTTGCTTCTGGGACTTGTAGTTTTGGCAGTCGGCCATTTTGTGATCTGTAGTTCTGCTCTCACATATCTGCCATTTATCACTCAACCCCCTTCTTTGCCACAGCTAGCTAGCAACTTACCTTGGCTTACTGCATTCGCGTAACAGGCAGTCTCCTTGTGGAGTGCAACGAGAGAGAGGAAGGTCGTTATTGCGTTGGACTAGTTAACTGTAAGGTTGCAAGATTGGATCCCCCGAGCCGACAAGGTGAAAATCCTTCGTTCTGCCCTGAACGAGGCAGTTAACCCACCCTTCCTAGGATGTCATTGAAAATAAGAATGTGTTCTTAACTGACTTGCTTAGTTAAATAAAGGTATAAAAAAAATATATTTAAAAAATTTGGCAAATCGGCGCCCAAAAATACCAATTTCCGATTGTTATGAAAACTTGAAATCGGCCATTCCGATTAATCAGTCGACCTCTAATATATAGTGTGTATATATAGTCTAGTGAGTGTGTATATACAGTGCCTTGCGAAAGTATTCGGCCCCCTTGAACTTTGCGACCTTTTGCCACATTTCAGGCTTCAAACATAAAGATATAAAACTGTATTTTTTTGTGAAGAATCAACAACAAGTGGGACACAATCATGAAGTGGAACGACATTTATTGGATATTTCAAACTTTTTTAACAAATCAAAAACTGAAAAATTGGGCGTGCAAAATTATTCATCCCCCTTAAGTTAGTACTTTGTATCGCCACCTTTTGCTGCGATTACAGCTGTAAGTCGCTTGGGGTATGTCTCTATCAGTTTTGCACATCGAGAGACTGACATTTTTTCCCATTCCTCCTTGCAAAACAGCTCAAGCTCAGTGAGGTTGGATGGAGAGCATTTGTGAACAGCAGTTTTCAGTTCTTTCCACAGATTCTCGATTGGATTCGGGTCTGGACTTGGCCATTCTAACACCTGGATATGTTTATTTTTGAACCATTCCATTGTAGATTTTGCTTTATGTTTTGGATCATTGTCTTGTTGGAAGACAAATCTCCGTCCCAGTCTCAGGTCTTTTGCAGACTCCATCAGGTTTTCTTCCAGAATGGTCCTGTATTTGGCTCCATCCATCTTCCCATCAATTTTAACCATCTTCCCTGTCCCTGCTGAAGAAAAGCAGGCCCAAACCATGATGCAGCCACCACCATGTTTGACAGTGGGGATGGTGTCTTCAGGGTGATGAGCTGTGTTGCTTTTACGCCAAATATAATGTTTTGCATTGTTGCCAAAAAGTTCAATTTTGGTTTCATCTGACCAGAGCACCTTCTTCCACATGTTTGGTGTGTCTCCCAGGTGGCTTGTGGCAAACTTTAAACAACACTTTTCATGGATATCTTTAAGAAATGGCTTTCTTCTTGCCACTCTTCCATAAAGGCCAGATTTGTGCAATATACGACTGATTGTTGTCCTATGGACAGAGTCTCCCACCTCGGCTGTAGATCTCTGCAGTTCATCCAGAGTGATCATGGGCCTCTTGGCTGCATCTCTGATCAGTCTTCTCCTTGTATGAGCTGAAAGTTTAGAGGGACGGCCAGGTCTTGGTAGATTTGCAGTGGTCTGATACTCCTTCCATTTCAATATTATCGCTTGCACAGTGCTCCTTGGGATGTTTAAAGCTTGGGAAATCTTTTTGTATCCAAATCCGACTTTAAACTTCTTCACAACAGTATCTCGGACCTGCCTGGTGTGTTCCTTGTTCTTCATGATGCTCTCTGCGCTTTTATCGGACCTCTGAGACTATCACAGTGCAGGTGCATTTATACGGAGACTTGATTACACACAGGTGGATTGTATTTATCATCATTAGTCATTTAGGTCAACATTGGATCATTCAGAGATCCTCACTGAACTTCTGGAGAGAGTTTGCTGCACTGAAAGTAAATGGGCTGAATAATTTTGCACGCCCAATTTTTCAGTTTTTGATTTGTTAAAAAAGTTTGAAATATCCAATAAATGTCGTTCCACTTCATGATTGTGTCCCACTTGTTGTTGATTCTTCACAAAAAAATACAGTTTTATATCTTTATGTTTGAAGCCTGAAATGTGGCAAAAGGTCGCAAAGTTCAAGGGGGCCAAACACTTTCGCAAGGCACTGTATACACTGCTCAAAAAATAAAGGGAACACTTAAACAACACAATGTAACTCCAAGTCAATCACACTTCTGTAAAATCACACTGTCCACTTAGGAAGCAATACTGATTGACAATAAATTTCACATGCTGATGTGCAAATGGAATAGACAACAGGTGAAAATTATAGGCAATTAGCACGACACCCCCAATAAAGGAGTGGTTCTGCAGGTGGTGACCACACACCACTTCTCAGTTCCTATGCTTCCTGGCTGATGTTTTGGTCACTTTTGAATGCTGGCAGTGCTTTCAGTCTAGTGGTAGTATGAGACGGAGTCTACAACCCACACAAGTGGATCAGGTAATGCAGCTCATCCAGGATGGCACATCAATGCGAGCTGTGGCAAGAAGGTTTGCTGTGTCTGTCAGCGTAGTGTCCAGAGCATGGAGGCGCTACCAGGAGACAGGCCAGTACATCAGGAGACGTGGAGAAGGCCGTAGGAGGGCAACAACCCAGCAGCAGGACCGCTACCTCCGACTTTGTGCAAGGAGGAGCAGGAGGAGCACTGCCAGAGCCCTGCAAAATGACCTCCAGCAGGCCACAAATGTGCATGTGTCTGCTCATACGGTCAGAAACACACTCCATGAGGGTGGTATGAGGGTCCGACGTCCCCAGGTGGGGGTTGTGCTTACAGCCCAACACCGTGCAGGACGTTTGGCATTTGCCAGAGAACACCAAGATTGGCAAATTCGCCACTGGCGCCCTGTGCTCTTCACAGATGAAAGCAGGTTCACACTGAGCACATGTGACAGTCTGGAGACGCCGTGGAGAACGTTCTGCTGCCTGCAACATCCTCCAGCATGACATGGTTTGGCGCTGGGTCAGTCATGTTGTGGGGTGGCCGCACAGCCCTCCATGTGCTCGCCAGAGGTACCTGACTGCCATTAGTTACAGAGATGAGATCCTCAGACCCCTTGTGAGATCATATGCTGGTGCGGTTGGCCCTGGGTTCCTCCTAATGCAAGACAATGCTAGACCTCATGTGGCCGGAGTGTGTCAGCAGTTCCTGCAAGAGGAAGGCATTGATGCTATGGACTGGCCCGCCCGTTCCCCAGACCTGAATCCAATTGAGCACATCTGGGACATCATGTCTCGCTCGATCCACCAACGCCACGTTGCACCACAGACTGTCCAGAAGTTGGCGGATGCTTTAGTCCAGGTCTGGGAGGAGATCCCTCAGGAGACCATCCGCCACCTCACCCAGCCATTGTAGGGAGGTCATACAGGCACGTGGAGGCCACACGCACTACTGAGCCTAGTTTTGATTTGTTTTAAGGACATTACATCAAAGTTGGATCTGTCTGTAGTGTGGTTTTCCAATTTAATTTTGAGTGTGACTCCAAATCCAGACCTCCATGGATTGATAAATTTGATTTCCATTGATCATTTTTGTGTGATTTTGTTGTCAGCACATTCAACTATGTAAAGAAAAAAGTATTTAATAAGAATATTTCATTCATTCAGATATAGGATGTGTTATTTTAGTGTTCCCTTTATTTTTATGAGCAGTGTAGTTTAGTGAGTGTGTGTATATATAGTATGTGTATATATAGTCTAGTGAGTGTGTATACAGTGGGGCAAAAAGGTATTTCGTCAGCCACCAATTGTGCAAGTTCTCCCACTTAAAAAAAATGAGAGGCCTGTAATTTTCATCATAGGTACACATCAACGATGACAGACAAAATGAGATTTTTTTTTTTGCAGAAAATCACATTGTAGGATTTTTAATGAATTTATTTGCAAATTATGGTGGAAAGTAAGTATTTGGCCAATAACAAAAGTTTATCTCAATACTTGCAATGACAGAGGTCAAACGTTTTCTGTAAGTCTTCACAAGGTTTTCACACACTGTTGCTGGTATTTTGGCCCATTCCTCCATGCAGATCTCCTCTAGAGCAGTGATGTTTTGGGGCTGTTGCTGGGAAACACGGACTTTCAACTCCCTCCAAAGATTTTCTATGGGGTTGAGTTCTGGAGACTGCTTCTTACGAAGCCACTCCTTCGTTGCCCGGGTGTGTGTTTGGGATCATTGTCATGCTGAAAGACCCAGCCAAGTTTCATCTTCAATGCCCTTGCTGATGGAAGGAGGTTTTCACTCAAAATCTCACGATACATGGCCCCATTCATTCTTTCCTTTACACGGATCAGTCGTCCTGGTCCCTTTGCAGAAAAACAGCCCCAAAGCATGATGTTTCCACCCCCATGCTTCACAGTAGGTATGGTGTTCTTTGGCTGCAACTCAGCATTCTTTGTCCTCCAAACACGACGAGCTGAGTTTTTACCAAAAAAGTTATATTTTGGTTTCATCTGACCATATGACATTCTCCCAATATTCTTCTGGATCATCCAAATGCTCTCTAGCAAACTTCAGACGGGCCTGGACATGTACTGGCTTAAGCAGGGGGGGACACGTCTGGCACTGCAGGATTTGAGTCCCTGGCGGCGTAGTGTGTTGCTGATGGTAGGCTTTGTTACTTTGGTCCCAGCTCTCTGCAGGTCATTCACTAGGTCCCCCCGTGTGGTTCTGGGATTTTTGCTCACCGTTCTTGTGATCATTTTGACCCCACGGCGTGAGATCTTGCGTGGAGCCCCAGATCGAGGGAGATTATCAATGGTCTTGTATGTCTTCCATTTCCTAATAATTGCTCCCACAGTTGATTTCTTCAAACCAAGCTGCTTACCTTTTGCAGATTCAGTCTTCCCAGCCTGGTGCAGGTCTACAATTTTGTTTCTGGTGTCCTTTGACAGCTCTTTGGTCTTGGCCATAGTGGAGTTTGGAGTGTGACTGTTTGAGGTTGTGGACAGATGTCTTTTATACTGATAACAAGTTCAAACAGGTTCCATTAATACAGCTAACAGGTGGAGTACAGAGGAGCCTCTTAAAGAAGTTGTTACAGGTCTGCGAGAGCCAGAAATCTTGCTTGTTTGTAGGTGACCAAATACTTATTTTCCACCATAATTTGCAAATAAATTCATTAAAATTCCAAACAATGTGATTTTCTGATTTTTTTTCTGATTTTGTCTTTCATAGTTGAAGTGTACCTATGATGACAATTACAGGCCTCTCTCATCTTTTTAAGTGGGAGAACTTGCACAATTGGTGGCTGACTAAATACTTTTTTGCCCCACTGTATATAGTGTGTATATATAGTCTAGTGAGTGTGTATATAGTGGGTAGAACAAGTATTTGACACACTGCCGATTTTTCAGGTTTTCCCACTTACAAAGCATGTAGAGGTCTGTAATTTTTTATCATAGGTACACTTCAACTGTGAGAGACGGAATCTAAAACAAAAATCCAGAAAATCACATTGTATGATTTTTAAGTAATTAATTTGCATTTTATTGCATGACATAAGTATTTGATCACCTACCAACCAGTAACAATTCCAGCTCTCTCAGACCTGTTAGTTTTTCTTTAAGAAGCCCTCCTGTTCTCCACTCATTACCTGTATTAACTGCACCTGTTTGAACTCATTACCTGTATAAAAGACACCTGTCCACACACTCAATCAAACAGACTCCAACCTCTCCACAATGGCCAGGATCAAAGAGCTGTGTAAGGACATCAGGAATAAAATTGTAGACCTGCACAGGGCTGGGATGGGCTACAGGACCATAGGCAAGCAGCTTGGTGAGAAGGCAACAACTGTTGGCGCAATTATTAGAAAATGGAAGAAGTTCAAGATGACCGTCAATCACCCTCCGTCTGGGGCTCCATGCAAGATCTCACCTCGTGGGGCATCAATGATCACGAGGAAGGTGAGGGATCAGCCCAGAACTACACGGCAGGACCTGGTCAATGACCTGAAGAGACCTGGGACCACAGTCTCAAAGAAAACCATTAGTAACACACTACGCCGTCATGGATTAAAATCCTGCAGTGCACGCAAGGTCCCCCTGCTCAAGCCAGCGCATGTCCAGGCCCATCTGAAGTTTGCCAATGACGTTCTGGATGATCCAGAGGAGGAATGGGAGAAGGTCATGTGGTCTGATGAGACAAAAAGAGAGCCTTTTGGTCTAAACTCCACTCACCATGTTTGGAAGAAGAAGGATGAGTAACCCCAAGAACACCATCCCAACCGTGAAGCATGGAGGTGGAAACATCATTATTTGGGGATGCTTTTCTACAAAGGGGACAGGACGACTGCACCGTATTGAGGGGAGGATGGATGGGGACATGTATCGCGAGATCTTGGCCAACAACCTCCTTCCCTCAGTAAGAGCATTGAAGATGGGTCGTAGCTGGGTCTTCCAGCATGACAACAACCCGAAACACACAGCCAGGGCAACTAAGGAGTGGCTCCGTAAGAAGCATCTCAAGGTCCTGGAGTGGCCTAGCCAGTCTCCAGACCTGAACCTAATAGAAAATCTTTGGAGGGAGCTGAAAGTCCGTATTGCCCAGAAACAGCCCCGAAACCTGAAGGATCTGGAGAAGGTCTGTATGGAGGAGTGGCCCAAAATCCCTGCTGCAGTGTGTGCAAACCTGGTCAAGAACTACAGGAAACGTATGATCTCTGTAATTGCAAACACAGGTTTCTGTACCAAATATTAAGTTCTGCATTTCTGATGTATCAAATACTTATGTCATGCAATAAAATGCGAATTATTTACTTAAAAAAACATTCAATGTGACTTTCTGGATTTTTGTTTTAGATTTCGTCTCTCACAGTTGAAGTGTACCTATGATAAAAATTACAGACCTCTACATGCTTTGTAAGTAGGAAAACCTGCAAAATCGGGCAGTGTATCAAATACTTGTCCTCCCCACTGTATATAGTTTAGTGAGTGTGTGCGTATATATTGCGTGTATATATATTCTAGTGTGTGTATATATAGTCTAGTGAGTGTGTATATATAGTCTAGTGAGTGTGTGTATATATAGTCTAGTGAGGTTTTTAATAGTCTAGTGTGTTTTTATAGTCTAGTGAGTGTGTATATATAGTCTAGTGAGTGTGTATATATAGTCTAGTGAGTGTATATATAGTCTAGTGAGTGTGTTTTTATAGTCTAGTGAGTGTGTATATATAGTCTAGTGAGTGTGTTTTTATAGTCTAGTGAGTGTGTATATATAGTCTAGTGAGTGTGTTTTTATAGTCTAGTGAGTGTGTTTTTATAGTCTAGTGAGTGTGTTTTTATAGTCTAGTGAGTGTGCGTAGGGTCAGTGCAAGATAGTCAGTGCAGATAGTTCAGGTACCATTAATTGATTATTTAGCCACCTGGCTGTTGTAGGCAGAACACGTCGGAATAGGATTCTATTGCATTGACACACACTACTCAGACCGTACTCTACATCGACCAGTGCAGCATAACCAATCAGAGCTGCAGTAGGCCTATATGCAAATAGACCATTGCCATATATGGATCTGTGCCATTTACTTTGATCTGGACTGTCTTTACAGCTGTGGTCGTGAGTAGATGCGCTTGTTTTGAGATCAAAGCGACAGCTGCATGTAGCCACGTGTGCACATTTTGTTCATATCCTTTGCTAGTTAGTGAGTTATTAGCTCAGTTATAGATCATTTGTTGTCAGCAATAGGAGAGTGATTGCTTCCTACAAGAGCACGAAATGTGTGTACATTTCTAGACATCTTTGAAAAGTGAGTCAGGTAAAGAGCTCTTTTTATGTGTTAAGGGGGCAGTGTTGTATTTTGAGACAGGCGTGAATAATCTAAGTAGCCAATAGGCAGAGGGGAGCATAATGTGTCTGATTCTCTGTAATAATGGTATGGGGAATAATAATACATTTTATTTTCTAAAGTGGTTTCTTGCATCAAACAACACCATTTTCAGTCACCTTGTCTAAAGGATAAGTGGATAAGCAGGTTAATGTCAAGCCCTGCATGTTTTTTTCACAAGTCTCATGGAATGTCGTCCTATTCATTAATAGAACAGCTATTTCCATGTTAAAATGTAATGGGATGCATTTTCTCCATTGTTTTTGATGGTAGGCCACTATGGTAGGCAAACATGATGATCAAATTGCCACAGTAGCCTACTTGGCCACTTATAAAACTGTAACTTAAAGCGGGTACAGCCTGTGTTCACAGTAAAACTGTAACTTAAAGTGGGTACATCCTGTGTTCACAGTAAAACTGTAACTTAAAGCGGGTACAGCCTGTGTTCACAGTAAAACTGTAACTTAAAGTGGGTACATCCTGTGTTCACAGTAAAACTGTAACTTAAAGCGGGTACAGGAATTCATGCAACATATCTTGACATGCCATTGACATTGGGGCGGCAGGGTAGCCTAGTGGTTAGTGGTGGACTAGTAACAGAAAGGTTGCAAGTTCAAATCCCCGTGCTGACAAGGTACAAATCTGTCGTTCTGCCCCTGAACAGGCAGTTCAGCCACTGTTCCTAGGCCGTCATTGAAAATAAGAATTTGTTCTTAACTGACTTGCTTAGTTTAAAAAAAAAACGCCAATTTGAACACATCAGTGCATATGTTAGGATAATCCATATAAAGTATAGGTCATCTGTTAGGATAATCCATATAAAGTATAGGTCATTTGTTAGGATAATCCATATAAAGTATAGGTCATTTGTTAGGATAATCCATATAAAGTATAGATCATTTGTTAGGATAATCCATATAAAGTATAGGTCATTTGTTAGGATAATCCATATAAAGTATAGGTCATTTGTTAGGATAATCCCTATAAAGTATAGGTCATCTGTTAGGATAATCCATATAAAGTATAGGTCATTTGTTAGGATAATCCATATAAAGTATAGATCATTTGTTAGGATAATCCATATAAAGTATAGGTCATCTGTTAGAATAATCCATATAAAGTATAGGTCATTTGTTAGGATAATCCATATAAAGTATAGATCATTTGTTAGGATAATCCATATAAAGTATAGGTCATCTGTTAGGATAATCCATATAAAGTATAGGTCATTTGTTAGGATAATCCATATAAAGTATAGATCATTTGTTAGGATAATCCATATAAAGTATAGGTCATCTGTTAGAATAATCCATATAAAGTATAGGTCATTTGTTAGGATAATCCATATAAAGTATAGATCATTTGTTAGAATAATCCATATAAAGTATAGATCATTTGTTAGGATAATCCATATAAAGTATAGGTCATTTGTTAGGATAATCCCTATAAAGTATAGATCATTTGTTAGGATAATCCATATAAAGTATAGATCATTTGTTAGGATAATCCATAGAAAGTATAGGTCATCTGTTAGGATAATCCATATAAAGTATAGGTCATCTGTTAGGATAATCCATATAAAGTATAGGTCATCTGTTAGGATAATCCATATAAAGTATAGGTCATTTGTTAGGATAATCCATAGAAAGTATAGGTCATCTGTTAGGATAATCCATATAAAGTATAGGTCATCTGTTAGGATAATCCATATAAAGTATAGGTCATCTGTTAGGATAATCCATATAAAGTATAGGTCATTTGTTAGGATAATCCATATAAAGTATAGGTCATCTGTTAGGATAATCCATATAAAGTATAGGTCATCTGTTAGGATAATCCATATAAAGTATAGGTCATTTGTTAGGATAATCCATATAAAGTATAGGTCATCTGTTAGGATAATCCATATAAAGTATAGGTCATTTGTTAGGATAATCCATATAAAGTATAGGTCATCTGTTAGGATAATCCATATAAAGTATAGGTAATTTGTAAATTAGAGGTACTGTAGGACTACGTGTGAAAGTGAAACCATTGTTGGTATACTATAAAATACTGAGATAAGCCACAACTGAGCAAGCCAAATAAAACCTTTTGATTGTACTCAATCTCTGACACTAGCACCTCCTATTTCAGTCTGTATTTAATGGTACGGGTTAAAGGGATGATTTTGACCATATATACACTGAACAAAAATATAAAGGTAACATGTAAAGTGTTACATGAGCTGAAATAAAAGATCCCAGAAATGTTTCATACGTGCAAAAAGATTACTTCTCTCAAATGTTCTGCACAAATTTGTTTACATCTGTGTTAGTAATCCGTCCACCTGACAGGTGTGGCATAACAAGAAGCTGATTAAACAGCATGATCATGACACAGGTGCACCTTGTGCTGGGGACAATAAAAGGCCACTTTAAAATGTGCAGTTTCGCTCATCACCCTGATAGCTGATGAGACTGAGGAGTATTTCTGTCTGTAATAAAGCCCTTTTGTGGGGAAAAACTCATTCTGATTGGCTGGGCCGTGCTCCCCCGTGGCTGGGCCGGGCTCCCAAGTGGGTTGGCCTATGCCCTGGGACCTTATTAATCAATATTGTGTAGAAGCTATTCTAAGACTTTACATGACTGGATAGGGTTGCAGCTGTGGGTGGGCATAGGCCAACCACAGCTGCAACCCTATCCAGTCATGTGAAGTCTTAGAATAGCTTCTACACAATATTGATTAATAAGGTCCCAGGATCCAGTTGCAGAGGGAGTGGTTCAGTCCCAGAGCTTGGATGGGACTATGGTGTTGAATGCGGAGCTGTAGTCTATGAACAGCATTCTCACATAGTTATTTCCCCTCTTGTCCAGGTGGGAGAGGGGCAGTTTGAAGTGCAATTGAGATTGCATCATCTGTGGGTCTGTTGGGGCGGTATGCAAATTGGAGTGGTTCTAGGGTGTCTGGGATGATGGTGTTGATGTGTGTCATGACCAGCTTTTCAAAGCAATTCATAATCACAGATGTGAGTACTACAGGGCGATGGTCATTTAGGAAGGTTACCTTGGAGTACTTGGAACTGGGACAATGGTGGTCAGTTTGAAACATGTTGGGATTGCAGACTGGGACAAGGAGAGATGGAAAATGTCTCTGAAGGCACTTGCTGGCTGGTCTGCGCATGCTTTGTGAACGCACCCTGGTATTCCGTCTGTGATTGTTAATCTGTTTAAGCGTTTTGCTCACATTGGCCATGGAGAGCTGGTTGACATAGTTTTCCGGACAAACCTGGGCTTGCACGCAAGGCAATTTTATATTCCTCGAAGCGAGCATAAAAGGCATTTGGCTCGTTTGGGAGTTCTGCATCGCTGGGCAACTCATGGCTGGGTATCCCTTTGTAATCCTCTATCTGCAAGCCCTGCCACATACGACGAGCGTCTGAGCCGGGTTAATAGGATTCCACCTTCCTCCTATACTGTAGGTCGGGGCTCATGCTCAGTCTCTATTGCGTAGAAAACATATTCTGATTTGAAATATTGATTCTGTCTCCGAGTGCAGCTATATTTCAAATATGATTTCTTGCTAATGCGAAAGTGCATATCCTTTTCATTCCTAACTTCATATCTGCCTGCTCTTCTCTCAGCCCTCATTCTTTGTGGTGTACAACATGGTGTCGACAGAGGTGTTGGCGGTCTTTGAGAACACTTCTGACAAACTTCTGGAGCTGTTTGAGAACTTCTGTGACCTGTTTCGGAACGCTTCGCTCCACAGTGAAGCTGTTCAGTTCCCCTGCTCAGCCTCCAGCAACAACTTTGCACGGCAGGTTCAGAGAAGGTATTGTTGGTCGGGGAGGGAGGCTTACCAGAGGGCTAACATGAAAATAACTCCATACTGTGTGGCATAATCCAAAGGCTAGTAAATTGAACCGATTTAGAGGAATTAGCATCTAAAAAGTATTCCTTTGAATTGTTCTGCTAAGTGACTATGAAATTACACCTTTTTTTGTTCCATTGACAATGTGAATTCCTACTGTTTATCCCTCCTGGTCAGGTTCAAAGACACCATAGTTAATGCAAAGTATGGCGGTCACACTGAGGCGGTGAGGAGGCTGCTGGGACAGCTGCCCATTAGTGCTCAGTCCTACAGCAGCAGCCCCTACCTGGATCTTTCCCTGTTCAGCTACGACGACAAGTGGGTGTCTGTGATGGAACGGCCCAAAACATGTGGAGACCACCCCATCCGGTAACATTGGCAAGATAATGCTGATTTCTAAAATGTGTTTGTCTGTCAAATAAACATTTGTGTGTTGTGCCCTGGTAGATATTACATTTAATCAATCAATTCTACCCCTAAACGGTCAATTAACAGAACAGGTGTTTATTTGCTTGTGTGTGTGTTGAAGATATCAGTCATTCAGAGCGAGATAGAGATTCTCTTGGATTCCACCGGAGCAGACTGGCAAAATGATTGAATGCATAATTCCACTTTTTTGACCAGGCGTGTATTAAAGACGAGCATTCATTGTTATTATTAGCTATACTGTGAAACGATGCCCAGACATTATAAGAGGCCGGGCACTTAATGTTTAATGGAAGTTTTATGGTAAACTCTCTTGTTATTGGAAGTATTACATTTGTTTGGAAATGTAAACTACAATAACTCATACATTATATGACAACTTTTGGTATACCTGTGTGTTCTTAGATACATGCTTTTTTTTTTTAGATACTGCAAGATTCTGGCAATTAAACCCTTCTACTTATACAGAGTTGGATGAACTTGTGGATACCCTTTTTGTCTCTGCGTGCAGTATGAAGAAAGTTGGGTAGTTTCGCTAGCCAATGCTAATTAGCATTAGCGCAATGACTGGAAGTTTAAAGGTACACTAGCATATGCAAAAATATGAAAATATCTAAGAACTAAGATATCTTGCTTGTTACTGAAAAAAACAAATCTACTGTGTTGACTGCATTTTTGGGATTCTCCAATGCATAATCTAGCATACCTGTAGACTTTGTCATTGCGCTAATGCTAGTTAGCATTGGCTCGCAAGACTATCTCTCACTTAATTTAGACTGCACGTAGAGACATAAAAATGGTTTCCACTATTTCATCTGACTGGGTAAGTATAGAAATCTCATTGTATCCCTTGCATTTGAAAAAGCTTAGACTGTGTTTTTCTTATTAACTCTGTAGATTTTATGCTCGGGACTCTGGATTGCTGAAGTTCAAGATCCAGGCAGGCCTGCTGGGTCGGCCCATTAACCATGCTGTCCGGCGGCTGGTGGCCTTCACATTCCACCCCTTTGAGCCGTTCGCCATCTCAGTACAGAGGACCAACGCTGAGTATGTGGTGAATTTCCATATGCGGCACGTCTGCGTATGAGAGGAAAGCAGTGGACTAGACCTGGAGAACTGTAGAGCAAACAGCAGCCATTCTGCCTTTTCCTCTCCCCCTAGTGTGAGGAACAAAATAAGACCGGACTGTGGGAGGATCCAGTTGAAGTTGAAATGGGGAGCGTGGGATGAGGGGGTGGATTCCTTTCAAGACCAAATATGTTTTGGTTTGCTCTCAAAATCTGCTTTTCCATATCACTACATACCTTTGTTTTTGGTCAAATTTTATTCTTACACATGTATTTTTATTTTGTGTTTTATTTCAATAAGTGATTTAATCATTGATTGTGATTCTTTAAGGTTATTATGAATATTTTGCTACAGTAAAAGCTATTTTTCATAATATGCTTTGTGGAGTGGACCTAGTTATTAGCCTGATTGCCCCCTTGTAGCTCAGGGGCCTCATTTATATAACCGTTCTACACTAAATATCTGCGTGCGGCATTTCTGAAAAGGTTGCGCACGTACAAAAATATATGTATGGTTCCAGTTAGCTTTGGGACACCACATTGTGAGACAGAGTCTTTATATTGGTTGCACTCCCTGAGTTGTGCATCGTTCTGGTGGGTGGTGACGGAAAATAATAACACAATTTAGCTGGCTTCACCAAAACATTCTGTTTCCTGTAAAGAAAACCATATGTATAGTCTCTAGAAACTCTACTTACCAGAAGTAAAGTGTAAAGAAAACCATATGTATAGTCTCTAGAAACTCTACTTACCAGAAGTAAAGTGTAAAGAAAACCATATGTATAGTCTCTAGAAACTCTACTTACCAGAAGTAAAGTGTAAAGAAAACCATATGTATAGTCTCTAGAAACTCTACTTACCAGAAGTAAAGTGTAAAGAAAACCATATGTATAGTCTCTAGAAACTCTACTTACCAGAAGTAAAGTGTAAAGAAAACCATATGTATAGTCTCTAGAAACTCTACTTACCAGAAGTAAAGTGAAATGTGTCACCCACTATCAAATAAACATCTGAATCCAACTTTTGTTCAAACCACACCATATTCCTGCTGTGTAAACAGTGTTAGATTTTGTGGTAGGAAGTCTCGCATGAAGGTCTAATGGCAGTCCGCTGTCTAATATCGCAGGAATATGGTGCGGTTTGGACAAAATTTGGATCCTGACGTTTATTTGACACAATTCACTTTAGTAAAGTTCCTGGAGCTGGGTTCTCCAACCTATTCTAACATGAGAGCTACTTAAATGTCATGAGTTACTATTTTTTTATAGCATTCAAATAAGCACATCTTCTCTTCTCTCCCCTGCAACTCTTCCCAGGTCCTTAGTGTACAAGAGAAAGTAGTGCATGTTCTTTTGTCAATATACCTGGTAAAATAATGGTTAATAAACTGAGTGGGGCCCTATAAAATAATATGTTTCCCCTCAAATTCTGTTTTATATTTTCCCAAGTTGTTTTCTGAGTTTTATTTTTCCTGGTTTTAGATTGTTTTAATGTACTCTCAAAATTGCAATTGTTTATAGAGAAACAACGAAATTTGATATTCTGAGTCAATGTCAATGATTAAATCACATCTGAAGACCATTTTTTTTAAGGTCTGGAAGTAATTCTACTTTAATTGTGCATCTGGCCCTTTAATTGCGCATCTAGCAAATGAGGAGTGTGCTGGTCTGGAAATGGTGCTGTACTGCTGCTGCTCATTTCATGGCAAAGTTAGCAAATAACACATACAAATGATATACATACTCGTGATATACTTCTGCCAGGTAAGCCTATTCTGCGGATAACATTTAATTGGCGGTTTTGGGGAAAGTATCAATGTCAACCCACAAGGCGGTTATCACATCAACTGGCAACACACAGAGTGATAGACAAACGCGCGCACCACACAGACAAGACAGGGCAATATTGCTGGAAATGAATTTGCCGATAAGTTAGGTTGAGCTTTATATGCCAATAGTCGCTAACCAGGGGTGGGATAATGTTGCGTTCATTAGATAGTAGCTGGGAACTTGGGGTGTCTGATTTGTTTATGACAGTATGCAGTGGAACACTGAAAATTGCGAGTACTTTCACATGTTGTGCCAACCACCAGAACGATGGACATTTCAGGGAGTCCAACCAAGACTCCCGCTGTTGTGTCCCAAAGTTAGTTTCCAGTTATAAATCAAACCCCTTCGTAAACTGCGCGCGTGAACGAGCATTAAAACGGCCTATAAAACACCCACCTTTTTATAGCGACAATAACACCATTATTTGCTGTATACTTTGGACGTTTTGGAATTAGGCCAAAGTCGTTTCTAAAGGAAATAGCAATGGCTAACTTGATCGAATGTCTTTGGAGGTGATGGCAGAATGACACCTGCAGTGACATTTGCAGTAGGCCTAGGCTATCTGACAGACAAAACGTTTCTGAAATACAAAAACAATTGCAACTTGCTGTGGACCTGTACATCGATCGTTTGAATGTAATAGGGCCTAATGTTGGCATGTACTTTTTCTCGAACATATATGCTGCACTGCCCGCGAATGCTGAAACGTTGTCTACTTAGTGCTAGCCATACACACTTCAACGAAACATATAAATTGTCTGTTCACCTGTTAAATTCTACTGTATGCTATAATCCACGATTCCTTTCTGATGCATGGGGCAAAATACTTGAAATAATAGCCTATCTAATTGGCCCAATTATAAAACAGATACATATGGTAATTTGTTGAGGCAATCGCTACATCGGGAATATGCACCCATAGCCAGAAAAGGTGATGAATTTATTCTGCAATGGTATGGAAATAATATGTAGGCTATTATGTTTATAAATGAAATATTGCCTACTCACGAAGTATGATATTAGAGTATTCAGACTTAAGCTAAGGAAGTAGCCTACCCACAGTCGTCTATTCCACCGTTAAACAACTGCGCTCTGCATACAGCAAAATACTACTGTGAAGTGGGTCCAATTAAACGAGAGATGGGACGAATGGTGTCCGAGATGTAGGCATATAGGCTACCTCGTGAGTATGAAACCATCACAGAAAAGGTGATGAATTTATTATGCAATGATCATGGGTTTAAATAAATTATAGCCTAGCAAATAGAGGCCTATTTCTAATTATACTGAACAAGAATATAAACGCAACATGCCAAAATGTCAACGATTATACTGAATTACAGTTCATAGAAGGAAATTAGTCAAATGAAATAAATTCACCAGACCCGAATATATGGATTTCACATGACTGGGCTGGTGTGCTGACATGTGGTCTGCGGTTGTGAGGCCGTTTGGAGGTACTGCCAAATTCTCTCAAATGACGCTGGCTTATGGTTGAGGAATGAACATTCAGTTCTCTGGCAACAGCTTTGGTGGACATTCTGTAGTCAGCATCCCAATTGCACACTCCCTAAAAACTTGAGATATCTGTGGTATTGTGTTGTGTGGCAGAACTGCACATTTTAGAGTGGTCTTTTATTGTCCTCAGCACAAGGTGCACCTGTGTAACAATCATGCAGTTTAATCAGCTTCTTGATATGCCACACCGGTCAGTTGGATGAATTATCTTGGCAAAGGAGAAATGCCCACTAACGGGAATGTAAACAAATTTGTGTACAACATTTGAGAGAAATAAGCTTTTAGTTTGTATGGAAAATGTCTGGGATCTTTTATATGGCTCATGAAACGTGGAACCAACACTTTAAATGTTGCGTTTATCTTTTTGTTCAGTATATTTTAGAATGCAAAAATAAACTAACAGCAAATGATTCCATCGTGTTATTATGTCCATCATATCCCCCATTTACACAAAATACTAGGCTACTTGTCTGGTTGCAATGCAATACTTTAACCACTAGAAACTGCGTATGCATGGTCTAAGTTTGCGGGAAGGTGATTCTCACAGCAAGTTCAGTTTTTATAAATGCCAACTTTTGCATGAAAACTGATGCGCACATGTTTTGGGGTATAATTTGTATGTACGTACAGTTGATAAATGAGGCACCATGTTCAGTTAACTTTAACCCATTTGTAATGTATTTCCCTCTTTATGAAGTACACATTTAAGACAATGGTTGTATTCACACCACTTAGTTAGCTACTGTATGTTGCTAACCTAGTTCATATTAGAATTTAAATACCCCCAAATAATGTGTCTTCTACAGGTATAATGCCCTTTTTCTCAGAAAATACCACAGACAAAAAGTCAACATTTCTTTAAATGCTTTAATCATTTAGCAGACACTTATCCAGAGTGACTTACAATTCGTGCATTCATCTTAAGATAGCTAGGTGAGACAACCACAATATCTCAGTTATAGTAAGTGACATTTTCAGTGAAGAGGTAGGGTTTGTTGTTTTCAGAAGCTGCACGGACTCTGCTGTCCTAATGTCAGCGGAAGCTCATTCCAACATTGGGGCGCCAAGACAGAGTAGAGTCTTTTATTTTCATTTTTTTTTACATTGAACCTTTCTTTAACTAGGCAAGTCAGTTAAGAACAAATTCTTATTTACAATGACGGCTTACAGCCAAGTATGAATACTTTTAAGAGGAGGGTACTACTGTAGTGCACTCATAGCTGTCGCCGTATTTTGAATACATTTAATATGCTATTTACAGTTCAGCAGACGGTATTACCAAGAACAAATTCAATTTGTAGGTACAGTTTTTGTGCTGCTTTATCTCAGGTTGCTGTTGGCACCATTGGGAGTGTGCAACCATGCTAGTAATTTCCCCAAGGTGTATGAATTTGACCTAACATATCTTGCTCGTTAATGAAAAAAAAAACAGTGAAAAAACATCTCTTGTGAGGTGGCTGCATTCTTGGATTCGCCATTCTTGGGATTCTCTGCCTGTAGGAAATGTGGAGTGAAAAGTCTCGGCTGAACAGTGGAATAAGAGGTGTGATCTGACTGTAACTTTCTGTGGGGGTGGGAGTGGGAGGATGTCTGTGTACATGTACACTACATAATCAAAAGTATGTGGACAGCCCTTCAAATGAGTGGATTTGGCTATTTTAGCCACACATGTTGCTGACAAGTGTATAAAATTGAGCACACAGACATGCAATCGTCATAGACAGACATTAGCAATAGAAAAGCCCGTACTGAAGAGCTCAGTGACTATCAACCTGGCATCGTCATAGGATGCCACCTTTCCAACAAGTCAGTTCGTCATATTTCTACTCTGCTGGAGCAGCTCCGGTCAACTGTATTGGAAATGTGAATTGGAAACGTCTAGGAGTAACAACAGCTCAACCGCAAAGTGGTAGGGCAGTCAAGCTCACAGAACAGGACCACCGAGTGCTACTGCCAATAGTTTGTCTTTGGTTGCGACACTCACTACCGAGTTCCAAGCTGCCTCTGGAAGCAACGTCAGTCAGAACTGTTCTTCGGGAGCTTCATGAAATGGGATTCCATGGCCGAGGAGCCACACACAAGACTAAGATCACCATGAGCAATGCGAAGTGTTGGCTGGAGTGGTGTGAAGCTCGCTGCCATTGGACTCTGGAGCAGTAGAAATGCGTTCTCTGGAGTGATGAATCACGCTTCACTCTCTAGCAGTCTGTGGGACGAATCTGGCTTTGACGGGTAAAAGGAGAATGCTACCTGCCTGAATGCTAGTGCCAACTGTAAAGTTTGGTGGATGAGGAACAATGGTCTGGGGCTGTTTTTCATGGTTTGGTCTAGGCCCCTTAGTTCCAGTGAAGGGAAATCTTAATGCTACAGCATACAATGACATTCTAGACAATTTTGTATTTACAACTTTGTGGCAACAGTTTGGGGAAGGCCCTTTCCTGTTTCCGCATGACAAGGTCGAGGTCGTTGTAGAAGAACTTGACTGGCCTGCACAGAGCCCTGACCTCAGCGATTAGCCAGTGCTAATCGCCCAACATTAATGTCCAACCTCACTAATGCTGTTGTGGCTGAACGGAAGCAAGTCCCTGCAGCAATGTTCCAACATCTAGTGGACATTTGTCCCAGAAGAGTGGAGGCTGTTATAGCTGCAAACGGGGGACCAACTCCATATTAATGCCCATGATTTTGGAATTAGATGTTTGATGAGCAGATTTCCACATATGTTTGGCCATGTAGTGTATCTCCTTTCTCATATAATTCAGTCATAATGATACTGCAGAAAAACGGAACCAAAAAGACAAAAAAAAAATGCAATCAGCTCAGTTTTTCACAACAGGGAAAAAGTGAAATTTGCAGGGCACTTGATTGAGAACATGAAATGGCTTGAGATTGAGATGAGATTATGTGTGATTGCATTATTCACCCATTTCCCCCTTTTTTTATGATGATTTTTTTTATCAAGCTCATCTATCACAGAAGGCTTCTTTCTACAACATAGATTTATCAGTGAAGTGAAAGAGGTGATGACATTCATGTCCACTAACATTCATCAGATGTGTTCAGTACTGTTCTCACTTAAGCACATCTCAAGGTTAAATGCCTCTGTGTTGATGGTCTATGGTCTCAAATGGGAAAAAAATGCATATTGTGGTAACAGCCAGGCTATATTCCAGAATACAAAGGTGTGTCCAGGTGCATTGGTTCATTCACTGATCAATTTCAGCTTGAGTCAGGGCTGAAATATTTAAGCCTACAGTATGTATCCCATCTGAATAACTCAGTATATTTGGCACATAGGTGAGCGTTACAGTAGGCTTCGACGTCTTTCTAAACCTATAGTGTGGTGCTCCTTCATGTCCGAGCTCATTCTTCAGTAAGAAATCATTCCTGAAACATATCTTATTAACCAAATGTAAGAATACATGCATTAGTCATACAGGTGATGCCCAGCTGGTTGCCTGTCACCCTGCTCTAAAATCATCTAGAATCAGATAGTGGGAGTAAGTCCAGGGCAGCTGCACAAATGGTCAAGCGCAGTGATATCCTGCCTGCCCCCGTCAGAGGCCCAGCTCTCTGGGGTTAACCTGTGAACAGACAGCAGGTGCTCTGGGATTAAGTGTTCACCCTGCCTCTGGTTACACAGGCTAATTGAACACATTCAAACACCCGCTGGACAGCTGGGGGAGGATTCTGCTGCTGGGATGGGTATGGGCGACAGGAGGGGGGGGGGACGGGAGGGGGTAGTGGTGATGGTGATGAGAGGATAGGTAGGGGTTCCAGAAGCCAGTTGATTCATTTGTCATATTTCCTCATGTAGAATAATTTTAATCTCTTGGAGTCAGAGCTCATTAGGTTTCACAGTAGAGTGAAATCTAGCATTAGCAAATCTACCCCTTCTTTGCATTGGAAGTAAACCCACCCTTACGTCTTGTTTTGTACTGGAGTTAGACTGCACTCTGACTGCAATCTTTTTTCTGTAAGGGGGTGCACTTTATTTGAGATTTATTTACTCATTTGGAAGAAAGGGTGACAGTAAAATATGAGTAAGTATGAACAATGTGCAGGAGATGATCTCATTGACAAACACACTGCATTACATTCTAATGTAGGTCTTATTGGCAGAGGTTAAACGTGTGGTCTTGTAAAAATACATGAACATTAATATCTATAAAAATACTTGTTTTTGTTATTAATGAATGGACTCAGTCAGACACCCCATGCTTATTTACTGTATGTTTAGTCACACTGTATGATCAGGCAAGGCCTTCATGTAGAATATGTGTGTTCGTTCTGTAGCACAGCTCAGGAGCCAGCAGACGAGCTGTTGGCCTGACCTTGGTTGCTATGGCTACGAGGTGCATAGAGTTATAGCCACTGTCTGCCTGGTAACCCAGTCCCTGCTAATTGCTGTTGTCTTGGCAACACTGGGACCAATGTAATCCTGGGAAAGGGCAACCATCATAAATGTGTCCTCGTTTTCATAGTAATCGGCTGCTTGCTTGTCATGTATCGGAGACCTGCAGGATGATGTTGCCATTCTTGCATTTATGACTAGAGCACGAGACCATTGATTAGATCAAGGCTCTCTTCCTGGAGAGCTATCATCCTGTAGGCTTTCACTCCACTAGCACAAATGATTCTAATAATTAGCTGGTTGATAAAATGAATCAGGTTAGTTACAACTGGGATTAGAGTGAAAACCTATAGAAGAGTATAGCCAAAGAGGTTTTTATAACTAACCCCAGATAGATCAAAGCCTGTCGTTTCCAATGGGAGCAAATTAATCATAGTGGGCAGAAGAAGCAAGGAGGTGGGCAGAGCCAAGTACGAGCTAGTGAGATCCTATTGGTGCATTCTAGCATTTATTTGCATATTTCCGTTAGAGAACGCCTACTCTGTGAAGTGCGCGTGTGCAATAACTCAATTCGCCTTTGCACTCCTCCAAAACAACGCAATGTTTTCAACCTTTGGCAAAGGGTAAAGTCTACAAAACGCAGTCTACTCTGTTTGTTACAGATTCTAGTTTTGGAAACAGAAAACTGTATGGAGAGGAAATGTTTCTTTGATGAGAAAATTTGCGGAATGTTTGCCACAATCCATCTCGTTCCATCTTCTCCCACTGCTGGCCACTGAGCTCCGTCTCGTCACCATATTTGGTAGCTTGTGGAAACGCCAACCGCTGAAATATCTGTCTCCTTCTGTCTGTGGTATAGATCCTAGGGAACATTGTTGGAGAGTGGATTAGATGCTCCCAGGTTACACCCAGTGTCACAGTGGCTTCAAATAGGCTGTCTGTGTCTGCCACCGCCACCTGTTCAACTACTTCTAATATGAACCGGAAAGAGCCTGTTTTAGCAGGGTCATTTTCAGACTGTAATGTAATTACAGTGGAAGCCTACTGCACTGATTTTCACCAGTTACCCATAACTCAGTTTTGTATTTGTATTTATTAGGGATCCCCATTAGACTCTTCCTGAGGTCCAAACACATTAATGCACTTAAATGACATATAAAACAGTATCATATAGCATTATTACCCCACGACATATCTACAATTGAAAATGCATAATACCACCATACAACAATATTACAATGTACGTGTGTAGAGTGCGTTTGATAGCACTTTTGTGCGTATGCGTGTGTCTGTACCTTTGTGTGTGTGTATCTTCACAGTCCCCATTGTTCTATAAGGTGTATTTTTACCTGTTTAAAAAAAATCTGATTCTACTGCTTGCATCAGTTATCTGATGTGGAATAGAGTTCCATGTAGTCATGGCTCTATGTAGTGCTGTGTGCCTCTCATATCTTAAAATCAAATCAAATCAAATTTTATTTGTCACATACACATGGTTAGCAGATGTTAATGCGAGTGTAGCGAAATGCTTGTAATGCAGTAATAACCAACAAGTAATCTAACTAACAATTCCAAAACTACTGTCTTATACACACAAGTGTAAGGGGATAAAGAATATGTACATAAAGATATATGAATGAGTGATGGTACAGAGCAGCATAGGCAAGATACAGTAGATGGTATCGAGTACAGTATATACATATGAGATGAGTATGTAAACAAAGTGGCATAGTTAAAGTGGCTAGTGATACATGTATTACATAAAGATGCAGTAGATGATATAGAGTACAGTATATACGTATACCTATGAGATGAATAATGTAGGGTATGTAAACATTATATTAGGTAGCATTGTTTAAAGTGGCTAGTGATATATTTTACATAATTTCCCATCAATTCCAATTATTAAAGTGGCTGGAGTTGAGTCAGTGTGTTGGCAGCAGCCACTCAATGTTAGTGGTTGCTGTTTAACAGTCTGATGGCCTTGAGATAGAAGCTGTTTTTCAGTCTCTCGGTCCCAGCTTTGATGCACCTGTACTGACCTCACCTTCTGGATGGTAGCGGGGTGAACAGGCAGTGGCTCGGGTGGTTGTTGTCCTTGATGATCTTTATGGCCTTCCTGTAACATCGGGTGGTGTAGGTGTCCTGGAGGGCAGGTAGTTTGCCCCCGGTGATGCGTTGTGCAGACCTCACTACCCTCTGGAGAGCCTTACGGTTGTGGGCGGAGCAGTTGCCATACCAGGCGGTGATACAGCCCGCCAGGATGCTCTCGATTGTGCATCTGTAGAAGTTTGTGAGTGCTTTTGGTGACAAGCCGAATTTCTTCAGCCTCCTGAGGTTGAAGAGGCGCTGCTGCTCCTTCTTCACGATGCTGTCTGTGTGGGTGGACCAATTCAGTTTGTCTGTGATGTGTATGCCGAGGAACTTAACTTACTACCCTCTCCACTACTGTTCCATCGATGTGGATATGGGGGTGTTCCCTCTGCTGTTTCCTGAAGTCCACAATCATCTCCTTAGTTTTGTTGACGTTGAGTGTGAGGTTATTTTCCTGACACCACACTCCGAGGGCCCTCACCTCCTCCCTGTAGGCCGTCTCATCGTTGTTGGTAATCAAGCCTACCACTGTTGTGTCGTCCGCAAACTTGATGATTGAGTTGGAGGCGTGTGTGGCCACGCAGTTCTGGGTGAACAGGGAGTACAGGAGAGGGCTCAGAACGCACCCTTGTGGGGCCCCAGTGTTGAGGATCAGCGGGGTGGAGATGTTGTTGCCTACCCTCACCACCTGGGGGCGGCCCGTCAGGAAGTCCAGTACCCAGTTGCACAGGGCGGGGTCGAGACCCAGGGTCTTGAGCTTGATGACGAGCTTGGAGGGTACTATGGTGTTAAATGCCGAGCTGTAGTCGATGAACAGCATTCTCACATAGGTATTCCTCTTGTCCAGATGGGCTAGGACAGTGTGCAGTGTGGTTGAGATTGCATCGTCTGTAGACCTATTTGGGCGGTAAGCAAATTGGAGTGGGTCTAGGGTGTCAGGTAGGGTGGAGGTGATATGGTCCTTGACTAGTCTTTCAAAGCACTTCATGAGGACGGAAGTGAGTGCTACGGGGCGGTAGTCGTTTAGCCCAGTTACCTTAGCTTTCTTGGGAACAGGAACAATGGTGGCCCTCTTGAAGCATGTGGGAACAGCAGACTGAGATAGGGATTGATTGAATATGTCCGTAAACACACCAGCCAGCTGGTCTGCGCATCCTCTGAGGGCGCGGCTGGGTATGCCGTCTGGGCCTGCAGCCTTGCAAGGGTTAACACGTTTAAATGTTTTACTCACCTCGGCAGCAGTGAAGGAGAGTCCGCATGTTTTCGTTGCAGGCCGTGTCAGTGGCACTGTATTGTCCTCAAAGTGGGCAAAAAAGTTATTTCGTCTGCCTGGGAGCAAGACATCCTGGTCCGTGACTGGGCTGGTTTTCTTTTTGTAATCCGTGATTGACTGTAGACCCTGCCACATACCTCTTGTGTCTGAGCTGTTGAATTGAGATTCTACTTTCTCTCTATACTGACGCTTAGCTTGTTTGATTGTCTTGCGGAGGGAATAGCTGCACTGTTTGTATTCGGTCATGTTTCCAGTCACCTTGCCCTGATTAAAAGCAGTGGTTCGCGCTTTCAGTTTCACGCGAATGCTGCCATCAATCCACGGTTTCTGGTTTGGGAACGTTTTAATCGTTGCTATGGGAACGACATCTTCAATGCACGTTCTAATGAACTTGCACACCGAATCAGCGTATTCGTTAATGTTGTTGTCTGACGCAATACGAAACATATCCCAGTCCACGTGATGGAAGCAGTCTTGGAGTGTGGAATCAGATTGGTCGGACCAGCGTTGGACAGACCTCAGCGTGGGAGCTTCTTGTTTTAGTTTCTGTCTCAGAAGGATTTGAGTTCCTGTATGTTTCTGTGATCACACCACGTCTCGTTAGCCATAAGGCATACGCCCCCGCCCCTTTTCTTACCAGAAAGATGTTTGTTTCTGTCGGCGCGATGCGTGGAGAAACCAGCTGGCTGCACCGACTCCGATAGCATCTCTCCAGTAAGCCATGTTTCCGTGAAGCAAAGAATGTTACAGTCTCTGATGTCCCTCTGGAATGCTACCCTTGCTCGGATTTCATCAACCTTGTTGTCAAGAGACTGGACATTGGCGAGAAGAATGCTAGGGAGTGGTGCACGATAAGAAATAACACGTAAAAAAAAAACTGCATAGTTTCCTAGGAACGCGAAGCGAGGCGGCCATCTCTGTCGGCGCCGGAAGTCTATCTTGTTCTGGACTTGGCGATTGTGAAGAGACCTCTGTCCTGTGGGGTATGCATGGGTGTCTGACAGCTCGGTACATTCAGTTTGTCAACAAATCTTACAAAAACAAGTAGTGATGAAGTCAATCTCTCCTCCATTTTGAGCCAGGAGATTTTAACATGCATATTATTAATGTTAGCTCTCTGTGTACATTTAAGGGCCAGCCGTGCTTCCCTGTTCTGATCCAATTGTAATTTTCCCAAGTCCCTCTTTGTGGCACCTGACCACACTCCTGATCAGTAGTCAAGGTGTGACAATACTAGGGCCTGTAGGACCTGCCTTGTTGATAGTATTGTAAAGAAGGCAGAGCAGCGCTTTATTAGGGATAGACTTCTCCCCACCTTAGCTACTGTTGTATCAATATGTTTTTACCATGGCAGTGTACAATCCAGGGTTACTGCAAGCAGTTTAGTTTCCTCAACTTGCTCAATTTCCACATTATTCATGATAAGATTTATTTGAGTTTAGGGTTTAGTGAATGATTTGTCCCAAATACAATGTTTTTAGTTTTTGAACTATTTAGGACTAACATATTCCTTGCCACACATTCTGAAACTAACTGCAGCTCTTTGTTAAGTGTTGCAGTCATTTCAGTCTATGTAGTAGCTGACATGTATAGTGTTGAGTCATCCGCATATATAGACACACTGGCTTTGCTCAACAGTTGTTAGTAAAGATTTTAAAAAGTAAGGGGCCTAAACAGGTGCCCTGGGGAATTCCTTATTTTACCTGGATTATGTTGGAGAGGCTTCCATTAAAGAACACCCTCTGTTTTCTGTTAGACAGGTATCTCTTTATCCACAGTATAGCAGGAGATGTAAAGCCATAACATATACTTTTTCCAACAGCAGTCTTTGATCAATAATGTAAACAGCCACACTGAAGTCTAACAAAACAGCCCCAACATCCTTTTTATCATCATTCAGAGATGATCTGAAAAGAAAGTGACATGATATTATACTTTTCTAATCAACAACCTTTGTTCAATTATTTAATTTAGTGTTTCAGTATCTTCTCAAATGTACAACCCTTTAAGAAAGTGTCTGCTATGTAAAATGGAAGGCCATTATTTCTTGGATGAATTTGAAATTATACTTTGATTGAAATGAAAGACACTAATCTGAAGTGGTGTATAACTACAGTATATGACAATCTTGTGTTTTAGTTCAGATACTGTATAAGGTGAGTTGTGAGTAGGTGATGGATGGAAGGTGTTGAGAGTGTCTGCTGCTATGTCAGGAGATTATACTTCATTACAGGTTTGGTCTGGCAAGACACAGGTGCAGACACTGAGGCTGCATGGAGAAAGTCATTATGTACCTACATGAACTGCACCAGTGGTACAGTCAATGTGCTAGTACAGAGTGTAACACATTTGTTAAAAATGTTTGTTTGTCATAACTATGCTATATAGATGGTCCCAGTGTCTTGTAAACAACAGATCATTAAGAACTATTGATTTCTGGATACTAGATTAGCACTAGCTAAACCTTTTTATGGCAGTGCTATGTGAATGCTTCCATACAGCCATTACACATTAGCCAGGGTAAAGCATAGCAGGCACATTTTAAACTAACCTGTTCTTGGTGCTACTTTTTCATTTTCGATTCGGGAGAAAAGTGTATCCTATAAATGTCAGTGTAAAGTTACAGGTGGTTCTCCAAAAACCAGAGAATGTTTTAGTAAGATATTAAATCCACATTTTGCAGAGTGAGGAGTTCCTTTGTCATTTTAGCTGCCAGACATCTTGCATTTCCCAATGTCTTTGCAGGAACTAGTCGTTTCTATGCGAAGCACCCACCTCCAGGTGTAGACGTAGATGAGAGCGCATCACACAGTGAGACCAGAACAAAGATCTACACACATGCAAGAAGTGTTTCTCACTCAATAAAACATGTGGATTTAATATCTTTATGAAAATTCTCTGTTTTTTTAGAGAACCAACTGCAACTGGACACAGACATTTATCAGATACATTTTACTCCTGAATCGAGAATGAAGAAACTATCGCTAAGAACAGGTTAGTTGAAAACGAAACTGCTATGCTTTACACTAGCTAATGTTTAACGGCTGTATGGAAGCATTCACATAGCACCGCTGTAACAATGTGTAAGCTAGCATATCACAATCATCCCTTCCTCCTTCGGTCAATGTCATCTGTAACCACAGAAAAACACACTAACTGTTACCTGTCCCATGGCAGAATGCAGAACCTCTGATAGCCAGACAAGTATCTACTCGTGTAGACCAGTGACCAGAGAGTTAACTACCCCAATAAGCCGCTCCAGTGGGTGTGTCAGTCAGTCAGAGTAGCTGGGCCTTTCAGCCACAGAAATCACTTCCATCTGTGAGCTCATTAGGAAGACATGCATGAGCAGTGCTATGATAATGAAGACAACCTGACCCCATGCCAGGCATGGACGAGAGACCTTACTCATGTTACATCATCCATACCAGAGGAGTGAATAGATTAGGACATGGTGGGTTGGTATGTTCTTTATAACTGTGGTTCATTCACCTGCACTGTACATGAGACCAAGCAGTACCCTGTGGGAAAATTGACCAAATGTTTTTTGAGAGCACATTTCAACTATACAACATCTACACACTCACTGGCACACTAACGCATCCTCTTCATCAGGCCTCACTCTACTTTGCCTGTGAGTTTGTGGGTACATACTGTACAAAAACAAAATGCCTCCAAATATATCCATCAACAGGAGTGGTAGTTTGGAAAAAGGGTTCTTCCTCTTCAAGAATTACTCAGATGCACTTTGCTGCAAGAAGGCCTTTTTTTGTGTGACCGGGAAAAATATTTTGGATGGAAAACTAAAAGCACTTTATATTGCCAGTGACAAGGACGGTTTGTGAAGTGCATTTCCAGAACATAGTTCCTTTTTACAGGGTTTTGTTCTGGGGACTGTACAAGGAATATGTGACATAAATAGTACTCTAGTTGAACCTTTTATGTACAGAGAAAAATATTCATTGAATACTGATTGTATTGTTTCTCAGTTTAAACAAACAGACAGGTAGAGAGAAAGAGACCAGCAATGCAAAAATAACTTGTACCACTACATTATAATGTGCTACTGTTCTTATTACAATAACACAGTAATTAGAACCTGTAGCATTACATTATAATGTGCTACTGTTCTTATTACAATAACACAGTAATTAGAACTTGTAGCATTACATTATAATGTGCTACTGTTCTTATTACAATAACACAGTAATTAGAACTTGTAGCATTACATTATAATGTGCTACTGTTCTTATTACAATAACACAGTAATTAGAACCTGTAGCATTTACATTATAATGTGCTACTGTTCTTATTACAATAACACAGTAATTAGAACCTGTAGCATTACATTAGAATGTGCTACTGTTCTTATTACAATAACAAGTGTGCAATGTATCATAGTGCAAGTTGGAAAGATAATTCAATCTACTCAATACAATGTACTCACCCCCCCCACAAAGCATCGATCATTCTACCTTCACACCGCTCTTGTTGCACATTTCTTGAATACTGTGCTAACATTTAATATCAGCCAGCTTATTAGTTTTCAGAGACTGTCAAAATAGATTGAGAGTAGCAGTTCATTTCATTTGAGCACCACAGTGGGTTGATGGTTCTGACTATAAAACTAAAATACACTCTATTAAATGAGTTTTTGGTGGAAAGACGAACAAGACTAAATATTGACAGCAAATATTTGACTTGGGTTTGCCATCCCCCGGGTTGTCATGTCTTATCAGAATTTCCAGCTGTCTGTAAATTGAGGGTGGTGGGAAACACATCCCACAGGTCCTCAGAGACCCCCCCCCCCACAGCCCCACATGGCGAAGGAGACGTAGGCCTACAAGCCTCATTGTGTAACCAGCGTTGACTTCATTTCCGTTGTAGCCACACACCTGATTTGGCCTCAGCGGGTGGTTTCTGGTGTAAGTCCTCCACAAGGCAGCAAACTCAGTATCACGTCTGCACTATAAATATAAGAAAAAGGATTTGCATAAGCTACCTAAATGCCATCCCCTACATGGCAACAAGTCGTAACATTCACATGTAGGCAGTACTCAAATTCGATGATACAGTACGTGTACTGTACTTCAGAACAGGAAAAGAGATTTACTCAACTGAAACAAATTACTTTTATTGACTAATTCAATTGTCAGTCCTGTCTGCAGATACAGAGCCTTCAGAAAGTATCCACACCCCTTCCACATTTTGTTGTGTTACAAATTGGGATTCAAATGGATTTCATTTTCTTTTCATTGATCTTCACAGAATACTCTGTAATGTCAAAGTGGAAAACATTTTTTTAAGATGATGAAAAATAAAACACTAATATATACAGTATATCTTGATTAGATAAGTATTCAACCCCCTGAGTCAGTACATGTTAGAATCACCTTTGGCACACCTGTACAATATTTTCAGATTATTTTTTTTAAACTCTTCAAGCTCTGTCAAGATGGTTGTTGATCATTGCTCGACAGCCATTTTCAAGTCTTGCCATGGATTTTCAAGATGATTTAAGTCAAAACTGTAACTATGCCTCTCAGGAACATTCAATGTTGTCTTGGTAAGCAGGTCCAGTCTACTATTTGGCCTTGAGTTTTAGGTTATCGACCTGCTGAAAGGTGAATTTGTCTCCCAGTGTCTGTCGGAAAGCCGACTGAACCAGGTTTTCTTCTAGGATGCTCTATTCTGTTTATTTCTATCCTAGTAAAACACCGTAGGCCTTGCCGATGATGAGCATACCGACAATATGATGCAGCCACCACCATACTTGAGAGTGGTACTCAATGATGTGTTGTTTAGGATTTGCCCCAAATATAATGCTTTGTATTGAGGACAAAAAAGTTATTTTCTTTTCCACATTTGTTGCAGTAGTACTTTAGTGCCTTGTTGCAGTAGTACTTCATGTTGTTGATCCATCTTCAGTTTTCTCCTATCACAGCCATTCAACTCTGCAACTGTTTTAAAATCACCATTGTTCTCATGGTGAAATCACTGAGCGGTTTCATACCTCTGTAACTTTGTTGTGATTGGGTGTATTGATACGCCATCCAAAGCGTAATTAATAACTTTGCCATGCTCAAAGGGATATTCAATATCTGCTTTTTTTTTTAAAACTCTCTCCCAATAGGTGCCCTTCTTTGTTGAAGTCTTGGACAATCTTCCTGATTTTATGGTTGAATCTGTGCTTGAAATTCACTACTTGACTGAAGGGACCTTACAGATAATTGTATGTGTGGGGTAGAGAGATGGGGTAATCATTCAAAAATCATGTTAAACACTGTTATTGCACACAGAGTTAGTCCATGCAACTTATTATGTGACTTGTTAGAAATCCAAATTGAATCCAATTTAAATTCAGGCTGTAACACAACAAAATGTTGAAAACGTCAGAGGGAGTAAAAATACCTTCTGAAGGCACTGTTGGCTATAATGAACATCTTTTGTTCCAGAAAATACTGCAACAGTCTGATTTGTGATTTCTCAATAAGTGTAACATGTTACGTGTTTGTGAAATCCAAAGAATAGATTACAGGACTAATCAATCGACATTAACTTTGTTTGAGTGATGCATATTTGAGTTACAGAGTAAAGGATAGACATAGGGATAAAGGGAAAATGGTTAGAATGAAAGACAGAGAAAATGAGAAAAGCAACAACAACAAAAAAACAAACACTTGAATGCAACCAGTGAGCCAGCAGAATGATTCAGCATCATCTGGTGAGCCATGAATCTTCTCTAATGAACCTCCCATATGGTGTCTTATTCCCTATATAGTGCCCTACTTTTGACCAGAACCCTATGGGTCAGAAGTAGTGCACTCTACAGGGAATCGGTTTGCCGATGGGGATGCAGACAACGGCACCAATGGAGAGAGACAGGATCAGAGGTATTCAGTAAAGTTATTCTAACTGGGAGCATAAACATACCTCAGAGAGAGCAGCACACTGCAGAACAATCAGCACAGAGAGATTGATATTGACAGCTCTGGACGGGGGGTATCGCTTCCCTCCACAGGACGTGGTCATGCCATTATGGGTGAACGGACATGTTCCGTTGTCTGTATCAATAAGCATTTAGACCATGAGGGTGCCAAGGGTATTAGCCTACCCCAAAAAACCCTGTCGACCTCTACCAGAGGTTCAGAACTAGCCGTGGTTCAACACAGATATCTAATTGTATAAAGATTGTCAGTGCTGGGATGATGTTGCCACCTTGTGGAATCCTAATGAAACACCGTTGTTAATGGAGAACGAAAGGGAATGACGATTTGCAGTAATGTGGGAGGAAGCTTTAGCATACTAAATCCAATGTTCAATATATAATTACAAACCAATAACAGCCCCTCAAGGAACCAGACACACATATCCTGGACTGGTAGCAGGTTTGTTTGTGTTTTAGCCAACACCTCTGGGTGTGTTTGTTATCATGCCAAACATGTGTCGCGGCATGGCAGCATGAAAGTGAATGACAAACAAACACATCTGCAGCCAGACGAGAGTTCATCTAACCTAGCCTAAAGCACAACTGTTGAAGGAATTCAGTGACAGGGAATATATTGAGCATTTTATTTATATGCTCAAGTGTCATTGAGACTTAGCTCTAATTTTAGAACTGTCTGTATCAAGTTTTCGTATTTTTCTCACATAGGCTCTCACCAGGTATTATCATTAGGCAACTATTATTATCAACATAGTGCTACGATTCTATTTTTATTACAGAATCAAACCACTAGGGGCAGCCAATCATACATAAAAAGCATGCACACCACATACTTGAAGGCAGCTTCCAAACTAGCAGTAATACAACCCTATATGATGACTACTGCAAGAGCAGATGCTTTATCCCTATACTAGCTCTACTCTGTAACACTGTATTTACATCACAGTAAAGTTGCTTGTCTCTTTTTGGTGCCATAGACAGATGTTGCTAAAGATGTGCCTCATTCCCCACTCTTTCATTAGTCCTCTACCTGTTACTCCACAGGAAAGTCTCCTTCAAGAGAAATGGTTTCATTTAAATTATTTGTGCAGATTCCAGCATCATCTGGAATCTGCCATTCAAGCCAGCAGTGAACCGAACATGACTGTGAACATGACGGTGAAAAGGTGAGGACACACATGCCAGAGAGCACAGCACAGCCTAGCTGTTCACACTCCTCCTACATGATCTCTGAATAGATTTGATACAGAGGACTACCTGTGTCTATCAACTTGTCTTGAATGATTGTCATTATTAGATGACACCTTGTAATTGTTCACATAATCAAATGTTCCATCCTTCATCCTCACAGACCAGATGTATATCTCACAGGTGAAGTGTACCTATGATAAAAAATTACAGACCTCTACATGCTTTGTAAGTAGGAGACACAGCCGATTTTTCAGGTTGTCAAATACTTGTTCTCCTCACTGTTTGTATTTCGATTCTCAAATTTGTATATGTATTGTAATTCGATACTGCAATTTTATTGCAATTTGATGTTCCAAACATATTGTCCACTATACTGTATGTCAGCTGAAGAGAGACAAGAGAGAGCATGACAAAATTAGTTTTGATCAGTCATGGAAATTAAAGTGCTGAAAACATGTTGGCTCACTATTTACAAATAAGACGGAGAAGAAGCTATAGGGTGAAAAATAACGTTTTAGCACCGGTAGAGCTGACGAGCGCAAGATAACGTTACCTAGCAAATAAATACAAAAAGTCTACTTTATTTTTTATTTTTTACAAATCGATACTTGGAGTTAAAGTATAGATATAATATTGTCCAAAATAATATAATGATATGTAACTATCGATTTTTGCACCCATCACTAGTAAGCATGATATGGTAAGTCTCTCATTACATTCTCCAGTAAATAATATCACACACACACACAAACACACACAGAGAGAGAGAGAGAGCGTCTTACCTACCATGGTTTCAGGGGCGGACTGGGACAAAAATGAATCCCCGTCATTTCAGCCACACCAGCCTGGTAAAACAGTGACTGGTAAAACATAGTGCTCCTCCTTTTTTAACTAAGTATTTGAACCAGCTTATACAGCAGGGAAAAACACTACTGGAGTTACAATTCACTACTATAACTGTGCCTCTGTTGGCTCCATGTTGTGCAGTCTGTCTCTGCTGTCACTCTGTTTCCGTCTGTCTGTTCATCTGTCTGTTTGTCTCTCTGTGATTCTCCTTGCGCTACTCATTTGTCTGTCTGTCTGTCTGTCTGTCTGTCTGTCTGTCTGTCTGTCTGTCTGTCTGTCTGTCTGTCTGTCTGTCTGTCACTCCTAAGTGTTAATTACTATTACATATAGAGTCAACTGCAAACATATTAAGGAACTGGACGTACACATGTCTCTCTGTTTTCTTCCTACCTCTACTACACACCTCTGATCTGTCTCTGCTAAGACTAGCATCCTTTCCCTCAGCACTGGTACCAGAAGACCAGGGGACCACACTGCCCGTGTTTTTGTGAGAAATTTAAACTGGTCACTCAAAACATTTATAAAATATTTATAAAGTATAAATAGCACTCACTTTAAATTAGGGAAAGCAAAAAGACTTTACTAACAATTAGTAAATGGTTTATTAATGTGGGTGTAATGTTTAATAAATGGTGAACACACAATTTATAAATGCTTTATATATTATTTATTACGGACCCTTAAAAGAAAGAGTTACCCATCCTAGTTGTGAATGACTAAATGCATACAGTACCAGTCAAAATTGTGGACGCATACACTAATTCAAGGTTTTTTCTTTATTTTTACTATTTTCTACATTTTAGAATAATAGTGAAGACATCACAACTATGAAGTAACACATATGGAATCATGTAGTAACCAAAAAAGTGTTAAACAAATTCTTCAAAGTAGAATGCCTTGATGACAGCTTTGCACGTGCTTGTCATTCTCTCAACCAGCATTAACTGGAATGCTTTTCCAACAGTCTTGAAGGAGTTTCTGAAAGGACCAATGCCGGAGATGAGAAGCAGATATGGGGAGTTTAACATTTAATGCGGAACAGACAGGTAACAAGACAGGAACAGTGTCAGCACAGTTTAACAACGACAAACAAGCATTAATGCAGCAGCGAGGGAACGGAGCTGAGGAACTGACAAATATACCTGACATAAACAGGTGATTGAGTCCAGGTCAGTCCAATAATCGCGGATGCGCGTGACGGGAAGGGACGGGACGGGGGGCAAGCAGGTGTGCGTACTGATGGTGGCAGGAGTTCATAATGCTGGGTTGCCTGGCGCCTTCGGGCTCCGGGGGGAGCGTGAGCAGGCGTGACAGTTCCAACATATGCTGAGCACTTGTTGGTTGCTTTTCCTTCACTCTGCTGTCCAACTCATCCCAAACCATTTCAATTGGGTTGACGCCGGGTGATTGTGGAGGCCAGGTCATCTGATGCAGCACTCCATCACTCTCTTTCTTGGTCAAATAGCCCTTACACAGCCTGGAGGTGTGTTGAGTCAATGTCCTGTTGAAAAAGAAAAGATAGTCCCACTAAGCGCAAACCAGATGGGATGGTGTACTGCAGCAGAATGATGTAGTAGCCATGCTGGTTAAGTGTGCCTTGAATTCTTAATATATCACAGACAGTGTCACCAGCATCACACCATCACACCTTCTCCGTTCACTTACTCTGCGTCTCACAAAGACTCGGTGGTTAGAACCAAAAATCTCACATTGGGACTCATCAGACCAAAGGAAAGATTTCCACCGGTCTAATGTCCATTGCTTGTGTTTCTTGGCCCAAGCAAGTCTCTTGTTCTTATTGGTGTCCTTTAGTAGTTGTTTCTTTGCAGCAATTCAACCATGAAGGTCTGATTCACGCTGTCTCTTCTGAACAGTTGATGCTGAGATGTGTCTGTTACTTGAACTCTGTGAAGCATTTATTTGGGCTGCAATTTCTGAGGCTGGTAACTCTAATGAACTTATTCTCTGCAGCAGAAGTAACTCTGGGTCTACCATTCCTGTGGCAGTCCTCATGAGAGCCAGTTTCATCATAGAGCTTGATGGTTTCTGCACCTGTATTTGAATAAACATTCAAAGTTCATGCCTTAAAGTAATGATGCACTGTCATTTCTCTTTGCTTATTGTTTTATTTTTTATTTAACCTTCATTTAACTAGGCAAGTCAGTTAAGAACAAATTCTTATTTATAATGACGGCCTACACCGGCAAAACCCGGACGACGCTTGGCCAATTATGCGCTTCCCTATGGAACTCCCAATCACAGCCGGTTATGATATAGCTTGGATTCGAATCAGGGTGTTTGTGGTGATACCTTTAGCACTGAGATGCAGTGTCCAAGCTGTTCTTGCTATAATATGGACTTGGTATTTTACCAAGTAGGTATTTTACCAAATGGGGCTATCTTCGAGATACCACCCTTACATTGTCACTACTCAACTGATTGGCTCAAACACATTAAGAATGGAAGAAATTTCACAAATTAACAGGTGACTACATCATGAAGCTGGTTGAGAGAATGCCAAGAGTGTGCGAAGCTGTTATCTAGGCAAAGGGTCGCTACTTTGAAGAATCTAAAATATAACATTTATTTAGATTTACTTAAAACTGTTTTTGGTTACTACATGATTCCATATGTTATTTCATAGTTTTGACTATTATTCTAATATTAATAGTAAATTAAATAGTAAAATTAATGTTAAACCCTTGAATGAGTAGGTGTGTCCAAATCTTTGACTTATGTAAATAAGCTATTTCTGTTTAAAAAATATTATAAATTAGCAAACATTTCTGAAAAACAGTTTTGCTTCGTTTTTAAGGGGTTTTGTGTGTCGATTGATGAGAAACATATCTGAATGAATCATTATAAAATAAGTCTGTAACGTAACAAAATGTGGAAAAAGTCAATGGGTCGGAATACTTTATGAAAGGACTGCATGTCGGCTCAATCGGAAAATGACCTTGACATTTTAACACGGATCTTCCGCGATACCTCGCGATTGATTCCGATTGAATCCAGCCCAATGTTTTTCCATTGGATTTTGGTTGTGCTTTTTACATGGTTGAAAGCATAGTGATAACACATTGGAAATTCAACTATCTTTTGGAGTTGGCGAATATATGTTATAGGCTAATCTCATTGATCAATGTCACAACCTAATATTACACAATTATCTATGTTTAAATGACATGGTGAGCCCAGTTCATTACTTCTCAGTTACTCCTCAGTCATCATCCTCAACATTGTGATCTTCCATTATAGAGCTTTGCTTGGGTGTGGATTCAGGCCTATACATTCATATCAGTTGTGTTCCTTATTTCTATTGCGGATTGTGTTTCTTTGTAACAATGGAATGTGTACAAAACTATGAGCAAACCAGCTTTTGTATTGAATACATGGAATTGGATTGGGATTCCAATGAATGAATCCTGCACACAATGTGCTTATTTTGTTATACGTATAAAAATATTTATTGCCCATAATTGTGAGCCGTTGGATAGTTGTGCTTCCAATTTTGATCATCATGATTTAGTTACTGCAAAAAAAGATGCATTGATCTACTGGATTTTTAGAAGACAGGCAAACGTTCTGATTGGTCTGCTTGGACGCAACTCAAGAGACAAGTATGGTTGCCTTTGCATTTTTTTCAGGTTCTTTCAATTAATTGTGAATGCATAATATAGTTTTGATGAAAGTATTTATGTTTTGAGAAGGCAACTACATTTTGAGGCATCAACGAGCATTGCAGTAATGACCTAAAATCACCAGTGGCCAGACATTTTCATGAGGCCAATCATGCTGTGACTGATCTTAAATTCTGTGCCATTGACCGAGTTCTTTCAAGCCACAGATTCCCGAAATAAGGATAAGAGCCTTCTCCAGTGCAAAGCCTGATGGATCTTCTACTTAAAAACTCTACATCCCCAATGGCTTAATGAGGAATTGGACATTGTATATTTCTTGTAGTGTTGTGTACACACACTAGCAGTCCCCGCCACTCTCTGAGCTTTTTAGCCTACTGGAGTATTTCATATCTATGGCTTCTGGTATTGCTATGTAGCCCAGACGGTTCTCTTCCCAATTATATGTGACATATTAATTATAAATGTTTGATAGTCATCTATATAGTCCTTGTTAATATGCATTGACTCCCTATTCGCCAGTTTCTGATGAACTATCTGCGTGCACCTGGTGCGGCTGTTGAGCACAGCAGGTGCTTTAAGTACGTGTCTTCTTGATTTGTTTGTACAGTTTGATAAAAGCATAAGGCCCAAACGTATGTGTCTTTCTTATTAGCACCTGGCGCTTTCACTTTTTCTATTATTTTGAGAATGTATTAAATTACTTATATTGTTTTTGCCAATCGGCCTCCTTGGGTTTTGAGTGCGAGTACTTTTTGAATTCTACAGATATTTTCTCTCCCACGGCCGCCTTTCTCTATTTTGCAAAAGGCCACAGAATTCTGTGTCTTGTGGACAATGTTCCAAAAAAAATGCATGTACGCGACAGAGAAAGTGTCTGGTTGTTTTACACTTGTTTTACAATCTGGTTGTTTTACACTTGGGAGATGTGGTAATACTGCACTGTGCCACTGGATGGCAGAAGGTAGATGCTGATCTGAAGACATTCTGTAGCTGCCCTCTGTACTTGGCCAGAGTCTGAGAATAGGCAACATTAAGAATGATCAAGTAAGGAACTATTGTCAAAGATTAAAATCAATTAAGTGTAACATCCCCCACTGAGAATCAATGTACAGTGCTCCATGCTGACACCATTGTCTTCAGCTAATATATTCTAAGCGTTGTTTGTTTGTGTTAGGTGTACAGTATGTGTGGAATGTATTTACATTCTCACACAAACCTCTTAGATTTGATCTGGCTTGGATGAACAATTGTTCCAGGCTTTTTGTTTGCTATGTACATGGTTACTATCAGCTAATAGGAGAACCAGGCTAAATGTACACCCTGGAAATAGTTACACACCCTGTTACATAATTAATGGTCCCCTCACTCCGCCTGCCTGCTTCTGGTGAGTTTGGGCCATGGCTGAATCCTTCTGTCTTCAAAGACAGACAGGTGAGAGAGTTTCAGGGTTTGCATGAGGAAGATCATCCTTGACTGCCTCCAACTGTTTGGGGTTTTTCAGTCTCTTGCTCCGTACGTCAATATTGAGCACCTTTTCTATTCCTGATCCGCTTCCATGTAGGAAGCCCTTTGTGAGCTGACAATTTCATTGCCTTTGACAGACTGTTGTTGACTGCGATTCCTGTCAGAGGTCTCGGCCCACTCTGTCTTGTTGCCACGGTTATTTTTAGCTTATTTTCTCGGTTTGGCAGTCTGCTATCTTAGAGTGATGGACCACACACTATCCCAGCTGCAGAGGTTAGGACGGAAGACTGCTGGGTCAGGGATGGGCCTGGAAATGAACGGATCAGCAGAACTGACTGAGTATTGTCAAGATAATTGTCTTCTCCCTCTGAGGTTCTATTAAAACAGTGACTGTCATGCTCCTCCCATGGCAAACACGGTCCTTCCACTGGAATAGAGGCAGATTGGCAGTTGAATTTTTGACATACACCAAAGGACTTGATAAGATTGGATAGTATGAAAGCAATGTGGTGTATTGTGTAATAAAGTGGCACTTATGATGCTTGTCATAGGATTATGGCACCCCAATCTGGCATCCATTGACATTAGCCATTAAACTATGTCATCACACTATAATAAGACAAGTACGCCAGCATGATGATCTCAACTATGGTATTATCACACCATAATCCTACCACCAACATGAATTGATAATATTCATGACAGATCTGTGAAAGTAATTGCCCCATTAGCAAATCACAATCCTTGGATTTCCCCTGCTTTCCCCCTGTAAAATCTCTGCTTGTATAGCCCCTTTCTCTATGTGAGGATGGCAGACAGGCTTTTATCAGGGAAAGCCTCTCCTCTCCCCTCTTCTCTGGCTTTTAGTGTTCATCTCCCATCCATAGCAGCACAGCAGGCCCTTCCTCTGGTCCACCTGTCGGATTACTCCCCTCTCCTCACGGAGGAGCACCAAAATATTTGCTTTGTTAGCATCACATCCCACACAATTTGTCTCCAGAATCGTTGACCATAAACATGTGCTGCCCAAAATAGCCGCTGCACAGATTGACTGTTTTATCTCCCTCTAAACTGTGGTGTTATCACACGCTCCATAGCATAAGGGTTGGTAGAATCTTCCACTTTAGCGTTGCGATCTGCAATCCCATTGGATACATCTTCCTGTATAATACAAGTGTACAGATGAAAGATCTTAATTTGAAAAATGTAAAACGTGTGGTGTATTTGAGGTTTAAAAAATGCATCTAAAGTTTGTAATTTAAGACTGGATTTTCTCTTTCAAAAAATGTATCAACCCCTACAAAAATGTACATGAATTATAATCCACATTATAATTCCCATTTCCTGTTGCCTCAAGACTATTTTCCTGCTGTAGCAAACTGGCTCAAATTAAGATCCTACATCTGTTTATTTGTCTTGTGGGTTTTCGCAGAGGGAATATAATGGTGAATGTTACTGCATTTTTTTTAGAGTACTGAACCACAGGACAACAAAAAAATTTACTGTACTGAACAAACAACAAAAAATGCACTGAACCACCATTTTATCAGGATAACTGGGCAACAAACCAAGCCTGTTTTATTTCTTTGCTGCTACTCCCACTGTCAATGTGATACTGTTGCAGACAGTTGCAATGTGTTTGTTTGATAGCCTGGGCCCTCCATATGATAGAAGTCCACAGTAGATGGGTAAACGGAAGATGAAATGTGTGGTTAGATTGGGTGGTGAGGGATTCCAGCCTGGAAGGAGATAGAAGCCACGTGATCTGGGAGATTGTATGGGGAGTTGTAACCCACCGAAGCCGAGGGATAGTCACAGGATTGGTAGTGCTGCCTGCAATCTGGGAACAAAAGACTGATATTCAGCCACAACACCACTGTATGTTTTGAAGTAAATATCATGACTGCAATTTGTTGCAGAGTTAAGTGGACCAATACAGAGGTGACATGTTTTCTATATTTTTCCAGTAGATTGTCAGTCAAAGAATATAGCACACTGCATCCACTGTCAAGTGTTTCCTGTTTCCCTGCTATAAAAGAACACATGGAAAATAAGAGTATGTCAGAATCAAATCTAATCTAATTGTATTTTGTCACAGGTTTTGTCACCTTCCTTACTTACAAGCCAATAACCAACAATGCAGTTTTAAGAAAAATAAGTCTTAAGAAACTATTTACGAAAATAAACTGAAGTAAAAACAAACAAAAAAAATAGAAAAATACCAAATAATTAATGAGCAACAATAAAATAACAGTAGCGAGGCTATATACTGGGGGTACCGGTAAAGAGTCAATGTGCGGGGGCACAGGTTAGTTGAGGTAATTGAGGTAATATGTACAGTACAAGTAGGTGGAGGTAAAATGACTGCATAGATAATAAACAGAGAGTAGCAGCAGTGTAAAAATGGGGGTGGGGGTGTCAAAGCAAACAGCCCGGAAGCCATTTGATTAGCTATTCAGGAGTCTTATGGGTAGAAGTTGTTAAGAAGACATTTGATTAGCTGTTCAGGAGTCTTATGGGTAGAAGTTGTTAAGAAACCATTTGATTAGCTGTTCAGGAGTCTTATGGGTAGAAGTTGTTAAGAAACCTTTTGGATCGAGACTTGGCGCTCCGGTACCGCTTGCCATGTTGTAGCAGAGAGAACAATCTATGACTAGGGTGGCTGGTGTCTTAGGCAATTTCTAGAGCCTTCCTCTACCAGGCAGTGATGCAACCAGTCAGGATGCTCTCGATGGTGCAGCTGTAGAACCTTTTGAGGATCTGAGGACCCATGACAAATATTTTTTGTCTCCTGAGGGGGAATAGACATTGTCGTGCCCTCTTCACAACTGCCTTGGTGTGCTTGGACCATGATAGTTTGTTAGTGATGTGGACACCAAGGAACTTGAAGCTCTGAACCTGCTCCACTACAGCCCCTCCTTTTCCTGTAGTTCACGGTCATCTCCTTTGACTTGATCACGCTAAGGGAGAGGTTGTTATCCTGGCACCACACCGCCGGTCTCGGACTCCCTCCCTATCGGCTGTCTCATTGTTGTCGATGTTCAGGCCGACCACTGTTGTGTTGTCTGCAAACTTAATGATGGTGTTGGAGTCGTGCTTGGCCATGCAGTCATGGGTGAACAGGAAGTGCAGGAGGGGACTGAGCACGCGCCCCTGAGGGGTCCCCGTGTTGAGGATCAGCGTGGCAGATGTGTTGTTACCTACACTTAACACCTGGGGGCGGCCCGTCAGGGTGTACAGGATATTTTTGCAGAGGGAGGTGTTTAGTCCCAGGGTCCTTAGCTTATTGATGAGCTTTGTGTGCACTATGGTGTTGAATGCTGAGCTGTAGTCAATGAATAGCATTCTCACATAGGTGTTCCTTTTGTCCAGGTGGGAAAGGGCAGTGTGGAGTGCAATAAAGCTTGCGTCATCTGTGGATCTGTTGGCACAGTATGGAAATTGGAGTGGGTCTAGGGTTTCTGGGCTAATGGTGTAGTTGTGAGCCATGACTGGCCTTTCAAAGCACTTAATGGCTACAGACGTGAGTGCTACGGGGAGGTAGTCATTTAGGCAGATTACCTTGGTTGTTCTTGGAAACAGGGACTATGGTGGTCTGCTTGAAGCATGTTGGTATTACAGACTCGGTCAGGAAGAGGTTGAAAATGTCAGTGAAGACACTTGCCAGTTGGTCAGCGCATGCTTGGAGTACACGTCCTGGTAATCAGTCTGGCCCTGTTTAAAGGTCTTACTCACAACGGTGATCACACAGTCGTCCGGAACAGCTCGTGCTCTTATGCATGCTTCGGTGTTGCTTGCCTCGATGCGAGCATTGAGTTAATTTAGCTTGTCTGGTAGGCTTGTGTCACAGGGCAGCTTGTGGCTTTGCTTCCCTTTGCAGTTTGTAATAGTTTTCAAGCCCTGCCACATCCGACGAGTGTCGAAGCCAGCGTGGTAGGATTCAATCTTAGTCCTGTATTGACACTTTGCCTGTTTGATGGATCCTTATGGTTAGTGTTTAAATTAGATATCCAGTCCACTGCGTTTCCATTTTTGTCTCCATTTCTTTGAGAGGCCTCAGCAATTTTTCATATATCGGTTATGTTTGTGAGACTACATTTTTGCTATTACTGCCTGTTGAGGATCAGTGCATTAGAAATGGCATCATTTTCATATCGCCATTGTCTGACATAACTGTCCTTTGAAATGTTCCCTTTTATCATACCAGTACATAGCCAAGGGAAGTAAGGGTGCTGAGGGTGTTGCAGCACCCCCTGAAAAATCTGAATTTTTAAAATGTATTATATTTTTGTGAGAAATATTTTTTTCTCACAAAATTAGTTCACCTGGCCTTTACTAGTATTAGTGGACCAATACTGACATCTGTTAAAACAATTTTTCAACGTTTCAGCTTAAAGGTTGTTGAATGATTTTAAGAACAGTATCTTGATGGATTCAATAGTTGGAATTCTAAGAGTTGTTGCTCTGTCCCTTTTCTCTGTGATGTTCCTTCTGAAATCCAGAAAGAACAGAACCCTGGGCTCAAACATTTGGTGCAAAGTTATGTGTGAAGACACAAAACATCCACAGCGAATGAAACTATTTTCTTGATCAGATAACATGGAAAACAACCACTTTTGGTGCTGTATTAATTTACAAACCACTTAATGTAAATGTACATGACTGTATTGTACATAGGCTGATCATCTAGGTTTGTATCTGATCTGTATACTTTCCATCGCCATTGGAAAAAACGGATGCACAGTACATTGAGACATCAAGTGGATTGTGATGATGTTGCTCAGTTGGTAGAGCATAGCGCTTGCAATTTTCTATTTTTTATTTTATTTCACCTTTATTTAACCAGGTAGGCAAGTTGAGAACAAGTTCTCATTTACAATTGCGACCTGGCCCAAGATAAAGCAAAGCAGTTCGACACATACAACGACACAGAGTTACACATTGAGTAAAACAAACATAAAGTCAATAATACAGTAGAAAAATAAGTCTATATACAATGTGAGATAAGGGAGGTAAAGGCAAAAAAGGCCATGGTGGCGAAGTAAATACAATATAGCAAGTAAAACACCGGAATGGTAGATTTGCAGTGGAAGAATTTGCAAAGTAGAGATAGAAATAATGGGTTGCAAAGGAGCAAAATAAATAAATAAATACAGTAGGGGGAAGAGGTAGTTGTTTGGGATAAATTATAGATGGTCTATGTACAGGTGCAGGAATCTGTGAGCTGCTCTGACAGCTGGTGCTTAAAGCTAGTGAGGGAGATAAGTGTTTCCAGTTTCAGAGATTTTTGTAGTTCGTACCAGTCATTGGCAGCAGAGAACTGGAACTGGCGGCCAAAGGAGGAATTGGTTTTGGGGGTGACCAGAAAGATATACCTGCTGGAGCGCGTGCTGCAGGGGGGTGCTGCTATGGTGACCAGCGAGCTGAGATAAGGGGGGACTTTATCTAGCAGGGTCTTGTAGATGACGAGTATGAAGCGAGGGCCAGCCAACGAGAGCATACAGGTCGCAGTGGTGGGTAGTATATGGGGCTTTGGTGACAAAACGGATGCCACTGTGATAGACTGCATCCAATTTATTGAGTAGGGTATTGGAGGCTATTTTGTAAATGACATCGCCGAAGTCGAGGATCGGTAGGATGGTCAGTTTTACGAGGGTATGTTTGGCAGCATGAGGGATGGATGCTTTGTGTCACGCCCTGGTCTTCGTATTTTGTGTTTTCTTTATTATGTTGGTCAGGCCAGGGTGTGACATGGGTTATTTATGTGGTGTGTTTAGTCTTGTTTTTTTTTAGGTTATGGGATTGTGGTATAGTAGAGTTGTCTATGGTTGCCTAGAGTGGTTATCAATCAGAGGCAGGTGTTTATCGTTGTCTCTGATTGGGAACCATATTTAGGCAGCCATATTCTTTGAGTGCTTCGTGGGTGATTGTTCCTGTCTCTGTGTTTGTTTGCACCAGATAGGGCTGTTTCGGTTTTGTTACGTTTTTGTATTGTTCGTTATATTCTTTATTAAAGATGTATCGAAATAACCACGCTGCATTTTGGTCCGATCCCTGCTATGCCTCCTCTTCAGAGGAAGAGGAAGAAGAAAACCTTAACACTTTGTTGCGAAATACGAAGCCAATTCTAGTTTTAACTTTGAATTGGAGATGTTTGATGTGAGTCTGGAAGGAGAGTTTACAGTCTAACCAGACACCTAGGTATTTGTAGTATTCTAAGTCAGAACCGTGCAGAGTAGTGATGCTGGACGGGCGGGCAGGTGCAGGCAGCGATCAGTTGAAGAGCATGCATTTAGTTTTACTTGTATTTAAGAGCAGTTGGAGGCCACTGAAGGACGGTTGAGGGTTTTTAACACAGTGTCCAAAGAAGGGCCAGAAGTATACAGATTGGTGTCGTCTGCATAGAGGTGGATCAGAGACTCACCAGCAGCAAGAGCGACATCATTGATGTATACAGAGAAGAGAGAGAGTCGGCCCAAGAATTGAACCCTGTAGCTCCCCCATAGAGACTGCCAGAGGCCCGGACAACAGGCCCTCTGATTTGACACACTGAACTCTATCAGAGAAGTAGTTGGTGAACCAGGCGAGGCAATCATTTGAGAAACGAAGGCTATCGAGTCTCCCGAAGAGGATGCGGTGATTGACAGAGTCGAATGCCTTGGCCAAGCCTTTGCCTTGAGGACAGCTTTGCACACTCTTGGCATTCTTTGACTACCTTGAGATGGAATGCTTGAAGGAGTTCCCACATTTGCTCAGCACTTGTTGGCAAATTTTCCTTCCTTCTGCGGTCTAACTCATTCCAAACCATCTCAATTGGGTTGAAGTCGGGTGATTGTGGAAGCCCGTAGCACTCAAGCTGGTTGAGAGAATGCTAAGAGTGTGCAAAGCTGTCAAGGCAAAGGGTGGCTATTTGAAGAATCTCAAATATAAAATATATTTTGATTTGTTTAACACTTTTTTGGTTACTACATGATTCAATATGTGTTCTTTCATAGATTTGATGTCTTCACTATTATTTTACAATGTAGTAAATAGTAAAAAATGAATAAAAACCCTTGAATGAGTAGATGTGTCCAAACGTTTGACTGGTACTGTAGGTAATATATTTACCAGAGAGACTTTAACTGTACTTCTCTAACACTTAATTAAAATGTCCATTAAAATAATTGAAACAATGCCCATATTCCTGTTGTATTATTTCTGACACTATAACATTGGAGGGCTATGATTATATAAGAAAGTGTGATTAGAGTGCTGGCACAGTCTCTTAGGCTAATATTTCATTACAATAGCAGGAGGAGTTAAAATCTATAATTTACTTCATGTAGTTATAATTCAAGGCTGTTAAACGTATCTTTCCCTTAAGTGCCTATAAATCCTTTTAAATCGAGACTGTCCATAACCTTGTCTGCGAGATGTGGTTTTAAGCAAATGGGATTACTGTGCTAGTTTATATTTTATTTTGCTTTTATTTTATTTTGTTGGAAATTGTAATGATATTTAAAGGTGAGGATTTTCATGGGTCAAAAATGTAGTGTTAATATAGAGGTCTTCTATATGTGAAAGGGGCCAATGCTGCTCTCTACTGGTCACTTAGATCACAACAGTTTGTGATCCCGTAGCTACAAATTACACCGGTAATAAAATAAATAAATAATAATAATATATACACACTGAGTGTGCAAAACATCAAGAACACCTTCCTAATATTGAGTTGCACCCCCCCCCCCCCCCAGTATATATATACATATTTTTTTGGGGGGACTCAGTCGGGGTCTCAACTTGCTGTTGAAAGTTAGAATAGTAGAAAACACAAAGTGCCATTCGAGAAACATGGTTGCAGCAGTTTTTCTCTTATGTCACTCACTGACAGTCCCTCAACTAGCCCATGTCTCTTATGTCACACACTGACAGTCCCTCAACTAGCCCATGACTCTTATGTCACTCACTGACAGTCCCTCAACTAGCCCATGACTCTTATGTCACTCACTGACAGTCCCTCAACTAGCCCATGTCTCTTATGTCACTCACTGACAGTCCCTCAACTAGCCCATGACTCTTATGTCACTCACTGACAGTCCCTCAACTAGCCCATGTCAGCTAGATATTTTTAGATTGGTAAATTAGTCTAGTTAGTGTAGCCAGCTATCTAAACTGGTTGATTTCAAGGCGGAATTACCGACGGCACCACGAAGGGCACGTACCCAGGGGCCCTGTCCTCTAGGGGGCACCCATTGATTTTGTTAGTCACTCTCACTCACATATCATATTAACCTGACATAAATCATGGCAAAATATTTAGATTTTAGAAAATTTGCTGTAAAACTGCCAAACAAAATTGTTCTGTAAAAGCAAACTTATTTGTTTACCTTTTGTTAATAAAATACTTTTCTGCTAACAGATCCATCAGTATGTATCCATTATAGTTTTTAATCCCCATGCTCAGTTAAAGGGATAGTTCGCCCAAATGACAAAATGACACATTTTGCAACATCAAGCAATGTGATAATAGCTGGGGTCCTTTTTGCTTGTTTTTTTGTTCTCCAAATAGCATTTTAGAGTTTTTCAATTGTATAACCGTCCGTCCATCCGGATCTCACTGAAACCCAGACCCTAGCTACGGCTCTGATAGGTGTAGCATTTAACAAATCTAATTTCATACAAACTAACTACTAATCAACATAGCAACTAGGCCTGCTGCTACCACTCTTGTGACTGACAAGTCTACTGTCCAGCATACTGCCGTTGTCAGTATAGAGCTCAGAGCAGAATGTCCCCTGTTGTACAGCCACTGTGTTGACAGATGTCTTACTCTCTGGGTGACATATACAATCTCTGTGGCAGAGGTGTCAGTGTGCTCTCACACAGTTTCACACTGTCTAGGACATGTCACATGAGCAGGACACAGGGGCTGGGACAGGGGAAGGGGCAGGGCCAGGGGGAGGAGGGGTGGCTGGGCAAGGCCAAGGGCTCTGTGCCCCCAGGGTTTAAGATCACACTGAAGATGGAAAGAGGTTGTCTGGAGCCTGATGCCTGGGGTCAGTGGCCTGGACTTGGGCTCTAGGGTCTGGACATGGAGGTCTCTCTCTGTGGAACCATGTCAGACAGGGCACAGTCACCTCTTTGGGGATCTCTGATGGTTAGGTTGGATCTGCCTGGGAGGCATGGGTTTCACAATGTCACGTCAGAGATGCTGTTGATGTATGTATGTATGTTTTTACAAAGGTTATTTTTAAAGTTGTATTGCATGTTGGGATTGTTCTATGGTTGGATTGACCAGTTGGTTTCCTACAGAATTAGAAATAGTGGTAACTATTTTTAGGCCTATATCGTCAGATACACAGAAGGTAACTCAAACAACCACAAGGCTTCCAGACTGCCCTACACTGTAAATCTGTTTGAGGACACAGGTCTCAACCCTCAGACCAGATGCTTCAAAACCTGCTGGAAAAATAATCAAAATAGCAATTCAACGGAGTCATTCAACATCTGACTGACATATGGCCGCCTTTATCACTGTAATCCTGTACTATAAAGCATCACGAATGTTGGTGGACATCCAAAACACGCTGTCATTACATTCCTTACATGTGCTGTTACAAGCATTTCGCTACACCCGCAATAACATCTGCTAAACACGTGTATGTGACAACTAACATTTGATTTGATGGTGTTTCCACTGCATGACCTACCATGAAAAGGTGAGGGACCTAGAGCTCTACTAAATGACATGCCTGCATTATTCACTGTTGAGAAAAGGCAAATACTTTGAAAATACACATTATTAGATGTTGCTCAAATTAGATGTGCTCACTTGATGCACTCTTTCAAATGATCCACTGAAGTGTCCCCCAGCCAATTACAATAACATGATACAAGGAGAAAGGCCTTGGGAAAAGTAAAAGAATGCATCAAGTGTAAATTGCAGCTCAACTTATGCTTTCTTTCTTTGTTGTAAGCCTTACATGTTTTAAAGGCCCAGTGCAGTCAAAAATGTGATTTTCCCATGTTTTATATGTATTTCCACACTGAGGTTGGACTAATATTGTGAAAAGTATGATTATGCCCTTGAAAGACCACTTGAAATCTCAGCCGGTTTTGATGGGATACAATTTTGGCCTGCCTGGTGACATCCCGGGAGGTAAATTAGTTCATAGACCAATAAGAAAGAGCGTTCAAAACCTCTCTGCTCGTTAGTTTTCAGTTGTCCCCTCCCAACTCAGACCACTCCCAGAGTGAGCAAAATTCTTGCTTGAGAAATTCCTCTTTGCTAAGAAGCTATTTTGTTTTATTTTTGACCATTTCAATTGAAAACAATCACAATAACATACTTACTTGTTACCCAGAAATTATTTGATAATGAGATTTTAAATAATTGATGCGTTGGATCTTTTAAAGATGAGGATGGAGAAGCTGGTTCGATTTTGTAGGAGGAATTCAATCCACAATGGAAGCAACCTTGGCTGTAGACCGTGGAGAGCTTTATGTCCTCACCCTTTCTCTCACCGTCTCAGAGGTTCTTTACCAGATGCTTTACACTGAATTACTCATCTCTCAATTTGTTTATACAGTACCAGTCAATACTTTGGACACAGCTACTTATTCCAGGGTTTTCCTGAATTGTGTACTATTTTCTACATTGTAGAATAATAGTGAAGACATCAACACTATGAAATAACACATATGGAAACAGGTAGTAAGCAAAAAAGGGTTAAACAAATCAAAATATATTTTATACTTGAGATTCTTCAAAGTAGCCACCCTTTGCCTTGATGACAGCTTTGCACAATCTTGGCATTATCTCAACCAACTTCATGAGGTAGTCACCTGGAATGCATTTCAATTAGCAGGTGTACCTTGTTAAAATATTAATTTGCGGAATTTCTTTCCTTCTTAATGTGTTTGAGCCAATCAGTTGTGTTGTGACATGGTAGGGGTGGTATACAGAAGATAGCCCTATTTGGTAAAAGACCAAGTCCATCTAATGGCAAGAACAGCTTAAATAAGCAAAGAGAAACGACAGTCCATCATTACTTTAAGACATGAAGGTCAGTCAATATGGAACATTTCAAGAACTTTGAAAGTTTTTTAAGTGCATTCACAAAAACCTTTAAGTGCTATGATGAAACTGGCTCTCACGAGGACCGCCACTGCAAAGGAAGACCCATTGTCACCTCTGCTGCCGAGGATAAGAGTTACTAGCTTCAGAAATTGCAGCCCAAATAAATGCTTCACAGAGTTCAAGTAACAGACACATCTCACTATCAACTGTTCAGAGGAGACTCCGTGAATCAGGCCTCCATGGTTGAATTGCTGCAAAGAAACAATACTAAAGGACCCCAATAAGAAGAAGAGACTTGCTTGGGCCAAGAAACATGAGCAATGGACATTAGACCGGTGGAAATCTTTCCTTTGGTCTGATAAGTCCAAATGTTAGATTTTTGGTTCCAACCACCGAGTCTTTGTGAGACGCAGAGTAGGTGAACAGATGATCTCCGCATGACCCAACACACCTGTGTAAGGGCTATTTGACCAAGAAAGAGAGTGATGGAGTGCTGCGTCAGATGACCTGGCTTCCACAATCACCCGACCTCAACCCAATTGAGATGGTTTGGGATGAGTTGGACCGCAGAGTGAAGGAAAAGCAGCCAACAAGTGTTCAGCATATGTGAGAACTCCTTCAAGACTGTTGTGAAAGCATTCCAGGTGAAGCTGGTTGAGAGAATGCCAAGAATGTGCAAAGCTGTCATCAAGGCAAAGGGAGACTACTTTGAAGAATCTAAAATCTAAAATATATTTTGATTTGTTTAACAGTTTTTTTGGTTACTACATGATTCCATATGTGTTATATCATAGTTTTGATGTCTTCACTATTATTCTACAATGTAGAAAATAGTCCAAATTAAGAAAATCCCTTGAATGAGTAGGTGTGTGGTGTGTGTTTTGTAAGGCCCTTAAGAGTCTTCATACATCACATTGTTTTGTATGTACAGTTGATATTTTGGTTGCTTGGTGTATTTTATTCTAAATGACTGTGTAAGACATGCAATAACTTATCTGTAGGTCTCGTTTTGAATCCAAAACATTCAGACCACGTTGGTTATTTTTTTTAGACCACTTAGTTCTTTGTCTTATGTAAGGATCCTCTGTAAGTATTTCATGTATTCTCAAGAATCTCGTTTAACACTGGCATGGTCTCTTTCTCTTTGAAACATTAAAGCTGTATCAAGGTTTATCTTATATTCATATCAACATGGTGTCCCCTCACAAAAGGATGAGTGGATGTTAGACACTCTGTGTGGTCACATCTCCCTGTTTCGTTTAAATAAAAGCTTGGGTTAAATTAGTGTGTTGCCATAGGAATCCATATTTCCTTTGCGTTTTGATGAACCCTAATGCAACAGCCTGAAGCTCTGGAGTGCTTCCAAAGTGCAGGAGGAAAATATAATCTAGGACCAGAAGCAGCTCTCTTTTCTCCTCTACACACCACTCCATGTCTCCATTTAGTGGAGAAGACATCATTTTTGCTCAACCAACATCTCTGTTATGTAAAATAGCTAGCTGCCATAACTAGCAGCATAACAATATGATACACAAAGACTGGGCCATTTCATGTGAATGTATCATTTCTCCTCCTTGATAGAGATACCATATAACTGGGGTGAGAGTTTTTTTTTGAGGCTTCTGTTTTGCTGAGCAGAACAAAAATAATTTGAATGCCCCACCCCTACCCGCAAGTTCATAAACAGTAGGTCTCCTGACAGCTCTAGGGCCAACAGAGAGTAACGGGTAAGCGGCGGGAGACAAGGCTTGGGGCATAAGGGACAAAACAAACATATCCGCAACCATCCCTCCCTGACACCACTGTCATGTTTTTGTTTGTCTGTCAGCATGATCAAGACACCACAGATCTTTGTTTCTTATACCTTTGAAGAAATTACATTTCTCACTGTCATTTTCAATATTCTTGTGTATTACTGTCTCTACCAAGATGGCCAAAAGATCCCTTCAGACATGATGTTTCTTCAATGTAGGATACGGAAAACAAATATTTTTTCGAACTTGTGATCGGGTTTTTCTTCGTACATTCCCCCCAGTGTGCACACAAACAACAGTATTAAGGCCAAAGTGCTGAACAGCATATTTTCTGGTTTACAAAAAGCATGGCCCTGATTTGGCATTCACTTTCTCCATCTTTCTCTCTGGAATGTATGTAGTTGATATAGGGACATTGTTGTAGATGTTGTGAGTGAAAAGCAGCAGTAAATAGTATAATAGGATTGTGTGTGTGCAGATATTGAGTTTTTGTTCCGTGTTGTCCTACCTCAACAGACAACACAATTGGAAGAGATTTGAGTACACCCCTAGGTGTAGCTCACTTAATGTTGATGGACAGCATTAATACAGGGAGCTGTGATGGCCGAACATTGCATATATAGTGATGTCAGCAGCCGGGACTGCCTAGAAGTCAGCACATTTAGCAAAATGAGGAACGTGAGGAGACTGTGTGTGTGTGTGTGTGTGTGTGTGTGTGTGTGTGTGTGTGTGTGTGTGTGTGTGTGTGTCTGTGTGTGTGTGTGTGTGTGTGTGTGTGTGTGTGTGTGTGTGTGCGTGTTCTAAACGTGTGGACCTGGGCTATAAACGTGCCTATGTCTGCAGCCTAGTGAGATGGAAAGGGAATTACGACCACATCACACCAGTCTATCATCATTAATATCATCATTAATAACAGGGATGTGCTGACGTAAAGAACACTTACCAAGAGGGATCTTCTTTATTAACATGTTATTTTTCAACTTTATTTTTTTTCATTTCCAATGAGGAAAAGGAGTCATGGCAGTTACAGTACAGCCATTCATCATAATATACCGTATACGGTAATGTTATGTGGAGCAAAGAATAGAATCATCCTCGCATCTTAATAGAGAGACCTCATACTGCTGACGGAGAGGGTGGAGCTGAAGAGAGACAGACTGTGCCCCGGGTAGGGAGGTGTGAGACGGAAAGATAAGAGGCATGAAGACCTTAGATCACAGAAAGGAACCAGGAAGGATGATACAAAATCAAGTTATGATTGAGAGAAAAAAACAACCACGACAACCCTCTATCACAGACTACCTCCATTTCAGTTATCAGTCTAACTACAAATGTCTACAGAACTTCACTTAAAAAGATAGGTATCATCAAACAACATCAGACATGATCAGCGAAATCTCTCTCGGCTGAGGCAGTACTTACTTGACTGCTGTTATAAGGGGAATTCCCTTTCTGCCTCCTTCAGACTTTGATGGGTTATCAGACATGTCAGAGGCAGAATGCTCCTGGGGATGGTGTGTTTGTCTTTGACTCTTTGCATGAATATATAAATATTGGAGCTCCTATCACATCCATTATACTGACAAGACATTTCCCCTCCATGGAGAACAACATGAAAAGGGCCTTACGTTCCCTGGCAACACGTCAAACGGGAGGGAGGAGTATATGATTGCACATTGACTTGACTGCACATTGGAAAACCAAGGACTGAGAACGATTGCCTTGCGCTGGCAAACCTTCGATTGTCTCCCATGGTATCATTGGGTTGTCTTATTCATGGATACAATGTCGCTAGCCACTTACAGTAAGCCAAGCAGGAGCAAAGCTGGAGCCTCAGGGCAGTCTGTATAGAGATCTGTCCAAGGACCACCGGCTTAAAGCAGTGGATTTCGGCATTGGAAGTGCTCTGCTCTGCTCTGCTTGGCTTACTGGCTCCCTAACTACTGCTACTAGTGTGATATGTCAAAACAACGTTATATCCCTGCCAGGATGATGGCTCAACTTCCTACTTGCAGCTGCTTGATTGCAGAGGGGTTTCAGGTGAGGCCATTAGGAGCTGTCCAATGTTCTGAGCAAGTTGAGGGTGGCACTGCGGCAGTAGGGGTAGCTGTCCATGGTGCTGACGAGGTTGAGGGTGGTGCTGCAACAGTGATTTGTCAGGACTTGCTGCCCACACCGCTGAACAGGTTTGGTGTGTTTGAGCCGCACAGCCCTCGCGGACAGCAGCTGCAGAGCTGGGTAGCTATGTCACAATAAGCCACAATGAGACGATCACAGCCATGGACTCTGAATTGGGCTAGTCACAGAAAAGGTCAAAATTGTCATCAGAGTTTTAGTCATCAGAGCCTTTCAGAGGAGTGAATGGGTTCAGAGTGCCCAGTGACCCTGTGTGTCCAGAGACTGACACAGAGTCAATTACTAGAATGCACTACCTGCAGACACCCTCTCTCTCTCAGAAGTGGGTCATTGTGTGCCTAATCAAGTGCATGGTGTTATGACAGACACAGAGCTAGTGGGGGTGATAAAACATACCTTGATGGTACTTTCAACACCTGCCTCTCTCCCACTCTCACTGTCTCTCACACCTCCTCTCTCCAGCAATATCTAGAGCCAAATGCTCTACACAATCATCTCTAGGTCTCAGCTAAATGTTGTTGTTGTTTTTTTAACCTTTTGTCCATCTGTTCAGTATGGGTATAAACTAAAGGTATACATTGCTGTTAAACCAGCCTGAAGCTTACCGTATGCTTCCTAGTCTAAACAGTTTGTGAATATTCACTGAGTATACAAAACATTAAGAACACCGGCTCGTTCCATGACCAGGTGAAAGCTATGATCCCTTATTGATGTCACTTGTTAAATCCACTTAAATCAGTGTAGATGAAGGGGAGGATTTAAGCCTTGACACAGTTGAGACTGTGTATGTGTGCCATTCAGAGGGTGTATGGGCAAGGCAAAAATATTGAAGTGCCTTTGAACAGGTATGGTAGAGGTGTCAGGGGCACACGTTTGTGTCAAGAACTGCAACACCGTTGGGTTTTTCATGCTCAATTGTTTCCTGTGTGTATCAAGAATGGTTCATCACCCAAAGGACTTCCAGCTAACTTCACACAACTGTGGGAAGCATTGGAGTCAACATGGGCCGGCATCCCTGTGGAAGGCTTTCGAAACCTTGTAGAGTCCACGCCAAGACGAAGGCAGTGCAACTCAATTTTAGGAAGGTGTATCCTAAAGTTTGATATAGTCAGTGTATATAAACACAGTTTGCCCTTCATGGATTTGAACGGATTTTATTTTCCACCAGAGGGAAAAGACCAATAGAAATGACCTGTAGCAGAAATGGTCAGCTCAAAGCACACATTGAATAATGGGATGTGATTGTGAAAATACTATACATATAACTTCTAGAGCCTTCCCAGTGAGTGGCTTTCCTTTGTGCACATTAGCTGCTTCATAAACAACCCCAGTTTGTTACAGCTCTATTAGCAAGTGGCAGCAGTGTAATTGAGATGGAGTGAAAGGTCTTAGTACCGTAATGGTGTGTGGCAATGGACCTAACCGTGCTCTTTGCCTTGCTATGGGGAATCGAGAGTACATACAGTATTTCCTTCCTTTTGAGTCCCAAGGAGAAGTCCTAAAAGCAGTAGGTACAGTGCCTTCAGAAAGTATTCGCACCCCTTGACTTTTCCCACATTTTGTTGTGTTACAGCCTGAATTTAAAATGGATTCAATTTTGATTTGGTGTCACTGATCTATACACAATACACCATAATGTCAAAGTAGAATTTTGTATGTATGAAAAATTAAAAGATGAAATGTCTTGAGTATTCAACCCCTTTGTCATGGCAAGTCTAAATAAGCTCAGAATAAAATGTGCTTAACAAGTCTCATAATAAGTTGCATGGACTCATTCTATGTTCAACAACAGTGTTTAACATGATTTTTGAATGATTACCCCATCTCTCTACCCCACACATACAATGATCTGTAAGGTCCTTCAATTGAGTAGTGAATTTCTAGCACAGATTAAAGACCATGTACGTTGTCCAATGCTTCATAACTAAAATCACCTATTGGTACAGTAGATGGGTAAAACTAAAAAAAGCAGACACTGAATATCCCTTTGAGCATGGTGATATTATTTATTACATTTACGTTTTGGATGGTGTGTCAATACACACAATCACTACAAAGAAACAGGTGTCCTTTCTAACTCAGAAAGAAAGGAAAGAAAGGAAAGAAAGGAAACTGCTCAGGGATTTCACCATGAGGCCAGTGTTGATTTTAAAACAGTTAAAGAGTTTAATGGTTGTGATATGAGAACTGAGGATGTATCAACAACATTGTAGTTACTCCACAATATTAACCTAATTGACAGAGTGAAAAGAAGGAAGCCTGTACAGAAAAAAATGTATTTCAAAATCAAGGCACTAAAGTAATATTGGAAAAAATGTAGCAAAGCAATTCACTTTTTGTCCTGAATACAAAGTGTTATGTTTGAGGCAAATCCAAAACAGCACATTACTGAGTACCACTCTCCATATTTTCAAGCATAGTAGCGGCTGTATCATGTGATGGGAATGCTTGTCATCGTTAAGGAGTTTTTCAGGATGAAAAAATAAACGGAACGAAGCTAAGCACAGGAAAAATCCTGGAAGAAAAACCTGGTTCAGTCTGCTTTCCACCAGACACTGGGAGATGAATCCACCTTTCAGCAGGACAATAACCTAAAACACAAGGACAAATCTACACCTGGAGTTGGAGTACAATCTAGGTTGCTCTTAGACTTACCCATAAAGACTCACGGCTGTAATCACCACCAAAGCTGCTTCTACAAATTATTGATTCAGTGTATGAATACTTATGTTAATGAGATATTTCTGTATTTTATTTTCAATACATTTGCTAAAATGTCTAAAAACATGCTTTTACTTTGTCATTACGGGGTATTGTGCATAGATGGGTAAGGGAAAAATCTATTTAATCCATTTTGGGGCGGCAGGGTAGCCTAGTGGTTAGAGCGTTAGACAAGTAACAGGAAGGTTGCAAGTTCAAACCCCCGAGCTGACAGGGTACAAATCTGTCGTTCTGCCCCTGAACAGGCAGTTAACCCACTGTTCCTAGGCCGTCTTGAAAATAAGAATTTGTTTTTAACTGACTTGCCTGGTTAAATAAAGATACAATTAAATGTTGAATTCAGGCTGTAAAACAACAAAATGTGGAATAAGTAAAGGGGTATGAATTCTTTCTGAAGGCACTGTAGATATTTGCATATGATCTGATTAAATGTCTTGTTTTTCCTAATTATTTGTAGTAATGCAACTGCTTGTACAAGTGGAGGTCTTTTTCCATATATAGCTGTGGATTGCAGTTCTTACCTGGAGGCAATTGCAGAAAGCCTCTCGTTTTGAGTAATTGAATCATTAAAGCTGACATCATTAAAGCCTGCAGAGCATAAATGAGATGCAATGTATGTGCCCATGATGTCACTGAACTGGGATGGAATTAAAACTGCTTTTTTCTTTCTGGGTATGGGAGTCATGTGAGGCCTATGGGTCGTTACACTTAAAAGCAAATATAGTTTTTCTGTGCAGTACTGACTGATGTGGTCGGAGCTTCTCCATTTCATGGCACACTGCTTCCCAATCCTGCACCATGACAGCTCTCTCTGCATCTTCATGTTTTGTTATCAGTGCAAAGTATAAAGTAATACAGACTTTCCCTGTAAGAAACACTATTCGGGATGAAAATAGTCATTACTCCTATTGGCTGTCGGTGTGAAAGATACTCCAGTCTCAAATTTACATGGCTAGATAAATACAATGTTTAACAGGAATGCCACAATCACTCATGTGGCCACTATGCAGTGGAAATGTTTTTAACTATAAATAACGTGGGTTATTCATGAAAATGTACTGCTGCAGTAAATTAACCACTTGTTGTTGTTTTTTTACAAAACAGACAAAACAAAACATCTCTGAAGAGCCTTTGCCAGGATGCCACTGCAAATAAGATTGTTTCCCAGAGGTTCCCGAAGGTTCAAAAATAAAATACATCTTTACCTCCGAATGCACCATCAAATTCAGAATACTTTTTATTTTTTTAAAGGGGGGATTAACTCTTGATTTCGTGATGATGAGATCTTGCAAAAATGGACAGGAGTGTTAATTCATGTGAGAAGTGATTGGTCACCCTTGAATTCACAAAAGTTGCATTAATGAGTGCCCACTCTGCTGGAGATCAACAATCTTCTATTCAAACACCCATACATGTTTGGGGTTTTGAACAAGGCCAAAAAGGAATAAACAGGCTTGTGCAATTTCGACCCACTTTTGTAGTTGAACAGCTGGAGTAGTGCATTATCAGAGAAGGAATTGTTTTCACAGATTAAATTCCCACTAAAATAAAGATTTGTTGTATATTCTCAGCATCTATGTATCTAAAGCTAGATTGAATGTTGTTGGAGACCATTTTATACTCCCTGTGCCTTGCCCAAATAACATCATGACAAAATGGAACCCACTACAATTCCAAAACACTGCACCGGTCTAGTAGCTCAGTTACAGCACACATGGGGTAATGTTTTTGATTTCCTGGACAGTCTCCTCTCATGCATTTTGAAACCAAGTATTGATTTACTAACTTCTCTCATTAGTGACATGTGGACCACAATGAGCACACAGGTTAACGGTCACAGTGGTGGTAAAGGATACCTGATACACACTGCCTTGAAATATTCATGAGGATAGTATTATTTATGACATGAAAAGCCTGTTCAAAATGGAAGAACATCAATTGACATTGGCCTACACGCCCAGATGACCAGCCAGACATAAGTCAAACGTAATGGTGCTGTTTGGTTGTAGTTGTGCTGGTAGGACACAGCCAATCATTCCACTATCATGGGACATTATAGCCGTAGTGCCATTCACCTACATTAGGAAGAGACCTGAAGAGCACAACACATTTCTTTTTCATTTTACTAATCTTGAAAAAATTATAGTTTTGTCCTCGTCCACAGAAACTAAACATAAAATGATTAGGAGCTTCAAATTCTCTATTTTTCTGTTTGATTGAATATCAAGCATTTCTTTAAAAAGGCAACATCTCACAGAGGCAACATGACAATACGATATATGCTGGGCATATTACTGTAGATGCCGTGGTTTCTCATGTATTAGCATTGTACCAATACGAATTGTGTGTTCTGTATCAATCACTTTAAGGACAGAGCAAATTGTGTTGGCTAATGTGAAATGCACCAAAAGGTTCGATATCTCAATATTTCACGGTACCCCACTGTGTCACTACTTAAAGGAAGCTTGGCTCTGCACTGATCTGGAATTCTAGCCTGATTCATCCAGACATGCTGGCATCATTAGAATCCTATGTCTAAAAGGAATCGGCCAAACACCTCGTCAGGAAAATCTCTCCCACTATATCTCTCAGGCCTCCCTTACCCACAATGGAACACTCACTCTCTCTCTGGTAAAATAGATCCTTCCCATCTGCACTGCTGTAGATCACTCGTTCTCTGATTCCCCTCACTCCGAGAGCAGACCACCCTGGCACTAACAGTACATGCTGGTCTCCTCTGCTAGGGATGAGCAGTGTCAGTGATAGGGTATACACCGCCACAAGCCTGACACAACAGCCACCAAGGTCAAAGCTAGGACATCCCCAGAGAGGTGGGCCAGATGGCCATATAATGTTGCCTTTCAATATACAACTGAGACACACAATGATTCTATTCAGTGAATTGTCATACCCTCTTGCCACTGCTTTCAATGTAAGGTAAGATTGTAAGTTAAGATTGCAGACCACTCTTTTTTTCATAAATGTAAACACACAACAACAAGTCCGGAACCAACAGGACCCTGAACAGCTACCACCCCCAAGCCATAAAACGGCTAAATAGTTAATCTGCGTAGCTATTGGCAGACTATTTCAGTCTCAGCATTGACCCTTTTGACTCATCACATATGCTGCTGCTACTGTTTACTATCTGTCCTGTTGCCTAGTCACTTTATACCTACCGATATGTCCATACAGGGCCTTCAGAAAGTATTCACACCACTTTATACCTACCGATATGTCCATACAGGGCCTTCAGAAAGTATTCACACCACTTTATACCTACCGATATATCAGTACAGGGCCTTCAGAAAGTATTCACACCACTTTATACCTACCGATATGTCCATACAGGGCCTTCAGAAAGTATTCACACCACTTTATACCTACCGATATATCAGTACAGGGCCTTCAGAAAGTATTCACACCACTTTATACCTACCGATATATCAGTACAGGGCCTTCAGAAAGTATTCACACCACTTTACTTTTCCACATTTTGTTGTTTTACAGGCTGAATTTAAAACGGATTCATTTGAGATTGATTGTCACTGTTTTTTTTTTGTGTAACAAGCTGTCATATCTGTTTTCCTTCATGACGTCATTTGTAATCAAGTTATGATTTAAATATGTGTATGTGTAAGTCTTTGTGATTAGTCAGGTATTTCGTAAATAAATAATTAAACCCAATTTTTGTATTGCTGATTCAACCAGGGTTCGTGCAGATAACCAAGAATTTACAACTTTCAGATGAGACGGAATTAAGATGACGATTAATATTGACTGCTATTGATTTAAAATATTACTAGGTCTTTAAGAGTTTATTCGGAAGATAACAGCTCTATAAATATTATTCTGTGGTGCCCGACTCTCTAGTTAGTAACATTTACATGAGTAGCTAAATCAGGTAATATTAATTACGGCAAAATTATTTTATAGAATAGCATGTCATATCACTTAATCCGGCACGACAATGGTGAAATTATTAATTACACTTTGGATGGTGTATCAATACAGTCACTACAAATACATGTTTTCACTTTGTCATTATGGGGTATTGTTTGTAGATGGGTGATTTGTATTTCCTCATTTCATCCATTTTGACCTCAGGCTTTAATACTTTCAGAAGACACTATATCTACCTCCATTACCTCGTCCATTGACCTTGTACTGGTACCCTGTGGAGATAACCAAGTTACTGTATCATTAGTCATTGTGTATTTATTCCTCGTGTTATAAATGTTCTATTACTTTCTTTCTGCATTGTTGAGAAGGGCCTGTAAGCCAGCATTCCACTGTTAGTCTACATCTGCTGTTTACGTAGCATGTGACAAATACAATTTGATTTGATTTGAGGTTTTACTTTTACTTAGCGATTCCTGCTGTAACTAACTCTACATTGTTGTTGCCTTCCATGATCTGTTAGGAAATAAAATGAAACCAGAATTAGATGATGGCATTCATTTCGAGAGGCTCATGGTCATTCATTTCGAGAGGCTCATGGCACAAACCAATTCTAAAGAAAATATGTATGTACTTAGCTATGTAATGTATTTGTCAGAGCGTGTGGCAGAATATAATCATTTCTATCACTTAGTCAGTTGCAACTTGACTGCAGCTCCTTGTCATAGCTGGTCAGAGATGTATAATTCACATAACACAATTACACCATAATACCAGCAATTACAGACACAAAAAATGTCAATCTCATTCCAAGTAAATGAAGTGCCAAAAAAAACACATTTTTATTTTGTCACATTTTCCTCATTCCTTCCGGTCAGAGCAAAACCGAGAGAAGATGTGTGAGTGAGCTGAGGCCTCTGATATTGCCGCCAGACAAACTTGGTCAGGTTAATCATGGTCAGCGGATGGGGCAGATGAATCAAGCACAGAGTCAGAGACAGATGCTGGGAGCTGGGAGGAGAAAACAAATGCAGAGGAAGAGAAGAAAAAGACCCTAAACAAAGCTTTGAGGCCCGCCAACGCTGATGGACGAGAGATGAGAAAATTGCTCCAGTGAGATAAAGAGGGGTGGCAGTAGCACGGCGGTGATGGTGGCAGTGTTAGCAGTGGGGTGCCGTGGGGAGGGGATCCAGGGCGGTAATTAAAGCTGTGTGCCGATAGGTGCCCTGCCAGGGCTGGGGTTAAACAGCGGCCATTATGGAGGAAGGATGAGGGCTGCAGCGGGAGGCAGCGTCTTAGCAGGGAGACTGTCTATTGCTGTGATGGATGGAGCACAGGGCATGCGTTATTAAACCCATTACAGGGACATCTCCTCACCTCTCCATATAAATCTCACCATAAATAATTGATCTTCCGCCATCTCTCTTCTCATGGTGTATGTGGAAGAGAGGAGTTTGTATATTTCTTCTGCACTTACTGTATACAGTGTGACCATATATTACTAAAGACTCACTAAACTTGATCTCCTTGAGTGTCATAGCTCAATGTATTCAGTATTTGAAGGCGTTGTTCTGCAATAACAGCCATTTCAATGTGGTTGAAAGCAAATGTATTCTAGAGCAATAGGTAATATTGCTATATTTTTTCCCCACATACCACCCCAAAACTTGATCTCTGAGTTAGTGCCTGCGTTAGTCCACCTTGAGATGTTCAGAGCAGGAGGATATGACTCTAGCTACTATAATAGATTATTGTGTGGACATTGTGAGTGATTTTAAAAGATTTGGAACACCACAACAGATGTTGACCAAGCATAAATAGCAACATTTACTTGGCATTCTCCTGGGATATACATCACAGGACTACCTGACCTGCTGACTCCTGGTTGTCTCCAGTCCTCCTGGTTGTGCTGCTGCTCATATTTCAACTGTTTTGCCTGCGGCTATGGAACCCTGACATGTTCACTGAACGTGCTACCTTGCCCCGGACCTGCAGTTTTCGAAAGCCCTCCCTCTACCGCACCTGCTGTCTCGACCTCTGAATGCTCGGCTATTTAAAGCAAACTGACATTTACTCTTGAGGTGCTGACTTGTTGCACCCTCTACAATTACTGGGATTATTATTTGACCCTGCTGGTCGTCTATAAACACTTGAACATCTTGAACAACGATCTGGCCTTAACGGCCATGTATTTTTATAATCTCCACCCGGCACAGCCAGAAGAGGACTGGCCACCCCTCAGAGCCTGGTTCCTCTCTAGGTTTCTTCCTAGGTTCCTGCCTTTTTAGGGAGTGTTTCCTAGCCACCGTGCCTCTGCATCTGCATTACTTGCTGTTTTGGATTTTAGGCTGGGTTTCTATATAAGCACTTTGTGACATCTGCGGATGTAAAAAGGGCTTTATAAATAAATTAGATTTGATCTTGAGCCTCCAGATTCTATGGTTAACTAAGGTAGGCTTACTGAGCACACCATTACTTTTTGCTTCCAAAACCTTTGTAATTAACCCCAGAATCCTCGATAATTAAGCACAAAGTTAAATCATATAACATAAACATAACCTAGAGTGCATTATTCATAGGCAAACTTCAAACAGCAAGTTAATCACTTGACTCCAAGTAAAAATATGTGTCCCTAAAAGCATAAACAACAGCAGGAAAGAACAACAGGTCCCCCGTTTTACTGTGAATTTACAATTCCCTCCAACTGTAATTTAATTAAAGCCCCTGGAAGACATGACACAAGGCTTTGTTACTAGGCAACCTGTAGGGAAAAGTCCCAGTGTTATGGCGGAGGGGAGGTGTGTCCACAGTAACAGGCCAATTTCTCTTCTCCAGGGGAGAGCAGATCAGTAGACTGCAGCCCAAATGACACCCTTTTCCATATACAGTGCACTACTTTTGACCAGCGGGCCCTGTAAGTAATGCACTAAATAGGGAATAAGTGCCATTAGGGACAGGCTATATATCCCTTCTCACAGGAAGCAGCTGGGGCACAGCTCCGTCATAGTGTTATACATAAACATCCCACTATTACACATAACAGCAGGGGGAGGATAGAGGTTTGAGGAGAAGATTTAGAGGCTGAGAGCCTCCACCCTTCACCCTGGTAGCTCTACATAGGTTTCTTCCCCAATGGCTCCCTATTCTCTGTATAGTGCACTGCTTTTGACAAAAGTAGAGCACTATGTAGGGAATAGGTTGCCATTAGAGACACACACATGGTTAACGAGGGCTCCACACAGGGAGCAGGGCCACTAATCAATCTCTGTTCCCTCCGTGACGCTCCTGCTTCCTTATCAATCTTCCTGAGAATAGGTGAATATGATTAATTGACTGTGTGAGGGTGTGCTAAAGGCAGCCAGGCCGGCCTGTTAACCTCTTGCTGGCAGGAGCTCATTATGAGACAGCCATGCTAAAGAGGAGGAGAGATAAAGGAAGAAACTCATTTGCACTTGACTTCTCACCTGCCTGTTTAAATAATTAATCAATTTAAATGACAAAAATATTCTGGCTATGATATATATATATATATATATATATACATTTTACAAATACAGGTACAAATAAATGAGCCTGTTTTATACATTTTTGTCCTGGGTATGAACATTATTTTTCAAATTAAATAACAACAGAGAAACATTTATTCCATTTACTATTTATTTTCAGCTTTATTGAATGGCATTAATTGGACAAACTATTCAAAGCTAGAATACTGCCTCACTTATCTGTTGTTGACAGTGCTCGGGATCATAATTACAGTGGGTGACTGATGTGTGCTCTTGCTGTTCATGCTTCTGCTGATGTTATTACTCATGCTGCTGTTCATGTTGCTGCTCATGTTGCTGCTCATGTTGCTGTTCATGTTGCTGTTCATGTTACTGTTCATGCTTCTGCTGATGTTATTACTCATGCTGCTGTTCATGTTGCTGCTCATGTTGCTGTTCATGTTGCTGTTCCTGTTCATGTTACTGTTCATGTTACTGTTCATGCTTCTGCTGATGTTATTACTCATGCTGCTGTTCATGTTGCTGCTCATGTTGCTGCTCATGTTGCTGTTCATGTTGCTGTTCATGTTGCTGTTCATGTTGCTGTTCATGTTGCTGTTCATGTTGCTGTTCATGTTGCTGTTCATGTTGCTGTTCATGTTGCTGCTGATGTTGTTACTCATGCTGCTGCTCATGTTGCTGCTCATGTTGCTGTTCATGTTGCTGCTAATGTTGCTGCTCATTTTGCTGCTCGTGTTGCTGTTCATGTTGCTGCTAATGTTGCTGCTCATTTTGCTGCTCGTGTTGCTGTTCATGTTGCTGTTCACGTTGCTGCTCATTTTGCTGCTAATATTACTGCTCATTTTGCTACTCATGTTGCTGTTCATGTTGCTTTTCATGTTGCTGCTCATGTTGCTGTTCCTGTTCATGTTGCTGTTCATGTTCATGTTGCTGTTCATGTTGCTGTTCATGTTGCTGTTCATGTTGCTGCTCATGTTGCTGCTCATGTTGCTGTTCATGCTTCTGCTCATGTTGTTACTCATGCTGCTGTTCATGTTGCTGCTCATGTTGCTGTTCATGTTACTGTTCATGTTGCTGTTCATGTTGCTGTTCATGTTGTTGCTCATGCTTCTGCTGATGTTGTTACTCATGCTGCTGCTCGTGTTGCTGTTCATGTTGCTGTTCATGTTGCTGCTAATGTTGCTGCTCATTTTGCTGTTCATGTTGCTGCTAATGTTGCTGCTCATTTTGCTGCTCGTGTTGCTGTTCATGTTGCTGTTCACGTTGCTGCTCATTTTGCTGCTAATATTACTGCTCATTTTGCTACTCATGTTGCTGTTCATGTTGCTTTTCATGTTGCTGCTAATGTTGCTGTTCATGTTGCTGCTAATATTGCTGCTCATTTTGCTACTCGTGTTGCTGTTCATGTTGCTGCTAATGTTGCTGCTCATTTTGCTGCTCATGTTGCTGTTCATGTTGCCGTTCATGTTGCAGCTCATGTTGCTGTTCATGTTGCTGCTCATGTTGCTGTTCATGTTGCCGTTCATGTTGCAGCTCATGTTGCTGTTCATGTTGCTGCTCATGTTGCTGTTCATATTGCTGTTCATGTTGCTGCTCATGTTGCTGTTCATGTTGCTGCTCATGTTGTTGTTCATGTTGCTGCTCATGTCCATTGTGTAGCAGCCATGAACTCAATACATTGGCTAGTGCAAATCACCCTAGTGGTCCATAAGGGATCCCCTAGGTCTGCTGGGGAAGAGGGAAGGAGGGAGGGAGCTCTACAGGACAATTTATGGGCTGACAGAGGCCATTACAAACCACCCAATCCGTCCACCATAAATACCACCTAATTGTTTTTGTGGCAGGGAAATATGGACGTTTTGAAGGAACCCACACAACACAGGCACATTACCAGCCAGACAACAACAGTCTTCAGTGCATTCCGAGGAAACCTCGTAAGACTCTCCTGTGCCCCTCTGAGTCGGAAGAGGGCCATAAAACAACTACATAATGCATCGCAAAATGCTAACCTGATGAACATTTGAAACCACTGTCACCCAGGAGAAGAACCTCATGGCTTTGAAATTGCTCAGGAAGTCATCATGAAAACAATAGATTGCCTCTCTAATGGGATGATAAGGTCAAAGGTTCTGATGTTTCAGTTTTTGTGGTGAAAAGCATTAGCAGATTGATATAACTTATCTGGAAGAGGAATTAATATGACAAGATGTGTAGTAATTCCATTAAGTAAATATTTTGCTGATGGACCAGTATAAGATAACATATTGTGTTAATGCCCTCCTGGGTTAAGTTACTCAAATTGGGTAGAAAGTCCATTACTACACCTCTAACTACTTTTCTTGGTGTATCATCATCACAGAAATGTGGATGCCAGACAGACTGTGTTTGTAACACAGAATTATTATCAGCAAATTAGATTTTCTAGTGTGTATTTCCCACTATGGGGCTTAAAAAAGCTAAAGGCAGTTCCTATAAGTAGTTTTGGGGGAAGCACTGATACATTTACTCAAAGTAAATTTGACTAAATAAATCCATAACAAATAGAAAACTGCAGTGAGAGAGGAAATAAGGAGCGAAATAAGCCATACACGCAAAAAACATATGGAAGACTGAGATTGTTTACGGACAAATTTGCTGCAGGAGACGATGCCTTTGATTTCTGCTTGAGTTGGAACTATATTATCGATTTACGGAGGCTGCTTGTTTGTGCCTTTCTGCTTGGCCCTCTGGGAGAAAGCACTGGGCAACTTTAGGGAGGGAGAGAGAGAAACGACTCAGGACCAAGACCAGGCAGGTCTGCAGGCAGCACTGACTGTGACCAGTGGGGGATCTCTCAGCACACCACCAATAAGAGAGCCATTGTAATGGTCCAGAACGCTAAATCAATGGACTTTACCTGGACCTGGAATCTACCCCTACCTGGACAAGGGCTGCACTGGTGGGGAGGTGTTATGTTCACAACCACCTCCTGTGTATCCCTCTATGCAATTTCTCTCTCTGTCAGGTACACATTAGAGCTCCCCTGCTATTTGACCCCCTAAAGGCCCTCCAACTGCCCGTTTTACTGCACTTGACCCCTATCAGAGAAAGGCACCCTGTCGGCATGTGTGAAGGGTTATTACCTATATCCTGTGGTTGGCAACTTACCTCTGTTCTCCCTCACTTGAGCAAGGGCACTTTTACGAAGGTAAGGCTTCTGGGAGAGGTACATTTCTACTATTGACTGTTACCATTTTATTGTCATTATTTTTGTATTTATTTTTGTATTATTATTTACTACCATTTAATATTATTATTTTCTATCATTTATAATTTTGTTACAATGTATATTGTATACATTGTTGCTCTGGCAATATTGACTCGATGTTTTTCATGCCATAAAGCAGCTTGAATTTTAATTTTAATTTGAGAGAGGTAGAGCAGTAGAGCGAGAGAGAGAGAGAGAGAGAGAGAGAGAGGTAGAGCAGTAGCGAGGTAGAGAGAGCAGTAGCAAGGTAGAGAGAGGTGGAGAGGGGGAGAGAGGTGGAGAGGGGGGAGAGGTGGAGAGGGGGAGAGAGAGAGAGAGAGAGGGGGGGGGAGAGAGAGAGAGGGGGAGAGAGAGAGGGGGGGAGAGGGGGGGAGAGAGGGAGAGAGGTAGAGCAGTAGCGAGGTAGAAAGAGCAGTAGAGAGGTGTAGAGAGAGAGAGAGAGAGGGGGAGAGAGAGAGAGAGAGAAAGGTAGAGCAGTAGCGAGGTAGAGAGAGAGAGAGGTAGAGAGGTGTAGAGAGAGAGGGGAGAGAGAGAGGGGGGAGAGAGAGAGAGGGAGAGAGAGAGGTAGAGCAGTAGCGAGGTAGAGGGAGCAGTAGAGAGGTGTAGAGAGAGAGAGAGAGGGGGAGAGAGAGGGAGAGAGAGAGAGGTAGAGCAGTAGCGAGGTAGAGAGAGAGAGAGGATAGAGGGAGAGAGGGGGAGAGAGAGAGAGAGGGGGAAAGAGAGAGAGGAGAGAGAGAGAGAGAGAGAGAGAGAGAGAGAGGGAGAGAGAGAGAGAGGTAGAGCAGTAGCGAGGTAGAGAGAGAGAGAGGTAGAGAGGGAGAGAGGGGGAGAGAGAGAGAGAGGGGGAGAGAGAGAGAGAGCGAGAGAGAGAGAGAGAGAGAAAGAGAGAGAGAGAGGGAGGGAGAGGGAGAGAGGTAGAGCAGTAGTGAGGTAGAGAGAGAGAGAGAGAGAGGGGGAGAGAGAGGGAGAGAGAGAGAGGTAGAGCAGTAGCGAGGTAGAGAGAGAGAGAG